>NW_024609846.1:144657734-145301511 GCF_016920785.2 Ixodes scapularis | reverse complement strand
CGCGCGCGCGGAGCCCAAAATTGCGGTCTTGGATTGGAGCATGGCAACGATGCGCACGCGCAACGTGGAGCAGGCCAGTTTAACGCAAACGCACAGCGCTTGCGTTTGCTTCTATACGCAGTTACAAGTCAAGAAGGTAGGAGAAGCTCCTCCCACAAGTGTGATGCGCCCGTGTCAAATCTCTCCGCAGTCGAAAGAAGAGTTCACTTGAAACACTCCTTTTTCCGCTTCAATGGATTCCAACTTGTCTCCGATCCCACTTTTTAAGAAAGCGACCTTTGTATTCATCGGAGAGGGAACCGAGCCTCTGAAAGCAGCCTTTGTATCCATCGGGGGGAAGCTAATCCCCGAAAGTCGTATTTGTTTCCGTCGGTGGGGGAGAACTCTAATCTCCCTCTCGTGGCTTCCACAATGCTAACTCAAAGTCGAAAGATAAAGCAAATATGTACAGAAAGGCAAGACCCTCCTCGCGCGTTGGCCGCGACGTCAAGGAAATGGTGGGACGCCATTGGATGCGGAGGTGGCGAAGGGATATCTGACTCCCTTTGACGGGCATTTGCCGCTACCTTCTTAACCTGTAACTGACTTGCGGGAACTATAGACCTTTTCCACAAGGGCGCCGCCATCTTGAATTGACGTCACTTCCAGTATGGGCGAAAACGTAACTTTGCCGTTGCCACGCCAATAGAAGACATTTAGGATATAAGCCTAACCGTCACACATTCTCGTTTTGGCTCGCCTCTATTTTTTTACTAGTTACAGGTTGAAACGTTTTACTTTTTTTTCGTCGCCCATACTGGAAGTGACGACAATTCAAGATGGCGGCGCCCTTGCGGAAAAGGTCTATACACGTTTGCAAGTCCGGTCTCAGGGCGCCGCCATCTTCCTCAGTGGGGTGCGCTCTCGGGAGCGGCCATAATCCGATTACGACGCCTTAGCAAGGCTTCGTAATCGGATTATGGCTCGTCCAAGCGCACCCCAGACAGGCAAGATGGCAGCGCCCTGAAGCCGGACTTGCAAACGTGTATAGGGGGCGCTTTGAAAAACGCGCGTAGCGCCGCTAGCGGAGGGGTTGGCGTTTGACAGTGAGGCGCGCTCAGCAGCCTGCGGCGCCTTTTCGCGTGCGAAGCTGTGGCGGCGGAAGCGCGCACGGACGAAACTTTTGCTTTTTGAGCCGATAAATTGAGGGTGACATTGCATAAGTGCTAGGAGAGATTTAAGAAGGGCATTTAGCTGTTCTCCGCTTCTTATACCCTAGTTACACGGGCGCTTTGAACTGTCGTTGAGTTCAATCACAGTTACCGGCCCCAACTGTGATTGAACTGAACTGAACTGAGATGGTGCTACACGGCTCTCTAGAACCCAGTTGAAGCTAAAACGAAACTAGTTATTGTGCCACGTGATCAGTCTAATTGTTAAAGTAATCTACTCGGAGAAACATATTTTATTTACTATAAGTATATCGTACATTATGTTCAATACTTTGTTGCTTTTTAGCGGCGTTTACATCAGTACAAAAGCAGATTCAGGGCTAAGTTGCGTATATTTTAGGCTAGGTGGAGCTAGCTACCACCCGCTACGATGGGTGCACCTATTACTATCTGTCCATTCACACAGCTGGTCCCGCCGCCATCTTCGCTCGTTTGGTGGCTTGCCGGCTAGCCGGTGTAGGACGCCGATCTCACTACCCCTCCGCTCCGACTACGGTAGTGGTTTTGGCGTACGCCAAAATCAATACCGTAGTCATTTCGGCGTACGCCATTGTCAATACCGTAGTCTTTTTCGCTTACCCCAAACACACTACCCTGACGCCAAATTCAATACCTTGAATTGCCTTGAATAACGTCGGCTGAGCAGGAGTTGAGCTCCGCATTTCGCTAAAACTGGCGGAAGTAACTTTCTGCAGCATAACACCCTGATTGTTTGTTGTTGTTTGTATGAGCGGCGAAACGCGCGCGGCAGGCGTTAATTAATTGTGATTAGCGTTGATACGGCTGACGGCGCGCAGAGCTGAAGGGCACAAGCAAGGAAGCTTGGAGTGATTCTGTGTCTATGTGATTTGACATCGCTTCTTTCTGGTTCTTCGATCATGGTGCAAATGCAGGTTCCCGACTCCCGAGCGATTCGAAGGCAAGAGTGGTAGCCTGTCCGCTGGTCTTTCAATCGCATCCACTGTCGTCATTTTGGGCACAGCGGAAGAAAATAAGACGTTCGCTATTTTAAATAGCGTGCGATCGGCCTGTCTAGGTTCTGGCGACACCGTTTCGGGCTGTAGATGAGAAAATTTAGCCACTACAGTACGACTGCTAGCCTGGGGTCTGTGCCTCACAACAGATCGAAACGGGTAGGGGTGGGGATCCCTGGCAGGGGGACCTTTCGCCGTACGAGCTGCGGTGCGCCAACACACTCGACCTCCGATACCCCCTTGGGTCACAGCGCTTGCTGAAAGAAGTTTGGATCGTTTTACGCAGATTTTGCAGTGCGTACGAGACGCGCAACAGCTACGTACTACGTCCTAGATGCCCAAACTGAGGCTCGCTACTTGTGCGCGGCTGTCGTGATCTGCAGCTGGGAACAGTATGCTCGCCATGAAAACGTTGCAGTGAGAAGTACGGAAAAGGAATACTATAAAAGTATAGTATCTAAAACTGGCTTACATTGTCACTGAACATATGGAAATAAAACTGATTAGGAATGCCGATCAAATGGGTGGGAATGTTATATAATGTGCTCAAGTTATGTGTGGCGTCACGTCGGCACAGGAATTCAAACTGGTTGCCCCCACCCCCGCTCCTAAATTCTTCCAATGCTGCTGGCAGCTTTTTATATATATATATATATATATATTGTAACTTTAAAGGCCCCAACAGGAGCATTACATAAGGAGTGTGTGTGTGTGTGTGTGTGGGGGGGGGGGGGGGGGAAGTACATGAAAAATACAAAAAATCAACACATGAACAGACAGGTGGCTGACACCTACAGTGCTGGTAAGTAATATAAACAGTGAGAACAATTGTGTGTGAAATAAAACTGGTACATAAATACAATAGCAAAAAGAGTAATCGAAGCATTGCGGAACAAGACGGGGTCACCTATGGCCAGGCCCAACCAGGGTAATCACCGACTCACACCAAGCATACCGGAGCTTCCAGTCGAGCTTGGTGTCCTGAAAAGTGCTGCAGCTGCTCAAAAACAAAAGACCCCCAAAGGAGCCCATAGAATTTGAATGGGTACCTGCCCCCTCCGTGGTAGAGGGCAACAAACTTCCTCACCAGCAGGCCCGTGCACTGACTTACCGGGCCACAGCCGTGGAAGAGGTGCAGGACCAACCCATGGTCACCTAATAGGAAATTCTAGTCGCATTCTACTGCAAAGAAAGGCCAAGACTGCCAGCCTCGCATTCTAAGTTAACGCTGGAGGAACAGGTAGCGTATAGGAAAATTCAGTCCGGGTCCTTCCCCCACCCCCTTTTACTCAGTCGCATATGTTCCCCACTCAATACAGTGGGAACTGCCCAGTGTGCCAAGAGATAGGAGCCCTCCGCCACAACATACGTGAGTGTAAATTCAATCAAGACCACCCACCACCCACACCCTTTCCCCTGTAGAGTGATGAACTTGCTGTCCAGCCCCGCCCTGGAGGATCAGCTTCAATTGGTCAACAGGGGCCAGGCAGATAAGGCAGCATATAGGATCTCGTGAAAAGGGAAGCCCTTTCTTCCGGCACAGACCACCGTGCTGAAATGCTCAGAATAAAAGTTTATTCTCTCTCTCTCTTTGATTGGTTGAAGTAGTTTGCGATCCGAGATACGTGACATGGGTGATTTAGTCGAGACGATGCTCTTCAAGGAGGAAGTACGAGTGAGTTATGAAGCATTGGATTATAATGGAAAACTTTATGAAATGGGGTTAAGCATGATATATCTTGTGGCGCGACTTATACAGCGGGCATTTCAGTGCAGAGACACTAGTTCTTCGGTAATGGTCATTAAGAATCGACCTGGCCGTGCGATTTTGAACTGACTCAAGACGGTTAATGGGATAAATTTGATGAGCATTCCAAATTGCTGCTGCATACTCCAACTTTGGTCCAACGTAAGTCTCGTATGCCATTTTCCGGAGATGAGATGGTGGCGTCTTCAGATTTCTTTTGATGTACCCTAGAGTGCGCAAAGCCTCTGCTGAGTCTGTTTCAATGTGGTTATTCCAGGTTAAGTCATTAGGTAGTGTTGCACCAAAATATTTATAGATGGAGGCAGGCAGAGATGATTAGTCCAGAGCCAATGGAATACGAAAAATATGATGTTACATGTTTCCAAGTAAAGCGAAGTAATTTACATTTTGACATGTTTAATGACATTAGCCATTTGGAGCACCAGGCATGAATCGGATCAAGGTCACTCGGAAGATTCAAATGGTCATCAGACAAAGTAATTTTGCAATATAGGACACAATCGTAAGCGAAGAGACAGACTACAATTGATAAGTCGTTAATAAAAATAAGAAACAGTATTGGACCTAGTAATGCCCCCTGTGGAACCCCAGATATAACGTTAGTAATATCTGACATATGGTTGTTAGCCACAGTGAACTGAGTGCGAGAAAAGAGAAAGTCACGAATCCAAGAAAGGACCAAAGGGTCGATACCCAGGATAGAAAGTTTTGAAATTAGATGACGATGGGGAACTCTTTCGAATGCCTTCGAGAAGTCAAGGAGTACAGCATCGGTTTGGCCCTGCGAGTCAAGGTTAGTGATTAACTTGTGTTTGAATTCAAAGAGTTGCGTCTCGCATGAAAAACCTCTACGAAATCCATGTTGATGATTGTAAAAAATATGATTGGCTTCTAAATATGATATGAGATGGTAGTTTGAGTCCAGCACACGATCACCGCTTTTAAAGACCGGAATGACCTTCCCCAGCTTCCAGTCCAATGGTATACTCCGTTCCACCTTAAGTCCGACTGGACGTCGGGAAAAAATCGCGTGACCTTTCGGTTGGCCAGAGCGACGCAGGGAGCTCAAGGTCACATGACACTCTCTCAACGCTGAATTGGCTGGGATAGCTCCTAGCGTTTGCTGCGCTCGGACTGAAGGTGAAACGGAGTATAGGCAATCCTGCTGTGATGACTAAGAAAATATGAATCTGAGGAATTCACAGATATTACTTTGGTGTTGCTAAGAACTTTGGGGCTAATATTGTCTGGACCAGAAGATGATGAGAGTTTTAACCCTTCTATAAGTCAAAGCATTCTGGAAGCAGAAATGTTAGTGTCAATGGGGGCCATGGGCTCAAAACCAGAGCAAGGCAAACTTGGTATATGCTCAATGCTTTCGTTTGATAGTATGGAAGAGAAATACTTATTTAAAGCGGTAGTGCAATGTAGCTCACACGGCGTTTACATTTTCATTCTTTAGTCGGAGAGAATCAGTATTATCTCTGGGTGAAAATACCTTCCAGAACTTCTGGGGGTTACTTAGCAGAATTCTTGCAGGTCCAAGGAAAATAACTTCTTTTTCGTCAACTTTACGCTCTGTACAAGGTTTGAGACATGAAAAATAATCGTCCCAGACTTTGTTATTATTTACTCTTTTAGCTCTTTTATACATGCGCTTCTTTTTGTTATTTATAATGATCGTAAAGTTTTATTGTACCAGCGGTTATGCCCGTCGCTGTTTACAATAACATTCGGAACAAATTAACTGCTGAGTTAGATTATTAAGTTTGTTCTTAAATAGTAACCAGTTTTCTTCCACCGATCTTGAACAAAGGTTTTCGACATACGACTGATAGAACGATGACACGTTCCAATTTATGGGGACGTAGTGATCACCTTTGTTATAGCTCACGAATTGTTTGAACAGTTGGGCTCAGCGTCGGCACAGGGATAAATAACTCGATGATCAAGATGCCGTGGTCACTTAAGCCAGCAACACAGTTGACAGTTTTTATTATTTCTGGTGTGCTTGTAAGGGACCGTACGGTCAAGAATATTGTCGCCACAGGTGGGTTGTTAAACAACTGGGGTGAGGTTAAAATTCAAACATGAAAAACTCTCGCACAGCATTCGAGCTGCTCGTGGTAAGATGAACCCAGTCAATGTTTGGAAAATTTAAGTCGTCAAAGATAGCAAAGTCTCCTTTTGGGTAAAGACTCTAAATGTCGAGCAGTATGGTGCGCAAAGTGTCGCAGTGCTCAGAACCATTGTTCGGTGCCCGATAATACGATGGGCAGATCAAACTATAAGGGGTACTTTATTTGAACTTTTCCCCACAGCCCGGTGTTTACTACCAGAGCATAACAAAGAAATTGAACCTAGTCATCAGTCGTGGGCACGTTAACAGCAGAAAGTAACAGTGTTACAGTTACAGTTACCTAGGGGGGAAAAGTAACACTGTTACAGTGACAGTCACCGGCTTCAAAAAGTAAAATGTTACAGTTACTGCAAAAAGAGTAACGCCGTTACTTTCTCGTCACAGTACAAAAATTGGACTTAAGAAATCACAAACCAAAACAATATTATTTTATTTGTTACACTCTACAGTAAGAAGAAAGGTAAACTGAGAAATTAGAAAAATTTAAACCCAAAGGGTGTTTCTTTTTTTTGTGTGATTCGCCATTTCAGCATTTTGATGTGCATAATTTATTTGCAATAATTGCAATGCTTTTGATGAGCGACATCGAAGATGACGCTCCAAAGGCCGCTTTTTATATGACCAAAGTGCTGGTAAGAGCGAAGCACTCGTATCCAGACCATGCATGACAAGCAGTCTTGGGCAGTAACTAGCTACTAGTAATGCGTTACTGGTAACTAGTTACTTTTTGGTACCAAGTTATTCTTTACTGTTGGTAACTTGTAACTGTAAGACTGTTTCTTTTGTATTGGGTAACTGTAACTATAACTCCACGCATTAAACAAACAAAAAATTGTCTGGTTTAGCACACGACTGAGAATTGAGTCAGCACGAAACCGGGAGATAAAGGAAGCAGCACCCACAGTGGTAGGGGCGGCGAACAATGTCCGTTTCACTGACTTTGTCTCACTCTTCTCATGTGGGGACCATCTGCAGGTGTCGGTGCTTGTGCAATATGTCTCAGAGTGTTCCGACTGGGCTGTGTCTGCACCCCCCTCTCTCTTCGCCTTTGTAGGATGTGCGCTGTCATTTTTACACCCAGTGGGTCACCGTCTCCTCTTCCCTATTAGTTTTCAAAAAAGCGGTCCCCACATTGCGCAGAAAGCCGGCACTTGTTTCACTTATTTGTTCTCTTCAGAGCTGCTCGACTAAACACGAAGGCAGGTTCAAATGAAATTGCCTTTTTCGTTGATAACCTCAAGAAACACCTCAATGGTTGGACACTTTGTTGTGGAACCACAGATGACTTTTTGGACAGAGACCCCGCAGTGGTCGTCATACATTCTCGTTGAGCACCAGAAGGCCTCACTTTGTCTCCTTTCCTTTATATTCTTTCGAAACTGTTTGACCCGCTACGTTCAGGCCTGCTTCCGAGTATATCCCGGGAGGTAATTATGCGATCATCCGTGTCCTCAGTCATTTCGGAGTCAAAAATAAACAAAAACATTAACTGATGTGGGCCAATGACAATTTTGAAAAACAGTTTATTCTAAGTTATAGTCATATGCAAATAGTGGATTTTGAGTTTGAAGCGAAACATTTTGGCCAAATATTTTCAATTTGAATATTGAAAAGTTTTCCCATGCCTTTCACTGCATTATATGCTTAGACGAAAACCCAGCTAAAATCGTGAAGGTTGTTCTACTTGTTCATTTATAAGGTAAGTTTAACTATCAAATATTTATGAACTGTGACCTCAGAAGGTCTGATGTCATGAAATGGCAGGTAAACGACGGATCTGATATAAAATGAATCTTATAGAGACAGCAAATCATACCCAATTGAGTGAATTTGCAAATCTTGCCATATAAAATATTCTTTCTTTAATCTCGAGTTAAAAAGTGAAAGACGTTTACAACTCCCTGTAATGCCGAATTAGAGCGCAGCTCTTGAGGAGGAGGAGGGATGTAGTGAGGGGAAGGTATACCCCTCCTCCCCACTCACCTCCTTATCCTCCTCCTCCCCTCATTCTTGAATCTCCTCTGGGGGGGGGGGAGGGTCATGTGACCTCAGGGGGGGGGGGTCTCGGAGGGGGTCACGTGACCTCGGGAAGGTGGGGGGGGGGGTCACGTGACCTGGGGGGGGGGGGTCACATGCAGCCCTAGTGGTTAGTCCATGCTAAGGTGTGAGGAAATCTAACATGCTGAGCTTGTATCCATTTAGCCAAAAAACCAATTACTTTTATCTAATTGGAGACGTTTGGCTAACAGCTAGGAGGGAGAGAGAGACAAATTTTATTTACAATGATGCTTCGTCCGCATTATCTGCATCTCATTAGCGGTCAAAAAGATGCTGGTAGTGAGGCCGCGGCAGCATGGTCCCTGCGACGTTGAGAATGCGTGACACTAATTGGGGCCCTAGTGTCAGTTGTGCTTCCCGGCCGGTGGGGTGATCCAGCTCTTCCAGCTGACAGATGTGGAAGGCATGAGGAGGAAGGGGGTGAGGTATTATGAAGATGATTGTGCACGGGTACAGATCGGTAAGGGTAGGCATGCACTAGTTATTAGGCACATATTCCAAAAGCGCCGCAAAGCAATATTTAGTTGACATTTAAGCCATTGCACGGTGCAGGCACATAGCCAGGATTTTGTTTCGGGTGGCGCCCGCCCATGACTGAATTCTGTATGAGGGGGAGGGGTGAGAGGTGGTCCCAGCAAAATGGAAGATTTCGGGGGGAGCCTGGGCACCATGGGTCTCTCTGCTGGCTACGTGCCACGGTGTATACATGAGTAAATCGTAGTGCTGCAGGGGGGAGGGGGTATTATTGTGTTGCGAGACTTGAAAAGTTTAAATTTGGTATACAAATCACTCCTTTTTATTATTCCGTATACACTGTGAAAACATTTCCTTGCCATTTGCATACTGTTTGGTATACACATCTAATACATTTGGTTAGAATATTTCTTAGTATAGTAGATCCCCAGCTAAAATTCCCATTAGATCCAATTGGAATTTTAACTGGTTTTAACCAGAATCGATTGGTTTTAGTGGGTTCCAATCAGCACATTGGCCAATAGGTCTCATCAATTGGAATTTAATAATTCGGAGGCATCCGGTTTAGAAAAGCTCGTTTTAGCGAACGCCGTGTTACCGACCCCGGTTTATCGAATCCCTTGAGAACCCAGTTTAGAGAAGATGGCGATGAGCTTCCCCTTAGCAAATTCGGCTGCCATTTGGCACGGATAAATTGGTTGTCTGAAAACCCAACTGGTACCAATTTTAAATTCCAATTGGAATCTAATGGGAATCGGGATGTCATATGCAAATTAACCTTCAGCACCAGCATCTTCTTTGCCAAGCATATTTTGTCCCTTCATCAGGGAAAGCAACCTACTGGTGCGATAGTTTTGTTTAACCGTGTCTTTCATCTATTCTGGGTTCAGGCAGCCGAAGTGAAAACAACCTGGGTCCAAACATTTCGTTGAACGCCGTTTCATCGAACGCCGTTTCATCGAAGCCGTTTCATCGAACACCGTTTCATCGAACGCCGTTTCATCGAACACCGTTTCATCGAAGCCGTTTCATTGAACGCCCTTTCATCGAACGCCGTTACAGCCTGTAATATTTTTGTAATTTATTTTAATTTTTATACACAACGTCATCTAATTCTCCCTTTTTTATATCACAGGGTGCAGTGACGAGATAAGTTCCATCGTGAACATATCCTGCTTCGAGAAGAAAGCCTCCATAAAACAATGACCCCACTCCAAGTCACATAAAACAATTAAAAATGAGACAAAAAAAAAAAAAGAAACAGTGTTGTAAATAAAACTCGTTGCCAAAAATGTAAATGCAGACACCCGTGAAATAAAAAGGAACGCAGGGCCGAGGCGGCCTGCTAAAAAGGGATGCAGTCTCACATGCCGAAGAGAGGCGATGCGGCGGGCGCCGGCGGAACCCAAGGGCGGGAACGCCCGGAGGAAGGAGGACACGTCTACTAGCTTCGGGGTCCAACAACATACTCCTTATTTAGAAGGGAAACAACCCGGGGGCATGGGCCCGATGGGTGTATACTAGCGCCGCCTGGCCACGAGTATCGGTGTGGCGGTTAGTGGTGCCATTTAGTTAGTGTGGCGAGAAATATTAAAATGGAAAAATTTAAATACTACAAACAGAAAGCACGATGTGCTTTCTGGGAAGCGGGTAGTGTTTTATTGTCTGACAGCGTGTACGTGTAACCTTGGGTTATGTGAGGATCCGAAAGGGTTCTTGTCTTCTTTGGTGACAGAGTACAACCAGGGCTTTACTATTGTCTGGTGCGGGTTGGCCTTCCTAAGAAGGGTTCTTGTCTTCTTCGGTGACAGAGTACAACCAGGGCTTTACTATTGTCTGGTGCGGGTTGGCCTTCCTGAGAAAGCGCCCTGAATATCATTCATAGGCCAAAGGGCCGGTGATAAAGTTAACAGTGAAGGGGAGGTGATTCCAGTCCAGGTGTAGCCCGGAACAATGTTGGCTGAAACTTTGTGCAGCTTTTGTCTCTGTATAGTTTGAAAACTAAAAAAAAAAAAAAAAAAAAAGAAGCAGAAACGTTCAATTTGAGCATAAAGCTGATAATCAGAGTATCGTTATGTTTTATTTTGTGTGCTCTCCTGGCAGAGTAGCGTTATGTCATAAGCATGTTGCCCTGGCAGTTAAATGATTTCCGTGAATAAACCTTCAACTAAACGTAAATGTGCAAACGAGCTAGCTGGTGTGAATTGCACATTACTGAAACCCCCAGACTGCCGGTAAAAAAATGACACAAAAACCTAAAAGTGTTTTAAGTGTCGGTCCTTTACCTCCAGTGCCATGTTTTCTGTCGTGTACACGAGTAAAACTTTTTAGTAAGTCGCATACCCATTTGTTTTTATTTCTTTTTAATGGTTTTTATTTCTAGTAGTTTGACTCCACCTTAAACACAGTTTCACAAGTGACTACTTTAGTCTTAACAAATGTAAGGTAAAACCTCTATAAAGCACTGTTATGCCCCAAAAATCGATACAGAGAAATTCGATCATGAAACGGCCCTTAGCGATTCGATGAAACGGCGTTCGATGAAATGTCCATTCAATCGATGAAACGGCGTTCAATGAAATGTCCGCTACCGAAAACAACCGCATCTCCACGTGGTGAACGATGTTGATTGGGGCGAAGCTCTGGTGGTGCTTGTCTGCGTAGACGCTGAGCCGCAGCATGCCGAGCCTTTCGTTAGTTTTCATCCATGTCACGCTGCGGTCAAATGCTCAAATGATATAACCACGTTCCATACCACACATTCTTTTTCTGACATGGATGAAAACGAACGAAAGGCTCGGCAGGCTGCGGCTCAGCGTCTACGCAGACAAGCACCACCAGAGCTTCGCCCCATCAACATCATTCACCACGTGGAGATGCGGTTGTTTTTTGCCGTACACGAGCACGGGAGCATGTGCTCTCGTGCTCGTGAGCACGAGCACCCGACGCCGGACATCGGATGGGAATCCCGGAGAAAAGCTCACCGGAGAAAAGCTCACCGGAGAAAAGCTCACCGGAGATAAGCTCACCGGAGAAAAGCTCACCGCAAAACCGGCGGATGCGGAGGAAAGCTCACCGACTTTTTTTTTTCTTTTCATATGGAAGCTGTTGAATCATGCGTAACATATATCAATTTATTATCATTGAAGTTCGTCAGCTTCGTCAAAAAGAAAATGTCCTTTTTTGTATTATTTGCCAAGCTTATTAAGTATATTGCTCTCAAATTAATAATGGCGGGCCAGTGTTTTCTGCGGCTTACTCTCTAGGCAACTAAAGCCTAACTGACAATTTTATGAACTTGAATAACATGAAAAAGTTCGAAAACGTATGTCTCCCTAAAACCTCAAAATCAAAACTGTAAACACCGAAAATCCGAAAGTGCATGCGCAACAGCGCGGTGCCTCAAATTCTCCTTGAAGTTTTTATTAACCTATGAAAACAGGATAAAACAGTCAGTAGGATATCGAGGCTTCTTTCTTCCGCGGACATGCACGTTTTTTAGCCGTTCGTGCTGGTGTTTCCGCACGTTGCCTTTGTGTGATAGTGCCCTTCTAAGGTGAGCCACTCATGACTTTCAGAGCTGCACACTGGCACCGTTGTTACTCGTGACCTATATAAGAAATAGTCTTCTATAAGGTAGAGAATAGAGCGAGTTGGTAAACGTTATACATGATGAAAAACGCTCAAACGACGACGACGGAGTGAAGACAACAAACACGACAGGACGAAGCTACTCTCGCAACTAAAGTTTTCTTGGTGAAATTAACAGAAAGAAAACAGCGTAGCCGACACTGATTGCATCAAAAAACATCTACTTTACTATTAGGCACTACAGAATATTTAGTGCTGGAACGGTTCACACACCGCTATTCATATTAGTAGCTCACAAAGAACAAACCTCTTTATCCGACAGAGCTACCGACGGCACATCCTCAGTTGTCAATAAATTGTTGTCATTTTACCGGTGTACGATGTTTTGATATAATTTTTGCGGCTTTATTAATATACAGAATGGGGGATTACTAATTTCTGAGGAATTAGTAAATATGCCCAATGACCTTCAAGAATATTACAAGAAAGAGGACATTTTTTAATGAGGTGGCGAATGCGAATTGTGTTAAATTGCCACGTTTGACGCACAATCCGCTAAGTCAAAAAAAAAAATTGGTGAGCTTTTTTCCGCATCTGCCGGTTTTGCGGTGAGCTTTTCTCCGGTGAGCTTATCTCCGGTGAGCTTATCTCCGGTGAGCTTTTCTCCGGTGAGCTTTTCTCCGCCGCCCATCGGATGGACATACGGACATGGCTAGCCCCAGCTTCGCCCCCCAAAAAAAGAAAAAGCGCGCTGTCCCACAAGCCCGCTGGCGGGACAGCGACCTTGGTCGGAAAAGCGTTATCTGTCCCCGCCTAAATGGAGACATCTGGTCACTTTATTGAAGGCTAAACATAAAACAGCGCAAAACAACGAGGACTAGCTCCACAGGACTAGTGCAGCGTTCGTCCTGTGGTGTTTGTTCCTTTCCTTAGTCCTCTTTGTTTTGCGCTGTTGTACCTACATGACGTTTAACCAATCATAAACCTGAAATTTTTTGATCTACTGTAGTTGCCCTTGCAATTGCTTGAGCTCCTGTACCATCTGCTCAGCCTGTGAGTTGCCGGTGATGAGGTGCGCTGCTGACTCAGATGATATTCATGCAATAGATCATGGTAACCTAAAGCAGCTCCGTTGCCCAAACAAACCTTTATTAACACTTCAATTGTGTCTAACAAAGACCATAAATCCTTGATTACTACGCTCGACGACATATGCTATCCCAGCCTTTAGGTGTATAACAACTTGAAATGCTTTTCATCGCTGAACCAGTAAAGCCTATGCGAATTTCATTCCAGGATGTTGGCCATTCTCACTGTCAGTGTTTTTAGCTTGGCTTTCTGGTTGTTTGGCATTGAGTATGGGATCCAGACATAATGGTCCCGGACCTTATGATCCCAGACAATATGGTCCCGGACAAAATGGTTCCCAAGTGCCGCACAAAATGGTCCCATGTTAAAGTGACCAGACGTCCCGATTTAGGCGGGACAGGTCCCGCTTTTCCGGCCTTTGTCCCGCTGTCCCGCCAGCGTGCTTGTGGGACGCCGTTTTGTCCCGCTTTTGCTCCCCGAACCGCGGATAGATGAAAGATGCGTTTAAACGAAAGGATCGCACCGGTGAGAGAGTACTTTCTCTGATCAAGAAACAAGATATGCTCGACAGAGAAGATGCTGAAGGTTAACTGGCGTATGACATGTGAACAGTACTGTGGACATAGTACACAAAAATAAATACATTAACATTAAAGAAATATTCCAACCAATTTATTAGATATGTGCAAGCCAAACAGTATGCAAATTACAAGAAAAAGAAATTCACACGGTGTATACGAAATAATGAAAGGGTGTGATTTGTTACTGAAATTTAAACTTTTCAAGTCTTGCAACACAATAATCCCCCCCCCCCCCCCCGATATGCGTCCCGCTTTGGGGCCCGAGGAATATGGTCACTTTATCCCATGTTGTTTTCACTGCATTTTTCTTTTTTTTTTCTTGCTTTTCACAGGTTTGTAGATTGCATGTATTTATTTTTGGTAAACACTTGTGGGTTATTTTAAAGTTACTTTTTAATTGCTTGGTCTTCACAGGTTTATGTTATTAAATGTATTCGCAAAATACTTATATTGCGAGCCGTTTGTCAATCTAGAGTTTATATTTTTCACGCATAATTTTCGCCATTTGTTCTACTTTTCGTGTGTTCAACTTGAGTTTCAACCAGTCTACCGAGAAATGCAACAGCAACTTCAAACAATCTGCATACAGTACAAACAATTGAGCCGTATCACGAAAGGCGTGGGCCAAGTGCCGTTTCAAGATCGTAGACCTTTTGGACTGGATTGGGCTTTTATAGCGCAAGGGCTGCTGAGGCCAAACAGCATCAAAGAAGGGTAGACCTTTTGTGGGAACGTAATAAAACATGTCATGTGTTCAAAAGCATGTTTATTATTTTCCATTCATATTTTCTAACATTGCATCAAAACATGCGGTATCTGCACGGTAGATTGCCTTTATTCCCCCTATGACAAATCGACATGTGACGAATAGACCGTTAAAAGTAATCGCTGCAGATATCAGTGACATTTTAGACAGTGCGTCAAATGTGTCGGAAATTTTACTCGGGACCATTTTGTCCAGGTTTGCACTTGGGACCATATTGTTTGGGATCATATTGTCCGGGATGATATTGTCCGGGACCATATTGTCCGGGACCATTTTGCCCGGGACCATATTGTCTGGGACCATATTGTCCTACACCCATATATGATATATTTTCCCCAATTCCTGGCCTTTAGATATATAGCTTCTGGCACAGGCTTTCATGGCGATGATTCTGAGGTATACGGAGTGCACCAGAGTCAGCGACCCAGACCGTGGATCCATTGGTATCACAACACATGATCCCTGCATTAAACAACATCATGTCACCAACACACTGATCTCACCAGCTATTGTGCACATGCTTGGTGACGCCATAACTGCTCACAGGGGACAGACGGCCGTGCACAAGACAGGTGGTGTCGTTTCGTGTACTGCACGCACAGGCCCACAGCGGGGTTATCGCGCGTGCAGGGGACTGCAGTTCTCAGAATGAATAGCGGCAGCAGCAGCGTAACAAAACTCTTGAATAGGTCAAAAATATCCTCTCTGGGGCCTCCGACATTTCTACTCTGAACTGCCTCAGACACGTGCGAAAGGGTGAAATTCTATGTGGTCTTTTCTGCCAGCTTCTGGAACATAATTAGAGTCTCCTGCAGGTCAAGAATAGCAAGAGAAGTCTCTGTCCCTCTCTCTCGACATTGGCGGAGCGAACACTGGAGAGAAGCAAACAACCTATCATGACAAGTAGAGGTGGTTTCCTCTTCTCCACTCTTGTGCTATTCTTGACCTGCAACAGACTATAGCGCCCTTGTCAACGCTTGCAACATGAGCAGAACTGTGGGAGGGTTGGGCTCATCCTTGCCCGCAGGAAAGGCAGTCTGCTCAAAATGTCTGCGTTCAGATTCTTCAACGCACAGCTACCTGCAGGCAACACTGAATTTGCCTGCTGGCACCTGTCAGCATCATGGATCGTCTTGATCAGCTCGAGGCAAGGATGCCGAAAACCTCGTCCTCGAAGTTTTCGTGCAGCATGGACTCTGACAAACACTGTTTCAAGAGTCCGCAAAGAAAAAAAGGTCCAAAGCACCTAGGAAGAGGGTTCCTGTTCAAGCTGAGTCAGCCGCAGACACTGCAGTCGCTGACCAACGTGACTGTCAGCTCGGTTTCTCGGCTGCACACGGACATCATCGCCTGGTTTCACCAGATAGATTTCAGGTTCCAGACGTTTAAAGTTGCACCAGGTGAGGCCATCCCATTGATTGTATCCAAGCTACCATCTAAGGACTCCATGTAGATTATGTACCACCTCAAGACCGGCCAAGCTAACAATGTAGGAGCAAATGAAGAAAGCTTTCCGTCGTCGTTACAACCTGGACAACGAAGCTGAGGCAAAACAAAAGATGTTCAGCACAAGTCAGCACTCGGGAGAGTCCTGCACCGACTCCGCCTTCCATTTACTGGAGCTCATCCACGAGTGCAGCTACCCAGAGACGAAGGTGGAGAAATGCAAGGTTATCCTGGCCACACTCTTCCACAAAGCACGAAAGCATGCTTCGACAGGCGCTTCGCTTCGTTGAATGAGTTGCTGGACTCTTTCCTTTGCTTTGACCAGGTTGTCTTCAGCCAACCAAAGACACCGGTTTTGGCTCTCGCTGCAGAGCGAGTGCAAGCTGCGCAGGGACAAAGAAAGCACACTCCGTCCTGCTCTTGAAGCAGGGCCGGCCACCGCCTCATCGGAACGCTGACGACAGCAATCGTCACCAGCACCCTTCTGCAACAGAGAAGCAAAAGAAGCAGATGCGTCGCTTCGGCATGTGTCAAAAACTTCGCGGGACTTTCAATGTTCTTCGTCCCAATACCCTGAAGTTTGCCCGCTCCGTCTCATTTGTAAGAGACGTGGCCACTTTGTCACGTGATGCCGGCAAGAGCTAACCCAAGAATTTCTGGAATGGCAACGGCACTTTCGAGTCTGTTGCATTGTTGACGGAGAAAAGTGAAAACCTGATGCCCCTACCGCCTGGAAGGTGTCATTAGTAGTTTGTTACATCACCTCTGGTGCTGCAGTGGGCATCAAGACAATTAAGCTCAGCAATGCGGACACTGACCCCATTTTCCGTTGATCAAGCCTTTTTTTGTCAGGGGACTTCTGTCTCAGAACCTTGGAAAGTTGTCAACCCTCAGCACCAACGTTGGTGTCAGATTTGACAGCGGTACGCAGCTCGGAAGTTGACCTCCAGACAAATCAAGCTTGCTCAAGAAAAGCAAGAAAGCGACTTTGACAGTGGCACATGTATGTTCTTTTTAAGGACTAGCTCGTGTTGTAGGAGAGCCCACTCATCAGAGTCAAGGCAACACTATGATTTACTGGCCCTCGCCAAATCATGAGCCGGCTCTCTCCCGTGAACTACGAGCTTGAACTCGTGGACGGTACTGGCCGCAATGTAGTGCATGTGGAGAAACTTAAGCCGGTCGTCAAATTTGTGCAGCCTCTACCTGGGGACTGAACTTTGTAAACTTTATAAGTTTTTTTTCTCATTTATCACGTCGTATGTACATCATTATTTAATCATGTGCATACTGCTCAACGCAGTATTTGTTTAATGTTCGTTGCATGGCAGCGTGATATCAGGTCGACACTTAAAACCCTTGGCACGTGACGAGCTGCAAGAGACATCGCTCTGAAGCGGCTCGTGCAAGCGCTCATGATCGAAATAAAAGAAGTAGTTTTGGCATGGTAGTTGATGACGTTGACATGTCTTTCCTGAGCATGGTGCCCATTTATCTTGATGACCGATCCAGATCGTCACAACAGCGTTACCCAGGTAGAATTCCACGAAGGGTTTTCCTGCTAGGACTGTCTCCTTGCAGAGCTGAAAAATTGCCGCGGCAGCCGAAATTTTTAAGAGCATCCTTTTCACTCTGTGACGTCCTTTGATGGTGTTTATGGTGAGCATATCTGCTGTCTCCACTGTCACACACAGCTAGTGGAATGCCTTGTGGCTGGGGCCTCTGCCGTGTTCTGCGTGGGGGTGGGTTGGGGCACAGCGAGTTATCTTCCCCTCTGATTATTCATTGTTTCCATACGTGTATATGTGTTATCTTGAACTTACGACTACAGTTTGTTTATGTTTATACCTACTGTTTATGTTTATACCTACTCAGCGGCGGGCTAGCAGGTGCACATGCGCAAGGGTATTAACCTTTCTGTCTAGCCTCGCACGCCGCTGAGTGGGCAAACTTTCTCGTGCAAATAAAAATTATTATTATTATTATTATTAGTGAGGTTCACTGTTGAAAAAATAGTGCCTCCAAGCACGCTCACCACAAAATTTGTTACAGCCCGCATCAGATTTACCGCCAGTTTTTCAACAGCGTTCAGTGTTGTGTCGGCTCGATTATGCCTTAGCTTTGGAGCATCCGGAGTTCTGCCTCCACTGCGGTACACATTGCAAATGGAACAGGGCTAGCCTTCAAAAAACGCAGTGCTGCATCTTTTTTCAGATCCAGGTTCACCGAGAGTTCTTTGTGCCTGCTCATCCCTGGGTCAAGAACTTCCTCATGTGTCAGCAACGCGTCATCTAGGGTCTTGCAGTAGAGTGCGACTAGTATTTCCTTCTAAGTCACCATGGGTTGGTCCTGCACCTCTTCCATGGCTGTGGCCCTGTAAGTCAGCGCGCAGGCCTGCTGGTGAGCAAGTTTGTTGCCCTCTACCACGGAGTGGGCAGGTACCCATTTAAATTCTATGGGCTCCTTTGGGGGTCTTTTGTTTTTGAGCACCTGCAGCGCTTTTCAGGGCACCGAGCCCGACTGGAAGCTCCGGTATGCTTGGTGTGAGTCGGTGATTACCCTGGTTCTGCCCGGCAATAGGTAACCCAGTCTTGTTCCGCAATGCTTCGATTACTCTTTTAGCAAGTGTATATATGTACCAGTTTTATTTCACACACAATTGTTCTCACTGTTTATATTACTCACCAGCCCTGTAGGTATCAGCCACCTGTCTGTTCATATGTTGATCTTGTATTTTTCATGTACTCCTCCTCCTCCCCCCCCCCGCTCCTTATGTAATGCCCCTGTTGGGACCTTTGAAATTGCAATAATAATAATAATAATAATAAAAAAAAACTGTTAGTAACATTGGAAGAATTTAGGAGCGGGGGTGGGGCCAACAAGTTTGAATTCCTGTGCCGATGCAACTTCACACATAACTTGAGCACATTATATAACATTCCCACCCATCTGATCGACATTCCTAATAAGTTTTATTTCCATATGCTCAGTGACAATGTAAGCCAGTTTTAGATACTATACTTTTATAGTATTACTTTTCCGTACTTCTCACTGCAACGTTTTCATGGCGAGCGTACTGTTTCCCAGATCACGAGAGCCGCGCACAAGTAGCGAGCCTCAGCTTGGGCATCTAGGACATAGTACGTAGTTGTTGTGCGTCTCGTACGCACTGCAAAATCTGCGTAAAACGATCCAAACTTCTTTCAGCAAGCGCTGTGACCCAAGGGGGTATCGGAGGTCGAGTGTGTTGGCGCACCGCAGGTCGTACGGCGAAAGGTCCCGCTGCCAGGGATCCCCACCCCCACCCCTTTCCATCTGTTGTGAGGCGCAGACCCCAAGCTAGCAGTCGTACTGTAGTGGCTGAATTTTCTCATCTACAGCCTGAAACGGTGTCGCCAAAACCTAGACAGGCCGATCGCACGCTATTTAAAATAGTGAGCGTCTTATTTTCTTCCGCTGTGCCCAAAATGACGACAGTGCATGCGATTGAAAGACCAGCGGACAGGCTACCACTCTTGCCTTCGAATCGTTCGGGAGTCGGGCGACCTGCATTTGCACGATGACTGAAGAAACAGAAAGAAGCGACGTCAAATCACATCGACACAGAATCACTCCAAGCTTCCTTGCTTGTGGCCTTTAGCTTTGTGCGCCGTCAGCCGTATCAACGCTAATCAAAATTAACAACGCCTGCCGCGCGCGTTCTGCTGCTCATACAAACAACAACAAACAATCAGGGTACTTTGCCACTTTGCTGCAGAAAGTTGCTTCCGCCAGTTTTAGCGAAATGCGGAGCTCAATCCCTGCTCAACCGACGTTATTCAAGGTATTGAATTTGGCGTAAGGATAGTGTGTTTGGGGTATGCGAAAAAGACTACGGTATTGGCTATGGCGTACGCCGAAACGACTACGGTATTGATTTTGGCGTACGCCATAACGACTACCGTAGTCGAAGCGGAGGGGTAGTGAGATCGGCGTCCTACACCGGGATCGTTTTAGCGGCAGCTCGGACGCCTAAAGCTATTCCTTCCCGGATATTTTGCTGCTGCGATTCTTTTTAGACGCCTCCCCCTGCATTCCGAAACAGTAAGTACCTCGGAAACGATGGACGGCGGCAGCGGTCCCGCGGACAGGCGCCATTTTACCTCAGTTGGGGAAGTCCGTTCAGTTGAACTGAGGTAGGGGAGCTCAGTTGAACTCAACTGTCATTAGCGGCTCAATGACAGTTGGCGCCGCCGTGTAACTCCGGCCGATCGCGATTGAGTCAACTGTCGTTGACTCAATGGCAGTTGAAAGCTCCCGTGTAACTAGGGTATTATATATTGAGTTTGAGTCGTTATTAGGGGTAGTTTCTTTAGTTGCGGTCGGAAAAGGGGTTTCAGCAATTTTCCGAAAAGCAAGACGGCCGCCACCGTAATTGCTCTCAGTGGGAAATTTGTTTCGCTCGTCGCTGTAAACGGAGGACTGCTGGGACGATGATATTTGGAGGCGAGTGAGATGTTCACTAAGTTTGTGAACTAAGTGGTCCAAGTTTTATCAAGACAGCAGGTGTGAAAGTTATGGTTCGAACGAATAAAGGAATAAAGCTGTCAGGAATATCCAATATTGGATCCAAAATGTTGTGTTATATCCGGGCTGTTCGAAGTGCAGATTTAGACATACAGATTCTTGGACATGACAGTAAGTTGACACAACAGTTATAATACCAAAAATAAGTGGCATAGGGAAACCAGGCTGAATTTGATTTGGGCGGCCTAACTAAATAAAAAAAAAACGGTTTTGACCGTGAAAGTGCTGTGAAGAGAATCGTCGTGGGAGATGGAGACTTTACAGGTAGGAAGGAACTAGTGCACTGTTCCTTCCAATTGAAACAACTTTACGAAAGTTGGCTTCAGAGCCGAGAAAACCAAGTTGCCGGCCAACACATGGTTTGGCCGTCAAAGGCTTTTGCGGTCAGCTGATGTGTAGCAATTTGGTTGTGCGAGGTGCTGATTTTCGTCACACAGGTACTTGGACAAGCGTAACTTGACAAAACACTTATTGTACCTACAAGAGGTGGCATAGTTTAACCAGGTGAAAATATTTTTGGGCGGCGTAACTAAATGGGAACTGGTTTTGACCGTCAAAGGCTGTCAAGAGAATTCCACTCATCATGGCCGGGGAGCGCACACTTTACAGGTAGGAAGGGACCACCGGACGGTACTTCCAGTTCGAACAACTTTGCGATAGGTGGCTCTAAAGCCGAGAAAAAAAAAATTGCTGTCTGCAAGACTCGGGGTGTCAGCTTTTCCACATCCAAAAGGAGGCTGCTAAAAAAAGAAAGCACACCACATAAACTTCCATACTCAAACATCGATTGCCCATTGATTCCAAGTTTCATTGTAGTTTTCCTTAGATTTATATTTGTCGCTTTTTGTACCTTCCGAATCTTTCATCATGAAGTACAGACAGCGTGCCATACTGGTCCGGAAATATCATCGACACGTACGACGGGGACGAAACTTCCTTGGAGGGAATTCCTTCAACGAAATTCGCACTGCATACCCGCGAGTGTGGGATGGCATTTCAGTTCGAGCTGAGATATCTAGGCGGTACTGGTACGAAAACAAACGCAGAGCGAAAGCGGCAGTATAGAATATGTCAGCCGTGCCGACACGATCGGGAGACCAAACTTCTCGCGTCCTACGGCGCGGGTCCATCGTTGTCGCTGTCCCACAAAACATAGGCGAGGTGAAAAACTGTTAAACTTTGTCCCCACGAGATACGAGGCATAAATATTGACGCAGCACAGGCAGTACTTCATGCTGTGAACCCAGCGCAACCGCACAGCTCCGACTTCAATGCGTACCAATGTACGCGGCGTGGTTTCGTTTCGCTGGGACTCTCACTGCCTACCTTCGGTAACGGCCGCCCGGCGGCGCGCCGGTCGCGTCGCACGGAGTGTATACCGGCTGCAGCACGACGCTGGGACAGTGAAGAGTGTTGTTTGTGTTGCATTGTCATTGTTTACATCCTGTCTACTCGCTGTTATCAAGCCGATAGCAGTTTCCCTGTTGACGTCACTAGTCGTGGCGTTCTCTATATATCTGTGTTCGAAGCAATAAAGGGGGCGTTGTCCCATACTGGCTACCACCGGAGCGTGTCATACTCGCGTCGCGCCTGGCCGAACGGCGGATGGCAGCTAAGGCGTAACAGTGGCGACGAGCTGAACTCACTCAACGGGCACGACAAGCAAGGACAGCCCAAGAATGGCAACTGCGGCCACGGCGTTTCAAGTTCCCTTCTTCCACGACGCAGAAGATAAGTGGGAAACTTATGTTGTTCGAGTTGAAGCCTACTTTGAAGGAAATGCTATTACCGAAGATAAGAGGAAGCGCGCACTGTTGGTAGCCGCGCTCGGCTCCAGGCCGATTGGAATACTGTGCGGAATATGCGCGCCTCGAAGGGTCAACGAACTGACGTACAAGGAAGTTGTCGGCATCCTGGGTCGACACTACGCGCCCAAGCCTAACGAAATAGCTGAAAGCTACAAGTTTTTCAATCGGCAACAGCGGGAAGGCGAGTCGGTGCAAGACTTCATCGTGGAACTGAGGAAAATTGCGGAAAATTGCAATTTCGGAGACAGCTTGGACCGCATGCTGCGGGATCGCATTGTTTGCGGAGTGCGAAACCAGACAGTCCAACGTCAACTACTGGCAAGGCGAGACCTGACTTTGGCAGAGGCAGAAGATTTAGCTACCGCGGCAGAGGTAGCCACAAAGGAGGTAAAGAACATGGAAAGCCAGGAGGTGAAAAATGAAGCGGAGCTACACAGAATAGCCGGAAAGTCCCGAAAACAGCCAGACCTGGGAAGGAGGTACAATACAAGAAAAGAAGAATGCGAGCGAAGCGGAAGCAGTTCACATGCACGGGACGCGTGTCGGCACAGATTCGCCAGATGTTTCCGATGCGGCAGACAAGGCCATTTCGCGAAGAAATGTGGGGCGCATAATGACGTTGCAACTCCAGGACGACCAATCTCGACGATTGCAGCTGCGACGGTGTCAGAGGGAGAGGACCTGGACTTGGCATCAGTATACACAGTACAACCTCGAACACGGGCAAGTTTTGAACCGCCGGTCCGAAAGCAGATCTTCTGGGGGGGAGTACGACTGACCATGGAAGTCGACACGGGCTCTCCTGTTTGTGTTATTCCCCGTGAAGTGTACAATGAGCACAAGGACCATTGGCCGGCGCTGTCGGCAACCAAGCTGAGTCTCCGATGCTACTTGGGACAGCTGCCCATCCTCGGGGAGCTACACATGAGGGCGACCGTCCATGACGTCACGGTGCCGGCTTCGCTCGTGGTTGTGAACTGCCCCGGACCAAGCCTGTGTGGTCGAGACGTAATCGGCAAACTGAACTTACTGGACCCTCTGGTGTCAAGCGTGGTTGCAGGCTCAACGAGAGAGCTGGAAGACCTGCTGTTGCAGTTTCAGGACCTGTTCGAGCCAGGCCTGGGAACCATCAAGGGGCCACCGGTACGTTTTCATTTGAGGGAGGGAGCGGTGCCGAAGTTTATGAAGGCACGACCTGTTCCATACGCGCTTCGCGACAAAGTGTCAGAGGAGCTGGATCGGTTGGTAGAGGCCGGAGTCATCTCACCTGTAAGCCATTCGGAGTGGGCAGCACCGATTGTACCGGTGCAGAAAAAGAACGGCTCGATACGCCTGTGCGGCGATTTTAAGTTGACAGCGAACATGGCGTGCAACACAGAGCAGTATCCGCTACCTAACATAGCTGATATGTTTGCGTCGTTGCGGGGCGGTTCTTTATTTAGCACCTTAGACCTTAGGTATGCTTACAGCCAGGTGGCATTGGATGAAGAGTCGAAGGAATTAACAGTCATCAACACCCATCGTGGCCTTTACAGCTTCAATCGCCTTCCGTTTGGAGTTGCTTCCGCGCCGGCGATTTTTCAGAGGAAGATGGAGAGCATGCTCGCAGATCTGGAAGGCGTGCAAGTGTACCTGGACGACGTCCTGGTAGCGGAACAACCGGGAACCGACAACCTGAGCAGGGTGCTGCAACGCTTCCGGGACATGGGTGTCAAGCTTCGGCGATCAAAATGCCAATTTAGGAAGCCGGACATCACTTACCTGGGCCACCAGATCGACAAGGAAGGACTACATCCAATCGAGAAAAACTTGGAGGCCATCCGAGATGCACCGACACCGTCAAATGTAAGCGAACTTCGCTCCTTCCTTGGGCTTCTGACGTATTATCACCGATTCTTGCCCAATATGTAGACGCTGCTAGCACCGTTATACGAGCTGCTCGGCAAGGATCAAAGGTGGAATTGGGGACCAAGGCAAGATAAGGCCGCCAAACAGGCCAAGGCCGCGCTGCTGACATCACCGGTCCTGAATTTTTTGACCCTGAGAAGCCACTGCGACTGGAATGTGACGCGTCCCCAACAGGAGTGGGCGCCGTCCTATCGCACAAGATCCGGGGTGTCGATACACCGATAGCTTTTCGGTCAAGAACATTGACCTCCGCCGAAAAGAACTATTCGCAACTAGAAAAGGAGGCACTTGCGTTGATCTTTGGCGTAATCAAGTTCCGTGATTATTTACTGGGACGCCAATTCGTATTAGTCACGGACCATCAACCACTTGTGGGTCTGCTTCGAGAAGACCGGCCTGTCCCGCTACTGGCATCTGGACGGATTCAAAGGTGGGCTCTGCTACTCAGCGATTTTCGGTACAAAATAGAATTTCGACCCGGCAAACAAAACGGAAACGCTGACGCGCTGAGTCGATTGCCACTTCCACGGCAAGGACCACCAGTGGAAGAAGACCTCCCGGAATTTGTGCTGACGTTGCACCGCGTAGACGAAGCATTTATGTCCGCGCAGCGGCTAGAAGACTTGATGAAAACAGACGATACGTTGTTGCAGGTCATCAAGTACGTGCAGAACGGCTGGCCTGCTAGCCTTCTGAAGAACCAGACAGAGGTACAGCCTTATTTTTCCCGGAAGCTCGAGCTGTCTACGTGCCGTGGGTTACTTTACTGGGGCCGGCGCCTCGTGATTCCGACACGGGCCCGCCCGGACATCCTGAAGCTGCTGCACGAATCTCACCAGGGGGTATCAGCCATGAAGAGAAATGCGCGGTCGTTGTTTTGGTGGCCGGGACTGGACCGGGAGGTGGAACAACTGAGCGGAAATTGTAACGAGTGCGTACAAGCCGCCCCAATGCCGTCTGCGTGCTCACCGGTGAATTGGCCAGAAACAAAAGAAAGATGGTCGAGAGTGCACATCGATTTTGCAGGACCAGTTGAGGGAAGGATGTTGCTGATAGTCGTCGATTCCCATTCCAAATGGATTGAAGCTTGCATCATGCGATCAACAACGGCAGAGGCGACTGTGAATCAACTCCGAGAACTGTTCAGCAGGTTCGGTCTGCCCAGAACAATCGTTTCTGATAATGGACCTCAGTTCATTAGTCAGCATTTAGAAGATTTTGTGAAAAGAAACAATGTGTGTCACCTCCGCTGTGCGCCCTATCATCCTCAGTCTAACGGGTTGGCTGAACAGGCAGTCAGGACGATAAAGTTCGGCCTCGCTAAGTTAACTGGGGGAGATTTGGGAAAAAGGCTGGCGCAGCTTCTGATAAATTATCGTCGGACGCCTTTAGCGTGTGGCAAGTCCCCAGGGGAAATACTTCTCGGGTACCGCATTCGTTCGCGCCTGGACATGAGTGTACCGTTCCGGCCTGCGTTATTGTCCGACGATGTGCAGGTTCAAGGAGACTCCTGGGACCTTGGAGCACCGGTGTGGGTCCGCAACTTCGGCCAAGGTGAAAGATGGTCACCGGGGACCGTCCAGAACAAGCTCGGGTCAAGGATGCTGGTCATCGAGACTCCGGAGGGAACAGTCCGTCGACACATGGACCAGGTCCGCGGCAGACAAGGTCCGACTGAAAGTCTGGGTGGCCCTAAAAACGGTTCGGACAACGTCGGGCCGCCAGTGACACTAGGACAGCCGGACAGCCAGGGGCCACCGTGCGAGCAAGACGCGCCAGCCCCCGACGGTCAAGACCAACCAGCCTTACGACGCTCAACGCGGACACGGAAACCGATCGATCGTTTGCAATATTAAGAGGAGAAGAAATGTTGCATTGTCATTGTTTACATCCTGTCTACTCGCTGTTATCAAGCCGATAGCAGTTTCCCTGTTGACGTCACTAGTCGTGGCGTTCTCTATATATCTGTGTTCGAAGCAATAAAGGGGGCGTTGTCCCATACTGGCTACCACCGGAGCGTGTCATACTCGCGTCGCGCCTGGCCGAACGGCGGATGGCAGCTAAGGCGTAACAGTCTGCATTCGGAAACGACATTTGGCGAGCCATGATCGCGAGCAGTTCCGCCGTGCCCGCCGAGCAGGAGAATCGGGGGACCCTCACTAGAGCGCTTTTCGTTTCCGCCGCGGGAGGGCGAGCGACAAGCTGGAGACGCAGACTTACGCCACCCGGTATGAAGAGTTTCTGGCCGGTTCTTTCTTTCATGCAATTCCAATTTCTACTGTAAAATTGAGTAAGCACCGGCAGTGCCCCAAAGCGTCTTTTGAAACGTGGTCTTGAGCTGAACTGACAGCGTTTCAAAACTGCGACACCGATCCGAACGGCCTCCATAACAATCGGTGGAATAAAATTTTTCAACGCTGTTTATTTGCCTACCGCCTGCTTTGTGATCGCTTCATTCCCGAAAACGTCCTGGGGATTTCTTAATCAATTCAGGTGTCTGGTAGCGGCTGTTTCCAAGTTCCAAGCATCAACAATTACGATTAGAGTGGTCGTTTTATCGCTTAGCTCTTTTAATCTTCGCTTTCCTGGATTATTTTTATTATACTTTATCAGCGGGTGAGTAGGCGTGCCAGTTTATTTCGCTAACAGTAATGTGAACTGGTTTCTCGGCGGCTCTTAATTCCAATACCAGTTTGAACGTTCACGAGATCTGTGACCATTTCGACAATCGTTTTCCGTAATTACGCAGAAAAAACCTCAATAAAAATATTTCAGTTGCATGCCAGCCCTAATTACTGTTAAATAACGTTTTCCAAGCTTTATTAGAGTAATACGTTATTGACAGGGAACTAGCTCTGCCGTCGAAGCTATTTGTGTTGTGTTGCCGGCCCGAAATTCACTCAGCTAGCGATAAGGGCAACACACGTTGTCCAACACAAGTTGCTGCTGTTTTTGTTGCCGAAAGCTGTCATACCGAGGCAACATTTTAGTTGTCGTCCACGTTGTGCTACTGTTGCCGCGATGTGACGTACAGGTTTGTCGGACTACACGGGGAGCGAGCAACAAGTTGCCTGACTGTCAGACAACTTGTTGTGTTGTTGTTGCCGTCGTGTTGCCTCAGTGTTACAGGGCCTTAAGGAATTCAAACGAGTAAACAAGGATCACCATGGAAGTGAGTGTACAATTTTTTTTCGATGTACGTCGAACATCGAACATCTCTACTACTCACTGCAAAAGAAGTCGTCTACTGAAGAAGGTGGACGAGGTTGAATTTAGTTAAATTCCAATTACAATCAGGCATTTCCATAGATAGTTTTCTTTCTATTCTTGAGTATTACCTCCAGTCGACAGTTGTAAAATATGAAGAAAAAATGTATATACAAAAAGGGGGAGTGTGCATAGGGTCATCTGTTGCACCGGCATTAGCTGAAATTTACCTGAGCTCCTTGGATTGTGTTTTGTCTGATAGGTTGCAAGAGTCGTCAGAAATGTGTATTGTTAAAAGATATCTTGATGACATATTGCTTTGCTCTTTTCGCGAAGGTCTTTTAAATAGCCTAGAAGCGTTGGTTACAACAACAGCATCTGAGCTTCAGTTCACGGTGGAAAGACCCAAGAATGCAGTCCTCTGGTTTTTAGATTTGTTAATTCATATTAAAAAAGGGCTGTACTGTGCTATCAAAATTAAGATGCCACTCAAAAACTACAAAGAAGGAGGTAGTTGAATCATTAACCAGGAATGCAATAGAAAGGTCTTCTATTCATTTCATGACCCAATCGTTGGAAAGACAGTGAAAAAGATTAAACAAAGCCGGTTATGAAGATTAGTTCACCAAAAGACAATTGTGTCTACAAATCGCAGACAAAAGCGAAGGAGAACAGAAATCAAAGAGCAAGTCTGTTGCAATCCCGTATTACCATAAAATATCGCATAAAAAAAGTTAATGTGCCAACAATGGGCTCAACTGTGCGTCTCCTTTGAGGGTGCGGCTTGTTTTTCGCTCAATGAAGCAACAAGAAGCGGGCGTTTGGCAAACTAAATATGTGTAGGGCTCAAAGTGATAAAAATTTTATTGTGGTTCACCGGTACCACACAGGATTATTGAAATTTAGGGGCAAATATACAATAATGGGGTTAGGTGATTAAGCCACGTCTTACTACGTTGGCATACGCACGTACACTATCTGGCATGTTGGATGCCAAGAAAAGTGCCCTGGTTTTTCTTCTATATCGCTCGAGAATGCTTAGGGTATTGTACATTCGTGGGGAATCAGATAAAAGCTCGTCCACACAGTTGCGTTTGACTGCGTTAAGACTGCTTGCATCGAACTGTTGCTATGGCGACCCTTACGACGAGGCAACGGGGAGGCACTGTGCTGCATGACGCAACGCAGCGCAACGCAACGCGGTCGACGGAGCTGTAAGAACGAGCTTTCATCGAAAACGCAAGCAGCACATTTGGTCACGAAGCAGCTCAATCGAAACCGAAACTGAGTGGCCAACTACGTAGCTCCCAGAGTGCATTGCCTGGCATTTCGCCGCGATGGGGCGCTTCGAATTTTGGAGGAAGTCTATCGTTGAGAGCAAAAGATGCGCTCATTGGTCTTTTAGGTTCAATAAAAACAAACAAGCGAAATGCAAAGTCACTACGACGCAGTTAAAAAAATATTTCAAAAAGGCGTCTTTAAAAGGATACTGAACTGAAATGTCGAGCTCACAAAACATGGCTGGACGGATAGTCGGGACACTCCAAAACCCCAAAACATCACTGGTACAGCGATATCTCTAACAGATCGCCGTATTTTTGGAAAAGAAGTGCGCGATTGCACACGGCCGACGAGGCCGACGAAACAAGGAAAATCACGAATCCCATTCCCTCTCCTGCTCGCTACGTTCCGTCTAGCTGGTGAACCGAAGCGAGGAGGAGAGAAGCGGGTCGCTTCCCCTCAACAACGCTTCTGCGGCCTAATTTTGCGAAATCCGAATTTCGGTTCAGTGTCCCTTTAACTTGGAAAGCCTTCGAGTGGGTAACAGAAAACGTGCGGACTCCACCAGTATAGTGGGAGGTGCGCGCTTTATGCTTAGACAGTTTTTAGGTTCATAGCCCCGAGAGCGAACACAAGCGTCGCTGCGGTCGCCGCGCCCTGATTGGGTGAGGTGTACCGTGACGTCAAGGGGAGGACTCCGCTCCGCGAAATCTCTTCGGCTCGCTTCCCAGCACCGGTTTCCTGGTTTGGCGTTGTGTGCCGCAAGCTCTTCGAGGAGCTGGACTTCCTTTTCCCCGGTGTACAAAATGTTGAGTTAGGCCGATATTGACGTGCTTCCGTACAATTTATAAGCCTGCTTGTCCCTTTTACATTTTAAAATTGGGTTACAAATCCCGAAAGCTATTGGCGGAGGCAATTCCGCCGATGAGCCTCCCCGTCCGTCCACACGACACAAGGCAATCTTGCGAGGGGTCGGTGAAGCGGTGGCGCAAGTGTTTCAGACGCTGGGATTCTGTTCCTTGCATGTTCATGATTTAGGACGATATTACATCCCGCTTTCAGGGCATTTGAAGTGGCATTTATATCATGGGCCTTTGGGTGGTCGGCAAATTAGCTCGCGACTCCGACTCTGCGCTGCCGCTCTGCATACGCTGGTTCGCAGATGTTTTAAAGGCCCTGCGTCTGATGATCTTTAAGGCCGGTTCTCACATGCAGCGAAGCGCTCATGTAGCGCTGCTCACGTGTCGTCAGCTACTTATCGTCTGCCACGAGCAACAGTTTTGACGGTGTGATACAAAGCTGGTGAACGCTACCGTCAGCACGCGCTTAGCGCGAGGTCAGCGCTATGCTTGTAGCGCTCCGCTGCATGTGTGAAGAACAGGGTTGTTTTACATAATTGTAGCTTTTTCGTGAAATAAATATATAGTTTATACATGCACGTATGCCGGAATATTTCTTAGAAGATGCACAATTACTGGAAATTAGTTTGTATGGAAGCAGCAAGAACGGCCGAATTGACCTCAGTTGCCAGTATGATATGTATTGAACTGCCCTAAATATGCACAGCAATAGTGCCGTAATTTGGAATGTTTATAATTTCTTTTTGACATTCTTTATTCCAGCCTTGGGTATTCGGAAAATACATCGGTTAGTCTGAATTGTTATTGCCAATTAAAAGATGCACTGCTGCAGGTCCCCAAAAGCTTCCTTAGCCTCCAAACTCCCTGCAGCAGTGGACTCTCTGACAACAGAGGAAAACAGGAGTAAAAGCCAGCATTCGAACGTCTGTCCAGTGGTAGATGCAGCACTAGTAGCAGTAAATGTGGAACCTGTGAAGGGTGACAGTCTGCGTGAGAAAATTAAGCTTCTGGTATTTTAGCTTCAGGACAAGTCGATTTAAGTAAAATCTCAAGTTTAGGGCTTAAGGGACTAATAACGAGCTAGACACCTTCGCTTACGTTTGCTACACATTACTTGGGGGTTGATATAAACAAGTCCACAGATACCACCCGTGTGGTCCATTCAAATACTATCCGAATCCAGCAAAGGTCAAATGCGAGCAATGCATATAATAAATGTCGCATAACATAACAGCGCACAACTAGAGAAACACTCGCAAACTCAGACACACCATAGTTGTGCGCTGTTACGTTATTCGACATGAACTACCAACTCGCCCAGTCAGCAGTCTTATCAGTATATAATAAATGTTCCTTTTTTTTTACTTTGCCCTTGCACTTGGGCTCTCTTGTGATTCTCTCCCCAAGGCCCAGACTGTATTTAGCATGTTGCTCGAGCAGCATGCAGCTTTTCTGCTTCGGCTATCTTGTTTAAAAACAGAGATACAAAAGAACTAGTATACATAACCTGCCAATTCATTCACACCATCAGCAGCATTGATTGTGCGAAATGTAAATCTATAGTGATGATCCTGCAATTGTAGCCGTATTTCTTTATTTTCATATACCAACTGTGATTCATGCGTTGCCTGCCCTGTCAACCATGCTTAAAATGTTGGTTGAGGTTTCAACTGTAGCTACAGGCCATACATCGATAAAGGCACATGTAAAAATTTACACTTCCTACGAAAAACACGCCAAAACAAGATTAAATAGAAACGAGCGCGCCGTCAGCTAGCGTCGTCACAGCCTCCACAGGGCGAGCGGGGCGAGTCGGGGAAAAATTCTCTCCTCGCCGTGACGTCACCCCAGTTCGCCATAAGGGGGCGCCACGCGAACTTCTCGGGGCTAAAAGCCTGCAAACTTTTTTGGGCTCATGTTTATAATCTGTAGGGCTCGGACCGGGCTCAGGGTCATATTAGGGAGTTTTAGTCGACCGTGTTTCCCCCTCCGCTAACCCTCCGCTACGAAGAAACCGCCACTGCGCCTGCGCACCGATGACCTTGGCTGAGAGTTCCGGGTAGCGGAGGGGCTTAGCGGAGAGGGAAACACGGTCTACTAAAACTCAATATTAAAGGGATACTTCAACGAAATTTGAAATATAGCCGTCGTGTTCAAAAATAGGTTGAATATGATCCACAATATCCGTAAATGACAATCGCACGTTTGTGTTTTGAGCCTGATGGCTGTATTTTTCGTTATAAACCATGGAGAATAGAAGGGTAGGAGAGGGCATGAGGTCAGCCGCGTAGCTTCCACAAGCCATGCCCTCTTGACGCCTCGCCTCTTTCTCATTTTCCTCCTCACTCTCCTCACTTATCAGCCCAACGTGACCACATCACGTGGCCGTAGCTAGCCTTCGTCTAGCCTTTCATCTGATAAAACCTACCGGACGGAGCGCCGGCAAGCCTGCAAGGAATCCTCCTACAATCAACCATCCATCTCGCACGTGACATGTCACGCGCACCAATCGCCAGAGAGATCTGCGGTCACGCTGGGCACAATATCGTTTAAACTTTTTATGACTAGGCTTCACCGTTATTGCAACGTGCCCCCTCCTAGTACTCCTAACCTCCTTGTTATAAACGGCCCACTCTGGCAAGCGCTTGAAGAGCAGCCAGCGGAGAGCTCATGATATCGGACGCAATCGTGACGCAGTTCGTCTCGGGACGAACAAAGCTGCGGCGAGGCTGACGTCGAGAGGATGTCCAAGTCGTTCTACCACCGAAGCGGCGGCTTTTGTACGAATTTCGAGTGACAAGTTAACCTTTTATAATCTTGTAGAGGGACAATAGCGACTTCTGGGACACACAAAAGAGATTCTCAGGAAGAGGGGAGTTTCTCCTTCCTCTCTTCTCTCGTTGGAGCCGGAGGCGAGACAGTTATCATCACTAGCTGTCAAGGTTCCTAGACGGGCATTACAAACGAGGCGTTAGCGACATCCACCAGGTGCTCTTTGCTAATTGTATAGTTCGTTTTAAAATTCCTTTTTGTGTCTTTTTCAACAGGAGATGGGTGTGCCTGATGGGTGTAGGAACAAATGGTCCGGAACTAATCTAGGAGATGGGTGTAGGAACAAACATGGTCCCGGAACCATTAGTTCCGGGTCCATTTGTTCCGGATCCATTCATTCCGGGAACATTTGTTCCGGGACCATTTGTTCCGTTACCCATGTCTGATGTGGTACTGCTCCCTTGAACACGAAAAGACCAAGAAATGAGCGCCAAAAGTTCGTTGTAGTACCCCTTAAAAAAAATTGTCGGGCTCGAGTCGGGTTTGGGCAGTGCCTCTTCCGTGCCGGGTCCGGCCGGGCCTAGAAATTAAATATTCTGTCGGGTTTGTGCCGGGCCCGGATCGCGTCTCTACCGGGCCGGGTAGAGACGCGACCCGAACCTGACGTCAGAGCTCGACTTTGAGTCAAGTTTGAGCCGAGCGTTGACGCAATCGTCGTATCCACTCTGTGCCCAACGTTGGTCTTATCTGATGGCGCCAACTCATTCAGCACTACGGCTCTGTTGTCTAGGAGCAGACTTGGACGTAGTTCAACTACTCTACTCAAACTACTTTAGTTTAACTACTTTTTTGAGTAACTTGGTAACTTTCAATTACAACTTGATTTGGGTAATTAGTAGTTTAACTTAACTACTTTTTTCAGGTAACTTCTACTCAAATTACTAACTACTTTCGAAATTATATAGTCCTAATTTTGTCCATCACGAAAGTTTGAGCGCAGAAATGAATAAGACGCCGGCAGATGAAGTGGCATTCCCGAACAAGGGGCCCCTTGTTCGGGGAGGCGTCCTTGGGCCAAGGTGGCGACGAGCAGCCAAAACATAACACCGGCACACACGAACGCAGGAAGAAATGCTTAACAAACCTTGGTCAGGTATTGACCTAATCCGGTAATGCACGCAGGCGCCGCGTTTCCAGCTGCAACCGTAAAAGACGGGGACCCGAGAGTTGTTGTTTTCGTGTTGTCTGTCTTTAGTGAGTTCTGACTCAAGCGGTAGGTTCCACGGGAAGGCCACTGGAATGACCTCGCAGCTGGGCGCCTGTTCCCATGGTCGCCTTGTCGTCAGCGCATAAGCCTTTGCAAAGCCGGACTCCCCCGCTCACAAGCCCTGGTACGGATAATCTGTTCATGGTAGCGCGTTCCCTCTTCCAGCTGCAACCGTATACGAGCGACGATGCTTGTTCACGTAATCCTTTGCGTCCTTCCGACCATCCATGCCTGGGAGACCTCCTCTTTGTTAAAAACGATTTACTTAATTGTCAGGCGTGTCAGGCACGTCAGAATATTGTAGTCGGCGGCGAGTATTGCGAGTTACACTTGGGAGATCCTTTTGTTGGACCTGGCGTCAGCGGCGAAGTATACTTCGGTTCATCTTCTGTTAAACCAGAACAATTTTTTTTTCTGCAGTAGCGTAGCACTAGCACTACACCGGGACGCGGAGTCGTCCGGATGATCTCATCGTCGTGGCGCGAGACTTGAACCCTTGACGGTCTGGTGCACTTGCTCTGCGTACTCTCAGAACGACGTCGGAATAAAGAGGGGCCAGTCATAACAATCTCAACTTGACGAAGAAAAAAGAAAAAAAGGAGGAAAGTTTGTTATAAAAGACCCTTTACCCGAGGCAAACCTCACATGTTTCGTCATGGGCACCTAAGATGCCGACACTCGCTTACCCGACCCTGCACAGCCTGTTTCTCAAATTCAACGCTGCCGTTCCACCCAGCCCGTCGGTGGAACGTCTATTTAGCTTGCCTGGGGACGTCTTTAGAAGGAAAAGGGGAAAACTCTCATATCAAGAACTTTGAAGAACTGCGAGCGAATAAACTATTTTGGCGAAAACGCAAGCCAGAAATAGACTGCATTTATTTTAGGCTCGCAGGGTTTTTCATTGATCAGAACTGTTGTTCATTTTGCTACCACAATAATATTAAAAAGTAACTTCGAAAGTAACTTCAAAGTAACTCGCTACTTTTTACAGTAGTTAGTAGTTTACTCAATTACTATTACAAATGCGTAATTTCTACTCTACTCCAATTACTTTTGGCGTCGATACTCAGTAACTTAACTTAACTATTTGTACATGTCTGTCTAGGAGGTGTTGCGCTGCGGCGCGGTCGAATGCGGGCGTGCTCAGTTGCCGCTCAGCCGTCGCCGGTTGTTCTTCGCTCTGGGCTTCCGTAGTAGCGGTGCGTCGATTGTGATGAGTGTGTTTCGTTAAAACGATGGATGCGGCTGCCTTGAGTAGTATGGATGTTGTTCTTTCCACGAGTGATATGGGTGACAGTATCCAAGGGTACTATGACAGGCAGAGTTAAAAAAGGGCTGAAAAAAATTACAGGAAGATCCATTGCTGGATTCTTACGTAATGCATTAGCATGACCCTTAGAAAACGCTACACACGCCACCTTTTGGGAAACGCTGACACTGACCCCGTAACGAGGCCAAAAAGTGGCAGCAAAAAATAGAGGAAGCAAAAGAGAAAGCCAGAACAGAAAAGTTAAGGGGTCAGCTTTACCGTTTCTCAAAGGGGGACATGTGTGCCGTTTCCCAAGGGTCATGCTAACGCATTCCCTAAGAATCCACCAATAAATATTCCCTGTAAAATTTTTTATCTGTTCCCAGTCTCGTTTTTTTTTTTGTTTTTTTTTTTTTTCTGTGTTTTTGGGGTAAAGTTGGTCCGAACTTCGTAGCATTTTTGTTCAGAAGTTCAAACTCCGTTGAACTTTTTAGCTTCGCAGGTTCGAAAGTTCAGAAATTGTCAATTTCTTGACGCGAACAATTAATTCTTTTTTTTTTTTTCTATTGTAATAAGTTTGAAACGTTCTGAATTTTTCGAATCAATTTGTTTCAGCCTTTGAACCTGAGGTTAAAAAAATTAAAGACGTTTACGATTCTCTGTAATGCGAAATTAGAGCGTAGCTCTTGAGGAGGAGAAAGGGGGGGGGGGGGGGGGGGGGGGTTACGGAGGGGAGAATATATGTCCCCGCTCCCCCTCCGTACACTCCCCTCCCATTTAGCGAGAAATTTTCGCTAAATTTCCCGCTAAATAGGCCCTTTCCGAAATTCAGTGCCATCTGGTGGCTGAAATGGCGGTGTAACTTTTGCCGTATTAATTTCGGCAGTGAACCTGTAGCCTGCAGTATTTTATCGGGCACCGTCCCTTTCGCAAGTCAGAACGAGAATGTGCTCCCCAATCCCCCCCCCCCCCCCCCCCCCCCTTCACTGTACAGTTCTTTCTCAAACATCTCTTTCAGTGTCGTTGGCCGCAAAGATGCAACCAGTCAGAACGAAGCGCCAACCCAGAGAGACGCCTTGATAATGTTCTATATATCAAGGGGCTTTGAAATCGATTCTGTGATACTAACAGATTGACTGGGCCCGAGCTATAGAAATGACGGCTTACGCAGCTCTTGCATTCAATTCCTGCTTCGCATCGTGCTAACGTCTGGAATGTAAACAGAAGGCCGTAAACGGTTTGATAATTGGGCTAGTTGGTATTTAAACATCTAAACGGTATTACCGCACACGTAGAGAGAAGATACAGGAAAGAGCGCTTTTTCCTGTATCTTCTCTCTACGTGTGTGCTAATATCGTTTAGAAGGCCGCCATTAGTACATATGCCCATTTTTCAGACGATGATGATAGTGATCAAATGGCCAGACTGAATTTCGGAAAGGGTTTATTAAGCGAAAATTTCCCCGCTGAATTCAGCGGGGAAATATTCACGCTAAAATTATCGAGTAGTTTACCAAAAGTTTCCCGCTAAATTATGGGAAAATAAATTTTCCCATAATAACGTCACGTGTGACGTCATTTTGGGAAAAGTCCCATAATGCAACGCGCGATTATGCCGACGCCGCTCAACCCGGAAACGGGCGCCTAAGAGCTGGGCTCTAAAAAATTGGTGACATTTCTAGCAGTGGTGTAGCCAGGAATTTTTCTCGGAGGGGCTCTGTTCTATTATCGCGTGTAGTAGCCGATGTACTGTACGATTCACGGATACAACCACAATCGTTCCTTTAAAAAAAAAAAAAAAAAAAAAAGTTTTGGGGTTTGGGGGGGGAAAGGGGGTTGATTCCCAAAAACCACCTCCCTGCCAACGACACTGATTTCCAGTCTCCTTCACCAAGTCGCAAGACAAATACTGCTTGACCTCATCCAAGAAGACAGTTATGACGCCGTGCTTCAGAATGTGTTGCCTGACTCATATCTAAAACAAACAAAGCAGTTTTTGTGAGAAAAAAAATTATTAAAAGGACATTGAACTTCCCGAAAACATTTTTCTAAGTATCTAAATAAAATTAAAAAACACAAATGCAAAAAAAAAAAAAAAAATATATATATATATATATATATATGCGCAGCATTTGCGCTGTGAGGCACATTTCCCGAAACCGAAAGCAACTTGAATTTCGAGGTTGATTTCTCGACATTGAGAATTGCAAGAAGCGAAAGTATGCATGAGAGTTGGCTAGGAAACATCATAATCTAAACTCCGAGACACGAATAAATGAAATAACAGACAATACTACGCGAAATTTTAGACACAGCTGTGTGTATTCGCAAGGAAACAGCAATATAGCCGTCCATACGGACAGGTAAAAAAATGAAAAAAGACATGGCGCTGCAAAGTCTTGACGGAAGTTTGACAGACAGATTGACCTCCAACGCCACAACAACAGCAGACACCCGCCGCCAAGCCATCCGACATGATAAGTAAGCCCCGCCAAGCTTGGTTTCGGTTTCGCTTCTAATTAAAAATGTGTCTCTTTGCATAGATATTAGGCAAAAGAGAAAAAAAAGTGTTTGAAAAGCTTTTTTTTTTTTAGGGTATTTATTTTATTTTTAGTGCAATATTTACGCCGTGAGAAAGATTTTGATTTCGGAGCGAAACGCAAACTCAAACAAGTTTCTTTTCCTAAAAAAATTATTTTAAACGCCCTGTGGTGCTGTGAAACTCCCTATAATAACACTATCACGTTGAAATGGGAATTAGGAGATAAAAATTAACCATTAAAAAAAGTGGTTTCAATTCGTTTAAAAACAATAAACCTGATTTTTATATATTTTGGACAGGAAAAATAGCCTTATTTCCTCCCTGCCATCGGATCAGAGCAACGAACCAGCAAATTAGATTCAGAGCAGGTAGGTGCCTGACACTCGTCGTGGCTGTAACTTTCGCTGTTTGCCAAGTCGTTATGGTGAAACGGAGTTAAACTTTAGAAAGTGGCTCATTCGTCTAGCATATTTGGACACTGCAGCCCGTCAACTGATCACTCTCCTTGAAGCTGGGGGCAAGCATCGGCATATGATCCGCGAATTCAAGTGGGCGACGTGCGTGATTTTCGTGTTTTCGTCGAGCCCATACATGAAGCTTGGAGCATGACTGCTTCGTTCAAGAAGAACAATAAAAAGAAATAATCATTTTCTGTCCTTACGGTTAGCGCTGCAGTGAGCATTGATTTACATCAAACACAAACCTGTAAGGACTATATTAGTGAAAAGAATGAGTGTGCAGGCGAGCTGTAATGCAGAAAAGAAAAAAAAAATAGCCGAAGGAACATACACAGAAGGGAACGTCTACAAAATTCAGGACGATCCTGAATTTTTCATAACAGTTCTATCGATGACCCGAATTATATGTAAACTCGAATACTAATAAATAATCGAAAGTCTAATCGAACTATTCAGATAATTATTTTATTCGAATACAAAACTCGGTTTCTCGCACATTCCTAACAACGTTGATTCCTAATTTCTCTAGCTTTCCCTAGAGTCAGGGACCATACTACCTTGTGCTACGTTGTCAAGGCTAGCGTTGCTTTCGTACTGCTCCAACCACCAGCTACCACCAACACGTCTGCTTCTCACAAGAGAGACTGGTCGCTGCATGCGGGGCTGAAGCGCTGGAAGTTTCGCTGCCCTTGACAATTGACCCCGTAAGTGACTACGTCACAACATTGCGTCTGGATCCAAACAAACCGTTGCCAGGGGCGTTGCTATGGACTAATGCATGGAGACTCCACATGACGCTAGATTTTTGCTTACAAGTAAGTAAATAATTTTCTGTAAGCAACCTAGCTTCTTGATATCTAATTATGAAGAAGTTCTTGTCGTCTCACTGTCGTACTGCAGCAATCAAAGCCATTTCTGAAATATTACACTCCGCTTTGCTTTGGTAGCAGACGACACGATAGATTTGCTGGCCTCTGTTGCAGCGGGCGTCTTCGTTGAATTGCGTCGGTAGACGAGCGATAAAAACAAGTGCATCGCCATTGCCGTAAAAGTTTCCGTGATGTGCGTGTTTTTTGTTTTTTTTTTCTGTGAAGGACCCAGCTTCGTTCAGAGGGGTGTTAATGCCGTAAAATCAAACCACGTCATGCAGATCAGTTACGGCGACGACCTGAAGTGCATTACCGGCGTAGTGTAGGCCAGTATGAGAAACAAATCGTAAGCCGTCGAGGTAAGTCGTTCATTATTATTATTATTATTGAGGTTGTCAGGTTATTAAAGAATTGCATGTCTATCGTGATTTCACATGCAGTAACCATCGCAGCGATGGTTACAACCAGGTACGAAGCACCCTCGCACTGCGCGAGTCCGCAAACAAAATGTGGGATCTCAACCGATCGCCTGAAGTGATTTTCTCACGTGTGCAATGCGATCTATTAGCAGACGATCATCTCGATTGACGCCCGGACTTTTGATAGACCATATTTTGCATCGCACCCCACTGTGAATTCTTATAAGTGTCTGAAACTCGTTATATTTCAAACAAATGCAATATCAGAATATTGTCTTCCTTCACACGATTCAAACGAAGGCGCCGGTTTGGCCAGCCAGCGTGTGGCAGACGGCATACTTCTTGCATTCGTCGTCTGCTGCAGGCACCTTGAGGACCGGAAGTTGTACTCGTAAATATTTTAGAAACAAGCGATTACCGGCACACTTCTGTCAAAACATATATGACATTCAAGCTTTCTATATCTGTTATTTTTAGAAGTTTAAATTCTACTCCTGATTTTTGATCAGTCGGGTTTTCGTAGCGAAACCTAAACACATGTATTTGTCCATAACAACGACCCTAGCAACGGTTTGTTTGGACCCATGACGTCACACTTACGGAGTCAGCCAACGTAGCCGCCAATACAAAACGAAACCGAAACAAGAAAATAACAAATTTATTACGTACCTCCAACGTATTAATGCATTGACAATTATGCATCTATAACCTATTTTGTCATTTGTAGTTTAGTCTTCAAACAAAGATAACTCTGATTTCTTCTCCTCACTCGGCTACCCTCGATCCAGGAAGCTAATCGACCGCAACATCATCACGCACTCAAAAATGGCGCAAGGCAAGTTGAAAAAGAAGTCGGCTGGCCCGAAAAAGGCGAAGAAGAATGCGGGCGCGCGTTCTTCGCTCAAAGGAGTCTCCAAAGGTACGTCCACGATCGCGGGGCATTCGCCGTCTTTCGAGAATCTGTCGGGGGCATTCCGTGCCGTGTTACAGCTTCTGTGCATTTCCAGCTCGGTCCGTCCCCAAGAAAGCGAAGGCAGTTACCGCCAAACAACAGGTGAAAGTGGTAAGCGTCTTCACCTTTCCCATTCTCTGTGTGCGCCGTGCGCACCTTTATGCATCTTCCTTCCCGAACCGATGAAAATGGCGCACGAAATTCTGTTTTCTGGAGCGTGTAGTGCGCATCTTCGGCGCGTATCACGTGGTGATGCTAGTCGAGACAAAAAGAAAAATGGCGGGAAATGTGGGTTGCCGGCTGGCGGGCAGGGAGGAACAGTTGGCCTCGTTCGCGCCACGCGTGTCCCATACGCTGGAATGGACCGGGTTGGCGTTTTGGCGCGCTCTTTGTGTTTGGGAATCACAAAGGACGCCGAGGTTTAGCGGCGGTTGACGTTGATGAGCGGGAGGCGTCCATTGTGAACTCGCTTTGTAGAGTAGGGACGCCATTTTTTGTTGGAGGGCACGCAGCCACAGCCGCCAAAAGTATCTTTGAAACGCCTAAAGCCAAGTGTACCAAAATAATAAAAGAGAAAAATAAATTTTTATTGGACAGTTATCTCGGGCAGCACGCTTTAAAAAATTTACAAGGAGCGATTAATACCGGTCATTTTATAATAAATGTTGTATAAACGGTTTGTCATCTTTTTCACGTGACAAATTCAGTGACTCACTGAATTCAGTCACTCACTCTTTACCACTTGTAGAGTGGTAAAGAAATAATCGCTTGCGAATAAATAATATTTGATTGACAGAAATAAGAATCTGAACCAAGGGTTTGCTCATTGTGAAGTATGTTTGGATGCCATATGTGCTTGTACCATGATGGAACTTAACCCGAGACTGGGGTAGAAACAGAAACTTAAAAGTAGAAGGGACAGAGACAAGTGAAGAAGAGAACGTCTCAAACGCAGCTAAAAGATTTATTTAGTCCCACATCCTTACATACTCAACCACAAGGTCACCCAAACACTTATAGTTATAATGCACTCCATCAGCATAAGGATTTTCTCAGGAAGCCTCGCACACATCATGGGTTGCACTACGAAAATTATTTATAGACCGTACTTAAAGGGAAGCTACGGAGCTTCTTGAAAAAAAAATGAGTTAGAAGTGAATTCTAGTGTGTATTTACCCCGTGCACCCGAATACCCAAACCATTTGCTGCGCAGGTATTATTGTTAAGCGCAAGAAAACGCGAAAGACAGTCGCTGTATGTGACGTCGTCAACGGATCTTTTGGCTGCCCAAGGCTAGGCAGGCCTTGGGCAGCCAAATGGCATTCCATCCCGCCCAGCTTCAGTCCTCTTTTGAAATTGCTCTTATGGCTCTCCAGCACGTCACAATCAAACATAATTGTGATATCTGTTATTCAGGAAGTCACATTTTCAAGCAGTAACGGTTGCCAATTGCGCCCGATCTGCACGACGCACAAAGACGGTGCCACCCGCGAGATGATCGTTTTTAACCCATCGCCAGCTACATTTCCGCTTACAGCAATATTGTCTCCAGCTTAACCATTTCTAACAAAAATTTGATGAAGCGGTTAGAAAACTGGGTGAATCTTGGCGGTCTTAGAAGTGAGGGGTGCTCAAACCCTGTACCCAACGTCATGAATGCCAGGACGGCATCTAGAACGAACCCAACCGGCGTGTTTGCTAAGTCTTAAAAAGTGGATCTTCGATTTCCGCCTCATGACTATGTTTAGAAGCTTTAGTATGGCGGTGTCGGAGCAGTGGATGTGGCGGGCACCTGTCTTGCTACGAGTCGCTCTACGGCTGGGCAGTCCGTGGAAGCTTTGGCAGCTGGGAGTAGAGATGCTGAGACAACGACACTCGCATTTGCTCATACTTTTTCCTGGGACTTTAAGCCCCAGCCTCTGGGATTGCGACATCTGTGCTGCGACACACCGACTTTTGCGACTCGTTTGCGTCCGCTTTTGATGTATGGGCGAGATGGAATGCCAAACAGACCAGTGGAAAACGCATTCTTGGCACTGTAACGCTAGCGTGATCTTTGGATATTCCCGTCTTTGGCACACACGAAAGAGGGTTGGTGTCTGGCGCTTGCTTGCCTTTCAGGCTCTGGAGAAGAACATCCGGAAGAACATCGAGACTGAGCTCCGGGCACGGGCGACCGACGAGGGCAAGCCAATGGCGACCTCGGCGGGCACGAGCAGCGGCGCCGCCGCCAAGAAGCGCGGCAAGAAGGGCGCAAAGTCCAAAAAGTGAATGGCTTCGCCACTTGCGGGGCACAGCCCTCGTCTGTTTCTTTCCCCATCTCGGCATTGCACCTTCTTCGTTGTAACTCTGATCGCACTCGCAGTACTCATCGAGTCTGCCACCAGCCCTTTACTTCTTAACGAAACTCAGTTGGCAAAATAAGAAATACATATGCCACCGAGAAAGTCAGTCACATTGCATTATACCATCGAACGAATCACCGGGCTCAAAGTGCCCACATGAAACTTGTACCTGGCGAAATAAATTGAGCACTTGCTGTTTATCACTTGTGCACTACTCTCTTCGTCTTCTGCGGCCGGGGTTCTGAAGCTGTTCGATTTCGAGGGATATCCTTCCTTGAATGAAACCAAGGGGCCCCTTACTGTCCCGGTTTGTAGACCCCTGCAGTAAAGTAGAGCACGAGTCTACAGACCTCGTAAACAATAATACCAGGGAGTGTTTAGCTCATGGTTGTTTATGCTTCAATGTGTAATCCAGATCTGCCATGGCCTTTGAGATTTTTCCCGCACTGGCTGTGCTCCTCGGGCACCTCGGTAGTGCTTGCAACCAAACCAAATAAATACAAAGAAATAGCCGCAAATTATCATTACCACCATTATCGTTGATCTACAGAACTTGGGAGCAGCGCCAAATGTGCTCCCCCCCTCTCGCCGCAACACAGGCCTTTGGCAGGGAAGAAGCTGATAAAATTTTGAAGGTTAATTTTTTTTAGAAGCGTGAAAGGTGTAAAACAAATGCCCACAATGTTGTTTTCAAAGAAACTGTGCGTCTAATCATTTCAATCAAAATCGGGAAGGAGAGTCAAAATATACGTTCACACTAAATAGTGATAGTGATTTATTTCGGCTCGGGAGAGCCGCAGCTCAGCAGAAAGGCAATTTTTAATGTGAAAGATTCATTGGCTAAGTCGGCATTTCGTGAAGCCTCGATTAAAGTGTGGCCACAAGGTTCGACCCGATTGGTTGACAAGTTGGAGAACAGTGAGGTGCTCAACGCCAATTGGTCACTCAACCCCTGGTCACATGACCAGGGGTTGAGTGAGGAGGAGAAAGAGGAGTGGGTTAGAAGGTTCTGGGAGATCACCAGGTTTATCATTTTAAGTGTAGACATGCCATGCATTAAATTATTCAGTGAAGAGCGCCGTGAACGTAGGCGTCTGGCTGAACAGGCTAGACGTGCTGCTAAACAATGATGAAAACGTTTGTGATGCTAGAATGTTTCACCGATGCAACACAACTGCTTAGCGATTTGCTGCACATTTTTCCTTCCAGCTTGCTCCACCTCCCCTTCTATCCCACTGCAGCCACAGCAAGCCATCCAACTTCTCTTTACGGCGGCTAGTCAAGCTTCTCTCTTTAGGGATGCAGCTTGGCCGATGTATATCTAAGAGCCTTGGAGTTCCTTTTCCTGTGAAAATAATTTTTGCTGCTATTGGCCACACCAGTGGTTCTATATCGAGAAATGCACATTTCTCTAGACCGAGTGCGAACGAACCCGTCCTGGGATTAATGTAGAAGTGCAGCGCAGAAGTTTATGTGCATAGTAATGTAATGCCCGTGCTATAGTAAGCTACAGTTCAAGAAGGTAGGACAAGGGAAAGGGAGGCTGGGGAGGAGGAACCAGACGGAACACTGGATGAAAGGGGGAAACCATTCTCCAGCATTCCATCTGCTTTCTCCTCCTTGGCCTTTCTTTCCCTCACCATACCTTCTTGAGCTGCAACATACTATGGGAAGTGTCTGGCATATAGTGATCATGCATTGATGGGTGGTTCAGATCTTATAAAATAGTGCTTAAACTGGAAGTACACTTTACTTCGGGACAGATGGTCGAGGAAGTTTGGGACCTTGGGGGAACCCTTGAGGGTACTCTACAGAACTCCAGGGAACAGAGTCCGGGAATCCACAGACCATAATGCACTGGCAGCGTAAAATCTGACCTGCGACGCAGTTCTTGCTTCGGGAACAGCCTAGCACAAAAACAGTGCAAGCCCAAGAACGATGTCACGGTGTCAAGCGCAGCAGTTTTTTGCAGGTCAATAGACCTATTACAAAACATACAGCGCCGCAATCGCAGGGAATTTTGGGAACCCTCGGTACAGATCACGCGCTTTCCCGTTGCGCGACTGTGCGCACGTCCCGGCAGCTACCGCCAGCAGCCGTTGCAGCCATCCCGCCCACCCCCCGAGTTGTACGTCGTTGGCGGCGTACCGTATCTGCGGCAACGTAAAGGCATCGCGACAGGTGAACTTAATTGAATACATTATTCGTCGTAACTTACCTTCACGTACTGAAGTGTCACCGAGTCCACTTACTTTGTGCCGCAACCGTGGCAGGTTTCGACCAGTTTCGACAAAGCATTGGTGCAGCAGACGACAGAGCCGGTACAAAGGGGGATGAGAAAGGGGCAGCCGTTGGCTCGTCGCTAGCCAGACTCTGCTGCTCATAAGTTGTTGCCGTGGTAACCTGCACCTGCTCACGTGGTAGCGGGAGGAGGGGCGTACCAAGGGCTCCTATTATTCGTTGCGCGTGTGCTTTTGGGATTTTTGCAAAGGGTCTATTGCGCGACCCTAGGATTCAGCCATTGAGAAATGCTGCCACGATTGAAAACAAATGTCGATCAAGTCATCTGGCAGTGCTGTCAGCTGTACAACGTGCAACTATGAGGGGGTAGAAGGGAAAGATGCATCTCTCACTTCACACGGCGGGCAAGAGCGGTTGTACAGTTAGTGTCTCGGCGTGCGTGTAATCTGAAAGTCAACACCAGCGCCAGAACTGCTCTTTGCGCTGCATCCGTGATTGTGAACCCTTTCTTTCGACCGCATGCTGACCCACCCTGCAGAGGAAGGGTGGCAATGCTGCTCCCATTTAAATTGTGTACCTTCACCCCATATGCCGATCGATGGGATTGCTGTTGACCGTGCACCATCCCTTCTAGACTACTGTAGAGCAGCTCGGACCGTTCCCTGGCATTCCTGGCTCCCACGTGTTCGCTCATTCCCGCTCCCCTCCCACTTGATCTGACGGAACATTCAGCATCACTCGCTTTGTCAGAATCGTCTTCCATTTCGGGGAGGAAACCAACAGAGAGAAAGATTGGCATTGAACGAGAGTGTAGCGAGCTTTGGTAAAGCATTCACTTGCTCGGTCGGCGTCTCGTGGTTTTAAATGCGTTGGCAGTTATTGCCCCGGTGCATGCAGCCTTCTCTCGTTTGGACGACACGTGCTGTGGTTTGGACTGGACCGGTTTTGAGAGGCTGCAGTGCGGTTTCTGCAGTGCTCTTTCCCTCCGTTTGTTCGCTCGTTACGTCTACTTTCTCTCGCTCTTGCAGGGAATGCGACAGGTGCAACGACACGAGGCATGGTTCACTACGCATGCACTGTCGTGCGTCTCCCAATCACTTGGAAGTGCACACTCAAGCTTGGTCGTCGTGTCGTCTGCTAGCTCGCGCCCACTTTGAAAGTGTGCTCGCGTTAAAGGATTAATGCAACTACACATATCCGAGTGGTACACACGATCTAAAAAGGTTCGAAAAGCTTTCTGCTCGTCATACTCCAACGCAAGATCTACATTTCGCAAACACAGAGCAAACAGTACGCAGACCGTAGGTGGCGATTGAGGGTAGCTGTGGTAGCTGCATCCGAAACTTCCAGTGCCCGGAAGAACAGACTGGCTCTCGGAAGACAACATTATGCAAACGGTTGCGAGGTCAAAATTCCCATCCTTCGCCGAGTCGGAACCCCCGCGCTGACTGCCTACGCGTTTCGTCGAGAATCGGTGTAGCAACAACGGCGATTTATGCACAGAGTTCATATAATGTTCAAGAGGAAAAGGTCCCATGCAATGCGGCCACTTTGGAACAGCGGGGTATGGACGTGGACATCCCGGTGGGACGAGATTGCTGGCGATGCTTTAACAAAGCAGCAGGAAAAAATCACTGGCAAGGTGTTTACCTAGTGTTTCTCTCGCTGCAAGGCATGGAGCTGGGCTAGTTGATAGAGCATTATTGAAAAAAAAAAAAAAAAAAAAAAAAAACGGTGCACAAGACGAAAGACAAGTTAATAAGTACACGCACGCAATGCTGACCGGCAACTGAAAATTTTACTTGTGCACGATACAGCATAGTACAGCAAGTGCAGAAGTAAAATTTTCAGTTGTCAGACAGCTCTTTCTGTACTTCTTCAACTTGTCTTTCATTATTTGCACTGTTTTTATCACTTCAATAGTGCTCAACCAACCCGCCCAACTCCACACCTTGTTGCAGTATTTTTTTTCTACGTCAATCACTTTTATCTGTTCTTCCAATCAAGCCCATCGGGACATGTTAATGAGATTAAGATTTTAGCATGGCACAGAACTAAGACTGCCAGAGAAATTTGCAAGGCTTTTTGTATTGCCAGCTATAAAGCAGGCATGTGCATTGGTGCACGTCGGTAGTCCTGGTGGGCAACGAGGTGGAATTTGTTAATTGTATCTGCATTACGTTATTGGGTTGTTTTCGGTTCTGTCTTTTTCAGTATCATGTTTGCTTGCTGTATCATACAGAAGTAGAATTTTTAGTTGTCAGTCAGTGCTGTGTGTGTGTACTACAAATTGTCTTCAGTCTTTTGCACCAGTTATTCAGTCCAATGTTTTTCTTGCTTTATTTTGTATAAAAACACCGGCTTCACACATTGTATAAAATAAAGTTAAGCACTTGAGCAACTTCAACTTGTCACAGCAAAACGAACACGTCTAACCTACTGTCTGCTTTTTTTCTCCACTTTTTCATCGCTCTTTCCAACTTCTTGTCTCGCAATCACCGATGTCCGCTTTGGCACGTTCTGTTCCTTCCTTACCCCCCCCACCCCTTGGTTTATGGGTACCTGACAAGCATTAGTTCCCACTGGCAGGTTACATTGGAGTTCTGTCAGGGTTGCCTTGGTCAGAAAGTGTTAACTACAAACATAAAACATTTAAATTACTAGAGCTCTATGTATTGTGCAACTTGGCATGTACATTTAGTAACCCATGAAGATTCCATATAAAAAATAATGCAACTTTATTTTTGTCTAATAACCTTTGTAAGACCTTTAAATTAAAATTGTGTTTGTGGCACTTTAATTCCCTTTGTCCTATTGGCCACAAATACTGCTAAGATGCTTCAAGACAGAGAAACAGATTCACAATATTTGAACGAAGGAAATGTTTAATTGTCAGACAACTTATACAAAGCTTGTAAACAGCGTATAAAAAGGAACGAGCAATTTGTACAGGTGACTCGGCGTCTGTCAAGTGCACATCACAGACAACTCTTAGCATTCGCAGACTAGTGTAGGTTCATCAGTCACCATTTTCTTTTCTGTTTGGAATGAGTGGCATAGCACAAAGGAATGGGTCGGCAAATATCCCCCTTGGGTCTAACCTCTCCTAAGCACCGCAGGCTCTTCACACTGCACATCACTGCCCTTGAAGAGCTGTCCCATGATTTGGAAACAGCTCAATGATCATGATACGCCCCGAAGAGCCTGGTAAACAGATAAATGTCACAAAAGTATGCCTCCTGGGTATACCAGACATCGAAAGGCATCTCGCACAGTTCCAATCAGTGTCAAGTTTTATGAAAATGCTTATCATTTGCTGCTGAATGGACATTGATACTATGTAGATATGTTATCCGTTAGCCGCTCCCAGCGTACACACACTCTTGCAATTGTGCAAAAAAGTTATTGTTCAAGCTCTCACATGCTCTCACTTTGTCCTTGTAGAGCTGAAGCGGAATAATGGGCATCTCATAGTATAGAGTACTGTTTAATCTTGACCAACTGGAAACTTTGATCTCGACCAATTGGAACTTGCAGTTAAGTATCACATGCGGAGCCCACTTCCCCAACGCAGTAGACACTGATGACGATCTGGTGCACCCTTCACTGCAAAGTCTTTACGCATTCCGGATCCTTCAAAAGCCGAAAAATGATTGGCCATGTGTCCAGCTGAAGCTCAAGTTATGAGTATGAACTGTTAGTTTCAAAAGATGGTGCAGCCATGTCCGCTTATGTGCAGCAGACCAGCTCGGAAAGATGGGCTCGGAATTTCGTTGGAGTTAGATCGGGCAGGTACGTAATAATATATGCTGTTTAGATAAAATGGTATATCATGCTACTCAACCAAACAGATATTAAAAATAAATCCCTGCTTGAGGCTACAACAGATTCGATTTGAATAAGTGCAACTTAAAAGCTTATAGCATGCTTAATACAATGGAAAACTTGGACTAAATATTGATTATGGCACACCCATATTAAATGCAAGATAAGAATCGAACACCTTGATTAGCATGTACAGAAAGTAGCTTGTAGATAAGCTCATGATCCGAAGTGTGACTTCAAGAGAGCGGAAGGGTAGACCGGGCATCTACAGGGTGATTCAAGGAGACGACAGGCTCTTTAAATCGACCGCAAAATTAGGTTTCTTAACCTATCGCGCTACGACTTTGTGCAGCGTTGCCCACAGATGGTGCATTTTTTTTGTAAAATTTGCAAAGAGCGAACTTACCTGACGAGAAAGTAAAGAAAGAAAAAGGCTTAGCTCCTATGGAAACGCAGCGACGCCACCGGTCTTCAAACAACATGGCGCCGTTCCGCACGGGAGACAAGAGATGGTGCAACGAACGCCGCCAACGAACGAGCATACGGCGCCGAGAGCCGGCGTCTTAGCAGACAATCTTGTCGACTCAAAAGCGGCGCGCGTTCCGCAGGCGGCGACAGTCGCAGAAACAAAAACATGCGCGGTAACAACAAGGAACTGCAGTTCCTTGTCTGCTAAAAACGTTTGTTGGAAGCAGTTGGTGTCGCGACCGCTTGCGCCATCTCTTGTGTCCCATGCGAAACGGCGCCGTGTTGTTTGAAGACCGGTGGCGTCACTGCGTTTCCATAGGAGCTAAGTCTTTCTTTCTTTACTTTTTCCTCAGGTAAGTTCGCTCTTTGCAAATTTCACCAAAAAAAATGCACCATCTGTGGGCAACGCTGCACACAGTCGTAGCGCGATAGGTTAAGAAACCGAATTTTGCAGTCAATTTAAAGAGCCTGGCGTCTCCTTGAATCACCCTGTAGTAACAAATACTAGCACAAAAATAGCATGTTCTGCTAATCAATCGAAAAGCTGTTGCAATTAAATCCCTGCGTAACATGTCATCAAGTCTGCATTTGAAGAAATGCAATCCAAAAACTTGCAGCATGGTTGACAAGACTTGACTAAATCTTATAAAGACCTCACTAAATATTATTATGACACACCCATGTTTGGTTCAACATAAAAAGAGCATCAAACATCTTGATTACCTTCTACCTAGAGGCCAAAGATCTATGTGCTAGAAAACTGATCCCAAGTGTCGGAGCTAGCGCCAAAAGTTCTGTGATCAGCACTCTGCAGACATTATTTTAGTGTCTTGTAAACCGAGGAGAACTTGGATTTCGATGGCCATTGATGGAGGAAAAATAATGCTAGACAAAAGCAATGTATGCTTCGTAAAATAATCTCTTCTTGTTATAATGTTCCAAATCCCATTGCTAGGTGCTCGCTGACAGCGCTTACCACAGAACTTTGGAGACTAGCGAAAACTGCCGAAGACAAAACTTTCTGTGCCTGGACATGGGGCATCTGCTTGCCTTGCCAAGCTAGACTTAACAGGAATTGCAGTGGGACTAGCAAGCCGAGGGTCATGGGCGTGCACTCCTTGAAGAGACTGGCCGACCAGCCGACCCCTGGAGAGCAGTCATGGTACGGACTGGTTTGAAAAGTTCTGCAGCAAAGATAAAATACAAAAGATTAGCAGGAGAATGTATGATGTACACTAGGAAAGTCGAGAGTTTCTTGAAATATTGCGAGTTATTGGTCCAACAAGGGACAAACCAGAGCACTAAACTATTTGCTCGCACCTCCTTGTTTAATTTGCTTCAGACGGGGCAATTTTCCCAGCAATTTCGGTTTTGCTGGCGAATTGTTCCCTGGCGAATTGTTCCCTGGCTTTCCCTAGATCCTCGCGCTGCAACACAGATTGCTGGGATAGAGTCCGGCTTGAAACGGGCGAGCAACTCAGACGTTTGAAGTGGCAGCAGACAACTAGAGACTCAATATTTTCACGTGACTCCACTGTGGTGGCAATGATGACAACTAAAGATGGGGTTTAACTTGGTTCTGGTTTGAAATGGATCATTTCAGGAATAAATCATTCCAGGATGTTGAGTTACTATTCTCAACGCCATTTAAAAAGATCAAAACATGTTTATACCATGTAACTCTGTCTAAAAAAAGCAAGAAAACTCAAATTGAATAACGATGATCGCAAAACGTAGCAATTCAGTTGCTGCGTGTGAATGCGGAGGCACCATGTTGCTGGTGTAGTAATGTCAAGTTGCTGGGAGCAATTGCTCCATCTGAAGCGGGCCTTAGGGAGGAGAAGGTGTAGCTCATGTGCAGCCGACTTAGGACCGCTAGTCAGAAGCATGCAATGTTTTGCACAGGCGCTGTCTTTTCTGCGCCGGTGGAGGGTTGTGCAAGCGACTAAATGTGCCTAATGTGAATTGTATCCCCGACGTAAAAAGCTGCATTTGCCAGCACCTAATTAGTTCAGAATCTGCAAAGGCTTCAAATGCTAGTAGCAAGTAGCTCGAAGAAAGGTTCTGCCGTGCATTTCACATTCTTTTGCTTAAAGTGTACTGTAGTGCACATGTACAGCTGAAGGTAGCTCCTCCAGATTCTCTTGGTTTGGCAGCCAATTTGCATTTCATGTCAAGGCACTGGCTCTTTACAGTTGACCCTCGACAATTCAAAGTTGCTCTATTCGAGCTTTCGGTTAGTTCGAAGCATGGGGCATGCTTATTTCGAAAGATGCTTTCTGTGTGCTTCAGAAGACCGCTAACTTCGGAAAAATGAAAAAGCCTCGCGATTACGCTAAGCGATCTTAAATGGCAACCATGCGGTTTAAGCGAGGCTTGTCTTTCTGGGGTCGAGTGGCACCACTTGCAGCCATCACTTGACACCAGCTAATACATGGGACTCTACGGGAAAAGGAGAAAAAGTGCCATTTCTCCCGTTTCTAAGCTGCTGTTGGCACCAAATCTTTCTGGTTTCAAGAAGCCTGTCGAATAGCTTGTGTACAAACATTAAAACTGACAGCCCTCACAGTTCTAACAAATAAACGTTCTGTGGTCGAGCGTGACTCCGCAGGGTGAAAAATTTAGTACGGCTCATTGAGGGCAGAGTTACCTAGAGTTATCGGGGAGTCAGTGGCAGTTTCGATGAGTTGGGTTTAGCAGATGGTAAGCTTGAAGGCTTTACTATGCAGAATTCGCTCAATCCTGGAAAGCCGCTGTCAACATGAAAGTTTTTCGACATTCATCAGCTACTGGGCTTCCCCAAGGATAGTCCTCTTGATGGCAAGTTCCTTTGTTTACTCCACGACGAGAGCAAGCTTGCCAGCTCCACCGCAGGTGCTCTGGCACGTACCATTTCTTGAATGTGCATTCAAACGCTTGACAGATACCGATTTGATCTCCAAACACCCGATATAATGATTGCAGCACGTCGTAAAATACTCGACTTCGCTGAACCGCCTACAAGCTTCAAAGTTCCTACTTTTGCGCGTTTCTCCCATAGCCTCGCATGTATTGCCTAATGTCAAGTAACGGCCGCTGGTGGTGCCACCTCGTCTGGGTCGTGGTCGTGGGTCTGGGTTGTGGGTCGTCTGGGTCGTGGGGCTGGGTCGTGGCTCTCGATCCACGACCCAGCCTACTACGATAGAGATCAGTTGTGCGTGCAGAGCATTGAGGTAGGAAGCTTCTGAAGGCGACACAATGCCAAGAACGGGTCTCCGATTGGTGCATTTTACAGTACCCTAAAATGCGGTCCCTCGATTTCCGCCCGACAGCAATGTAGAGGTGTCCCATTGTCGCCGGCAACGGCCCTGGCGGTGTCGCGGCGGTAAAGATAGATGGGGCAGACGCCCCGTTTTGCCGCAGGTCGGCTCGACGGTCCACGGAAACTTTGGCAGCCGGGAGTTGGGACTATGCGACAATGCTCGCGTTCGGCGGTACCCTTTACCGAGACTTCTAGTGCCAACCAGCCAGGATCGCGACGTCCGGCAGCGTGACACTCTGGTTTTTGCAGCGTCGTCTGTTACCACCTCGGGACCGCTTTCGACGTGCAGGGGAGACGAACCCCCGCGCGCCGGTTGAAGACACGTTGCAGGCACCATAGCCACGGATGTTATGAAAGCGATCGGCAGCTTGGTCACACGGGGCACATAGCCAGGGAAGCTGCACCGGAGAAGTTACCCAGTCGAAAATGTTTCGTCCATCAAATGTACAGACGTTGGTGAATGTGCCGCTGTCTGTTGTTTGCCTTTGGACAGTGAAACTGTGCAAGTGGTTAGGCCCAGGGACCGCCGCGTCGCGTTACGTGCCGAGCGCCGCCGACGCAGAAACTGCGTTCCGCGTCATAGCAGAGGCGAGGAAAACTCAACAAATGCTTCGGAGCGACTACTTAATCTACAAAAGACATGGTTTGAGTGTGTCTTTTACAGCGCAGCTCTTAAAGGGACACTGACACCCCCCAAAATATTTTTTCCATTTTTTGCCAGGCGCTTCATTATGGTGTCGGAGGAGTACCCAATTAATATTTTGCAACAGAGTAGCGTATTTTTTTAATAAAGCCAAAAGACGCAACTGCTCGAAACCGAAACCGAAACCCGACGGAGGTCGGAGAAGTGGAGAGAAGAGAGCGAGTGGCGGAAGTCACGTGGCTACACCCGACCGTTTTTTTTTCTCCTTCCCGGTAGCAGACGACAAGCGGCGTATGGGAACTGTTCGCCGTGGGATTCTTTTGCAGTTATGTATGTTCCGCTCGTTGTTCTGTACTCCAAGATGAGTTGTTTTGTACATTGAGGAGTTGGAGATGAGTAGTGAGTGCCCGTGGTGAATTTTGATCGGCTCTGAAAAGAATACACCCAAGATGTTGCGTGAAGAGCTGGCTCACATGTCCCGCGTCCGAAACAGAAGTGGCATTGTGCGGCAGAGTTTCCGAAAGATCAACGGGATCGGGACCAATGGCTGGCTGCAATTCCTGTAGACCATTTACGGGCACCTCGGAAAGCGGACGCTACCTGATTTATATGCTCCTTGCATTTTGTGGAAAGTGATTACATTGAGTTCGCAGGTGTGAAAAAGGAAATCCCATACCATTTAATTCAGCGAGGTGCCGTCCACAACATTTGTTTCTTATATTTTTTTTTTGCTTGTTTCTTCAGTAATAATTGTAAAAAAAAAAAAGATACATAGACATAATAAAATATTTAAAAAAAAAAAAGAAAAAAGGTTTCACGGGGAATCGAACTCGGTCCCACCGCGTGTGAAGGGGACGTCTATCCCACTGAGCTACAGGAGCATATCGAAACTGGGGTATCTCTTTCCTTAGTAATAATTCAGCTGATAAACTAAGTTGGAAAGTTTGCTGCCGATTTTCCTCTAGCAAAAGCACTCCCAGGTCGAAGTCGGGATGCACCACGCATTGGCGACACACCTAGTAAAGAAATCGTACGCGTGCATATTCAACTCGAAGTAGACACGTTGCGCTTGACGTTTGCGCGAGCGATGTCTTCAGCCACAAGAAGGGAGCGACGGCTCGGCGACGTCTTCGTGCAAATCGGCTTGGTGGTCGGGCGTGTCGTACGGGATGAATACCAATTCTTTTGATCAGTCCCAAATTTCTTTTTTAACGGTAGACAGAATTCGCCGGTACCGCGAACGACAGTTCTGAAATAGAGGTCCCACGCCCGTCGTCCGCTGCCATTGCGTCCCTGCGAGTCCCACGATAGGCGAAACGACGCACGCACAGAATGTTTCCGGTTGTCTGTGAAACTTTTTTTTCAATCAACGTATTTGCAGCTTTTTAGAAGCCACAAAAAATGGGTTTCATATTTTTTTCTATTTTTAATATTGAGTGTGTGCCTTCAGTGACCCACGACTTTTTATTAAATTTGGTGGTCGCATCGATACCTTAGAAAACGGCCCGTGACCGCGGAAAAGAGAGTGAGCGAGACTCGAACCGGCCAGTTCTTGATCGGCGGTTTTCGGGCGGAAAGAAACCGAATTTCGAGCCGCAAATTCTGTTCTGGGTAGTTGAGCTCTCATATGTCACGTACAACTAAAAACCTCGGCGAGCATAAATACCCTGTCAGTGTCCCTTTAAGCACCCGTTTCCGGCTTGAGCGGTGTCGCCATCGGCATAATTGCACTTTGCATTATAGAACCTCCCCATAATAACGTCACACGGCACCTTAATTTTGCAGGAATATTTCCCCGCTAAATTTGGCAAGGAAATTTTCCCGCTAAATGTAGCAGGTAAAATTTCCCGCTAAATATAGAGGAAAAAATTTCTTTCTAAATTAAGCGAAAACTTTTCCCCGCTATATCTAGCGGGAAAATTAAGTGAAAAAAATTTCCCTGCTAAATTTAGCGGAAAAATTTCCCTGCTAAATTAAGCAGACAAATTTCCCCACTAAATTTAGCAAAAAAAAAAAAAAAAATTCCCCGCTAAATTTAGCAAAAAAATAAACCCACAAAATAATTTTTTTTGCCAAATTTCCCTGCTGAATTTAGCGGAAAAAATTCCCCGCTAAATATAGCAGGGAAATTTTCCCGCTAAATGTCGCAGAAAAAATTCATGCTAAAGTTCGCGGAAAAATTTTCCCGCTAGTTTTGCGGAAGAAATTTTTCGCCAAATTTAGCGGATAAATTTCCCAGCTAAATTTAGCGGAAGAAATTCCCTACTAAATATAGTGGGGAAATTTTCCCACTAAATTTATCAGAAAAAATTCCCTGCTAAATTTAACGGAAAAATTTCCCTGCTAAATTTGACGGGAAAATTTCCCCACTAAATTTGGGGTAAAAATTTTCACGCTAAATTTAGCGGAAGAAAAGTTTTACCTGAAAAAATTCTCCGCTAAATTTAGCGAAAATTTCAAGCTAAATACGTAGGTGGGGAGCAGAAGCGGGGGAGGAGGGGCATACCCTCCCCTCCTCCTCCTCAAAAGCTGCGCTCTAATTCGACGTTACAATGAATTGTAAATGTCTTTCTTTTTAATTCAAAGTTTGCCTGATCTGAAGTGTTTTGCTGTTCCCAAGAGTTACAAATTATCAAGAGTCAACTGTACATCCTTGGCTTTATTGCTAAGGTGAAATAGACCGTGTAAAGCTATTACCTCATACTCGCGGCTCTCTTAGAAGTGCTAATATGAGGGAGGTGTGCATTTCTCCATAAAATGCACTTTTCAAGTCGATTTGTGCCAGACATGACGGTCCCAAAGGAAAGGAAAAGGGAGTGGCAGGAAAGTTGCCTCGTTTTGAGCAGCTCGCGCATACCTCGGCAAACCTCCCTCATGAGGGCCCTCACTCACCCTCATCTCCACAGATGAGCTGAAGGTGAGTGAGGGCCACGAGGACCGTGAGCGCGTGAGGGGTATGAGGGCCGTGGGGGTGGTGAGGGCCATGAGTGTGAGGGCCATAAGTGCGTGAGGGCGGTGAGTAAGAAAGGGGCGTGAGGGCCATGACTGCATGAGGGGCGTCGGGGCGGTGAGTGCGTGAGGGGCGTGGGGGCCATGAGTGCGTGAGGGCCATGAAGGTCGTGAGAGCCACGAGTGCGTGAGGGCGGCAAGTGCTGAGGGCCACGAGTTCGTGAGGGCAGTGAGTGCGTGAGGGCCATGAGTGCGTGTGGGACGTGAGGGCGGTGAGTGGCGCGAGGGGCTAGAAGGCCACGAGTGCGTGAGGGAGAGTGAAGGGCTGAAGGTGAATGTGACTGAGGATGAGGGTGAGTTAGGTGCAAAAGGTGAGCGTAGCTGTGAGGGTGAGGGTGAGTGAGAGGCTTAGGTAAGTGTGGCTGTTAGGGTGAGGGTGAGTGAGGGTGACCTAAAATGCCGACCTCTGGTTCCACGTTCAGATGTCGCCCCGCCCAAACGTAACCAACGCTCACGCTTGCTCTCACTTCTTTCAGCCGACTCACCTCATAGTATTCGTCGCTGCACACAAACTTGTACTTCTTTGCTTTGTAGAGTTTCCTGCGCTTGAGGCAGTGGACCACAACCAGGTCGCACACCACCATGGCCTGGGAAAGGGAAAGCACCAAACAAACCGGACGTTGAGTCTCGCAGCAAATACCGCGGCAGTTTGATTTTATTCCGTACCTCCCCAACCAGTCTGCACTAGGTGTACATCACCTCATTTGGTTTACGAGTTCAGCTTACGCTCTGTGTAGACATTTTCGTGCCACGTCATCGAGGCTAGCGTCGCCTCCACGGTGCCGCAGCCCTGCACCAGCACTGCACGAGCGTGTCTTGGGCTTCGTTCTCCTTTACTCTTCTGGTGCAAAGGAGACGCCAAACAGAGCCACAAACTTGCATGGATAGCACCGACAGCGTCGAAGCACCGTGGAAACTCCGTTGCGCTTGACAATGTGGCACATAACAGACGCTGAGCATAGCCCACAACACATACCGCAAATACACAGCCCCGCACTTCTCTGTGTGGGCGTAGATCGATGCAGATAGAACGAGCTATAGACAAAACGCAAACTGTGCGGAGATGCTGCGTGCATTTCTTCCATTCTTTTCACTTTTTCGTTCCAAGCTTGCCTACGTGCACCGTAAACTGGATTGCATGCCTCATTATTAGAGTGGTGCATGGGCTGCACAGATATGCCTGCAAAGAGGATACAAGGTCCACGGCTCCGCTTAACTACAAGACGCGCACAATTTTAGTGACATTCCATTCGCGTGGAGAGGCTGCTGCTATGCAAGCGGAGAGTTCGAGATTAAATGTTTGTGGGGATTCCTCTGGTCTCCTTTCCCCGATGGCTGTGATAACGGCCGCGGGTCGGAACGCTCGGCCTCCTTCGCCGTGAGCTCCGACTTGTTCGTGAGGCGGAGGGCCGCCTGGCTTGGGGGGCTCTCCTCTCACTCTCTCACCGGGGGAACCTCTTTCCGTCCCCCCGCTCGGATGCAAATCACTGCCGACAGGCGAGGAGGTTCTTTCCTTTTTTTTTTTTTTGTGCTGCTGCGCCTGTCATCGTATGGGGCTTCGGGCTCGTCAAGCCCCCACTGGAGTCTTTTTCCCTTCTGTTCCTCCAATTCATTTGGAAAATAAAGTTATTATTAATGGTCGCACAATGCTCGGCTCGTTTTCAAAAAGCAGTAAAATAAAAGAAGTCTGTACCTCGAAGAGAACAAACAGATGCTTCAGAGAAGACGGGGAGTGGTGAAACGGCGTGGGCGAGCGAATGTACTGGATGTGAATGTCGAGTTTCACTCTTGCTCGTGCACTAGCTTTGACGGGGCTTTCTTTCAGAAATGCTACGGACGAAGACGTTCGTGCTGCCAAGGCACGAAGTGCACGCCAAGTTCGTCTGTGCAACATCATCGTGAAGCAACGCTACCTTCCGTGTTACCAGTGCCTTTGTTGCGACAGTGCGGAAAAGAGCTTGCTTTGCTCGGTTCACTCACCACAACCATCAGGCCCAGGCCAGAGCCCATGTTGATGGCGATGGGGATGGGGCTCGCCTTGCCTGCCCGGCCTTGGACCAACATGACGAAGGTGATGCCGTATGCCTTCACCAGGGTGCGTGTTGTCTCGTCGTAGTACTTGGGGTATCTGCAGCAGCCGGAAATGTGCGTGCAACAGCTGTCCTTGTCAGTTGCCTCCTTCCTTACAATCCTGCTATTTTTAACTATTTCTCGATATACACCTTTTAAATATACACCAACTCATGTTTACAAACAAACCGGAGCGCCCCTAGCGGACGCCGCCGGCGCCGCGCATGCGCGATGGGGGTGTGGGCAAAAAGCTCGCCGTCGCCCATAAACAAACCATTGAAATGCAATGTTGTCGGCGTCAGTGTGAGTCCCCCTGCCCTTTTTCGGCCTACTTACCAACCTTCAAACTTAAGTCTTTTGAGGCCTGCACTTACTTCGTATAGCAAGTACCGGGCCAACATTTAATCTACGGCCGGCGTCGTCTAAGAGAGCAGACAACAAGCAGAAACGTTTGAAAGAGCAGACGACCGTTCGAACGATCAGGCGGCCGTTTGAGCTTGAAGACGCACTGAACGTAGTCCACAGGTTGTCCGCACAACTTGACAGTTTTCTGGCGTTCATGTTGGAACAAAACAAATAAATTTGATGACCACAAGTGTCCGTGAATTCAACCCAAAGTGCTTCCCGCCCAAGCAATCGTTGTCCGAAGGCCTTTTTACGGCACATATCCAGATTCTCGGACGAACCGAGCACCTGAAAACTGACCTTCAAACCTTTCTCGACACTTTTGGTACGGCCCCAGTCGCGGCGTTTCGACGAGAAGGCAGGTTTTTGTCTGGTTCCTTTCAAAACAACGCAGGAATACACGTCTGGCATGGGGACTTCTGCCCACAGCCCCAGACCGGAAGTGCGACCGACGCGCCACCACCGCGCCGTGACGTCACAGAGATGAGTTGGTGCATATGCTGGATCCCGAAAATAGCGTGCAGCTCCATCGAAGGAGACGACACGAGAGCATTGACCCTTACGAATAGTACTCGTGCGAAGGAGGCAGCTTCCAAAGTCTAGCAGACGTGCCTTCGACACCGCTGCACGAACGTTTAAGATGAAGCTGAACCGTCCATATGACTGTCCGTCCATCCCTTTGTCAGATAAGGTGAATCCTCCGATAGTTCGCTTTTGCCAACACTTGCTGTTGTAGGCAGGGTGTCAGACCGGTCATTATTTCGGTTCGGGTTAGGGTTCAGTAGCATTGTATTTTGTTCCGGTTCGGTTTAGGGTAGCGCACATAATATCACTCCGGTTACTGGTTTTAGTAAGTTCGAACCGGTTCCTAACTCCACCTTCGAATATTGACCTAGCACTTCCAGCAGCCTTTTGTGAGCACGAGATATTTGCAATAGACCAATCCCAGAACTACTCCCTCTTCAGGCAGATCTGAAAACCCAGCACAGTGACGTGCGCAAAAGACATCATTAATGTGGCAAGGCTATTACTTGCAATATACTGTTCTTAAGTGAACTACATATAAGCGATCGGCTTTCCTTTTTTATGGTGTCTTTTGCACACGCAACTGTACAGTATTTCAAACACTGCCAGAAGAGGGCGTAATTTCGGGATGGGTCTATAGACCTTTCCAAAAAAAGAGCTTGTGGTCGGTGCCATCTTTAGTGCTCGTGCGTATAGTGTGTGCTTCGCTCGCTTTCTGAAGCTACGAACACGCACATGCTGGGCTGAGAAAATTGCACGCTGGCCGACCAACTCACCGGCCAGCTTGCCACTCTCAACTAGCTCCCCAAAGCGTTCGCTTAGGTTAGCCAATGGCTCACATACTGGCAAACATTGTGTCGACCTTGCCTTACAAGGAAGCCGCCCACCGTGTTCTACATGAATAGTTCTACTCCCTAGCTTCCCAACGAACACAAACATGTGCAGAAGGTATTAGTCTCTAAAAATAGCAAAACATTAAAACGCACCAAAGATGGCAACAACCCTGAGGTGCCCCGTCTCAACTGGGCACCCCTCTCCAGAGGGTGTCGGTGGCTTCTTCGCACGCCAGACAGACAACTATCGGTAGTCAACAAGTTGGCTTGCGAAAATAGAATTTAAAACCATAGAAGATCGTTCAAATTCGTGACAGCCATCCGCGAGGTGCCTCTCACAAAACGGTTTGAAAGACACAGCAAGTTGGGCAGCATTCGCCGGGAGTCTGCTGCTTGCGAATGGCCGAAATAATTTTGCACAAAGGTTACGAGGTCGCCCGTGCGGAGACGACATAAACAATGTTAAAAAAAAAAACATTTGCGTCGTACCTAAACAAATTTTAGAAGTTATTCGGGCCAAGCGTCTTTGTTTTGGCACGGGTTAAAACATTTCGCTCGTATAATAAATTGTGACTACATCTTGACAGCGCTTCGGGTTCCGGTGGAAAAACGCTGTCCTAAAGATCTCGTGGCGATGCTTTGTCTTCTCATTTTTACTTTTTATCGCAAACAACGCTCTAGGCATATGACCCGGTCTGAAGGACTCAGAACCAGTTACACAGCATAAATTATTAGTGTTAAGTGCATGGTAATATTATATAACAGTACTCACATTTGGAAGTGTCAGTTACCAAACAAAATTCCAGTAAAGCCACAACAGCGAACAACGTTTCTCGAATGCTCAGTTGAAGATGATAAAAGAGGACTTTAAAGAAAAATGAAAAAGTGGTTGAACAAGCGGCATGCAGGCCCTTGCTAGTCTGACAAACCTACAAAAAATATATACAAAGGAACATTTTCTTCTCCCTCCCCCTCCTCCCCTCCTCCGCCGGCCTCCTTCCAAGGTGCGGCACGTCGGCGAATCATTGCCAGTAACGTTGCATCCGACGACCCGTGTTTTTTTTTTTTGTTAGGTAACATTTTGAACACGTTGAAGAAAAGATTGTTTTTCATTAAAATGGACCACAGCCGGCCCTACAAACTAGGGTGCCTCCATGTGCGCTTTGCTTAGGGTAGTGGCATTTCGCCATTTTGTCCCACACGTTTATTGTTTGTTCAGAAGCGCATGAAAGAGTGTGTTCCTGGATGCGTTTGTGGCACTGACTGTGCTATGGAGACATTCTGTTTTCGTCGATTCCTTTGTATTTTACCCGTGAGCGCGTGCTGTCAGCATCGGGTACTGCAAAGGGTGGCATCACCCTAAACAGAAGGACATTGAGGCAACCCAGAAGGACATTGAGGCACCCTACTACAAACTATACTGCCGATGCAGCGGAGTACTTGTCCCACCTTCCTTCAGCGTGTCGCTGCACTCAAGCGGAAGGTCACGTGGTGCGCTCTCAGTGCTTGATTGGCTAAATGGCTCATAGACTGCAACTGCGGTCCATCTTGAGGTCAAACATTTGCGGACGCGTAGGCCTCCGTGCCTAGAGTGGCGCAAGCCACTCCGACACTTGGACATTTTGCGGCCAAGCCCAAGGGGTGCTTTGAAATTGCCGCGCTGCTACCGCGCAGCCAGGGTCAATCCAAGAAACAAAGTAAAGTTGAAGCTCTCCATGTGCCTAAGTAGAGGTGGAAACTAAGCGAGCTCACTGACCACGCGGTCTCTTTGTGTCTCTGCTTTTGATGATGATGCATTTTTTATTACACATGCAATAAATGCGAAATGTAAAAATATCTGAGAGTATGTAGGATCAGTCTTGGCAATAGTATAAGAAAGAAATACGCCCGCAACCAATTATTGACAGAATTGGCCCTGAACAACTTTCATTGAACCGGTAACCACCACATCAGATTATGGTTGCGTCACGGTTCGGGTTCAATATGAAGTGTTCGATTTCGGTTTCATGCTTTGAATTTTCCAGATAATTACTAGCAGTGTTGTGCCCATTCCCAAATATAAGTAAGGAAATTCCATGTATTCGTTAGTTTGTCAAAAAGTAGTGTATTACTGAGATCTGTTATTCTTGTGCATATATAACAATACTGTTACTTTGCAAGACCAACAAAGATCTGTTTTTCCACTGCACCAGGAAACACTGAGAAACAGATCAGCAATCCATGGACTCGCTTGCCACTGCATCGTGCTGCCAGATCGCATTACAGTTGCAGAAGCCACAGGGGAAAGGACGTTGAGGTCACAAAACAACCAGTTTCGGCTGGCTTGCAGTTTTCCCACTTGGTGCCATCCATACTTCGGCAAACCTCACTCATGAGGGCCCTCACTCACCCTCGTCTTCACAGGTGAAATGAGGGTGAGTGAGTTTCTGAACCAGGAAAATTCATGAGTGTAAGGGTGAGTGAGGGCCGTGAGGACCGTGAGTGTGTGAGGGCGGTGAATGCGTGAGGGGTGCGAGGGCCATGAGTGCGTGAGGGGTCCGAGTGCGTGAGGGCAGTGAGGGCGTGAGGGGTGTAAGGGCCATGAGTGCGTAAGGGGCTTGAGGGGTATGAGTGCGTGAGGGCGGTGAGTGCGTAAGGCCCGCTTTAGACGGAGCAGCTTTCTCAGCAATTTTGGTGTTGCTGGCGGATTGTTCCCTACCTTTCCCTAGATTGACACAAATTGCTGAGATCGGGTCCGGCTCGAAAGAAGCGAGCAACTCTGAGCAATTCGTAGACTTTTGAAGCGGCTGCAGGCTAAACAGGGACGTGATATTTTCATGTGATACCTCGTGCCGGTGATGATGACAACTAAAGACTTGGTTCTGGTTTGAAATTAATCGTTTTTGGAAATAACCCGTTTCAGACAGATGAGTTAGTATTCTCAACGAGATTTAAATGCATAAAAACATGTTTATATTGCGCAATTGTGTGTCTAAATAGTGCCAAAAAAAAATGTCATGATGATGATGCCAAATTCCAGCAATTGGTTGCTGCGTGTGAACGCGGGCGGCTCGTGTTGCTGGTGTTGCGACGTCAAGTTGCTGGGCAAAACTGCCCCGTCCGAAGTGGGCTTGAATGTGTGAGGGGTATGAGTGCGTAAGGGGTGTGAGGGCCATGAGTGGCATGAGGGAGGTGAGTGAGCGAGGGGCATAAGGGCCGTGAGGGCGTGAGGGGTACGAGTGCGTGAGGGCCGTGAGTGTGTGAGGGCCACGAGTGCGTGAAGGGAATGAGGGCCGTGAGGTTCAGTGAGGGTGAGTGAAGGGCTGCAGGTGTGACTGTGAGGATGAAAGTGAGTAAGGGGCTGAAGGTCAGTGTAGTTGTGAGGGTGAGTGAGGAGCTTAGGTGAGTATGGCTGTGAGGGTGAGTGAGGGCGACCTAAAATGCCGACCTCTGGTGCCATCTCTTTTGCTGCAGTTGCAAATACTATAATAGTATACATTTCACCTTATGTGTGAGCAAAGCCGAAACTACAAGCACAAGTATGCTGCCCTGAACAATGCTTGTACTGCACGAGCGTGCGTGGTTAGCAGGGACACTGAAAGTCTGGAACTCACTCTTGTAGCTTCAGCTATGGTCACACCTAAATTTAAACAGAGTACAAGAAAACTAATCCAGGCTTGTGGGCCATTCGTAGCCGGCAAGTTTCACCCCCCGACTCGAAGCTCACACTTCTGCGGAGCCACTAGTGTTGTAGCCTGGTCACGGCAATAAGCTCGTCCTACTGCAACCATATCTCAGCCACGATCAGGTATGTGCATTTGGGAGCTAGCATCCGGCCATTACTCCAACCAAAGAGCAAGTTAATGTTGATTTTCAACAGCTATGGGCCTTCATTCATTGTGCGATTCTAAGACGTGTCTATCAATGAGCTTGCCTGAAGTTCCAGCCTTTCGCCAGGACAGCATTGGGATCGTCCAGCCTGCTGAAGGTGTACTTAGGTATGCAGTACTTGGCGTCGAAGTCCAGGTTGCAGTCCCAGTTGATAAGGAGCTGAATGACTCCTCCCTGCAGTCAGAAAAGTCCACCCCCGATTTCAAGAAGCGGAAACTTCGGTGCGTGAACTATCTTATTGGCGGATGAATCTAGAATACATTTTTTTTTATTTTATCGATTGTACCAACTGCCCTTTCTGCACTAGAAGCAATGCAAAGTTGAAGGAACAGCATATAGTGACTCTGAATGCAGCAACATTACCTCGGATGGCGTGCGCTTGGCAGATACTGCCAAGGGTACGAAAATGCCTGGCGAGAAGGTGCCTGTATTTAAGATGGCTCTAGCAAACTCGCACAGAGGCTCAGTATTAACAAAAACACACAATGTCACCCGCGATAAATCGCGGCGGGATAGTTTCAGAAAGCAACTTATGCCGTCCCTTGAAATTCAAGATAATTTAACTCCAGACAATCATACAAACTTTTCAATGTAAATTCTTAGAACACATTCCATCAGCTAGAAAATGAAACATCTCTACAGTCAAAGACGTTCATAACGAAGTCTGCGGGACCGGCAGAATATTTCGCAGTACAGGTAACTTTGTTGTACTAATAGTGGAAAGTGAAAAATCGATCGCGCGAAACCGAATTTGTGCTGTTGCATATTGAAATACCTGCGCGGCATTAGAGTTGTTTTAGGAAACAGTATAGCACAAAACGTAAGCATGAGTGGCATCAGAAACAAGGTCTTAAAGGAAAATAGTGACCGAGGTCTGCTATCGCATCGGTGCATGTGGGGCGAAAGCTTGAGCCGGAAAATTCAGGCATCTTGGTCGCGATTACCACTTCTTTTTTTTTTTTTCCTTCTATATGAAGATTGTACTGGGGCACGTTTGTGTATTCCCCACTGCATGACGCAATTTAGATACGCCAGGCTAGCGGTCATACTGCTAGTGGTCATACCGCCAGTATCGCCACTGGCAAAACTTGTCACTCACAGCAGAGACACCAGGCTGCTCGCCGACTGTGTAAATGCTGTGTGCCGCGGAGTAATTTCCCGCATTCCAAACTTCCACAAAACAAACTTGACAGACTTACCAAAACATGAATTGCAATATTCCCCAAACCACCGAAATCGACCCCCGATCACGCAGCGAATGAAAGTCGCTTGCCGACTGGTTAAATTTGGCCTTCTTTAAATAGGGCGGCGGCTTGCGTCGCCACGTGTCTTTCGGAGGAGGCTCTCGAAGCGTTAGCGCTCATGGCCTCCGAGATTCTCGGCACGCAAAGCTTTCCTCCAGTCATTCCGTTCAAAGGGAGAGGCTGACATATACAGTAAAACCTCGTTAATTCAACCCCCGCTAATTCGGATAATTTGAACTGCCGATCCGGTCCTGTCAAACGTGTGTATTAGTGAATGGCACCAAACGCTCATTCATTCGGAGGGAACGCGGTGCGCTACGGTTAATTCAGACGAATTTGGCAGGTGGCACTAGCTACCGTCCGTTCCAAAGGGTATGACCGCTATTCATTCGAGGTGCACACGTGGTTTTTTTCGGTTTTCCCATGATTCTTCGCTCTTCCGGTTCTCCGTGTTTCGCACCAGTTTTCCTCGACATTGCCAGGCGTCAGCGCGCTGCTCTCCTGGCATGGAATCGGCAGAAGCATAGCTGAAATAGAAAAAGAGTAGCACAAGCGATCGACGACCGGAGCGGAAAAATCGCAACACGCGGTGCTATTGTTCCCGAGCGCGCCGATAGCGAGAGTGACAGTCACGTTTCATGCCTCAACGCGGGGTGAAAGCAGCCATCCTAAAGCCCGCATTTTAACAGCTATCTTATATCTCATTTTGTCGCCGGCCACCCCCGCATTGAAACATGCAACGTGACTGGCTCTCTCGCTATCGGCACGCTTGGGAAAAATAGCGCTGGGTGTCGCAATTTTGCCGCTCCGATCATTGGTCAGTTGTGCCTCTCGTTTTCCGTTGCAGCTGTACCAGGCCAAGAATTTAGCGACGAAAGTGGAAATAGTGAGGGCCTTGAAGGACGGCTCCTCTCGACAACAAGTGATGGAAAGTTACGACGTCAAAAGAAGCACTTTGGCCACATACATGAAAATTGAGGCCGAGATCCTACAGGCTTTCGAGAGCGAGAAGTTCAACGCGAAAAGAAAGCGGCTGTGAAAGGTGGTGTACCCGAAAGTAGAAGAGGCCTTGCTGTGCTAAATCGTCAGCGCACGGGATGTGTAGCTCTCTGACAGTGCGAGTGCGGTGGAGCACTCGACCGCGCTAAGGAAAGTTGCCGTCTCCGCCCAAGTGTCGTCCAGAAAGCAGGTGGCAATAACAGATTTCTTCTCAAAATAAAGGTATGTCACAGGGAAACGTTTTCGCACAGTTTTCTTTGTCCTTTCGGTATTTCGACTTTCAGATAATTCAGACATGTTTGCCCATCCCATGAGACCCGAATTAACGAGGTTTTACTGTATAAAATAAAATTGCTCGCAGCTGTTTTTGTTGTGGTGGCGCTAGGTACAGGGCCGCAAATCATCATCATCGGGTTTGCTTGGCTAGCTCTTCAGGTAATAGAAATGCGCTCGTTTGCCCTAATTACACTCGTTGCTTTTCAGTGCAATGCACATTAATGTTTTCAAGGAAGTGGCGGAAGCTGTGTGTTGCGCTCTTCACGTGTTACAGTGCGGCTCGCAACTTCCCTTCCTTCCGCCCCTCCTCACCCGCCTACCTCCCAGTCACACGAGCACTCCCCGAAAAAGCGAAATGGAACGCGTTTTAAATCGAAAAACAGGTTGCGGTTTGTTAGTATTGTGCTACTGCTACCTTACGTACAGTTGCACTGCCTTGCTTGCTATTGGAATGAGCCCTTGCTATTGGAATGATACGCAATGTGACATGTGGCAACGGAATTGCAAATGTATAAAAGACTTTTCTTTACTAAGGTAGCAAATTAGGGCAGTAGGTAAACATTGTACATGATGGGTGTTTACTGAGCTGTGTGCCCTCAGCATGTAGAGGACTTACGTTCACCTTCATATCCTTGGGGGCACGCATCGTTTTCTCCGAAATGTGGCCGCACGCACAATCTGACTGAAATACCTTTGTGCCTTCTAGATTATTCTACTAATACGCGATCGGCAGCACCCCCATTCTCCTGTGCAACAGAGGAGGGGAGAAAAAATGTTACCACGCTGTTACCCCTTCCCCCCCCTGCCCCCTGCCCCCCCCCCCGCCCCCGCCCCCGCCCCCCCATTCACTAGACACTATTCACAAAGTAAAATATTTTCTTTAAGTTAGATAAAGCAAACTTTAGAAGATGTTTAGAATACAGCATTGACCCGGGTTTACTGTTTCAGGGAGTATGGTCCCAGCACCTGATCAGTACATCAATTTGTTCTCCGAGTTACTTTGTTCAGTGACTCATCAAAAGCAACCACCGGATATGGCACGTTAGAGAGGCTTGCCAGTAACTTGTCTTGAAAGTAGGGGGCGATACCACGACATATTGTATATCCCACTTTGTCTTTTCCAAGCTGAATTTTTCTGGCAGTCTCACACATGGGGAACATCAAAGGAAACAGCGAGGCAGACGCTTCCGCTGAACGGAAAGACCCATGAGTTGTTATAGTGTTCAAGCACCACATGATCCCCGGCCTTTGTAACTTCCTTCTTCAATAAAAAGCCACCACCCACGTCTTCACAGAGGGGCTAAGAGCTTCCGTGGCAGTGGTTAGACGCATTGCCGGAGCCCTACAAGCACTATTGTTACCACCGGACAAAAAACACCCGTTGCTGTCGCGGAAGGCAAGTCCGCATTTGTCGCAGTTTTGAAAAATACGACTGAGCTCTGGGAAACGCTTTGCAGGTATTTCATAGCAGTGTGATGTTTCTTACCCTCAAGATGAGTAGCAATCGCCCTATTTCCCATGTTGCTCAGGGAGAACTTCTTGCAGCACATTGCGCAGTGAGCACTATTTGGATCATTTGGAATGGGCCGAATCCAACTCGCATTCGCGCATATGTCCAGGTTTGTCCAGTTGAGATTGAAGGAGCACTTTCTCGACAGCGACATAGTCACTTTCACATACCTCCACTTTAGGAAAATAACAAGATAGAAAGCGCAACCCACAGCCACAAACGCACGTGGCAGAGCTCGTAGAGTACAGGCGTCCAGGTTGCGTTTACGGGGAGACGCGAAAGCACCATATCGACCATATCTGACAAACGAATGGATCGCTAGGCGCGCGCCTCTCAGAGGGTAGATGAATGAACAACGGTTGTTCTTTTTCGAGTAAGTGGTGACTCGCACCACCTAGTATCCGCTAGAGCAACTGTCTCTCCTCGTACTAGAGCAACACCACCTGACTAGAGTCACGAACTAAACAAAACTGCCGCTGCTACTCTGCTTCACTAGTAACTGTGAATAACTCTTTAGCCGCCATACTTTAGCGTTGCTACCCTAAAGTGTAGCTTATTTAGTGGCTTTAGAGTGTACTAAAACAACGACGAGTCGCCAGTTTCGCACGTGCTCTCGTGTGAAGCATAGCGCGTGGAAGGGGTCGCGACGCCGCACTTGACTGCGCTCGTGGCTATGCCTGCTTGTGCCTGCCGCTTCTAGCGTAAGCGGGCGAGCATGGGATAAATTCCCTGACTCTGCAATCTGTTTGGAAATTTTCCTGACAATTCCCTGACTTTTCCAGGTGTCTTAAAATTCCCTGACAATTCCCGGTTTTCCCAGTCGCTAGACACCCTGCATGAAGGCTTTTATACAAATATATTGCATCTCGCTTGCATCTTCTTGAACTCAAAGTAGAGCAACTGCATCATTTCCAAAGTCTCCTATTGCTATGCCACGACTAAAGCTAGGATGTCGAACCGCCAGATGTCCTCTGCTGCTACGACCTTCCCCCGTGGCTTTGTATGCGGCGCAACCAACACCAACACGAGTAAGCAAGATCCGTGGAGGGTACCCAGATAAAGCTGTCGCTTTAAAAGCACACGTCACCTTCACTGCCACTTCTTCAAAGTTGACCCCAGCCTCCTCGACAATGTCGCCCAGCCTGAACACCGGGCACAGCGGGTCGCTGTCCGCGTTGTAACGACAGTACTTGAGGTAAGTGCTGTTGTCACTGGCTTGAATGTTGCTCCTGCATTGCAAGCAAAAAGAGAAGCGCATGAATTATTATCGAGCGGCGGAAAAAAAAAAAAAAATTACACTTGCACACCTTCGCAAATATTTGGGCTCGCTAACACAATGCATTTTCATGGGGTCACTTCAGTTTATAAGGATTATGTTTGAGAGAAATTAATACCGCGTACAAACTACAAGTTCAAGATCTTAAACCAGGATGAATTGTTCCACTTATCAAAAGATATGACCAACTCGAAGAGAGACAATTTCTTTGTTTCAGTTGTCTAGAGCCTACACTTACGAGAAATTCTACTCCATGTACAATACACTCGCGATAATTCAAACTCAAATACTTTGTATTTCTGATTAATTCAAACCAATTTAAAAATTTCGGTTGTCCCGTTATGTTTTCAATGTATTCAGAAGCCGCTTGATTCGAGCGGTGTTTTCGTGTAAATCATGCGTTTTGTTCTCGCAGCTTTGTTGAATGTGCTTTTTTCCTAGCACCGGTGCACTGCAGATAGGCAACACCCACGGAGTTTGCTTCCGCGGGTGTTGCTTCTCCGCAGAGCACCGGTGCTCGGTGAGAAGCACGCTCAATGGGGCTCAAGCGGGGCACCGTGAGCTATGGAAATGGGCACCATGCAAAAATTTCCATAGTAACATGCGTGGACACCGTGACGTGGTGGCATAGCACGAGTCCACTTTGCAGTGTCCATGCAAGTTGCTATAAAAACTGCTGCGCGGTGCCCGTTTTCATATATGTAGCCTGCATAAAAGTTCACATTACACCCTCTTGGGCCAATGAACAAACTTCATTTTGTTTCGAGTTGTCATGTGGTGTCTAAGCGATCCGCGATAAACAACATTTTCGAGAAGTAAATAAACTTATGAAATACATTTCACAAATATTTCATGTGTGGCGTAGCTGCTTATAATCAGTAGCCTATGTAGAGGAAATTATAAAATATATGCTTTGTATGTGTAGCCATTCATATGGCAAATTATAATTTTATCTTGCATCATAGGATTAGGATTAAGATTTTAATGGCACAGCGGCAACGGTGGCCATAATGCGCCAAACAAAATGTGTTTTAAAGATCAAATGAAACAGATGCTAGGCTACAGAAACTTTTTATAACTGGTGTAGATATCCAGTTTTGTTAATAAAATCAAAAACTCGTCTGAGTGGTACTAAGGCATTGTCTCCAAGTAAAAACATAGGATGAAAGGGAAGATGGTTTCTAAAGAGTTCAGGAAAACATGATACGCGCAATTGATGATAAAACCTACATTCCCATAGAATGTGTAAAACTGTAAGTAATTCCCCACAATGGGCACAAACTGCAACATCTTCGCCACTTAGAAGGTATGTATGTGTCAAACGTGAATGGCCGATTCTCAAGCGGCAAAGCAGAACCTCAAGGTGGCGGTTCTTGTGGAATGAACTTTCCCAGATGCCTATCATGGGTTTAATCACGTGGAGTTTATGATTGGTTTCAGCGTCCCATTCTAGCTGCCAAGTCTTTAAAAGAGATTTCTTTAGAAGTGGTTTAAAGTCCTGGTAGGGCAGGCCAAAAGATACTATTGAGTGTGTGGCAGATGCAGCCAGGCGATCTGCATTCTCATTTCCTGAGATTCCTACGTGACTCGGTACCCAGCAAAATTTGATAGTGCATCCAAGGCGAAGAGCTCTGTTTACTTTAATAAGAACATGTTGTGTAAGTATAATATTCTTTGTAGAAACTCTGGAAGAAATAGCAGATAAGACACTTTGCGAATCGACAAAAATGACTGCATTCAATACATTGTTGTCCAGAATATGTTCAATGGCTAATAAAATACCATAGAGCTCTGCGGTGAAGATGCTTGCCATTGAGTCAAGCTGCACAGCTCTTCCAAAGTTACTAGAATAAACTGCACAACCAACGTGACTTAGAGATTTCGACCCGTCGGTATAGTACTTGTTGCAACCTCTAGATATCCTTTCTTGCAAAGATATAAACTCTTTCTGAAGAAACTGTGGAGCAACGATCTTCTTACTGTATTTGGTGAAAGACCAGTCACAACATACGGGTAGCTCGTTCCAAGGGGCAATTCTCTCTATAGATTTTAGCAAGTTAACACCACTTGTGGAAGGGACAGGGAGGTTGAGAGAGCTACAGATACTTTGAACTCGAAAGCCTAGGGGGCGCACAATTGTTGGCTTGTTTTCAAACAATTTACAGAACTGAGGGGTGTGTAAAATACTATAAGCAGGATTTTTGGGATCCGAGAGGACTTTGTAATAATAACACAGGCTCAAGTACTGTCGCCGTTTTCCAAGAGACATTTGATGTGTGTCCACATACAAGCTTAATACGGGTGATGTGCGAAATGCCCCAGTGGCAAGCGGGAGCCCAAGGTGATGAACCGGATCCAACATCCTTAGTGTGGAAGGTCATGCTGAACCATAAACGATCGCTCCATAATCCAGGCGTGACCGAACTAAAGCATTGTACAACCGTAGAAGGCATCGCCTGTCAGACCCCCAAGATACATGTGACAGAACCTTAAGGATGTTAGAGGATTGCAAGCACTTCTGCTTTATTTCCTTTAAATGAGACTTAAATGTAAGCTTTTTATCAAAGATCATGCCTTAACATTTATGTTCGTGCTTCACCGATATTTCTGTGTTATTCAATTGTAAGATTGGATCCAAAGATAGACCTTGTCGCAGGGAAAAGGGCACACACACAGTTTTCTCTGGGGAAAATTTAAAACCATTTTCATTTGCCCACTTGCTCATCCTATTTATCGTGAGCTGCAATTGCCGTTCACAATTAGAGAGGTTGCAAGACGAAAAAGATATTTGCACATCGTCCACGTAAAGAGAGTAAGAAACGGATGATCGTATAACTTGAGCCAGACTGTTTATCTTAACTGCAAATAAAGTGGCACTTAAGACTCCGCCCTGGGGGACACCATTTTCTTGTAAGAAGACACTGGATAAAGTCGAGCCTAATCGAACTTGAAATGTATGTTCACTTAAATAGTTCTGTAAGCAACGGAGCATGCGGCCATGCACTCCACAGTTGCACAGATCTCGAAGGATACCATACCTCCATGTAGTGTCGTATGCCTTCTCTAAATCAAAAAACACGGACACACAATGCTGCCGGTGAACAAAGGCTTCGCGTATGACGGTCTCAAGTCGGACCAGATGGTCCATAGTCGACCGTCCAACCCGAAAGCCACACTGGTTAGTATCGAAAAAGTTTTTCTCCTCCAAAAAAAACATAAGGTGGCGATTTATAAGCCTTTCATAAGTTTTCCCCAAGCAGCTTGTAAGTGCTATGGGGCGGTAGCTTGTAGCCAGAGAGGGATCTTTTCCAGGCTTCAGCAAAGGTATAACGTGGGCACATCTCCAAGTATGCGGAAAAGCAGCAGCTTCCCAAAGGTAATTGAAAAAGGATAGCAGGTGGTACAAGGATTCATGAGAGAGGTGTTTGAGCATCTCGTAGTGAACTCTGTCTGGCCCAGGTGCAGACTGCTTTTTTAAGCTGAGAGCAACTTCAAGTTCACACATTGTGAATGGTTTGTTGTACGTAACAGAGTTAAAGCCTGACATAGTGAATTTCTGTTTTTCAGCGGTAGACCAGAACTTCACAAACTCCGTACTGTAATCGGAAGAGCTACAAACACGCTGAAAATGTTCTGCGAGGACGTCTGCTTGCCCTGTTAGAGATGCTGAGATCGAAGGAAAAAGTGGAATCCTGAAAGCATGGTACTGCCCGCAAACTTCTTTGAGACAATCCCATACTTCTTTAGCCGTGACAAAACTATTTAAGGATGAAACATACTTTGTCCAAGAAGCCCACTTTGCCCGTTTTCGCGTCCATCGAGCTTGTGCTGTTTTTTTCCTAAACTCGATCAAGTTACGGAAAGTTGGATACCGCCGAAAAGTTCCCCACGCCTTGTTCTGGCTTTTCCGAGTGGAAGTACATTCCTCATTCCACCAGGGCTTGCACCTCCGGGGAAGATTTCCTGAAGTCTGCGGAATTGAAGCGGAAGCAGCATTTATAATGCATTCTGTAACGTAAAGCGTCGCATCCTCGGGAGTCATATGAAGAAACAGGGAGGGATCAAGTGCTGCTTCTAAACCAAAAATAGACCAGTCGGCCTCTTCCAACTTCCATCGCGGAAATCGAGTTGGTATTGATGAAACTGGTAAAACACTCTAAAATTATGGGTAGATGGTCGCTGCCAAAAGGATTGTCTAAAACATTCCATGAAAAGCATGGAAGTAGAGATGGCAATGATAGCGATAGGTCGATTGATGTAAAAGTATTGTGGGCAGCACTAAAAAATGTTGGTTCTTTCTTATTTAGCAAGCAGATTCCAGTTGATAATAAAAGTCGTTCAACAACTCCACCTCAGGAGTCCTGACGAGAGCTTCCCCACAAAGGATGGTGGGCGTTAAAATCACTAAGGATTAAAAAAGGTTTGGGGAGTTGGTTGATGAGTGCTTGGAGTTCATGAAGATGCAGCGGAACATTAGGTGGTAAGTAGAGTGACACTAGAATGATGAGGCAGTCAAGAAGGATGCAAACTGCAACTGCCTCAAGTGAAGTTTGTAAAGGAACTTTGGCACATGCCACTCCACTCTGAACCACTGTTGCTACACCACCCGAAGGGCTTGAGGAATGGCGGTCCTTCCTAAAAACTTGATGATGACGCAAAACCTGCGTGTGCAAGTCAGTCAGGTAAGTCTCCTGTAGGCAAATAGCAACAGGGCGGAGCTCATCAAAAAATGAATTGATGTCATCTATGTTACGTAGAAGGCCGCGACAGTTCCACTGCATAATACCTATATGCTTAGCCAGTGCGAAGTAAATATAAAAACCGGTAAAAAGTTAAATGAGATGACTATGGGTTAAAACCTATCTTCTTGCGCGGTGCGTTTTTATTCTTTACAGCCCCTTTCTGCTGGCCAGTGGAGTCACTGGTGGCAGAAAGGGAGGTGTCAGATCCCGCAAGGAGACATTCCTCGCCAGGCTTGGGTCCACTCTCGTCCATAGGCTCCTCAGGGGGAGCCGGGGGGAGACCCGCTGGGGTCGGCAGCCTTAACGGCTCACTGGCTCTCTGCTGGGTCAAGACACGGGGTTGTCCCCGGCCTTTGGGAGGCAGGGAGGCAGGGGTGGCGGGGGGTGCCGTCCCTCGCTTCAGGGTGGACGTTGAAGGAACAGCGTCCACCGTGTGGTTGGGGCGCAGTGCAGCTGGCACCGCTCCCGTGGGTTTTAGATGGGACACTGACGGGAGACACTCTCCTTCTGGAGGAGTCTGTGTTCCCGCCGACGCCATCATAGGCCGTGCGGGTACCCTGCGCACGACCTCGGCATATCCTCCTTTTGATAAAAAGGAAAAACATTTTTTTGCCTCATGGTAGGAGATGTTTTTTTTGGTTTTCAGAGCCAATATTTCTTTTTCTTCTTTCCATTTCGGACAAGAGCGTGAGTAAGCTGGATGACGACCTTCACAGTTGACACATCTTGGATCGTTCTCGCAACAGTCAGCGACATGCTCTTTACTGGAGCACTTCGCGCAAGTATCACTTCCTCGGCAGCTCCGTGACCCATGGCCGAACCTTTGGCACTTAAAGCACCGCTGAGGGTTCGGCACATGGGGGCGAACACGGCACTGGATGTAGCCTGCCTTTATGGTCTCTGGAAGTGTAGTGGCGTCAAAAGTCAGTATAACATGTCTTGTTTTTCGCTCCACACCCTCACGACGAAGGGTGATGCGTCGAGCAGCTACTACTCTTTGGTCTGAAAGGCCTTCGACAAGTTCCTCGTCAGGTGAGTCCATTAGGTCGTCCTCTGAAATAACTCCTTGAACTGTATTAAGCTTATGGTGTGGAGTAACATTTACTTTATAGTCAGACACAGCATTGAGAGAAAGAAGGGCCTCACTTTGCTTTTTGGTGTTGATCTCAACTAGAAGGTCACCGGACGCCATCTTTTTTGCAGAGTAATCCTTTCCAACGATTCCTTCCAGTACCTTGGCGACCAGGAAAGGGGACAGTTTAGAAAGTGGTCTTTCCTCTTCAGAATGCGAGACAAGAAATTTTGGAAATTTTTCATGTATAATGGATGTTTTGAGAGTGACTTGAGCTTCGGTGCGACCTCTTTTCAGAGGCCGATCAAGAAAGTTTTTGTTGCGCAGACCCATATGAGATGGGAGGAAAATTCAGTGCCTGGGTGCACCGCCCACCACGGAGCCCTACAAGGGGGTAGGTAATGTGCCATAGCAAGAAGGGCTTGGCTGACACAATTAATCTACCAGTGCTGCCCGGGCACTACACCCTAGTGTGGTTGCAAGGACAGGACCTGTTTCCACTCAAGGTTGGCCCTTGCCGCCTAAGAAGGTGAAAAGGGAAGGAAGAGAGTGTAGACGAAAAGAGAAAGAGGTGGGAGGAAAAGTGAAAGACGAAAGAAGAGGGTTGAAGAGGCGACTGACTGAATCATCCTGGTCGGGCCAAGCCAGGACACCCGTCTACGAGAAGCAGGGGCCGAAGCGGTGTATTGCCTCGCCCGGGGGGCCCCGAAGGGTCCGAACATACCCCACGCTGAGCTCAACCACCAGGGTCCCCTTTTCCCCGGACACGGGTTAAGCCACGCACAGCCAGGCGTGGGTGGGTAAACCCACATAGCTCGGGATTCGCGGTGGCGCCAGTCACCAAGCACCTACCAAAGTAGGTGCCCCCTGCGTGCGGGTATGGTGGCCCATGTGGCTGGGGTCCGTGGTGACGCTACTCACCAAGAACTTAGCACCTAAGGTGCAGGCGCCCCCTGCGGGGCTCGGGGTACGTGGAGACGCCACTCTCCAAACACCTGCTTTCACAGGTGCCCCCTGCGGGGATCTTGCATCATATTTATATGACGTTTTGATAAATAGAACTTCAGATAATTCAAACGAAATTTGTGGCTTCCTGGAGTTTGCAATAATGAGAGTCTACTGTACCTCAAACTTCCACTTTGCGTTGAAACACACAACGCCCGTTGTAAGGGCATCACATGTGCAATTTCATCTCCCAACTTGAATAGTCCTCCAGCCCCAAATGCCATTCAATTGAATCTGTCATTTAAAGGGGCCACACCACATGAACAGATTTGAATCTAACACTAATGGCAGCTTCTGGCCACGAGCTAGAAGAGCAGGCATTCAAGCATTTTTGGGGTACAATCTGACGAGGCTCATTTCACAGGTGAGGCAAGGAGGAGAGCTGACTTGGCTTTTCATCATCTCTTTTGGTAAAAGTTAACACACCGAAATGCCTAAAATCATAATAAATTCCTCTTCTGTGTTCTTTGGCTATTTGGGATTTAGTGGAGTCACTATTAACAACCTGGACAGTTATTAATGCTGTAGTTAACCCCACCCCCCCCCCCACACTTTTGTGAAACTTTCTGGCCTCATCCTGGCTACGCAGCAATTCAGTTTCCCCACTAAATTTGACAGAAAAATAGATGACACATGACTTGACGTCATGAGACCTACAAACAAATTCAGGTTCCAGGCAAAATTTAGCGAAAAATTTATGTCATGTGACTATGCGTCTATTCAGCTTTTCCGCTGAATTCAGCGGAAAAACTAATGTCACGCAACCTATGCATCAAATCAATTTCCCCGCTAAATTTGGCATAACAAAAATTAATGTCACGTGACCCAACGTCACGAGTCCAACAGGTTCACCACGAAATTGAGAGGAAAATTTATGTCACATGTCCTATGCAGCAATTCAGGTTCCCCGCTATATTTACCGGAAAAATTGATGTCATGACGTATGCACCAATTCGATTTCCCCGCTAAATTTGGCGGGAAAACTGAATTCATTAAATAAAATTTTTACTCACAATTTTTGTCGTAGTATTCATGGTTCAACCAACAATAGTGGTTTACGTGGCCATATTTCATTGTCCCTTTAATTAGAAGCTGGAGCACTGCTCAAAGTAATAGCACCACAAGTCAAAGTGCCGCGTAGAAAGGTCCCGAAATTCGCTAAAAAAAATTTAAATGACCAGCGTCGAAAGCTAAGTGCAACTTAAAAATAATGGCACATAGAACACACCAAGCACCGAAAAAAAAAAAAAAGTCAAAACTAAGCACTGCCATTAAGAATGACGCCAAAATCACCGCTGTCGCTACGCTAATTCTTGGTGAAATGCGTTGTCATTTAGCGCAAGAGTTTGTTGTCTTCGGAGAGCCAGTCTGTTCTCACGGGTGTCGGCGGTTTCGGATGTAGCCAAAAGAGCTCTCCCCGACCGCCGCCACTATCCGTATACTGTTATCTTCCAAGAGCCAACCTTTCCTCCCGAATGTCGGCGGTTTCGTGCAAGCGTCGTCGTCGCCACGCCTCGAATTTACGTTGTCAAACAAGTCGTGCATACTGGGAAAACGAAACGTCATGCCTAGCCACGGTGCCGTAACAAGAGAAGTGTGCGTCAATGGTGGCACGTCCCTGGAAGCGTGCGACGAGACCCTTTCCCTCTTATGCAAGAGGGAAAATGGACGTAACGGGTGAACAAACAGAATGAAAGAGCAAAGCGGGAACTGCGCCGTGTCCTCACGAAACTAGTCTAGTCCAAACCACGACCATTCAGACGAAAGTCGGCTGCATGCACCGGAGCAATACCGTATTTACTCGCACAATGAACGCACTCGCGTAATGAACGCACCCCCCAAGTCGGCTCTAAAAATCTCGACTTTTTTTTTCACTCGCGTAATAAACGCACCCCCGAACTCGGACGTCAAAATTTTGACCACCTCCCCCCACGCGCGCGAAATGAACGCACTTTCTATCCTGGTGCAGCGAGGTCGCGAATGCATGGGCAGCGTGGGCGAACAAAACGCCTTGCAAAAGGCGTTAAAAAAATTCGCAAAGATTCAACGGGAGCAAGAAAAAAAAACATGGAGAGTAGCTTTTCTTTTTTGCGCAGCGCAGTCTGGACTTTGGGCTCGCGCGCCGCCGCGCGCAAGGAGGTAAGAAAGAGAAGCGGAGAAGCGCTCTAAGCGAACAAAACAGCTTGCAAAAAGCAGCAAAAAAAAAGGAACTAAGAAAAAACAAAAAAAAAAGAGGAGCTTTTTTTTTTTTTTCTTTTTCTTTTTTGCACAGCGCAGTTTGGTTACCGGCGGTCGCGCGCCGCGCGCAAGAGGAGCGGAGAAGCCCTCCAAGCAAACAAAACAGCTTGCGAAAGGCGGCAAAAAAAAAACAAAAAAAAAAACACACACACACGGAAATGAGAAACAAACAAAAAAAAAAGGAGCTTTTTTTTTTTTTTTTTGTGCACAGCGCAGTTTGGTTACGGGGGTCGAGCGCCGCGCGCAAGGAGATAAGAAAGATAAACGGGAGCTCTCGCCTAAGCAACGCCTAAGCAAACAAAACAGCTTGTGAAAGGCAAAAAAAAACAACCAAAAAACTAAAAAAAAAAAGGAGTTTTTTTTTTTTTTTTGCACAGCTTAGTTTCGTTACCGGGTCGGGCGCCGCGCGCAAAAAGATAAGAAGTTGGATTTTTCAGGGTAAAAGGTCCGTTCATTATGCGAGTAAATACGGACACAAAAATTTTACTTCGCGTAATGAACGCCCCCCTCAACTTTGCATCGATTTTTCGGAAAAAAAAGTGCGTTCATTCTGCGAGTAAATACGGTAAATGCCAACACATTTAAGAGCAGTGGTGCCATGAAACTGCCGACGACAGCCACTGCCACTCAGCAAGTCAAAAAAATAATTTGAATTTTTTTTTCCTAAATTAGCTGAGAGATGCAGCAGCACTGTTCCTTCAATTGTGCTTCTCATCTCAAAGATGCGGTGCATTTGTCCGACACTCAGAGAAAAGCTAAAGGTCTTCTGCAGCCATTGCAGTTCTCGCACCGACGAACCTTATTCTCCATTACGACTACTGTGAGTGAGCAAGACTAGTACCTACGCGAAATTGATCAACTTGTATGTAGTAGCAGTCATTTATGACTGGTAGACTCATATTTCATTTGTGAAATGGGAATTCACTATTGCGACCACGGCAACATGTCGAAACCATAAGGAAAGGGCCAGGATTGTAGTTCGCTCTCTTAAACTGATATTATCTTATAAAGGTGTGTGACCCTAATACCATTCTAGTACAAGCCACCAACATTGTTTTGTAACTTGCCTTCTGACGTGGAAAAGAGGAAACTCTATGTAGTTTTTGACAAGCACAGTGAAGTTGCGGACATCTCCGAACAGGGCTTGTCCATTTTTCCTGCAACGTGGCAAAAGAAGAAAAAAGATAAATGTGAGACAGCCCAGCAAAACGTGATGAAACAATGATGGAGAAGTTGAGCAGGGTCTCACAGAGGTCCGTAATTCTGCTCCACGGGGCACCAGCCTGCAATCTCGCACACATGCAGGGTCTGGTTGGGCGGAGGTGCAGGCACACACCTCCCGGTCAACACCCCTGCATCGTCCAGGAGTGGAAAAGACCGGTCATTTGAAGCAACGATAAAGCTGAGTAAAAGGTAATTGTGTCGTGCGTTTGTTTAGACAGCAGGAAGTTAGCGCAAAACCCTGAGCAAGTGCCCGCTCAAAACTTGGAGATGATCACACAGAACTGGGAGGTGAGCACTCCTTAGGTCAACAATATGTCAAGATATGTTCGCTGTGCGTTTTCTGAATGTAACAAAATTGAAGGGTGCGCACCGAGGGCGTTTAAAAAGGGCAGGACCCGGCATGACGTCGTGCCCGGTGACGCCGGAAAAGGAACTCAATCCTAGACTGCCTTGCGCACTGACGCACTGTCATCCAAGCTACCATCATCTGCTCGCCGCTCGGTCGCCGGCGTTAGGCTTAGACTATCATGCTCTGTGCCTGCGGTCCGCTTCGTCCGCTCGCTGTCGTGACTGGCTTTTCGATACAGTCGGCGCACCAAAGTAGGTTTCAATGCGAAACTGCACTCTTATCACAGCGGAGGGAAACAAACACCTTCTGGAAGCAGGGCTTGTACGGCTTTCTCAACCCGCGGTGTCAATTCCGGCATTCGCGCGTATGACGACCGACACGCTCGCTCTCCAAAGCCGCACTACGACGACTCGCTCTAGACAACGCTCCCGGCGCGGTGTCGAGAGCGTCCACTACACGCCGACTTCCTACTGGTCAGGCAAGTGTTGGTCTCCAAGTCTCGCCTGTTCGATACCGATTCAATGGACATCGCCATGAAATTATGGGGCAAACAACCGTGTTGCCACGGCAATGCTATGGAAACACAGATGTTTGCCCCCATAGTTTCATGGCGGCATCCATAAACTGGGTTTCCTAATCACGACGAAAATTACCCGAGACTGTGGTACAAAATGGGGAACTTATCAAAAGAAAGAAGAGGCAGGAAAGGATAGCCTCAATAATCGAGAGAATAAGGAGACATTTCGTGGCCAAGCCTACTGTCATTACACTTCGCTCCACATATGGAGAATACAAACGCCACGCTTTGGCCAATATAACCTTCTTGATGGGTACTTATTGTGGAATGGGCGAATGCTCGGTAGTTCATAGAGGTCAGTCCCAATGGACATCTAGTGTCACTGCCGTAAATTATACTTTTTTTTGTCAGTGCAGAGTGGCTGCTAGCCTGCGGTCTTTGCAGAGGTCATCAAAAGAAAAGATATCAGCTGGATCTACTTTCTTACATTTATTAATTAAACCCTAAAGATGTTGATTCGTAAGTACTATTACGGCGAAGTACCGCGTCTGCAATTTATAAACAGTGTCTAAAATGACCATGTGACACCTGTGGGCAGCATGAGCAACAAAACGTCACGGTAGCTATGCAAAAAGGTTGAACAAATAGTATTCAGCTTTAATTTTCAAATAATAAATTGGGAGTGATAAATACATTGAGGTCAGCGTTCTTGTACGAGGAGTGACCAATAACTATTGCCTTGCAGGCTCTAACTTTTTTATTCAGGTATGGAATTGTAAGATGTTACATTCGGATGAAAGCTTGGGATCTGCTCCTTCCCAGGAGCACATAACATTTCAATACATAGTCCTGACCGGCGGCGGTGCACTGCAGCTATAGGCACACTAAGCATGCCATCGTAGATGATTCAGGGCAGCCACTGACAAGACCAACTGCAGCTGGAGGAGCAACAGTTCCAAGATTTTTTAACTCGTTCCCCTTACAGACCGGACCTCGCGCCATCAGACTCTTGGCTGTTTTCCAAGATAAAGGAACATCTGAAGGGTACACAGTTTGCGTGATGAGGTTACCGATGCAGTGCGCCGTTGGTGTCAATAGCCGCACTCAATCATCTATGACGGCATGTGGAGGGTAGTGCACCGATAGCAAAGTGTGTAGCTGCCGGTGGGGGCTGCTACAGTATAGACCACTTACAACGTAACCGCTTATAGTGCAGGACCGGGTATAACGCGGCTTTTTTAAACCACCGGTTCGCCTCCCATAGAACTCCATGTATTTAACATACCGCTTAAAATGCAGGTGCGCGAAGGGAAATACCGGTTATAGTGAGGTTTTTGGAACAGCCCAGCGACCGCGCCGACTGACCGACGCAGACAGCACGCTTCCCTGTGCGACACTAGATAACGGCGCGAGCCGCAGCGGTACTCGCGGGGCAAGGAGGTTGCTCGAAGAAGCGGGAGAAGCGAAGAGAGAGGCTTCAGTTGCCATAACGACGGAGGGACGCACGCACGTGTCGTTCTCGTGCGTGCATCCCTCCGCTGCGTTGGAAACAAACAACCGCAACGACAGACCTATCGCAGGTCTAGGAGAAGTGTTTGCGCGCGTTGCATGCCGGTCGCGGGCCGACTGCTTCTATCCGCGAACATGGCGTCGGTTGTGATCGTCAACGCAGAAGGCGTGGTGAAGCTCATCGTTCCGCGTAAAAGCGCTATCCTTGACTGTGAATTTTCGTTGTGTGTCGCTATGATAACCCAGCACGTACTTGAAGGGAAGATCCACCTACTCGTGCGGCGATGTCGTGGCGGCACTCTCAAGACGGCAGAAACGTCCGTGTCGTCGTGTTCGTTTACTTCGACTACAGTGGTGCTTTCTAGGCATTTGTGTTTTCGAACATCGCCCGGATTTCTTATTTGGAGCATTTCATGCCTGTGGTCAAGTTGAAGGTATTACTGGCGCGTACCGTATAAAGGATGCGAATTTTCACGAGTTTTCGTCGCCGGAAAAAAGTGATTAGCGTTAGCAATCCTGAACGCTCGCAATGTTTGTCCGCAACCCGCGACGCCGTTAAAAAGCTGCGCCAGGCAAAAGTCGCTCATTTCTTTCAAAATCTGTGACACACTTGAGAGAGAAGTGTACTAGTCTGGTGAAATAAAGACTTTCCTCAAACTAAGCCTTATTTTTCATCTAACATAAAATAAATTCTTTTAGAAAGGTAAGTTGCCTCATGGCATGTATTTTGGCCTGAAAAATTGATGTTTTGGTTATAGCGCGGTACCGCTTATAGTGCAGATTTTCGCGACTCCCGCGACATACGTTATATGCGGTCTACATTGTATATTGAAAAGTTATGTGCTCCTGGGAAAGAGGAGATTCCAAACTTTAATTCAAATGTGACATCTTTCAATTCCATCACTGAATAAAAAAGTTACAGCCTGAAAGGCAAAACTTGTTGATCACCCCTCGTGTTAGGTGTACGCTACGACGTCACGGGATCGTGATACAGTCTCGGTTCCAAGCACACCTGGGTCTTCTGTCGATTGGTGACCATCATAACCACGCTGCTCTTCCTGCCGCGGCTTGCATTCGTAGTGAAATGCGGTTGTGGAACTCGATTGTGGATTAGAATTATAATAACACAAAGTTGAGCAATAAAAAATTTAAAGCCCAAGAGGACTCAAACTTAGAACTTTGCGAAATCAGTAGCAAGAAGGGACGCGCACGAGTGATCTGTTGACTATCAGCACATTCGTTTTGGACCTTTTATTTTCGTGGGTGTCCCTAAGACATTGTAGTTCTTCCACGACCGGCTTTGTAATCACAAGTTTTCTATTAAATTTCCTTTACCACGATCTTCCCCAATAGTAACTTGACATGCCCCTCAAGTATGCAAAGACAATTCATTAACTTATATTTCCAGGCTTCTCACCCATGCTCTGCGAGCTTATCAGCAAGCTCGTCGTTTGACGATTGTATTGAAACGCGGCTCGACCAATCAGAGTTGCAAGCGATTGTTTCAAACTCTCCTCTGTAGCCCAACATGCGGTAGCTAAAACAACGTACGGTGTCGGCGTACAACTCGAAACCTCAAGGTTACACCGCGGTGTAATAGGCGACGCCAGAGCTCAATGAGGTCGGCCATCTTACCATTATCTGAGCATAATATCAAACATCAAATGTCATCCGTTGACTCGCGTGCGCCACGTCCTTATGGTGCCGCTGTTGGAGCAATATCTGACACTGACTCTGCCCATCTCAGTCCTGTCTATGTCGCCATTTTGTGCAGACGACAACATTACCTACTGGTTAACTACCGCGACACAGTATTTGTAGAATTGAGGGGGAAGCTCCCTAAGAAACAAAAATTGTTTTGACGCTAGTAAATTAATCTGGATGATTATTTATTTATTTGACATACTATTAGACCAAGTTTGTGGGAGCCTCTGGCTCCCTTTCCCTGATCCGGCCTTCGGGCCGCGCGACGTTGGAAGCCACTTGGCTTCCGACCGGAGCGTACCTTATCGTGGCAAGGAGAGGCAGCCATCTTGGTTGTCTACTCTCGCCACCCCTCCGTCCGCGTCCCTCCCGCTGGGGGGGACGTAGGGAACTTCTCTTTGGCGGGCTCGCCTGCCCCTCCGGGGACGAGGCTGGAGCCGCCAGGGAGAGAAGGAGAGAGAGAGCGGGTCCTCTGGCCGCTCGGAGAAGGGACTGTTCTGCTGGACTTGAAACTGTTCGGACGTGCGGCCACGCACTCTGCTGCCCCACCTCCGTCCAGGCTCTCGGGAAAGTGCGGCAAGGTAAGGACAACCTCCCCCTTGCCGTTACTAGTCTTTATATCTTTGTATTTATCCGGACAAATAAACCCCGGGTGTCCCTCTATTCTGTGTGTCCGTGTACTCCCTTCGTGAGTCCCGGCTAGCGGGTGCAGCCAGCAGTCGAACCCGTCGTAGAGGTGACTCTGATCCGCAGCGGGGTGGTGGTTTCGCGGTCGGCCTCCTATCCGGACGCCTCGCACCCCTTTGAGACCTCCACATTCTGGCGCCCAACGTGGCACCACGGCACCTATCGTTGTCATGGTTTAGCGTAAACTTTGTGGTTGCCCCGCTGTTAGGGTTTCTTGAGCCATGTCCGCGGATCAGCCCGATTTCGGAGCTTTGATCATGTTGGCGGACGTGGCTACGGGAGGGCAGCCCCTGGCCGCCCCACTCCCACCCGACGGCTACCCGGCCACCGGCTCTGTCGGCGGCCGCTGGTTTGCGCCGCCCTTGGCCAGCGGACTCTCCCGTGAAGTATGCACCTTGGCTGAGGACCCCCTGACCCCGTCTCCTTTTAGAGACCCCGGCCAGGCGCGGCCAACGCCCGGCGCTCCTTCCACCCTGGAGGGGAACGCCGTTGGCGAGGTGAGCAGACCACCCAGTGGTTATAGCGCTCAGTCTCTTCATCCGCGCGACTCGGTGTCCCAACGGGCCGATGTCCCGCATGATGACGCTACGCGGGTCTCCCCTTTGCGAGAGAGCATCCGCGCGCGCGACGCCCCGCGCGGAGACCGGCATTTCGTCGTCCCTAATTACGACGGCTCCGCAGTGGATAGCGGGGAGGTGGACAAAGGCCGCTGGCCCCGCTTCGCCGCGAGCGTGTCTGCTGCCGCGAGGAACAGGTGTCCTCGGTCGGCTCCCCCTCCCTCCTGGTGTAGGGTTTCAGGTCGCAGACATGTACCGGTCCCCCAACGTCTCTGCATTGCAGGTCCGTTAGTTTATAGACAAGGCGGGAGCATGTCCCTTTAACTCGGTACGGGCCCGACCATTTTGGCGCCAGCGCTGCTGAGAAGGCCTTGCTTGCATCGCTAAGCACGTGCGCGCGCCTCAGCACGAGGTCGCCCACCTGATAGCGGACGTCTCGATGCGAGCGGTCGTACTGGGCCTTTTGGCTAGCTCTTGCCGCTTCCAGATTTCGGTGGGCTTTAGAGAAGACCTCCGTTATCCGCGACTGGAGCTGCCGTGTGTAATCAGCATAGGCTGGCCGCGCGTCGTTCACCCCATCACTCGCCGCCAACACGCAGTCCATGGGGTTCGGGAGCTCTCGCCCGGAGGTAAGCATGGCAGGGGTAAAACTCGTTGATCGGTTGACCGTGGATCGCAGAGCAAACCCAATCTCAGGGAGATAGGTGTCCCAATCTTTGTGTCGCTCCGCATAAGCCGCAAGCATTGGCTTGAGGTTGCGGTTGACACGCTCGGTCACATTCGGCTGGGGGTGGTACGTCGTGGTCCTATTGTGCTTAATGCCAAGGGCTGCACAGGTGTCCACGAATACCTTTGCCGTGAAGACGCTGGCGTTGTCAGTTATCAAAGCCTGGGGATACCCAAAGCGCGAGAACACTTCCAGTAGCTTATCTAGGATCACTCGAGCCGTCAGCGTTCGGAGAGGAAATAGTTCCACCCATTTGCTGAAGTAGTCCGTGACAACCAGCAGGTACTGATGACCCCTCGGGCTCCTTGGAAAAGGGCCGACGATGTCGCAAGCCACAAGAGACCAGGTTTGCTGGCTTTTGATGGGCTGCAACAAGCCGGGGGGTTTGCCGCCTCGTGGCTTGAGGCTTTGGCACAGGTGGCAGGAGCGGGCGTATCTGAGAACGTCCCTCTTCATATTCGGCCAGGTAGCAGAGTGACACAACTTTCGGTAAGTCTTAGGGCCACTCGAGTGCCCGGCCAAGGGGGTGTCGTGATAGAAGCACAACAGGGCGCCTCTCAGCCCGCGGGGTACCACCACCTTGAACGGATCAGATGTCTCATTCTCACATGGTATATACCGCAAAAGAAGCCCGTCAGCATCAAGCAGGAACGAATCCAACGCGCCAACCACACCACCAATGGCGTTCCGGCGCTCGGCGTTTTCAGCAGTACCAGCTGATCGCCCGGCGGCCGCGGCGCCCGATTCCGACGAGTCCGACTCCTTCATGAGTTTGTCGATAACTTCTCGACAATACGAATCGTTCCGCTGTGCTTCTCGTAGCTCTTGTTTGCCAAAGGGGATCCCCACGCCGCCTATAGGGTCGACGAGGTTCACGGTCGCGTCTGCGGAACACGGGGGGGCCGATGTTCCGTTGGACGGGGCTGTGCGTGGCTCGGACGCAATCACATTCTTGGTTTGGCTTTCCGACTCGGAAGGGCTCGCGCACGCAACGGGGGCCCGAGACAAAGCGTCGGCCACCACGTTCGTGCTCCCTTTCCGGTAGCGCACCACATAGTCGTAGCGCTGTAACGTCAGCGCCCACCTCGCCAGGCGACCTGCAGGCTCTCGAAGGCGGGTTAGCCACCTTAGAGCGGCATGGTCGGTCTCAATGACGAAGGTAGTCCCGTCAACAAACATGTCGAACTTACGGAGAGCAAACACCATGGCTAGGCACTCTCGTTCGGTCACGCTGTATCGGGTCTCGGAGGGCGTCAACGATCGGCTGGCAAACGCAACCGGTCGGAGCGCGCCTTCGTGCTCCTGGAGCAAGGGGAGATCGCCAAATCAGTTCCCGGCGACTTCAGTTTGTGTACGCAGGGTGCCATTTAATTCTGTTAGTGGCACTGCGTGGCCTGCCTCCCGAGGACCCTTCCGCTCTGCAGTTGGGCCGGTTAATGTACGCACACTGTCCGAGGCCAGCTATTGGCACTGGGGATCCGACGGCGAACCACGTTCTCGGCAAGCGATTGCTTTTCCTTTGTTGACAGCGTTTTCGACCGAGAACAGAGGTGCCGGTCCACGCGATTTCCCCTATCCACGGGCCGGGAAGAAGCGCCCACGGCCAAGTTGCGAAAATCAGCCAGAGGATGCCCCACCGGCTTCTCTATGCCTGTTTTTCGCCGCCGCGCGGTTTCGCGCCCCACTTTCACCACGCGGGAGGAAGAAGGGGGAACAGAGGGTAAGTTCTTTCTGCGCACGACGTGGGAAGATGCCCCGATGTCCGCCTCTGAAGTCGGTTCCTTCACCTTCACCTCCTCCTCCTCCTCCTCCTCCTCCTCCTCCTCCTCCTCCTCCTCCTCCTCCTCCTCCTCCTCCTCCCAACGTCTTGCGGGGGAGATTGGGGAAAAGAGAGGAAGTGGTCCAGAACTGTTGCGGCCCCGACTTTTGGGGGGGAGAGGAGGTGGGGTACCCGGGGCTATCGAGCACAAGAAATGACAGAGGACCCGCTGAGTTCTCAGTCTTTCTCTTGCAAGATGAGCGAGCAGCAGCCCGGCACCCAGCCCCGAGCCTCTGAGAGCGGCCCTTCCCGGGAAACGCGTTTTCCTGAACAGGGACCAAGGAGAACCGCGAGGCGAAGGCGTTTTTCCGGCCACGGGCCGCAACGGCGATTCAGGACCTGCCCGGGCCAACACCACCTGTCGGTTGACTGTGGTGGCTATGGGGGCCACCGGGACCGGGTCCGCGGGCCGCCAGGACGAGCGGCTCTTGAGGGGGATGCATTGCCAAGGGCGCGACGAGACGGGGCCTGCCCGGGCCGCCGCCACCCTCCGGTTGACTGCGGCGGTTATGGGGGCCACCAGCACCGGGCTCACGGCCTCACCGGACCGGCAGGTTCCCTCGGGGCTCCATCGGCGGCTGCGGCCGCGGCGGCCAGGAGCGACGCCGCTCTCGGGGCCTGCCCGGGCCGCCGCCACCTTTCGGTCGACTGCGGCCGTCATGGGGGCCACCAGCACCGGGCTCGCGGGCAGACCGGACCGGCGGGTCACCTCGGGGCTCCATCGGCGGCGGCTGCGGCGGCCGTGGACGACGCGGCTCCGGGATCGGCGGCCGGGGCGCCCACCACCGGTGGCGGCGAGCGAAGGTCGGTGCGCCACGTCGCGACGTGGACTTCTCAGAAAGGCACGGAGCCGCCTCGCTGTTATGTCTCGTGGCATAAGTGGTCGCAGCAGCGGCGCCCGCGGCCAGGGGCACCATCAAGGACGGTGCTGCCAGTGTTTTTGGGCCGCACTATGGACGAGGAGGACCGGGAGGCTCAGGGCGTCTGTTTTGCCCCGGATCCCGGTGCCGTGTACTGCGGCGTTTGCGGCACGTTGCGCCTCCACGAGGTGCATGAGGCGTGCCGCTACCACCGCGACCGGGTCCGGGGAACCACGCCGAGCGCCAACCCCACCCCGACCGACCTGATCGCCGCCCTCGACCAGCCCGGCGCCGTGGAGGCGGTGCTGGCCTACATGACCCAGAGGCCAGGGTTCGCGGCGGCCGTGCTGGAGGGGAGCCTGCTGCAGCTCCCGGTGACGCCGGCAATGCCGGCAGAGACCGGGGACGCCTCGTCGGCAGGGGCGTCCTCGTCAACGGCGACGTCCACACCGACCAGCGGGGACCTCGGCTGCGACGACGGCGGTGAGTACGCCGACCTCCCGTCGGGTGACGAACTGATGCTGTTTTAGGCAGGAGGCGGCGTATGGGAACTCTGAGGGATGACGGGGTTGGCGATTGTTTATCTTTTTGAATGTATTTTTTTGTGTTTTTGCTTTTGTTTCATACATTTTGGGGGTATGAGAGCCGGCAACCCTTTCTTTCCCTAAAGGGGGGCCAACAGTTTTAAGGAGGGGGGAATGTGGGAGCCTCTGGCTCCCTTTCCCTGATCCGGCCTTCGGGCCGCGGGCGCGACGTCGGAAGCCACTTGGTTTCCGACCGGAGCGTACCTTATCGTGGCAAGGAGAGGCAGTCATCTTGGTTGTCTACTCTCGCCACTCCTCCGTCCGCGTCCCTCCCGCTGGGGGGGACGTAGGGAACTTCCCTTTGACGGGGCTGGAGCCGCCAGGGAGAGAAGGAGAAAGAGAGCGGGTCCTCTGGCCGCTCGGAGAAGGGACTGTTCTGCTGGACTTGAAAATGTTCGGACGTGCGGCCACGCACTCTGCTGCCCCACCTCCGTCCAGGCTCTCGGGAAAGTGCGGCAAGGTAAGGACAACCTCCCCCTTGCCGTTACTAGTCTTTATATCTTTGTATTTATCCGGACAAATAAACCCCGGGTGTCCCTCTATTCTGTGTGTCCGTGTACTCCCTTCGTGAGTCCCGGCTAGCGGGTGCAGCCAGCAGTCGAACCCGTCGTAGCGGTGACTCTGATCCGCTGCGGGGTGGTGGTTTCGCGGTCGGCCTCCTATCCGGATGCCTCGCACCCCTTTGAGACCTCCACAAGTTAAGAACTTCATTTTATAAGAGAGCAGTTTTGTTTCAGTGGTGGCCAATTTTAAAGACTGCTGTAAGAAGGCAAGTCTTGTATTAGCCTTTTTTAACGATATTGGTTACATGCACATTCCATCGAAGATCACTGGTAATAGTAACACCAAGGTATTTGTAACTCTCAACTCGTTCCAAAAGAACACCATCAGGACAGTAAGGGTATACTATTGGTTTTAGCTTGTGTGTGATGGACATACAGACCGTTTTTCCTATATTAAGTGACATTTGCCATTTCCTGCACCATTCCTGAATTTTATGTAGAGAGGCGCTTATTAGATTTATTTGGTCAGACGCAGTTATGACATTGGTGTTCAAAATACAATCATCTGCAAAGAGCCTAGCTTGCACAGGTATGTTTTTTATAAGATCATTTATGAAAATCAGAAAAAGTAGGGGCCTGAGAACTGAGCCTTGCGGTACCCCAGAGTAAATGGCAGAAGGGTCCGAGTTGCAATCTTTAATACTTACACATTGCTTTCTATCGGAAAGAAGTCCCTCGATCCATCCTAGCAGTGTTTGATTCTTTAACATAGGACTTAGTTTGCACATTAATTTTGTATGGTTCACTTTATCAAAGGCATTCTTAAAATCTAGGAAAATGATGTCGATCTGCCCTCTACTGTCTAGTATTTTAGAAAAGAGATGTACTACTTTCGTTAGTTGCGTAAAAGTGGACAGCCCCCTTCGTAATCCATAATGGCCACAGTTAAGTAAGCCGTGCTCAGCTAGAAATATATGAATATGCTTGGAGATGATGTTTTCTAGTATCTTAAAGCAGGTTGTTGCTAGGGAAATTGGTTGATAATTTGATGCACTGCACGGGTCTCCATCCTTAAATGACCTTACTGAATCTCCAGTTGCTTGGAACTGACGAGCTATCGAGCGATTTTTTGAAAATGAGATATAGGTACTTCGACGACCATTCAGCATACCTTTTCAATAACGAAATTGATATTTGGTCACGTCCTCCTGCCTTAGTTAGATCGATATCAATTTCGTATTTCCAGGGGTGAGACAGGTGAAACAGGTTTTGGAGCAATTTTTGGAGCAGAAAAATCTGGATTTTGGAGCAGCTTAGGAGCACAAAATTCTCGTTTTGGAGCAGCAGTTTATACATTTTGGAGCAACTTCGAAGCACAAAAGTCTACAGTCTGGAGCAGAAAATGTTAGAGAAGCTTATCAGCAACTTACATCATAAGAAATCTGATTAAGTCACATAAATCAGATTTTTTCTTTATTAATCGTTATTTTTGTCCACCCTGGTTACAATAAGTCGTCAGCGCCCATACGCACCAAGATAAAATATAAAAGCAAAAAAAAAGGAAAAGGCAAAACGCGAGTTTCTCGCGCATAGATGAGAACAGGAAACACAGGCTTTGCTGCAAAGTTAGGTGGGCACCAGTTACCTCAAGCTTATACGAACTTCTGCCAAAAAGTGCAATTGTAGTGCAAAACTTTTTAAAGAGGTGATTCAAGAGCATGAACAGGGAAGCATGGTTTACTACAACCAGACATCGATCGGGCGCTCGTAGAAAGCACGTGCCGATAGAAAAATACTCCCCACAAAAGTGATTCACAAGGTAAATAGTGAATTAGTAGAAAAACTATGAGCGCCACATGCACGTTAAATACGGGTGTGTGACCGATTGATTCGATTGCTCACGCACTGGAAGCACGTGTGTGATAACCGAAAGTACTCACGGCGACGGCGCCGTTCATTTTGCTGAGATTACGGACACGAATGAACAATTACACAATGGAGGCGCTCAATAGCACTTTTAAGCAAAGGTTTGCTCTCAAAACGAAAGAAATACTTAGGTTTGCTCATCTTGATAGACTGTGCGTCGTACCTGCCGCGGCCAGACAGCGAGACCGCGTGACAGCGCACCGTTACCATGCAGTCACAAATGACAGCGGAAAGTAGTAGGAAAATCGTGAAAAAACCTCTCATAGGTATAGGAGGGTACAACAGCTGAAATCTTCGAATCCGGTGGTTGCTTGCGCCACCCTGTAGTACCCGTGCCGTGTTTTTACTATGACGAGATTGAATGTTGCCAACCAAGCTATAGTTTCCCGCTAAATCTAGCATCGCCCCCAACATTTTTTTTTTTTTTTAGTTTTTGAGTTACTTTGGCGCAGTGTGGCGCGATTTCGACCGATTTCGCATTTTTGGCGCAATTAGGCACAGAAAATTTGGTTTGTACCATAATGGCGCAATAGGCGCAGATGTCACACCCCTGTATTTCGATAACGACATGTGACAAAAATCCTTCCTCGGATAGTTTCACATCAGCAATTGGTGGTATCGTGGTGAACTCATTGAATTCGGGTACCTTGCCATCATCGCAAGAAAATACTGTGGAAAAAAAAGCTATTAAACGCGTTTGCTATGTCGACCTACAACCTGGACATTTACTAGAAGTTTAGACACTGCAGATTTTTGTGGTGAAAGGTGCTTCCAAAACCTTTTTGGAGAATGCTTGAGAAACCCTGTCATGGTTACATTAAAAAAGTGGTACTACTTGGCCTTCTGTATCACCGTCTTCAGATCTTTACTCAAACATCAACTTATCACGTACTGACGCACCCTGCAAACTGCGAAATCGATTTCCACACCGCGAAACTTTGTTTTTGATGCATTTTCTCTGCTAATCCACAGATTCTTACTGTGGTTTCTTCTCACTTTTTCCAGGAAATACTGAGTATTGCAGCGTGTAACTATCTTTTTAAATGTCAACCATAATTGATCAACTTTTGCTTTAGATCCCAGACTAATCTGCTGGAAGGCGTCGTATGAAGCGAAATGAATGAATCTGGGTTATATAATAAAGAACAAGGATTCCAAAAAAACGTATAGCCCTGAATTTCGCAAAAAAAATTTTCACGACCCCTTTAACGTGCACTATGCAGTAGTGATATGCGACCGCAAGCCGGCACGAGGCTCATCTAGACTGCAACGGGCACGGGTAGGGATTGAACCCAGAATCTCTGGGTTCTGCAGCGCAAGCTTCAGCTCCATGTGCTCCGAGCTGTGGCACGCTAATAAACACAGTCGGCCACCGATGAGTGAGGCAGACCAGTGTTTTGCGAGAGTCAAAATGTACATGGCACACTCACCATTCCCAAGCAGGAGGGCTTCTCCGGGTGTGCAGGACGTAGTGTCATTCACCGATTTACAGTGTGCCTGTTTGACGTTCGGGTCCTGGGAAATTGTTTTCATTTGTAGAAAGATGCGTACTCACTTACTTTGTTTCAGCACAAGTTGGCAGAAAGGGGGAACTACTGCCACAATGAGCCAATCAGAGGGCTGGAGTGATACAAGTGACAACATGCCAATGGAATGTGCTCCTGTGGAGAGCAGCCACTGCGTGCTGTGCTGCAACTTTTGTCTTCTGCAAAGTTATCTTGAAACAACCTATACATTCCTTGCACGTGATGTCGCGCTAGGGAGGGACGGGGGGAACCTACACCATGTAGGTGGTTGACTTCGCATTGCGCGTACGTGCCTACCAAAGCGTAGAATGCCGCCAACTGCTCGGAGATGGGATGTTTCTTCCGTCTCGTAGCTCCTTGCACAGCATCGAAGACAGAGAGCACAATCTTTACGCTTGCCAAAAGCATAGAAAGGCCTTCACGTGTGATCCACAGGAAAATGTGGTCACGGCCAAAGCCGGAAATGCAGCTTTAACTTTGAGTTTTGACACGGCGTGGCGCCACCTTCGCGTAGGGCTTGGTGTGCATTCATGTAAACGTTGCCGCGTTGGCTTCCTTCGAAGGATGATTCGAGTCGATGCGCTGAAGTTGTATTCATGTAAACGTGGCTTATGTTCGATATAAGCTTATACCAGCATATTTGCTCACTTCCTATTCATTTACTTTTTTAGCTGGGTAGCTCTGCTCCATACCAAATCAGCAATATTAATCAAGAGTTCATAAGAATATGCCCTATATTGAACAGAGACAGGGAACACTGTACTCTACACCAATAACTTTTCTTACTGGCATATTTGTTCATCTCACAACCAAAACGGCTCACCAACATCACAAAACGAGACTTTTGGCCACCTGAGCAATCTTCTCCAGTATCGAGCCCACTCATAAACGAGTCGTTTTGCCCCTGGTTGGGAAAGGTCAGAAAATGTTGCCGACAATAGATGTCTAGTCCAGCGATCAAAGCTTTGGTCTAGCTGTGACTTGTGTTCGTTGAATGTACGTGTCCTCCCCAAAAAATTTAGTTTTTTTCCACCGGAACAATAAACTATGCATCGCCAAACGCTCATTCTCTGCTCAAATGTAGCTCTAGCAGCTGAAGCTAGATGCCAAAGTTTCAGAACTGTTTTCTCAGTCAAAAGCCATAGGTAAGGTTCCGTGTTTTTGTATAAACCAGAAAAACACTCGCCGGTAAACTTTTCGTCCATTTGGATTGATCAGATAAATTCCGAATTTATCTGATCACACAGATAAAACAAATAAAAGACGGTATTTTACAATCAAGTTTGATCAGTGCAAAAGGGTCAATGGTCCTGGGAAGATTCCACGACAGTTATCTTTCAAATCTAGGACCATTGTCAAGAGGTCTTACACTTATCTCGTCAAGGTTCATTCAGGACAATGTTTCATTGTACCGTGCGCTTGTGAGAAATCAAAATACGGCTTATCGCACCTAAAAATAAAGTGGACATTGTGGGGAGCTCCAACCCCGTTAAAACATTGCCGCAGCCGTTCGAGCAAGATGAGCAAGATGCCAAAGTTTCAGCACCAACCGTTATCTTATTCAAAAGTAATAAGCGATTTTCTGAAAATTTCAATGGAAGGATGGTGGCTGACGGAGCTCTCAAATACATGCTCTATGGCGCAAGAAACCGAAAACGGGCGAAAAAGGGCCCCATTTTTCCACTGAAAATTTCAAAAATCATTTATAACTTTTGAATAAGGTAACGGTTGGTGCTGAAACTTTGGCATCTTCCTCGAGCGGCTGGTGCTATGTTCTGACAAAGTTTGAGCTCTCCGCGACGTCTAGTTTATTTTTGCAGCGCGAAAAGCCAGGTTTGAATTTCTCACAAATACCCAGTACTTTTGGGTCATGACAATAGCCACTGTTTTGGTTTCCAGTTTGGACCATACTATTTGTGCTTTGAGAGGAAGGAGAGGTTGTATTGTAACAGTGAAAGCTATGGACTATATAGAGATGGCATAAAATGGGGAAGAGGGGCAGTTGATCTTCTCTATTAAATCCTTTACCACCCCACATCGCGCGGCTGCGGGGTAGGTTTATGAAATGAAATGGGATGAATACGAGCTTCCCAGCGACCACCTCCGGGAGTTTTTTTATTTTATGGTGTCGACGTTTATCAAAGCAAAAATTGTGCGCAACTTTTCTCGCGGGCCAAATTAGTATTGGCAATGGCATCAACATCAAATCCAAGTAAAAAAATAATTGATACAAGTGCTTTTTTTTTTTATTATCTAGCATAGATTTACACTCGGATATTATTTACTTTTAATAGGAAACAATGCGAAATTAAACTCTGAATTTCAGGGAATTGGGAATTGAACAAAAACAAACTCTGATAAACTTTGAATCTATGGCAAAAAATAAGCTCAGAAAAACACTCTCTGAATTTGACAAAGGAACAATCTCAGAAAACATGAAATTCTATACTAAGTTACAGGTCAAGAAGGTAGCGGTAAATTCCCCTCAAAGGGATTCAGATATTCCTCTGCCACCTCCGCATACAATAGCATACCATCGTTTCCGTGACGTCGCGGCCAACGCGGGAGGAGGGTCTTGCCTTCCTGTAAATATTTGCCTTATCTTTTGACTTTAATTTAGCGTTGTGGAAGCCACGAGAGGGAGACGAGTTTTTCCCCCTCCGATGGACACAAATCCGACTTTCGGGGGTTAGGTTCCCCCTCTGATGGATACAAAGGCTACTTTCATGGGATCGGTTCCCTGTCCGCTGAATACAAAGGCCGCTTCCTTAAAAAGTGGGTGTCAGAGACAAACCGGCATCACTCTGTAGCCAATATCTATCCATTGAAGTGCAACAAGGGGCGTCTCCAGTGAACTATTCTTTCGACTGCGGAGGGATTTGAAATGGGCACATCACGCTTGTGAAAGGAACTTCGCTTACCTTCTTGACTTGTAACCGACTATAGTTATACGTGATTTTCTCAAAATTTTAATGGGAAAATGGGTCCAGTTTATGCCAGTTTTGGGTAACTGGCGCTATTCAGCTCCATGTATTCGAGATTTCCATCGGCCGCCCATTCTTACCTAGAAGTTATTTATAACTTTTGAATAAGATAATGATTAGTTCTGAAACTCGGGCATCTGGTTCGAAACGCTAGGAAGAGCGTTCGGTGACGCATAGTTTATGTTTCCGGTGAAAAAAAACTATGTAAATCTATTTCTTATGGGACATCTATGTCTGGTGTGAGCAGTGCAGATAAAGACAACAGGAAGCTTGCGCATGTGTAAAGTAAGAGCTAACTTCTCTTTTTTTTCTCACCTCGGGGCACGTCTTCATATGTTGGTTCGGGGTGATGATCAGATTGGTGGTGACGAAAAACTGCCCGCTTTCCTATCAAAGTGAAAAAATGACATGTCAGACACTTATCAAAGACAGGTGTAGAGCGGTCGCTTGCCGGATGAAATCTAATCTGTACTCGCCTCAGGAGGAACAACGATGTCAGCAATGTCATCATCATCATCATAATGCCTTTATTTGTGCCAATTAACAACCAACAAAGGTCTACAATGTGGCACAGTGAAAAAAAACAAATTGCACAACTCTAAAACATGCTCAACTGATAAAACTAGCATGCAACAAAACACGACAGTACATTTTTAGCGACGGAAAATAATCTCATCTAATTTTCTACTGAGATTTACGTAGCTATCAAAAATATCAAACTTTTCATGCCCAAGATTGTTTACACTTGTCTGCATTCTTGTTGTTGGTGATGTCATGTGTTGATCGTGGGGATAAAAAGTGAGAGCTGTCCTATTTGAGCGAGTCGGTACGTTAAAGTTCACTGTGAACAAAAGTGTTGAGTCAATGTCCCCGTGAACTATTTTATACAAGAAGGCAACATTGCGCGATAATCTTCTGAGGGATAGACACTGTAGGCCAAATTTGTCGAGCAGGAGTTCATAGTTGTAAAAATGCCTTCAGCCAAGGTATTTGTCATAGATTATGAGCACAAAACGTCTCTGAACTGACTCTATTTTAGCTGCATCACATAGTGTCAGTGAATTCCACACCACAGAGCCAAAGTCTAGTCTCGATTTGATAATAGAACAAAATAAACGAACGAAACAAGCATAGTTTGCAAACTTTCTAGTTAACCGAGTAATCATTCCAAGTAATCTAAATGCAGAACAGGCAATATGGGCGACATGGCAGCCAAAGGATAGAGTAGTGTCAAAGTACACTCCTAGATCACGAAGCGATGATACTCTTAAAATGCACTTATCAATTGAGTAGGAATAGTGTATAATTTCATGTTTTTTACTGAAAGGCATGACCTTAGTTTTTTCTGGATTGATGATTAAGCAATTTTCCCGACACCAGTCTAAAATATGCGATGCGTCACTCTGAAGAAGGTCACAGTTGTCGATCAAACTAATACTTAAAAAGAGCTTGATGTTGTCTGCGAATAACAGCACGTTTGAGTTTACTACGCAAGTAGATATCTCATTGATAAAGATCAAAAACAATAGTGGACCCAAATTGGAGCCCCGTGGTACTCCCGATGACGGATAAAAAGGATCAGAGAAGTTATTTAAAATGCGTACGACACAATGACGGTCAGTCAGGTAGCTTTCAAGCCATAATAAAAGCACAGGAGAAACGCCATTACGTGACAATTTGTGCAGCAGCAAAGCGTGGTTCACCTTGTCAAAGGCTTTCGAGAGGTCAAAATAAACGACGTCAACTTGACCGCGATTACAAACAAAAGGCACTGAATAATGAAGGAAGGTACAGAGGTTTGTCTCGACTGAGCGCCCCTTGATAAAACCGTGCTGAAAAGAACTGATACAGCGCTTGAAATAAAAGGACAGACGGGTGTGCATCACTATCTCAAATATTTTTGAAAAAGAACATAGCAATGATACAGGGCGATAGTTCCCAACTTGCGAAGTATCCCTTGTATTATGAATAGGAACAACAATAGACTCTTTCCACAGAGATGGAAATATACCCTTACTCAATGAAATATTAAATATATGCTCTAAGATAGGCGCAGAAAGATTCGAGCAACCAATGAAATCTAATCTGTACTCGCCTCAGGAGGAACAACGATGTCAGCGATGTCCCAGACCTTCTTGTAAACAGACTTGTCGGACAGGAACGGGTAGAAATCGTCGTCGGACAAATTCTGCGTGGACAGCACCCCTTTTACCTTGGTGGTGGTGGCAGTGTTGAAGGAACTGAATTGCTGGTAGCCCTTCTTGTAAACAATCACGTAACTGCGGGAGAAAAAAAAAAAAAAAAGAGCAGCCACGTTGACAATTTGGAAGTAGTAGGGGGTAGAGCACTGCACGGGCCCGGACCAGCCCAAAAACCTGAGCCTGGCCCAACCCGCGGGCCAGGCTCGGGCCAGGTAGTACGCATTTTCTCGGGCCCGAGCCGGGCTTGGCATGAACAAAATATTTTTCGGGCCGTGGGCCGTGGCTGGGCAGTCGTGTGCTGCAAATTCTGAATTGTTGATAACAAAAAGATTGCTCAATGAAATGAAAACAAACAAGTGAAATGCAAAATCACTACAACAATGCCCCCCCCCCCCCCCCTCCCCTTCCTCTCCCCCCCTTCAAAAAAAGACGTCTTGCATTTCGAAAGCATTCATGTGGATAAAAGGAAACATATGGATTCCTCAAGCATAGTGGGAAGTGCAGTAAAAAAAAAACGAGGGCACTCCAGTCGCAGCGTACAACATAACTGGCTTTTCCCTCTGCTTTCCAAAAAAAAAAAGAAGAAAAAACGCGAGCTTGACTTTGCACTTTGTGCAGGGGGCCTTACTATGTCACCAAAGATAAGCTGACTACCATAGACAGTTTTATGCTCATACAGCCTTTTGGAGAAGCACTAGCGTGATTCCGATTGCTTCTTCACAAAAACATGTAGAGAGGAAAGTTATCTGTGAAACGAATTGAACAACGAAAGAAATGCATAAATAAAATATTTCCCACTTTTTTTTTTTCTCAAGATCGCTTATGAAGCACACATTTCGCCCCTATTCTTAAAAATACATAGTGGTCTAAATCAAAATATTTATCCTGTCAAAAAAAGAAAAAAAAAGCTTGGTTTAAGTTTAGACGAAATTTATATCAAAGATGCTCGCTTTATTCTTAGAAAGTTTTTACGTTAAAGCCTACAAGCTTTTTTGGGCTCATGTATAGGGTGACCCAAGTCTAGGGTTGTAAAGTACCTAGGTACAAGTAACTGGAAATCGGTATTTAGGTACTTTCGTTGTACCTGAGGTACAAACCTGGGTACTTTAATTTCTCGGTATCTGTATTTGTATCTTAGGTACATTTTCCAGTAACTTGTAACAAAGTGAAGCTACTTTTTACAGGTACTTTTCTATTCACTTCGTAAAAATGGTAGAAACTATAAATCTTGAAGTATTAACACATTACCATGTGCCGTGATTAACGTTGAGTTGGGTACGACATCAGAGGCACTGACTTGACTCTTTAAGCAAGTACCTAGGTGCGTACCTAAGTACCTTTTTGTATGAGTAACTGTAACTGTATCTTAGGTACATTTTTAAGTAACTTTTACCAAATACGATATAGCTTCGCCAATACTGGAAACTCCTTCGAAAACCTATGGGAGCGGCGGCGAACGTGATAGTGGCGCCTCTAGCGGACCCTGAGTCTACGGAAGCGGACAACGCAATGAAAAAGTATAGGCTCCGTGACGTCTTCGAGCTTTGCGAGCCCCGTTTCTTCACCCCAACAGCTGAAACAATTCATTACGGTCAGTCCGCTTGCAAAGCGGAATCCACTGATCGCAACTGCAACGACAAACAAATAACAATGCGCGCATGAACGAAGATAGAGCAGTTTATTTAGAGGTCTCAAACGCCGCTCAGGGGGATCACACGCGTTTAAAACGCATCTGGGAAGCGGAAAAAAGGCGTTTAGCCACTCGTACTACGTCGTAAGAAGTTACTGTTTATCCGTTACAAACTGCATTGTCACAATTTCTTACCTGAATAGGTGATTATTAAATCGTGCGCAAACAATATGTTAAAATTACCAGAGCAAGCGCACCAGCCTCTGCAGCATTACAAAAACAAAAAGTAACGAGAAAAATGACCATGCAAACACTTTCCTAACTTTGCAGAAAAGATGGGGTCTCCATCCCAGACGAAAATGAAAAGAAATGGAGAACAGTTGCGAACAGCGGCCGGCAATTGCAACGAAGAAGTTAGGAGACGATACAAAAATACAAATCACCCAGCAAAAACCTCCTCCAACGACGACGATCGCACGGGGCGCCTGTTGAAAATTAGCAGGTGATGCTCGCCCTCGGTGTTGAGTCTACAACGAGCAAAGCGGAAAATACACGACAAAACTATAAAAAAAAAGAGCTTAACTTCTTTTTTTTTCAGCTGCACGTTACACGTTTGTTTATTTGCTTTCGCGGCGTTGGTAGGAACTAAAAACAAAAGAGCTGCAATCCGCTCCCTGCTAGCAGTGTGTGACCTTTTTTGCTTTCCCTTTTCTTTTCCCAGTGACTTTGGGAGGTTGTTTGTTTGCTCGCTTAGTGCAGCAGTTCAAAAGTACATTCCAGTATTCTTGTTGGCGTACATGTCCAGTCAATCTTTGCACACCGTGCCTTTGTTTTGAGTCTCAATCACCGGCCTCAAGTGTGTTTTCAGCTGAACTTTTGTTTGGTGAAATATTCGTCTGTTGAGGCGTCAGTGGCGATTTTGAAGCCAAACTTGGAAGGCTGTTCCAGTTTAATTTGAAGTAACTTAATTACTCACGTTTGTTCGGACTTCGGGAAGCGGAAGAAGAATTTTCCACCACACATGAAAAACTGGAGATGGCAGGCACGTGGCACGACTGCCATCTCCAAGTATGCGCTAATGTATGCCCGAAGGCGGCCGGTTGATCAACCAACGATGACTCATAGCAGACGTGACCGCATACTCAAATAAAATCCAAAAAGAAATGTATAACGAGCTTACACTCCTTAATATATTTATTAAGTATCAAAAAGTACATATAAAGATTTCGGATCAGAAACCCAATCGAAGGCGAACATAGGAGGTTATCATAGACGGCAGTGGAAAAACAACAACAACAACAACAACAACAACAACAACAACAACAACAACAACAACGTTGCAGACAGCCCTCCAAATGTCCAGGCATAGCGTAGCAGACGAACCGGTGGTAGTAAGCGACGAAGCAAAGGAAAGTAAAAACTAAGCCAAACAAGGCAAAGCAAAATATGCGATGGTTCGAACGTCAAGTAAGCGCAAGAAAGAAAAAAGCAAGCAAAAAACATAAACGCAGGAGGAAGAACGACCGCGGCGGCGTAGCGTCGCCTCAAACATAAAAAGAAAGTAGACTATGAAAAGGAGGTGCACGATCGTCCATCGGCTGTTCTTTTTTGTAACTAGGCTTTTATTAGTTTCCGTAATAGCGTCAGATTTGCATGTGCACAATCGTCTTTTTCCAGAGCATACTGACATCGCAGTAGGGTACGTCGTTCGAAATTGCCCTTTGCTTCTTTATCCGGAGACGATCGGGATATAGCCAGCTCGCTATTCGACGAAACGGTTTTAAGCAATGCAATCATGAGAAATTGAAATTGCAACAACAAAAAGAACTGATCGATATGCACAATAAAGTTGAAACGTAGCAATGTTCTAAAACATTTCTTACATTACCCTTTTCAAAGAAACAGGGCGAAGGTACATTCGTGTCTTGCCTGGCAGACATAAGTTCTTAGTCTTCTGGCGGAATGTTTCTTCGAGAGAGCCCCATAATTGCACCCTACAAGCTGTAACATCTTTCCCTCGCGAAGAAAATGCCCTTGACTCATGAGGTGGAACCTACTTTTTAACATTCAAAGCAGCGAATAACCATGACAATTGTTTTTCATTGCTCACCTCGCACAGAGATAGGCAAAACCAATGCATTGTGGAGAATTTGTCTGCTAGCGGAGACTCCGAGCTCGCCAGGGGCGCTGCGATCACTTTTCGTCCGTGATCCGCGGGAGTTGCCAGTATTGGCTTACATGGTATTTGCTTTTACAACCCTGCCCAAGTCATCAGGCTCGATCTAAAATGGACCGTAAAAATCGACGCCTGAAAGTAGCAATCTAAACTTTTCGTCAAAGGTGTATTTCACAGGTCGGTTTTTAAGTCTAAAATTACAAAGTGTAGCTCTCTTTCTGTAACAAATAGGGTCAAGAAACTTGCCAGGGTCTACGGCGGGCGGCAGCGCAGACGACCAAGTCCAGTAGCGGGGCGTGTTTGGCGTTCGTATTGATAGATGGCGCTATCTCCTTATCGCAACGGCTCGCGACCACCGTAATTTATTAAAATGAACATAATCTTTTCGAAATGTACCTTTAGTTAAAAAATAAATGCGGACAATAAAAGCAAAACTTAAAGGGGCCCTGCGATCATATTTAAGCGTCTACCTTTTTTGCGGTTTCCATGTCTCTTCGGGTTCGGGCAAGTTAGCAGGCACGGAGAGAGTAACTAAATATCAGTGCGTCAAATTTTAACCGGACGACGTGGAAACCTCCTCTACCTACGGGGGCGGCCTGCGGTGCCGAAAGCGCGCAATATGTGACGACATCGTGATGTTTTAGGTCCTGGCCTTACTACTGGTCAGAGCCGCTAAGAGCTTCTTTTTAGTCAAAATACAAAATATAAGTGGCATGAGTCGTTTCAATTATTTGTAGCTTTTATTCAGTATTTTAGATCACAAAAGAAACAAATGCAGTTTATAAAGTACGGAAACAAGAAATGATCCGTCGACATACCCGCCACCAGGCGGTGGTTGATTGATTGATTGATTATTAGGTGTTTAATGGCGCAAAAAGCAACATAGGCCATGCTGCGCCAAAGAGATAATTAAAAGACTCTATAGTAGAAGGAAGGAATTACTATGCAATGCACTATGCAGAGGATCTATAACTGGTGCAGGTAGCCAGTTTTTTTAAGAAAATCTAAAATGTGATCAAAAGGAACTAAAGGTTCATCTCCCAGTAAGAAGACTGGATGAAATGGAAGATATCCAGAAAGTAAAGGAAAACTCGTCCGGCGTTCCTGATAAAAAAATTTGCAGTGCCATAGAATATGCAGTATAGTTAGCGATTCACCGCAATGCTCACAGACTGGGGTGTCCTCACCACAAAGAAGATGTCGATGGGTGATACGTGAATGTCCAATTCTCAAGCGACACATTAAGACTTCATGGCGACGGTCTCTATGGTGCGAACTCTCCCATAACTCCAAACGTGGTTTGATAACATGTAGCTTATTATTTATTTCTTTGTCCCAGTCTTGCTGCCAGGCATAATAAACTGCTTTTTTGAGAACCGGTTTAAAATCTTCTTGAGGCAGCTGAACCGGTGTTTCCAGAGCATCCTTAACGGAGGCTGCTAGCCTATCCGCCTTTTCATTACCTGAAATTCCCACATGGCTTGGTACCCAGCATAGCTTGATATTGTATCCCATTTGGGAAGCCAGGTTTAACTCTACCTCTACTTGTTGCAACGAGCCGATTCTTAGCATCATTGAGGGAACAGAGAGAAAGGATAGCACTCTGGGAGTCCACAAACAAAATAGCTTTCCTGATGTTGTTGCCTATATATATATTCAATAACCATAAGCACACCATAAAGTTCTGCAGTAAAAATGCTGGCAACAGAGTGAAGCCGCCGAGCTTTTACAAAGTGTTCTGAATATACAGCTGAACCGACAAAGTGTGGAGTTTTTGCACCATCAGTGAAGAATTGTGCATAGTCCTTATACTTAGCTTGCAAGGCCATAAACTCTTGCTGAAGAACTAGTGGTGCAACAGATCGCTTATTGTAATTCGCTAGCGACCAGTCACAGGTATAGTGAACCGCCTTCCAAGGAGCAATGCTTCAAACTCTCGTCATCAAGCTACGCTCAGGGAGCGCAAGTTGCAGGGATGTAGACATGCATTGAATGCGGAGGCATAAAGGCCGTCCTATACTTGGCTTGTTCTCAAAAAGACGTGAAAAAGGAGATACCTGCAAGCAGCGATAGGATGGGTGTTCAGGATCAGATTTGACTTTATAACTATAGCATAGGCTGAGGAACTGTCTTCGCTTTTCTAGTGGCATTTGGTGCGTCTCTGCATACAAACTCGGAACAGGCGACGTTCGGAAGGCCCCCGTGGCAAGTCGAAGCCCAAGGTGATGCACAGGATCCAGCATTTTTAAAGATGACGGTCGTGCCGAGCCATATACAACTGCACCATAATCGAGACGGGAACGAACCAGCGAGTTGTAGAGTCGCAGGAGGCATCTCCTGTCAGAACCCCAGGAGACGTGTGCAAGTACCTTGAGAACATTGGCAGATTTAAGACACTTTCGCTTCAGTTCCTTTAGATGGGGCTGAAAAGTGAGCTTCTTATCAAAAATAACACCCAAAAACTTGTGTTCATGCCTAACGGTTATGTCAGTGCCATTCATCTGCAAGCTGGGATCTAGCGACAACCCCCGACGTAATGAAAAAGGCACGCACACTGTTTTTTCTGGTGCAAACCGAAAACCATTTTCATCAGCCCACTTACTCATCCTATTTATTGCTATCTGCAATTGGCGCTCACAAATTGACAAGTTGCATGAGGAGAAAGCAATCTGGACATCGTCTACGTACAATGAATAAAAAACTGATGATGGTATAACTGCAGCGAGGCTGTTGATCTTAATTGCGAACAAGGTAACACTCAAGACACCTCCCTATGGGACTCCGTTTTCCTGTGTAAAAACATTCGAGAGCGTGGATCCCAGGCGGACCTGAAAACAACGGTCTGTCAAGAAGTCCTTTATGCAACGCAGCATGCGACCTCGAACACCGCACCTATACAGGTCCTGAAGTATTCCATACCGCCATGCCGTATCATAAGCTTTCTGTAAATCAAAAAAGACAGAAAGGCAATGCTGCCGGTTCACAAAAGCCTCACGAACAAAAGTCTCTAACCGGACAAGGTGATCCAAGGTTGAGCGACCTCTTCTAAAACCACACTGGTTTTTATCGAAAATTTTCTTTTGTTCTAGAATGTATACTAGCCTTCTGTTTATAAGCCGTTCATAAGTTTTTCCTAGACAACTAGTCAAAGCGATAGGCCGATAACTTGCTGGTAGGGAAGGGTCTTTGCCAGGCTTCAAGATGGGAATGATGTGTGCTTGCTTCCAGCACTGTGGAAAACAAGAAGCTGCCCATAAATGATTAAAGAAAGACAACAAATTCATCAAGGATTCAGCCGACAAGTGCCTCAGCAGTTCATAATGAATCATATCTGGGCCAGGTGCTGACTGCTTCCTTACTGCAAGGGCTATTTCAAGTTCATACATTGTGAACGGCCGGTTGCAACCAGTATCACTTCCAGAAAAATCAATTGGCTGTTTTTCTGCCAAAGACCTGAACTTTTTAAATTTAGTACTGTAATTTGAAGAACTGGAGACCTCTCGAAAATGATCAGCAAGAATGTCAGCCTGATCTTTTAGTGATGGGGATGATGAAGGAAAAAGGGGAATACTGAAGGAGTGGTAAGTACCCCGAATTTTCCGAACACGATCCCATACCTCTTTTGCAGGAACAAAACTGTTCAGAGAGGATACATATTTTACCCATGAGGTCCTCTTGGCTTGTTTTCGTGTCCAACGAGCTTTTGCTTTGCACTGTTTGAATTTAATCTTGTTCTGAACAGTCGGGTACCGCCGAAACCTTCCCCAAGCCTTATTCTGAGCTTTTATGGTGGTCGTACAGTCCTTGTTCCACCAAGGCTTGCATTTCTTGGGAATATTTCCAGAGGTTCGGGGAACTGACAGAGAAGCAGCATTTATAATTTTTTCAGTAAGGTAAAGAGTCGCTTCCTCAGGAGACATAGCTAAAAAAAACAGCGGGATCGACGGCTGCCTCCAGAGAAAATAAAGACCAGTCGGCTTTATCTAATTTCCACTTGGGAGCACAAGCTCGAAGAGAAGGAAGGGATACTGAACTTTCTAAAATTACAGGAAAATGGTCACTACCAAAAGGATTTTCTAAAACCTTCCAAGAAAAACAAGGAAGTAAAGCAGGTGATGATATGGAAAGATCAATGGAAGTAAAAGTATTATGAGGTGCACTAAAAAAAGTCGGTTGTCTCTTGTTTAAAAGGTAAAGGCCAGATGACAGTAAAAAACGTTCTATGACACCACCACGGGAGTCTTGACGACCACTGCCCCACATGGGGTGGTGTGCATTAAAATCTCCTAAGATTAAAAAAGGTTGCGGGAGTTGGCCCACAAGTCCTTGCAGGTCATGTACATGCACTGGAAGGTTTGATGGAAGGTAAAGCGAGACAATTGTAATTAGGCGGTCAAGCAGAACACGAACAGCTACTGCCTCTAAGTGGGTCGCAAGAGGGACAGGAGCACAGGCAATACCACTCTGCACAACCACAGCTACTCCACCAGAAGAGCTGTTGCAAGAAACACGGTCCTTTCTAAAAACCTGATGTCGCCGTAGTACCTGTGTATGTGTTTCATTAAGATGAGTCTCCTGTAAACAGATGGCAACAGGCTGGAGCTCATCGAGAAAAAAGTTGACATCATCAATATTTCGTAAAAGACCGCGGCAGTTCCACTGCATTATACCTATATTTTTAACCATTTAAAACAAAATAAGTATAACATACAAATTCTACTAAAAAGCTATATTGCTTACGATTTAAAATCTATTTTTACACGCGGTGCACTTTGTTTTTTGGGGGGGTTATTCTGCCTCCGATTAGAGTCACCGGAGGCAGAGGGGGTGGACTCTGATCTTGAGAGGAGAGCCTCCTCATCAGATCTCGACCCACCCTCATCCATGGGCTCGTCTGCAGTTGCTGGCAGCTGGCCCTTGGAGGTCGACTGCTTTGGCACTTCCCCAGGCTTCCTCTGGGGAGCAGAGGTGTGGGGAGGTAGGCCCCGACCCCGAGAGGTCGAAGCAGCTGGTTGAGCAGGAGACGTCATCTCCTGTTCTGGGGTGGATGCTGGCAAGGCAGCATTCACCTTGCGGTTCGGAGGCGGTGCCACCGGCGCCGCTCCCGGGGGTTTCGAGGGGGACCGTGATGGGAGATGCAGGTCGTCCGGAGACGTCTGCGTTCCCATCGAAACCATTGGCCGAGCTGGTCCCCTCCGCACGGCCTCGGCATAAGTGCCTTTTGAAACAAAGGCAAAATGCTTCTTTGCCTCAGTATACGTGATGTTTTCAGTGACTTTTAATGTAACAACTTCTTTCTCGTCTTTCCACACAGGGCAAGAGCGGGAGTATGCCGGGTGGTTGCCACCACAGTTTGCGCAATGGGGCTCATTATTGCACGCATCTGTGACGTGCTCCTTGCTGGAGCACTTTGCACAGGTGTCCCTTCCCCGACAGTTCCGTGACCCATGGCCTAACCTCTGGCACTTAAAGCACCGTTGAGGGTTCGGCACATAAGGTCGGACACGGCACTGAAGGTAACCTGCTTTTACAGTCTGTGGCAGAGTGGTTGAATCGAAAGTCAAAATGATGTGTTTTGTCTTCCGTTCCACACCATCACGGCGGATAGTGATTCGTCGTGCATCTGTAACTCCTTGACTAGAGAGGCCCTCAATTATCTCTGGCTCAGGTGAGTCAAGCAAGTCATCCTCAGAAATGACTCCTTGAACACTGTTCAGTTTGCGGTGAGGACTGACGCTTACCTTGTAGTCCGAGACAAGGTTGAGTTTGAGAAGGGCATCACTCTGCTGCTTTGTGTTGACCTCGACAAGGAGATCATCAGAAGCCATCTTTTTTGCACTGTAATTGGAGCCAATAACACCTTCAAGAACTTTGGAGACCAGAAAGGGAGAAAGTTTGCCAAGTGGCTTGTCACCTTCCGAGTGCATTACAAGGAATTTCGGGAATTTCTGCAGTACGAAAGATTCTTTCATCATGTTCAGTGCTTCGGTGCGGCCCCTTTTGGGGGGCTGATCAAAAGGTTTAAGTTTGGAACCCATATGAAGGGGGAGGGTTTTCGGAAACTGTGGTGCACCGCCCACCACCGAGCCCAACAAGGGAATAGGTAACGCTCCATAACAAGAATGGCTTGGCTGAAGACGTTACTCTATTAGTGCTGCCCAGTTTCTATAACCAAGTGTGGTTCTAGACAAGGTGTCTGTCGCCACCCAGGGTTAGCCCTTGCCGCCAAAAGAGTTGAAAAAGGAAAGAAGAGAAATGAGAAGAGTGAAAAGAAGGAGAAGACAAGGGTGAAGGAAGGGAGGGGATAGTAGAAGTGGCGACTAGACTGAATCATCCTGGCCGGGCCTTACCAGGACTCCCGTCTATGAGAAGCGGGGGCCGAAGTGGTGTATTGCCTCGCCCGGGGGGCCCCGAAGGGTCCAAACCTACCCCGGGCTTGGCTCAACCACCAGGATGCCCTTTTCCCCAGACACGGGAAAGCCACGCACAGCCATACGTGGGCGGGCGAACCCGCATGGCTCGGGGTCCGTGGAGACGCCACTCTCCAAACACCTGCTTTCACAGGTGCCCCCTGCGGGGCCACCAGGCGGTGAAATAGGCGGCGCATACTAGAAAGGTGTAGTGGGGGATCAGGCACATACAAGCAGCTAGCATAGAAAAGTCCCGGATGTACACGGCGCCGCTGCAGTCGAGAATCCGACTGGTTCAGAGCATTCCGAAGGCCTTCGGCAAGCAGCTATGGCTTGCGGTTTGGCCCTTTATCGGCATGGCAGTGCAAAGTGGCTCCGGTTCTGAACTGATCTTTATCCTGTGTTTGCTGTCAATTGTGGCCAACGAAGTGTCATGCCGAATTAGTGTTTAATCGCACAGCAAATGCAATGCGAGTCGCCCTGGCTGACCGCTTCATACAGTCTATCCAGAACATGCTTTAGTGACGCCCTCTCAAGCCGTCAACAGGCAGTGCGGCAGCCGTGAACGCTCGCTGAGCTCACTGCCCCTCCTCTAGCTCACGGCCACTCAACCGACCAAGGACGTCATGAAGGAGCTTATCTTTTGCTTGCTTTTGTAATTTTAGTTCGCCTATAACTTTTAAAATAAAGCGAAATGCAAGAAAAGAAAAGTTTTATTAAGTTACTACGTACAGTGCACTCAGGTTCAGTGCAAATTAAAAACCAGTAAAAAAGTCCTTGCAGGGCCCCCTTCAAGTAAAAACAATGCGTCTGCATAATGACGGCGCTTTTGCTGCCAACGGATTTCATCTGTGTGTCGTCTGCTTGCTTTCTTTTGCTGATTGGCTGCACCTTCGGACGCTGTTTCCGACGCCATATATCACTCCGAATGCCAAACACACCCCACTACTGGACTTGGTCGTCTGTATCACCACCCGCCGTAGACCCTGGCAAGTTTCTTGGCCCTATTTTTTACAGAAAGAGAGCTACGCTTTGTAATTTTACAAGAAAACCCCGACCTGTGAAATACACCTTTGACGAAAAGTTTAGATTGCTAAGTGCAGGCATTGATTTTTATGGTTCATTTTAGATCGAGCCTGGTGACTTGGGTCACCCTGTATATAATCTGTCAGGCTAAGGCCAAACTCAAGCTAATATTAAAAAAAAAAAAAAAAAAAAAAAAAAAAAAAAAACATTTTTGTTAGGCTTGGGCCGGGCTCAAGCTTCGGTCTAAAAAATTCTGCCGGGCATGGGCAGAATCTCTTCCGGGCCGGGCCTAGAAATTAAATATTCTATCGGGGTCGGGCCGGGAATGGAAATTCCGGCCCGTGCAGTGCTCAAGTAGGGGGGCGTGCGACACTACTCGAATATCTCACCGGCCGGCCTCTGAAACTGGCGCCTTATCTTTTTTTCAACCATAAGCCATTGGCGTCAACTGGAAAACAGGGAGTGTGGCCCGGAATCTATTCGCAGATGCTGCTCAAGAACGATTTTCCTTTGGGAAGACGGGAGACATTGACGACAAATCTGCAACTATCCAGCTATCGCGCAAAGTTACATCGGCGGACGAGCTGCATTACTCACCCGACGATGTAGCCCAAAATGACCAGTTGGATGAGCCTGTTGAGGGCTCCAATCTTCTTGTTCGATATATGGACGACTTTGAGGGTGTCATATTCGAAGATGTAGCTGACCGTGTCTTTCATACAAGTACCGAGCCCCATCACGCACGTTTCACCCGAAAGCTGCCCGAAAGTGTGCGCCTTATTAGTCTTGTCTTGTCTTGTCTCTGAAAGTGCGGTCGGTGCGGTTCGGACGATTTCGGAACCCGAAAGAAATCATCCCTTCTACCACGTCGGGTGGTATCGGGCGGCAGCTTGCGCCATCTATACTGCACTAATTCCCATATTTTTTTTTTTTCAAATGACGGGAGGCGGACTGAAGTGAGTGAGGTAGGTAGTTAGCGTAGGTAAGTACCTTCCACCCCTCCTCCGCCGGAGTACAACTGGTACAACTGGTAAAACTTCTGGTTGCCTGACATGACACCAGCGAGCTATGCCAGCGAGCGACCTGAACCAGAAGAGTCTGACTACCGCTAACTACCGCTACTTGAGGCGGGTCCATATCACAGGAGCGAATGACATTTTAGCGAACGGCGACATTTGAGCGAATGGTCGTTTTAGCGAATAACGGGGCCGCGCGTTAACCCATCCGTCGCGCTGCGCTTTACGGCGCTTCGCCGCTTCGCGGCGACAGTCTGCGGCAACTCATTACACAAATATGAACTCATTTGGCCCACCCGAAAACGCCGCTTCGCGGCGTCCGACTATTCGCTAAAGTGTCGTTCGATCAAACGTGGGCGTTCGCTAAAACGTCATTCGATCAAGTGAGTGCCTCCCACTTGAGGCACCGCCAAAATCCCGACCGGCGACAACTTTTCTTGGCAATGCAGTGGAAGGTGCGTCCCGCGTCCCCTCTTCCATTTTGAGTGTACGCAGGCTCTCCTCCTCCCCCATTTCCGGGGAGAGGAGGAGGGCCTGCGGCCTGCTTACACTCAAAATGGGAGAGGGGACGCGGGACGTACCTTCCACTAGGGTGGCTACTTCCACTGCATTGCCAAGAAAAGTTGCGCTTTGAGCCAGCCGCAGGCCAGCGCATGAGCCAGCGTACAGTCCAGCGGCTCACACGGCTCACACTTGCACACACGCTGCACACGCACACAATCTCTGCCCTCTCTCAGAGCCCTCTCTCACTGCACCTCTGCCCTCTCTCAGAGGAGAGCCGTCTCTGCATCCATCCATCCATCCACTCTGCTTGATCCATTGCGATCCATTGTCACATTTTAAAGATGGCGCCGCCAAAACATGAACGGATAAACATTTGTTGCGCGTGGCGAAAAGACTTTTTCGGTCACAGTCCTGGTATTTTCGATGGAGATGAAACAGCATGCTGACAGATTTATGTGTGGTGTTTGAAAGGTTTAGAGTGAGCTCTTCCCGCGCACTGTCCTTGCCTCCTTGTCGTAAGAGACTCGCGACGTTCCCTTTCTACCACCGTTGACGACTGCGGCGGCCACTGCGACGGCGATGTCGACGACGACACCCTCTATGCCCTCATCAGTAAAGGTGTGTATCCAATTTCTATTCAAAAAGTTTTCCTCTGGCAATTCAGTTGCTGACCCATTTCGTGCACGCGAGAAGAATGCGGCCGGTAGCCCTCGGCGTTCGGGGGTGCTATGTTGCGCTTTTTGCACTCCCAGGAGACTTGGAAGAGGGAAGTGACGTCAACGACACAGCAAATGCAGATTGGATGTTGACAGAAGAAAACGAAATCAGCCCCCAATCTGCGTTTGCTGTGTCGTTGACGTCACTTCCCTCTCCCTAGTCTCCTGGGAGTGCAAAAAGCGCAACATAGGGTCTACATTTGTCCGTGTGGAGCACGCACTCGGAATTACGTATACTCCGTGTCACTAGTTGCGTGCAGTACAGCCGAAGGCAACACCAGGCGTGGGGAGAAAGGTCAAACACTAGGAAGGCTGTGGAGGAGGAGAGAAACCTCCTCGCCTCTCTAACGTTCCTAATGCTTTCCCTTTCTCCCCTCGCCCACCATTGCCCTCCTGTCCGTCCCGCCTTCCTCGTGCTCTCCCTTCCTCTTCGCCTGGCGTTGCCTTCGCCTGCACTGTACACAACTAGCGACACAGAGTATACATGCCTTGCACATACGTCACATGATGACGTCGAACACCGGTATCCACCATGCTGGTGGTTGACTTGACGGCCCTTCGCAGCGAGAGCAATGGTAAACTGCGCCGCGCTCTGCTGTAGCAATTACCTCATATCCCAATGATTGTCCGATAGTTTCGTCGGCATGCCCATGTGGCAGAGTAGCCGTCAAGTTAGAGAAAGTACGAGTGGCAGGAAAGGGATGCGTCCGCGGAAACAATACAGAAATACATTGGTATAACCACTGGTGAAATTGGATTCAGCCCCCGTTTCGCTGTAGGTTGGAAACGGAGCTCCAGAGCTTAACTGCACCCCAGTCGAGAGTATGTAATTTGGTGGTAGATGCAATACAGATCAAACAGAAGCTCAAGTACCACACACAAAGAGGTGCCTTTGTTGGTTAGGTGGATATGAGCCAGGACTTAGGTCACCTGATCTCAGCTGACAACCATAAATTAGCAAACTCATTGCTTTGTTTTCTGCTGTGTGGCCTGGCTGGCAGCTTCAAGATACCTGTTGGGTATTTTTTTTACCAAGGGCTGCACTGGAGCTGAACTTGCAGAAACCATCGTCCACGTCACAAAGAAGACAGAGGAACTTGGCTTCGAAATTGTGACTGGTCATGGATAAGCACTAGATAAATGTTGCCGCAATGGACATACTGTGCGAAGGGCCTGCCACGATGTCAACTCCACATCCAGCGGACCCAAAAAAAAACAACCTTTATCTGGTCTTTGACCAATGTCACATCATAAACAATGTCAAATCACAATTTCTTGATAAGGAAATTGGTGGTAAAAAAGAGATCTCATCGGCTCCTTTGAAGCAGCTCTACATGATGCAACAGGGATCCACGGTGAAACCAGTCAGGTTCCTAACACGAAAGCATCTGTACGCCTCGAACATAGAAAAGATGAGTGTGAGGCCAGGTGTACAAATCTTCTCCCCACTTGTGACAGCTGCACTGCAGCACATGAAAATAGAGTGTACCAGAGGGGTATGAGTGGGACGACCGTAGCGGTTTTTCTGAAGCGACTTGTGTGGATTAAATGGAGGGTGCTATGAACAAAGTGGCATGGCGCGGAGCCATGCGCAAGTACGCGGAAAGGCTCTGCAACTCACTACCGCATATTCCGCCTGGTATCGTAGATCCGCAATTGGCCGTGGAAATACTAAGGTTCGGAGTTTGTGTTTGCAGCCTCTACAAAGCTGCTTATGTAAAATACTTATTATGCTTGACTAGGACGACGAGTAAACGAGCGCTGCTTGAACAAGTCTGTCGTCAACTGCCGTGCATGTCTATTTTTTTATGTTTCTAGCTTTGTAAAACTTGTGCGCAGCGCAGATACAGCTGTTGCCGGCCTTTTATGTGTACCTCTCAACTGAACTGTAAACAAAAATACTACTATGACATGCAACTCTTTCACTAAGAAATATGGTGGCCAATAGTTGAGCCCAGCACTTCAAAATATGTTTATTCATTGAGAAGGGATTAAATACAATAAAGAAAAAAACAAAGCGGACATCAATTGCACTCAAAATATTTAGACATATACACTGTAAAACAGAAGACTGTCAAAATACATGTCAAGTGTTCTGGTAATAAACGCAAAAACCAATAAACAAAAAAAAAAAATTTGCATGGAAGTGACATGCAAGAAAACAAATACACTACGAGGTAGGAGACTAAACCATGCATCTCAGCGGAACTATGGCGTCGCTTGAAAGACTTCATCATTCATACACCACATCATGTGCACCTACGTGCCTACAAGTGCTGTACCATTTTTCGCCTTTCTTCTTTGGACCTATTGATACCTTTGATCAGAAAGTGGAGGCGTGTGACAATATAGAACTTTACAATGCTAGACTTAACGTCTGCTTCGTGATCAATGCAGCCGAGTGTTTTTTTCTTTAACCCAAACCAGTGCCAGTACATCCAGGATACTGTTTGCATGTAGTCGACTTGTGCTAAAGCAATTGGTGAAAATGTCCTCCAAGTAGTTTTTGAAGTCAAAAAGCTCCTTTGAGGGATACATTAATCCACCTCTGTCACAAAATCCCGTAAAGCCAGAATGCACGTCTGTTTTGCCTTCAGAGGCTGGAACTAGCAACAATACACGACATATGTTGCATCCGGACTTTCCCACACATTTTCTGGCAACATAGCCAGCCATATGGTACACTAGGCGTGCATCACTCTTTTTTTTTTTACGAGGCTGGAATGCTCCTCAGAGAAGGAATCGCTATCTTGGCAGGCGGTACTCGTTAAACCATCAATGTCTCCTCGAGAAAAGTATGTGTCAACAGTTTGCTGCAGGCTTGTGGACTGAGATGAGCACGTGTCTCTGGTGTCAAGGAGCGCTTTCAGCAGCAACGGTTCAACACTAGTGCCTTGCACTGGCTTAGCCAGACTGTAAAACCTTAGGCAGTTTACAGTTATCAAGAACTGCTTCGGTGTTGGGTGGTCGTTGCAGCCAGATGACTGACGAACAATCCTAAATAGGTTTTCAATAGGGTCTTGGCTTAGGCAACAAGTCATCAAGTACCGGTAACCAAGTTCCTTGGTTACATGCTCCAGCAAAGCTAACACACTAGTCAGGGTGACTCTGAAACCAGGAGCAGTAGATTTGCTGATGAATCCAACACCGTTCTTGGTGTTCTGCTCCCACTTGGTTATATACTCGAGGAAGCTTGTTAATGAGGCAGGACCTGTCGAGTTAGGCCACAGTGCTCCCGACTTGAAGCGGGAAGTCATGAGCTTGATCAGCTCGTTCATCATTCTATAACGAAACAATAATCAAACATTTCACTAGGGTAGCAAAAGCTATAACTGCTGTCAGCTACTAAAAGGTAAAGTTAATATATTTGATATACCTAATGATTATGCCTTCAGGCTATTTGTCTCCATACATTTCATTTAATGACGCTTAGTAGCAGTTTCATCGAATGCCCATTTATTGAACGCTGTTTCATTGATGCCGTTTCATTGTACGCCACCTCAATTAATAGAAGGTTTCAGTAGTTTCTTTTATTCTTTTTTTACTTGATAGCTGCATCAAACTATTTGTAGAAGCCTTAAGTTTATTAAAGTTTTTTAGAAGACAGTGCTTTTCAAAAGCACTGCAAAGGTTAAAAATATTGGTAAAATATTTAGTGAATGACTGAATGATATTTAGTGAGCAACTTAATGATACATAGTTGAATGAGATGTCTTAATTGATGAGACATAGATGAAATGCCAAATATCCTTCTCTGTCACATGCGCAGACAGTTAACACTAACCTGAAGAATAACTCTGTACCATCTAATGCTCCCTTGCCATGGCTTGACTCGATGATGTCCCTGTAGTGGTGCAGACCTCGCAGTGCACGGTCCTCAAAAAGCTGGAATGCAAGGGAAACCCTCATCTTCCCGAAACCGTTTGGGTCAAGGTGGCTAGCGGTCAGCCCTGGCATTGCCTTCAAGGTGATGTTGTCCTTGTCGTGATTGAAGGCTTCACAAACATAATATGTGGATACCTGCAACATTAAAAATGTCATAAGTCATTTTAGATCATATGCAATTTCAATTAGCATAAGGCAAAAAGCCGTACCCGTCCACTTGGTGTGTTGAAGCCGCCTTTCAAGGGGCACTGACACCCCAAAGGTCGCCCCGCAGAGGGCACCTGTGAAAGCAGGTGTTTGGAGAGTGGTATCTCCACGGACCCCGAGCCATGCGGGTTCGCCCGCCCACATCTAACTGTGCGTGGCTTTCCCGTGTCTGGGGAGAAGGGCATCCTGGTGGTTGAGCCGGGCCTGGGGTAGGTTTGGACCCTTCGGGGCCCTGCCGGGCGAGGCAATACACCACTTCGGCCCCCGCTTCTCATAGACGGGAGTCCTGGTAAGGCCCGGCCAGGATGATTCAGTCTAGTCGCCACTCCTTCTACTATCCCCCCCCGCAGGGGGCACCTGTGAAAGCATGTGTTTGGAGAGTGGCGTCTCCACGGACCCCGAGCCCCGCAGGGGGCGCCTGCACCTGAGGTGCTAGGTGCTTGGTGAGTAGCGTCACCACGGACCCCAGCCACATTGGCAACATCACAGACCCTGAGTAAAAAGTGGCTAAGACCCACCCACGTCTGGCTGTGCGTGGCGAGCCTGTGTCCGGGGAAAAGGGCATCCTGGTGGTTGAGCTGAACCCGGGGTAGGTTTGGACCCTTCGGGGCCTCCCGAGTGAGGCAACACACCACTTTGGCCCCCGCTTCTCGTAGACGGGTGTCCTGGCTTGGCCCGACCAGGATGATGCAGTCAGTCGCCATTTCTTCTACTATTTCCTCTCTTCTTTCTCTTTCCTCTTCTCTCGCCTTTTTTCCATTTCAACTTCTTTGGCGGCAAGGGCTAACCTTGGGTGGCGACAGACCCCTTGTCTAGCACCACACTGGGTTACAGTGCCTGGGCAGCGCTGATAGTGTAATGTCGTCAGCCAAGCCATTCTTGCTATGGCGCATTACCTATCCCCGTGTTGGGCTCCGTGGTGGGTGGCGCACTCGGGGCACCGAAGATCCTCCCATTATTATGGGTTCCAAGCGAAACTTTCTTGATCGGCCTCTGAAAAGAGGCCGCACCGAAGCTCTACTCCTTGAAAAAACACTATCTACGCCTGAAAAATTTTCAAAATTCCTCGTAATGCATTCGGAGACCGAAAAACCTCTTGCCAAACTGTCCCCATTCCTCGTCGCGAGGGTGATAGAGGGAGTGGTTGGAAAAGACTTTCATGCCAAGAAAATGTCATCTGGTGACCTCCTCATCCAGATTAACACTAAACGACAAAGCGACGCCCTCTTAGCGCTAAACTCTATCTCAGACTATAGGGTCACTGTCACAGCACACCGCACCCTTAACACCGTTCAAGGCGTCATCTCTGAAGATGATTTCCTTGATACGCCGGAGAAAGAAGTCGTTGAGGGGCTGGCCACGCAGGGAGTGACGGCTGCACGGCGGATCACCCTGCGTCGGGACGGTGTAGAATTGAAAACAAAACATATTGTTTTAACTTTCGAATCCACTTCTCTTCCCGAAGTTGTTAAAGCCGGCTACCTCCAGTGCCGCGTCCGCCCATATATGCCAAATCCGCTGCGCTGCTTTAAGTGCCAGCGGTTCGGGCATGGGTCGCGGAGCTGCCGGGGGACCAACAAGTGTGCCAAGTGCTCCAGTAAAGAGCACGTTGCTGAAGCATGTGAGAGCGAACCTCTGTGTTCAAACTGTGAAGACCACCACCCTGCCTATTCCAGATCCTGCCCTGTCTGGAAACAAGAAAAAGAAATTCTTGTACTAAAAATTAAAGAAAATATAAGCTACATTTATGCAAAGAAGCGCTTTGCATTTATCTCTAAAAGGTCTTATGCCCAGGCCGTGCACAGGGGTCCGGCACGGTCATTGGTGTCGACGGGAACGCAGACGTCTTCGGACGACCTGCGTCTCCCGTTAGGTCCCCCTTCCTCGGGAGCAGTGCCAGTTGCAGTGCCTCCAAACCGCAAGGTGGATGCTCCCTCATCAGCGTCCACCTCGGGAGCGGTGCCCATGGCACCGCCTCCAAACCGCAAGGTGGATGCTGCTGCGTCAGCATCCACCTCAGGGCAGGGTATAACCTCCCCTGCCCCACCTGCTGCTTCGGTCCCTCGGGGCCGGGGCCTCCAATCCCGGAACTCTGGTCCTCGGAGGAAGCCTGGGGAGCCCCCCAAGCAGTCTACCTCTGCAGGTCAACCTGAGGCCATTGCCTCCCCAACAGAGGAGCCAATGGATGAGAGCGGACCCAGATCTGACGAGGACGCCCTCCTCTCGGGATCTGAGTCTTCCTCTTGCGCTCCCAGTGGTCCCACTGGGAAACAGAAGGAACCTACGAAAAAGAAAAATACCTCGCGTATTAAGTTAGATTTTAAGACCTGAAGATCCCTTTTGATCAGTATGTTCTCAATTTTTTTTTTCTCTTTCGAGTTTTTTTAACTTTTTAATATTTGCTCTACTGTTTTTTAAATAATGAGTTTTATGCAATGGAACTGCAGAGGTCTTTTCAGTAATTTAGATGATGTGAAGCTCTTGTTGCAGAGGCATGAACCCTCTGCATTTTGCCTGCAAGAGACTTACCTCAAACCACCGAACAGCAACTTTCTTAGATCATATCAAGTCTACAGGAAGGACCGCGTGACTACCTCTAGCGCTGCCGGTGGGGTTGCTATTGTCGTAGACAATGGCACTCCTGCCTATGAGGTCCCCCTAGACACGCCTCTGGAGGCCGTTGCGGTGAGGTTGTTACAGCAACGCCTTATTACAATTTGCTCCATTTACATCCCCCCTTCATTTGCCTTGGAACTCGCCCAACTTGAAACTTTAGTGGATCAGCTCCCTGAACCTTTTATTTTAATGGGCGACTTTAATGCACACAACCCCCTCTGGGGCAGTGTCCGAACTGACACTCGAGGTGCTGTTGTGGCGCGTTTTTTATCTCTAAGAGAAGTATGTGTATTAAATACAGGCGAGCCAACATATTTCAGTTTTGCTAATCACTCCTTTTCTTGCATTGACCTCACTATTTGTTCCACTGCACTTTTCACAGATTTTATTTGGAATATATTGGATAACCCTTATGGAAGCGACCATTTTCCGGTGTATCTTGCTCCCTTAGAAGTCCTGCCCAGGCTGCCTTGTCGTTCCCCCTGTTGGAAGATCTCTTTAGCAGATTGGAACCTTTTTCAGTCAAATATCCCTTCTTCTCTGGATCTTTCGCAAGCGCCCTCCGTGGACGAAAAAAATGCTTTCATAACAACAGCAATTGTTGAGGCAGCCCGTCTGTCCATCCCACAGACATCCGGCAAGCTGCCGAGACGTCCTAAACCGTGGTGGGATAATGAGTGTAAAGAATCCCGAAACCGCCAAAACTGTTCTTGGGCAAGATTTAGGAGGTATCCCACTTCCATAAACCTCCTGGCATTTAAGCAATTACGTGCAAAAGCCCGCTATATTAGGAAACAGGCGAAAAGGAGATCCTTTTGCTCATATGCATCTTCTATAGATAGTTTCACGCCAGCGAAGATTGTCTGGGACAGAGTAGATAGAATGGATGGTGACTACCATCCTTTCTCAATCCCCTTGCTGTTAGACGAGAAGGGAGAAGCATTTTCATCATTATATGAACAAGCCAACGCACTGGGTAGACACTTTGCACAAGTCTCTAGTTCTGAAAACTACACTGCAGAGTTTCTGCAGTTTAAGTCCAAGCGCGAGAGAATTCCAATTCGTAGGTCAGAAGATTGCACTGAAAAATATAATTGTCCTTTCTCCCTCGTCGAGCTTCGTCGAGCCCTTGCTGCTGCAAAGCCTACATCCCCTGGGCTTGATGCAATTCACCCTAGCATGCTTTCTCATCTACTTAAAACATTTCGAGTCATTCTCCTCCAGTTTTTTAACATCATCTGGGCGAAAGGAAAGTTTCCTAGCACCTGGAAACAGGCTATTGTCATTCCCTTCTTAAAACAAGGAAAGGACAGAAGTGAAGCCACGAGCTACAGGCCAATTGCCCTTACTAGCTGTTTGGGGAAAACTTTTGAGCGGCTGGTTAACAACAGGCTAATCTACATACTAGAAGAAAAGAACCTACTAAGCATTTTCCAGTGTGGTTTCCGCACTTCCAGGTCTACTGTTGACCACCTTGTACGTCTTGAGACGACGGTCCGCGAGGCTTTCATAAATAGGCAATTTTGTCTGTCTGTATTTTTCGACCTTGAAAAAGCTTACGACACCGCCTGGCGATACGGCATACTCCAGGACCTTATGTCGATGAACATAAAAGGGAGAATGTTCAACTGCATTGCTGACTTTCTGCAGGATCGTAGCTTTCAGGTACGCCTGGGAGCTACAATCTCCGACCCTTTCCCCCAGGAGAATGGCGTGCCGCAGGGCTGTGTCTTAAGCGTCACTTTGTTTATTATAAAGATAAATTCTCTATCTCAAGTAATTCCGCCCACAATCACTCATTCTCTTTACGTTGACGATGTCCAGATTTGTTTTTCTTCATGTAACTTAGCCATCTGTGAGCGACAAGTTCAACTTACGGTAAACAGGATGAGTAAGTGGGCTGACCAGAATGGTTTCCGGTTTTCTGCCGAGAAGACTGTGGCTGTTTGTTTTTCTCGAAAACGAGGAATGTCTCCGGAGCCATCATTGTATATTAAAGGTACACCCATTCCGGTTAAATCGGAGCATAAGTTTTTAGGCCTAATATTCGATAGTAAATTAGCTTTTGGCTCACATATAAAGGAACTAAGATTAAAATGTCAGCGAAAGTCGAATCTTCTTAAGGTCCTTGCACACCGTTCTTGGGGTTCCGACTGTGTCTGCCTTTTGCGAATCTACAGGGCCTGTGTTCGCTCAGTTTTGGATTATGGAAGTATTGTTTATGGTTCTGCCAAACCCTCTACACGCAAAATGTTAGACCCAATCCGTCACCAGGGAATCAGACTGGCAACCGGAGCCTTTCGAACGTCCCCCGTGCCCAGCTTGTATGTCGAGTCAAATGAGTAGTCGCTTGACAAACATAGATTTTATCTTAGCACGCAGTACTATTTAAGACTCCATACTCTTCCACAGCACCCAAATTTTTCTTTGATTGAAAGCATAAAATATGAGCGGGCCTTTCAAAACAAGCCATCCGTAACGCGTCCCTTTGCACTTCGTGTGAAGGATGCTGCAGCGACTTATAGTTTTGACGTATCTTGTTCTGTCATGGAAACTGAACAAAGACTTGCTTTTTGGGATGACCTAACTATAACATGCGACCTCTCTTTGACAAAATACAACAAGAAAGTGGCCGCCGCTAGTGTTATAAAACAAGAATTTTTTGGGATTGCTAGTCGTTACGAGACGGACAAAAGTTTTTTTACTGATGGGACGAAAGGTGCTGGGGGCTATGCTGGCTGCGCTGCGTTTGGGCAGTCCTACCAACCTGTTATTCGAATTAATGCCAATGCATCTGTGTTTACAGCTGAGCTTCATGGACCCTTAGTGATTGTAGATGAAATAATCAAACAAAAATACAGATTATCTGTGATATTTACAGACTCGCTCAGTTCCCTCCTTGCCCTTAACTCTGCAACATCCTGGAAGCATCCCCTGGTTTGTCTGCTTCGTGTTAAATTAATAAATGCTATAAAGCAAAACATCACTATTCACTTTTGCTGGGTTCTTAGCCATATAGGAATACACGGCAATGAGAAAGCCGACCGAGCCGCAGGTGCCTGTGTAAACAGGTCCATTGAAATTCACACCCTCCCAGTGACAGACTATAGAACTACACTACGAAATAATATCAAAGGCTCCTGGCAAGTAGAGTGGGACTCTGATCCTCACAATAAGCTACATAGAGTTAAACCTGTTTTAAGTGAACGGCGCAGCGCCAGACATCGAGAAAGGTTCTATGAGGTCATCTTATGTCGACTGAGGATAGGCCACACACACTTGACTCACAGCTACCTTTTAAGAAACGACGACCTACCGATGTGCGACTACTGCTCAGAAACCCTAAGTGTACTTCACATCCTTTTAGTTTGCCCACAATTTAATAACGAACGCCGCTCCTACTTTTCTATCTTTTTTTAGAAAACAAATACCTTTCCACTTGGCACTTTTGCTTGGAGACGAGCCTGTTACTCCGTACAGACAAGTTTTTAACTTTTTAGAAAAGTTTAATATTTTACATAGACTTTAAACTACAGTTTTCTTTAAGTGATATTTGATATTTTGATCCGCTGCAATAATAAACATTTAGCCTTGTGATATTTCCTTACCCTGTGTTTGGCACACTGTGGCCTATGTTGCTGCTGCGCCAGAAAACTCCAAATTCATTCATTCATCCACCCATCTCCTTAAAAGGCCAAAGCCGTGGTGGAATGAAGACTGCCGAGAGGCTAAAAAGAAGCAAAACAGAGCGTGGGGAATTTTAAGGCGATATCCTACACCTAGCAACCTTATTAATTTCAAAAGAATGAGGGCACAGGCAAGGTACATCCGAAGGCACGCTAAGCGGCGAAGCTTTAGTGGATATGCTTCCTCTATTAATAGCAGTGCATCCCTGAAAGAAATTGGGGACCGAGTGCATAAAATCGATGGTTCTTACCGGGCATTTTCTGTCCCACTTTTAAGTCGAAATGGAATATGCCCTGCGAGTCTGAAAGAGCAGGCAGACATCCTAGGGGAACACTTCGAATTTGTATCGAGTTCCGAGCATTATACTCGAAATTTCTAGTGACACAAGTTGCAGGCTGAAAAAAAGACCGTGACCACCTTTGGGACTATGGGAGAACCATATAATGCTCCATTCACACTACACGAACTTCAGTCGGCTCTTTTATCCAAGCAGTCTGCACCTGGACCTGATGGGATTCATTATAAAAATGCTCGAACATCTCCACCTGTCCACCCTGGAACTTATTTTGTACCTTTTTAATAGAGTTTGGCTCGAGGGTCACTTTTCATCCTCTTGGAAGGTTGCTATCATCGTACCAGTGCTAAAGCCAGGCAAGGATCCCTCATGTTCATCTAGCTTTAGGCCCATAGCTTTAACTAGCTGTGTTTCAAAGCCTATGGAGCGAATGATTAATAAGAGACTTATGTTTTACTTGGAGAGAAACAACCTACTTGATAAGTACCAGTGCGGTTTCCGTTCAGCCCGGTCCACAATCGATCATCTAGTTCGTTTTGAGACCGCTGTGCCGAAGGCATTTGTGAACAGGCAACAATGCCTTTCTGTTTTCTTTGATTTAGAGAAGGCTTATGACACGGTTTGGCGTTTTGGCATACTGCAAAACTTGTTCAGTTTCGGTGTTCGAGGTCGCATCTTAGCTGCCATCCAAAGTTACCTGGAGCACCATACTTTTCGTGTGAAGCTGGGGACAACACTTTCAAGAGAGTTCATACAGGAAAATGGAGTCCTCCAGGGAGGCGTGCTCAGCGTCACTCTTTTCATCGTTAAGTTAAATTCAATTACCCGTGTACTACCACCTTCAGTACAATATTTTATGTATGTTGATGACTTGCAGATCTCCGTCTCGTCCTGTAACTTATCGATTTGTGAACGTCGGGTTCAACTTACGGTTAATAACTTGATCAAATGGGCTGATACAAATGGCTTTAGATTTTCGCCCCAAAAAACAGCCTGTGTTTGTTTTTCTTGTCAGCGTGGAATTCGCCATGATCCATCTTTAAGTATGTATAGTACTCCGATTTCCATAAAAAGTGAACAAAAGTTTCTGGGTCTCATATTTGATTTAAAACTCACGTTTATTCCACATATTAAGAGTGTTAAACTGAAATGTCTGAAATTTCTCAACGTTCTTAAGGTTTTATCGCATGTGGCATGGGGCTCAGACCGACTGTGTCTATTACGCATCTATCGCTCTGTCGTTCGTTCCCGGCTTGACTATGGTTGCATAGTGTATGGTTCTGCCCGGGCATCGGCTTTGAAGATGTTGGACCCCATTCACCATCAGGGGTTGCGTTTAGCTACTGGTGTGTTCCGCACCTCCCCAGTACCTAGTCTGTACGTAGAAGCTAATGAACCATCCTTGGAGTATAGAAGGTTCGCACTAGGTTTCATGTACTCCATTAGGGTCCGCTCGGTCCCTGAGCACCCTGCCCGAGATAACATAGAAAACATTCGGTTCCAGAGAACATTTCAAGACAAACCCTCCATAGTTCCTCCTTTTTCAATTAGGAATTGTAGTTCAGCAGAGTCTGTTGGGATGGATGCAAAGGCCCCACTAGTCTAATACCCTCCACATATTGCCCCATGGGACTACAGCAACATTCACTGCGACTTCACACTAACGAAACATAGTAAAAAAGATGTTCAAAGGAAGTCATGAAGCAGGAATTTTTGAAACTTCAATGTAAATATCAACAGTATACAAGTTTCTACATGGACGGGACAAAACACGATTCCATTGTGGGATGCGCTATGATTGGACCATCCGTTAAGCGAGTAAGGAGAATAAACTCAAACGCCACCATACTCACGACAGAGCTCTATGGTCTGCTATTGGCGGTCGACTACATAACCAAGAAAAGGTTTCCTCGCTCAGTAGTATTCACTGACTCTTTGAGTTCTTTAAAAGCAGTTTTGTCGCTGGAACGGGTCACAAACTCGCTTGTTTCTGAATTGCAGAGTAAGATTATTCTAGCCGCAAACAGCAACATTCGCATAACTTTATGCTGGGTGCCTAGCCATGTTGGCATCCTGGGAAATGAAGCGGCTGATTCTGCAGCACGTTCTGCTAGCAAGAAACAAGTAGACTTGCGTGAAATACCTTATAGACCTTTTCCCATAAGGGCGCCGCCATCTTGAATTGTCGTCACTTCCAGTATGGGCGAAAACATTGTTTTGCCGTCGCCACACCAATAGAAGACATTTAGGATATAAGCCTAACCGTCACACATTCTCGTTTTGGCTCCCCTCTATTTTTTTTGCTAGTTACAGGTTGAAACGTTTTATTGTTTTGTCGTCGCCCATACTGGAAGTGACGACATTCCAAGATGGCGGCGCCCTTGTGGAAAAGGTCTATAAAGACTATCACACGTCTCTAAAACGGTGCATTCGGTCAAAGTGGCAATTTCAGTGGAATACTGAAATGAACAACAAATTACATGCTGTAAAACCTTACATAAGTGAATGGGAGAGTGCCCGGCATCGGGAGCGCTTCTGCGAAGTAATCCTGTGTCGGTTACGAATTGGTCATACACGTCTCACACATGGGCACCTTTTGAGTGGGGAGGATGCTCCAGTATGTGAATACTGTAACATAACCTTAGGTGTTTCACACATTTTAATTGAATGTCACACATATGATCAATACCGTCAGAAACACTTCTCACAACTATATAGAGAACATGTCCCACTGCACCTAGCTCTGCTTCTAGGTGATGAACCACTTATTTCACATGATTGCTTATTTAAGTTTCTCACTGATATCGGCCTTATACACCGACTGCGATTTTATTTTCCACCCCAAACTCATGACCATACCTTTTACACTTATACAAATGCGTGTCCTTATTTTTATCACATCACCTGCTACTATAGCTCTTTCTTCTCTCTAACCCCCTACTGCAATAGTTCAGACTCTTGGCACATTATAGCCTTAGATGCTGATGTGCCATAAACCCCCAATCAACCAATCAACCAACCAACCCAAAGGTCGTATTCTTTTTTATTGTCTAAAACGATGCAAGTTGTAGTCATAAACACGCAAAAAAAAATGCATTGCAAAAAAAAAGTTCCTTGCGCACGCGCGCGCCTTCTTATTTTTGACGTTTATATCTCCCGCGCTCACCTCCTTGCTTCTTTTGATCGGCGACGTCAAAAATCTGGAAAATTAGAAGCTTTGTAGGCGACATTTCTATAACATTTAATAACGGCAATCGTAAAACATGTTTTTTAACGCAATTGCGAACACACTACGGTTTTTCTTTTTGAAATACCAAAAATCAGATTTCAGTGTGATGTCGGTTCCTGGATTTGTATCCTCCCTCGGAAAACTTGGCGGCGCTCAAGCAGAGGGTTATCGGCGAGTTGGGGAATAAACCGTTTTTTTCCCGCGCCGGCACCCTTCTATCCCGCCTGCTCACCTCCTCCTCGCTTCGGGTCGCAGTAGCAACGGTGCTTTGCTTCAAAGCGTGGAGCGGAGGTCCGAAAGAAAGTCGAGTCGTAGGAGACCGCAAAATGTGACTCACTGCACTGGTGCGGATCGCGCGGGAACTTCAAATTCGGCATTTGGAAATTGTTTTTTTAATTCAGAAATACTGAATTCCCAAGTTTCGAATTTTGAGGGTAATGTCCCAGCATCATTTTCAATTGTTTCGGATAATCAAATAAAATATGATTTTGATGTGTCAGTGCCCCTTTCAGTAGAGAGTTCCGAAGGCACTTCCCTAGATGGGAGAAATCCGAGAGGAAGTGAAGGAACCTCTTCGGGTCAACAGGATGCTCCACCTTGCAGGTGACCTTGGTTGCAGTTGCCTGAATGCCCATTAGTTTCCACATTTTTCTGTTCCATGAGGCACCGTCACAGGTCATAAAGTCCACAAACAGTCCCGCCTGCTCTGCTAGGATTGTGGCCTTGACCACTATTTTAGAGAGAAGCTCGCCCTTAACATTTCCATGTGCAGCAAACACCCCCAAGATCTGCGAGAATTTGCCAGCGAAAGGCACAAACATCACAACCATCCCATGGTCGCATGGAAGGTTTGCACCTTTAGGCTGCGTGAAAGGGCCCAAATCCACAAATCCTTGCAGTTTCCCGGACTTTACAATACACAGATGTTCGGATAGTTTAATTTCATCAATTAAAATACCTCCATGACACCTGAATGTTTTCATTGTGCTTGTTTTCTCCTTTAGGGTTTGCAGAATTTTCTTGCTGAATCCGAAGTCGCTCTTGTATGTTGAAGTGTATTTCTTCAAAGTTGTGTTGCTTGGGAGAACAAGAATGCCGTGCGTTCTTATGTGTCTATACAGCTTCGGACTTTTCATTTTCATCAGAATGCACTCCAACACCCAATCATTCGTGAAATGCATGCCCCTGGTGCTTTTTCTCCTTAATGCTGCGAAGCAGTGCCGCACACTTTCCTGCTGCTTCTGAGATAGCATTGCAATTTTCTCCATCAAGGTTTCTTCCTTCATTACAGCATTTCGAGCTTTCATGCTTTCAATTTGTCCCTTTAAGCTTAGTACCTTTCTGGACAATCTCCTATGCTTCTGCAAGGCTGACCTAAGCTTCTGGGCAGCTGATGAAACTTGTCTGTGATGTTGATGCTTTGCTCACGAGGATCGAGAGATCCTCGTGAGCAAGGCCTTGCGTGAGCAAGGCCTTGCGTGGGCAAGGCCTTGCGTAGGTATCGACAGGGTAGGCATGGTGTTCCTGAAAAGAAGGGAAGTATCGTTTTGTTAAAAAGTGATCTCATACATAAACTCTCTGAAAATTCAAACATGGGTTAAAAGTAATCATTATTTTACCAATAAAAAAATGGGCACAGCTAGGGTGCTCCATTTCCCAAATTGTATTCTGCTTCTCCACTAGCCTTGGCCCTAAAAAAAGTCATACAAACTATTTTCTCAGCTCCTCTCGACTAATTACTAGTCCTCATTTATGTGGTCGCTGAAACACATGCCGGCCTGCATTCTTTCTGTTTTGAGAATGACGGAAAAAGACTTCTGTCATTTTGTTCAAACATACAGAATTGCAGTATGTGTTAATAATTTAAAAGCTTGTGAGTATAATTTGTTTTCAAGCTTACCTCTGGTAGCTGTCATCCCTACACATCTCTCTTAGAAGTCGGACTGAACGACTGTTATATTGCTTAGTAGCTTGTTTGTCAGATCTTCTTTCAACGTTGCAGAAGAGCACATTGCGCCAGGGCGTTTGAGGAATTCAGAGGCACGAAGAAGAACCCGTTCCGCTTCTGGGACAGTCATGACAGCTCCTTCAGCAATCATTTTCCCAATCAAAAATGTCTTGAATGTGACCTCTTGCATCGTGCTGACACCGAAGAGGACTGTCCTCTCCGAGGTGACTGTGCCAGTCCCGGCTTCAAGATCAAAAAGGGCGTACACGGCGCCTTCAAAAATAGCAAATTGATGAACCGATTAAGAGGCTGACGGAGTCTTGAGGTGTTACAGCTTCTCAACATCATTGTAGTTCGGCGATTGATCGCCACCGCTTCCGTGCTCACCTTGTGTAGGGGTATTCGCATCTGGGTCTTCATCTTTTCCCTTCTTGCAGCTCAGGCTTCCGAGTTTTGCAGACGCCTCCCGTTTCCGAGATGCACGTTTGGGTGGGGCTCTTGTGCTCAAGTATTTCGGAGCATTTGGCAGGATTGTGAAGACTGTGTCGGTTGTTAGCGTCGGCACTCCTCGCGGGATCCTCACCTCCTTGCCATCCGCAACGTGCACATAATCACAAAGAATGTAGTGATCCTCGAAGTGTAGCTCACAGACCCCACATTTGTCGTCAAGGGGCTTGTCACTGCGATGAAGACTTTTCTGCCACAGTTTCCGATGTGCTTCATCTTTGGGCACGCTTAACAAAGACAGTTTCTTTTCGGCTGTGATGCCTGCATAGCCTGTGCGACAACCAGGCGCAAAACAGTGGCACTGCCTTCCTTTCGGCATGCCGCCAAGACGCTAATTCCAGCCCACGAGAACACAAATCGGTGACGTGCACAGACATACAAAGAAAGACGACTGTACCATCAAAACTTCAGCAGCAAAAGGAGGAAAATCCGCCTCTACTGCCGCAGTCACAAGCAGAACACTACGCCGCGACCGCTCCGCATGCCCAAGCCACCTCGACCGCAGCGCCGCCACGCTAGCTTTCGACACACAGCGCTCCTCCTGAAATCATGGGTGGAGCTGGGGGCTTGCCCCACTTATACCCTCCAGTTAGTACACTCCACGGTGCAAGAAAGGACTTTTAGGTGATGAAACTCCTCCGGCGAACGCGGCCAGATAATGATCGGAGCCTAGCCTCGAGCCCGTAGTCGCCCGACTGGGCCAACGTAGGGGGCGCTGCAACATCGGGGGCTGGAAGACTGCGCAAGCTGCGTAGCGTGCGCTCTGACTGTGTTACCTGCGGGGATCGTTTTCAGCATTCTTTTTCATTTAACGGCCTGAAAACATCGTCGACGATTGTGAAAACGTGCTACGGCCGTAGCTTTAGGTAGCGACCGCGGTGGAAGCGACGAGGAGCCGAAAGAACGCAAGCAGGGGCTCAGCGCAGCGGTCGCTCCGGTGGTCCGGCGGGCAGGTTCTTTTGCAGTGCATTCGAATTGTTTTAATTTTTATCTTCGACGATACTGAATACAGTGGAGACGTGGTCTGTGCCCTGTTGACGGTCTTCGTTGTTGGGTTGTGTGCCTAGCGCACCGTGGCCTGGCGGCTCTGTCGCTTCGTAATGCTTGGACACTGTTGTGCGGGTGTCTTGGCTGTGTACTGCTGCGTGTGCTTGCAGGGTGCTTTTCGTATTTTATGGGAGCAACCGAATTTCAGTGTAAATTTCTTGGTGTCGGCAAGAGAAAATTGCACGAAACTCGGTGACGACAGCTACCACGCCGCTGCCACCAAGTCCCCTCTCAAAGCCCTTAAATCGAGGATACTTTCATTCAAGTTGCTAATGCTATCCACGTTCGCGCCCCTTAAACCTCAAGGGGTGGCATTCTATACATTTTTGAAAAACCGGAGACGACGGACGAGAAAAAGTTTTTCTCGTCCAGTCTCCGGTTTTTCAAAAATGTGTAACGTCGACCAGCTCGCCTGTCTACCACGGCACCGTGCTGTCTACTCACTCTATCTTCAAGGCATTTTATAATTGTTTTGTCTCTATACCCGGTTTATCAACCGTTCTTTGCGTCATCCTAAAAAACTACTGATATCAAGCTGAATTGTTGGGTCATATTTTTGTGGTGGCTTCTTTTGGTGCTTTTGTGATGCTGGTACTGCCATTACATAAAGCTGAAGACTAATTTCTGAAGCATTCCCCTTGCTCCGTTTTTTGTTTTTTTCGAAAATAAATGATTCAGTGGAGCCTTAGACTGATTCTTGTGTGTCTAAGGGTGGAAAGGTCTGGGTGAAACATGCAATACCACCTGGTGTTCTACTAGGTACACAACATTTGAGCAGAAAACATGTTTATTTGTGAAGGCAAGAAAAAAAGTGACAAGTCGAACCATTGAAGCAGTTACAAACTGTTCCATGGTCTGCAAATATCCCACCGCATTGTGTAGTGTTGGCTCAACGCCAGTGTAACGCAATGGACAACAATGAAAACAGCCAGGCAAGTAGGATATGTTTGTAAACAATAGTTGAAACTAAGGTACAATCAAAATTCTCATGTCCACAAGATGGGGTCGTCAGACAAAAAAGAACTCCGATGACAGCCCTCTTACAAGGAAATGTGGTTGTGCAAATGGCAGAAGTTATGTGCAATGCAGTTATCACTCAATATGCAGTCAGTATATTAATAGGCGAGGATCAGTGGCCGAGTGGGCTAGCGATTCTCAGCTTGGAGCACATGGAGCAAAAGTGCGTGCTGAAGAACCCAGGAATCCTGGATTCAATCCCCACCCCTGCCCGTTTCGATCTAGATGAGCATCATACCGGCACGGGTTCTCATATCACTACTGCGTGGTGCACGTTAGACACCAGGCCAGCGGTCGTACCGCACTGGCTAAATTTCTCATCTACAGCGAGAGACTCGCCGCAACTTTGCTATGGCCGACCAACTTCTCAATGTCTACATATCCACACAACTCAATTTTTTTTTGTATTAAAGGGGGGAAACAAGTTGGGTCGTGTGTTATTAAGACAGCTCGACTTTGGTCAGCTTTCGCAAAGTGCGACAAGTTTCTCGCTGTACATGAGAAATTGAGCCAGTGCGGATGACTGCTGACCTGTAGTCTAATGATGCTCACAGTAGTGATACACAAGTGCAGCCAATACAGTGGACTGGACTGACTAGATTTATCACCTGTGGCATACTTTGCTTTTACGACAGAGTGATTTCCGACATCTTACGATCTTACTGGCATTTCCTAAAGTGTAATAAACCTATCTAAGATGAGCACATCTTGGCAGACTTCTTCTTTCTTTGAGCTTCTTTCTTCATACTTTGGCTAATGTGCTTACTGTGCTGCCTCATCCACATGCTGACAAAGTAGTGCAACACCTGGGCAACTGTCTCTTCTTTATGTTCGGCACATGGAAATGTTAATGTGCACACGTCAAGAATGCTCTCGATTGTCTCCCAGTAGACGGTCTGGAGTTTTACATTTTTCACAAAAATCTCCTCAGTTTTCTTCAGCTGGTTAAAAAGATTTCGGTTTGGATGAACTAAGCCTCCCCTGTTTTGATGTTTGTCAGCGCTGCCTCAGCGGACATGTTTGGCTCGATGCTGAAAGCAGAACGGCACGTAGTGCAGCTTGAAGCCTTTCTCATTTTCCTGCTCAAAAAACCTGCTAAATAATACAGTACGCAATTTGCAACACTGGTTCCTTCAGCATTCGTTTCGTAGAAAACGTCCTCGCACTCCCAGTCATCAACAGAAATGAGATTGTCAAGTTTCTTCTTTACTTGGTCGACGAAGGGGGGAGATGACTTGCTCTCATTGTCTGCACTGATAAGGGCTTTGAAGTCTGATGGGTCAAGTAAAGGTTTCTCTCCCTCGACGACTCTACAGTTCCCAAATTTTGGGGGCTTCAGAATACTGTACATACTCAATGTCTGGTACAGCTGGAGGAATGTGGGCATCGATGGGTGGTCGTTCTGACTGCCTGCCATTCTGATCTTTCCAAAGAAGCGTTCAATGGGATCCTGATTTATCTTGCTTGTGAGGACAAATCTGAAATTGTACTTCTCCAACAGGAGCTCAGAAAGTTCCCTTGTAGATCTCAAGGTGACACGAAGTCCTTCAGATGTTGTCTTTGTTAGAAACATGTCCTTAATGATCGCACCACTCTCCAGCTCCTTTTCCCAGTTGTCTAGCCATTCCACACCACGTTTCAGGATAGCAAGGTCCGGGCTCCTTTTCACGATGCCTTCATCTGGGAAACGACGATTCATCGCGTCGAACAGGTCATTCAAGATCAACGTGAATTCTTCGGTTCCTTCACTGTTCACCACAATGTGCACACCTCGGCCCCTGTAAAACTGAATTCCCGAGGCCATGGAGCGACTAAACACTTGTGTAGCGAGCTTGACACGCATTTTCTCACAGGTACTAGGGTAGATGTGTGCATGCGTAGTCTTGGGACATGCCTTTAAATCTCCAGGTACAACGTGGTCTTCTTTGTAGACAGCAGCGTAGTCCTCCCACTTTATCCAACGCCCGTCCTTCTTCAGGTACCTCTGTTGTTTAAGCCGATTCCGGATGCACTTGATCAAGTGTGGTGCATCAGAAAAGGCAAACACCTTCCTATCGGGGTCGCTAGGATGTGTAAATGAGTTGCAGCAGTCTCCGAGTTCTCCACTAATGCCCAAAAGTTTCCACGTCCTTCTGTTCGTAGATGCGCCGTCACTCACAAAACCGTGAATTTTCGCACCAGCGTTTTCCATTAGTACAATGGCTTGTATCAGAAGCTGTGCAAGCACAGTGCCTTTTGTTGCACTTTTAGCTGCGAAAACTCCAATAGGCTGCGTGTAACTTTCGCCAAACGGACAAAACATAAAAACCAAAGCATGATCTGCAAGTTCGTCAGAGTGTTCAGCATCTGAAATCAACCCTACATATGTCATTGTCTTCGTGTTGACACGCTTGCTCTTTCGGACTTGCATTTCATCAAACATGATTATGCCATGTCGTTGGAAGTCGTCCTTTTTCTCCATTTTCTTCTTCAGGGCACTGAAAAACTTGTTGTCGAAACCAGACGTGAAGCCTACCATCTCAATGTAGCGACGTATTGTTTGTACCGACGGTAAGGCCAGGACTTCATTCTCCATGAGAAATCGATACCCGGCAGGTGACCTAATGTGGAGGGGGAGGCAAAGTAGAATTCAATTGTCGGTGTATCTTTGACCCTTTTTCGACTGAGCCTTGGCTGCCGCAACACACTCCTTTAGCACAAGCTGCTGGGCCTCGGGTAGATTTGCCTCTCTGGAGAGATGATCAAGGGTTTCATTGTTTACCTCTTGCAGTTTGGCTTTACAGCTAGCCAACTCTGCCTCCAGCTTCCTTTTTCCTTTAAGAAGACGCACTTTGGATTTACGGCAGGCAATCCTAGCTTTCCGTATTATATCCACACGGGCTCTCTTCGACGGGCTAGCCAGAAGCCGGATGCGTTTCATTTCACCCTTCTTCTTCCTTCTGGCGTCGTGAATTCGAAGAACATCCTTTAGTCTCGTACAGGCTTTGCAACTTTTCTCTTCTGTGAACAATGTGCATTTTTTGTGCCGCCATGTACCGCACAGGTCAACATCCGCACACTCGGGGTGAATACCACGGTACATTTCATTACATGGGCCACCAGCACACACATGCATTTCATGAAAGTCCTGAATGGCGCTTTTCATTACACTGAGAGAATTCAAAGAGATGTCTTGGCTTATGCCCTTGAGGGTGACAGAATGGCCGTGAGTAAACGTCCTCACTGACAGAGAGGCATCCGTTGAAGCAGTCACTTCAAGCGCCTTTCGGGTAAAAAGTGGCTGATCACGATCTTTTGGCATAGCTGATTCAGTGAATACGACAGATATCACTCCAAAGCCATCAAGTACCTGTGCAGCCCAAGCTCTGCTTGGAAGGGAAAGGCTGGATGCACAGCTTAACAAGAGGGAAAATGTGAGATGTTCTTCTCCGAGGTGTCTGCAACCAGTCAGTGTGGGAGGCTGCTTGTCCGTCGGTGCAGCATGACATGGCGTTCCCGAACACTGTTGGTTTTTCAGGGAACCACGGCTCGAGCAGTCAACCTGCGTGGTAAAAGAACAGGGCGCTTCGAGTTGAGAGATGGTTCCACTATCAGAAGCAACAAAGTGAAAAGGTGCGGTGGTCCCCTCTTACCTGGCCGCAATCAGTCAGTGCGGGAGGCTGCTTGTCCATCGGTGCAGCATGACATGGCGTTCCCGAACACTGTTGGTGTTTCAGGGAACCATGGCTCGAGCAGTCAACCTGCGTGGTAAAAGAACAGGGCGCTTCAAGTTGAGAGACGGTTCCGCTATCAGAAGCAACAAAGTGAAAAGGTGCGGTGGTCCCCTGTTACCTGGCCGCAATCAGTCAGTGCGGGAGGCTGCTTGTCCGTCGGTCGAGCGTGACAAGGCGTTCCCAAACACTGTTTGTGTCCTATGGAACCACGGCTCGAGCAGTCAACCTGTATGGTAAAAGAACAGGGCGCTTAGAGTTAAAAGACGGTTCCACTATCAAAAGCAACAAAGTGAAAAGGTGCGGTGGTCCCCTCTTATTTGGCCGCAATCAGTCAGTGCGGAAGGCTGCTTGTCCGTTGGTCGAGCGTGACAAGGCGTTCCCAAACACTGTTTGTGTCCCATGGAACCATGGCTCGAGCAGTCAACCTGTTTGGTAAAAGAACAGGGCGCTTAGAGTTAAAAGACTGTTCCACTATCAGAAGCAACAAAGTGAAAAGGTGCGGTGGTCCCCTCTTACCTGGCCGCAATCAGTCAGTGCGGAAGGCTGCTTGTCCGTCGGTCGAGCGTGACATGGCGTTCCCAAACACTGTTTGTGTCCCAGGGAACCACGGCTCAAACAGTCAACCTGTATGGTAAAAGAACAGGGCACTTAGAGTTGAGAAACGGTTCCACTATCAGAAGCAACAAAGTGAAAAGGTGCAGTGGTCCTCTCTTACCTGGCCGCAATCAGTCGGTACGGGAGGCTGTTTGTCCGTCGATGCAGCATGGTATGGCGTTCCCAAACACTGTTTGTGTTCCAGGGAACCACGGCTCGAGCAGTCAACCTGCGTGGTAAAAGAACAGGGCGGTTCACATCCAGTGTTGCTTCCTTTATTAAAAGTAAAACCATAGTAGTGCAGTATGCAATTCATTTACTGCATTTAGATTCCAATTACAGGTGCTGGTGACTGGAATATCAATGCTACTGGTCATAAAGGAATGATACTAAAGATAATTTAGGGTGCTGCGAGAGTACAGTAAACACTGAAGGCAAGTATTTGAGTGGTCAGTTGTTTCCATGATTGCTATATAAAAGGCATTAAACTAAGGACATTCACTATAAAAATTCCACAACAAAGTTTACCTTTGCAACATCTTGGTGAATTCCCCCACAATGTCCTCCTCCTGCTTCAGGATCACCATGTTCAGGATACACCACGGGTGATGCAACGCAGCTGGGATTAAGGCGTCGTCTCTCACACGACTCTGTTGCTGCTCGGGGATCATCACGCTCAGGACACAGTACGGGTGACGCAGTACTGCTGAAATCAAGGCGTGGTCTTTTACACGATCCCGCTGTTTGTGGATCATCATGTTCAGGGTACACCACTTCCGCTGGCGACCCGGCACTGGTTGAGGAAGCCCGGCTGGACCCCAAGGACACATTAGTGACAGATGACTTCGAATGACGTCGTTTACAAACGCTCGTCGTAGCAGGTACTCTTCTTCGAAATGCTTTTCTGGGCTTCTTGTGTCTTGTTAGGTACGTTGGGCAGCCCGAAAAATGCTGGGTACAGCGTCCACTGACAGCACGGGCTTCTTTGGGGCATCCAGAAGAACTTTACCGTCCAACAGTAATACGATCTTGACACCATCTCGGGAGGAAAATGCTTCGCGCAGACATGGTCACTAGACAGCACTATCCGATCAGCTCTCGGGATTGCACGGCGCCACTTTTCCAGGCGGGCAGGATCCGAAGGAGCTCTGAACACGGACACAGTCTCCGCACACGACCGGTAGCCCGAATTGCAATTCGGAACAAAACAATGCTTGCCCATTTTACGACATAGCAGCAACTACCTACGTACCTCCAAAACGTCCACCGTAGCTCCGTTCCCCGTTTCTATCGTCGCCGCTACCTCGAGCTACGCACGTAGCACGTTTTTAATTTCGAGGACGATATTCTCAGGCCCTCGAATGAAAACGAAGCCCACTGAAAGCGGTCCCACCACAGTTACATGTCACATCGTCAACGTACGCGGCATACCACGCCTTTCTTGCACCGTGATACCGAGTCCGCGGTTTTGGGCACCTGATCTCGCAGCGCCCCCTAAGTCGACGGTGTCTGCGTTCGAGGCACACAGTCCTTCTTGCACCGCGGTTCGAGGATATCCCTGAACATTATGTGACCGCGCTCGCCTGGCGAGGAGAGTGGTAAGTGTCATCACCTAAAGTCTTTTCTTGCACCGTGGTACACTCTAATGAAAGACCACGCTTGACACACATGCGACATTGAGTTTGCTTCAGTGGGCCCAACTGTGGAGTTTATCAAGATGATGTGCAAATGGTTCGCTGTCATGGATGGGAGCAACACCAGACAACATATCCACAAAATTGACCCAAACAGTCGATACTTTATCGACATTGAGGATGCAAGGTTGGAGTGGCTCGAGGTCACATTCTTGGAATAGCCCAAAAAGCTGAAGACGGAGAGTCACCCGGACAACTTCTTCAGTAAGGAGACTTACCACACACTCGTTCTCACGACTACATCGAATGTCGAGTGCATTTGCTTCCGAATGTGCATTCGCACGAAGATGAATTTCCTGAAAGGAAATTCATCTTCGTGCTCGAACAGAAGTTTTGAATGACCCAATTGTGGCATTGTATGGGCTTCTCCGCAGAACCGCAGGCCATAACGATGCCATGGACATGACTAGTGTTATGTGCGGACTCGAAAAAAATGTTAAGAACTGGAATTGTCTCTTCATCTGTGCAGAGCAACAGAACTGCTCAACATATTTCTGCAGCACAAAAGGAATTTCTAGTGATGCCACCCAAAATAGCAGCCATAGTTTCTTTCCATCAGCAGCAGAAGAAAGGCTTCAGGAACTCTGCACAACTCCAAGGCAGTGGATGCCGAATCCTGAAGTGGCAACCCTTGCCTTGATTGGTGGCTACTTAGCTCATGTGGTGACAAAAAAGTGAGCTGCGAAGGCTGCGTCAAACTTGTCGAAAAGTCCGAAAGAAACGCACTTGTGTATGGGCTGATCGAGTACCAGGACCGAGACGGTTTGAAGTACCCCACAAAAGAACTCGTCTCTGTGTTGATAGGTCTCAAGAGGTTCGTGGACATAATGCTCTTTCACAGGAAGGCGATCACAAAACCACTTGAATCTAATGTGGAACGTGCTGTTGCAGTGTTGGTGGACCTTCCTCTTCTAGTTTGTAGTAACCGCAACTCCAAGCACAGGAGGATCTTCCTTGAACTTTTAGTTCAAAAGTTTGTGAAACCTCTGCTGAGCAACCACGTGCTTAACATCAGAAACAAAAGCTTTGTTGCAAAACTGTACCTGAAGAAGCCACTTTCTCGTAAAGTGCTGAAGATGTAAATAGTGTTAAGGCCCGTTCACACACTTGAACCGGATGGGACCGACAGAGACAAGATGGGTTTTTAAGCCTTTTGCGACGGCATAGGACCGTATGCACTTCTGCGGAGGAGGTCCTAAACAAAGGGCCTAAAATCTGGTCTTGTCTCATTCTGTCCTACTCGGTTGCAAGTCTTTAAAGGGCCCATGAAACGAATTTTGGGCTGGAATAAATCAATTTAGATTGGAATTTTACTAATAGCACATCGTTCAGTGAGGTCAAAGGAAAAAAAAAGTAGAGAGTCGAAAGCCTGACTTTCGGTACGAAAATTTTTAAACACAGCGGACTATTTCGTACCTCCTTTCCTTCGTCAGCTCTCTGCCTTTTCATTGTGATACCATCTGCAGTCCCCAAAGCACGTCATATGACACCGGGCCTCACTTATTCCCTTCACCCCTAAACTGACATTGCAGTGGAAGCTACACGCTTGCCGGACCAATCAGCCGCCTCCCTTTCATCACCTGACCTCATTCTCTGCGCGTGAGTGTGCGCGAGAGAGCGTGATGACGTGGCAAAAGTGTGGCTGGCCCAACGAGCACGTAGCTTCCACAGCACTGTCAGCTTCGGGGTGAACGGGGTGGGGAAAAAAATTTTTTCTGAATTTTGAACGACGGGCTAATCTTCTAGGGGGAGAATGGCAGTATCCAGGTGCACAAACAATAGTCTGAGCAAGAGAGGACTCCCCCCTTTCCGTCTTCTTGAACTGTTTGGTGCAATGTGCGGTTTATGAGTTGAGGAGGAAAGCTAAAGAGGAAAAAGTTGTAAAATTGTTTCATGACCCCTTGAAGTCTTTTAAGGTTGCAAATATTTGTCCATACATCTTGGTAAATATTTTTCTTTAAAATCTTGTATATAGCTTCTGTAGATATTGACATATTGTTGACATTGTAAAAGTTCTTTGTGTATGTAGTGAATACTCTTGACGGTTGTTAATAATTATTTTCTTAATCCTCTTAATAAACACTTTAAACGTTTTCAGTTTTAAGTGGTCTTGCTCTTGTGAAATATATTGCAAACCTAACATTCTCACGTTTTTGTATCTTGGAACTTTTATAGCTCGAACAAAGTTATTAAATATTAATGTTTAGTGCAATTAAAATCGAGGGTTCTCGGTCACTAGTACTTTTTAAATTACCTTGAAAATCTTTTTATATAAAATAATAGATCTTGTAGGAAGCTTATATTTCGCTGTTGCCCTCATTGTTATCATAAGCTTCACGAACGGGAGCGCGATAAGACAAGCTCATCACGCAAATTTATTGCCCGCGATAACAAGTGGAATCAATGCTACGTCCAATCAAACGGAAGCATGTGAAGAATTTTCCAAAAGTAGCACTTCTCTATATTCCCGAAATAATACATTCTTAAACAGTGGGAATAGCATCTCGTTTCCATATTCGTCAAATGAAATAAACAGTTCAATGAGAGCAAATACCGGCATCCGTGAACTGCGCCGAGTAAGCAGCTTTCCCACTCACTGCTGGAGCGATGTGTGTTCGGGCTGCAGCGCCACGTAGCGGGAAACGAGAGAAATAGGGGCGTCTGCTGGGACCCATTGGGAAGCGCACGACCTGACAGGCATTACCGTATAAAGGAAGCGTTGAACTAACGGTCCTGAAACTCCAACGGCAAAATGGTGGCCGACCTACCGTAAAATCCCGAGAGATAGCCCACCTAACATGAAGAGCAAATCAGGTGAAAATATGTACAATCAAGAAAAGTTTAAAAAATTGATATTTTAAGGTCGTGTCCCTTCCGGCAACGAAGCGAAGATATCTGTACTTCCCACTCAGCAATGTTCGCGTATATCCTACCGTAGCTAACTAGCCGCATTTACGCCGAGGCCATCACTGATCCCAGTACTACGATTAATAGGAATGGGCTATCTTTCGGTGTTTAAAAAAATATAGCAAATCAAGCCCAAAATAGGGTTGGGCTATCTTTCGGGGTTGGGGCATCTGCCGGGATTTTACGGTACCCAACAATTGACATCATCAAGTCGTACCGCCCGATAACAGAAGCAAAGGTTGGCGGAATGGCCAGAAGGAATACAAATTCTGGAAGAGCTTCAAAATGGATTCTGAGGAGACAGAAGGAACAGAACGCAAGAGCGCAAGTGAGATGGTGTATACTGAACATTTTGAACCAACCCGAGAATGAGACCTTCTTCTCTTCTCCTGGTGTCAACTTTCATATACCACAGTCTCGGGCTGCTTCAAAATCTTCAGACAGTAGGCTAGAAGATAACCTATTTGTCATCACTTAATGTATAGATAGAGCAATGAAGGGCCATAGCCTATTAGGGTTAACTTATTTGGACATCAAGGGAGCATATAGCAGTGTGAACCAGTAAAAACTCTGGGACCAGCTGAAGGGGTATAACTTCGTTACAAATTTGACTAGGTCTCTTCAGCAGGTGTACACAGACAATACAGTAGTTATAACATGAGAAACAGAAACTACACAATCAGCAGCAATTAAAGGGACACTGACAGGGTATTTATGCTCGCTGAGGTTTTTAGTTGTACGTGACATATGAGAGCTCAACTACCCAGAACAGAATTTGCGCCTCGAAATTCGGTTTCTTTCCGCCCGAAAACCGCCGATCAAGAACTGGCCAGTTCGAGTCTCGCTCACTCTCTTTTTCGCGGTCACGGGCCGTTTCCTAAGGTATCGATGCGACCACCAAATTTAATCGAAGTCGTGGGTCACTGAAGGCACACACTCAATATTAAAAATAGAAAAAAATATGAAACCCATTTTTTGTGGCTTCTAAAAAGCTGTAAATACTTTGATTGAAAAAAAAAGTTCCACAGACAACCGGAAGCATTCTGTGCGTGCGTCGTTTCGCGTATCGTGGGACTCGCGGGGCCGGCGATGGCAGCGGACGACGGGCGTGGGATCGCTATTTCTGAACTGTCGTTCGCGGTACCGGCGAATTCTGTCTACCGTTAAAAGAGAAATTTGGGACTGATCAAAAGAATTGGTATTCATCCCGTACGACACGCCCGGCCACCAAGCCGATTTGCACGAAGACGTCGCCGAGCCGTCGCTCCCTTCTCGTGGCTGAAGACATCGCTCCCGCAAACGTCAAGCACGACGTGTCTACTTCGAGTTCAATATGCACGCGTACGATTTCTTTACTAGGTGCGAATGTCCCCAAAGCGTGGTGCTTCCCGACTTCGACACGGGAGTGCTTTTGCTAGAGAAAAATCGACAGCAAACTTTTCAACTTACAGTTTACCGGCTGAATTATTACTAGGAAAGAGATCCACCAAGATACCGATGCCCCAGTAGCTCAGTCGGAAAGACGTCCGGTTCGTACGCGGTAGGACCGGGTTCGATCCCCCGTGAAACTTTATTTTTTTTTCAAACATTTTCCGATGTTTACATATGTATATTTTTACAATCATCACTGAAGAAACAAACAAAAAATAACAAACTAATGTTGTGGACGATACTTCGCTGAATTAAATGGTATGGGATTTCCGTTTTGACACCTGCGAGCTCAATGTAATCACTTTCCACAAAATGCAAGGAGCGTATAAATCAGGTAACGTCCACTTTCCGAGGTGCCCGTATATGTTCTACAGGAATTGCAGCCAGCCGTTGGTCCCGATCCCGTTGATCTTTCTGAAACTCTGTCGCACAATGCCACTTTTTTTCGGATGCAGGAAATGTGAGCCAGCTGTTCACGCAACATCTTGGGTGTATTCTTTTCGGAGCCGATCATGGAAATTCACCACGGGCACTCACTACTCATCTCCAACTCCTCAATGTAGAAAACAACTCATCTTGGAGTACAGAACAACGAGCGGAACAAACATAACTGCAAAAAAATCGCACGGCGAGCAGTTCCCGACGCCGCATCGCACGCCGCATGTCCTGTCGTCCGCTACCGGAGAGGAGAAAAAAAATAAAAAATAACGCACGGTCGGGTGTAGCCACGTGACTTCCGCCACTCGCTCTCTTCTCTCCACTTCACCGACCTCCGTCGGGTTTCGGTTTCGGTTTCGAGGAGTTGCGTCTTTTGGCTTTATTAAAGAAATACGCTACTCTGTTGCAAAATATTAATTGGGTAGTCCTCCGACACCATAATGAAGCGCCTGGCAAAAAATAAAAAAATTTTTTTGGGGGGTGTTAGTGTCCCTTTAAAGGGTAACTGCAAAGAAAAAAATGTGTATTTTTAAACAGCCTGATTGGGACAAGCGTGTCACAAAACAAATTTTCTGCCAAAAACAAAATTTTTTACAGCAATATTTATTGCGTGAGACTCATTTTAGTTTGTGGCTATTTCATCTGTTTCAAATTGCGCGCCACAAAGTTGGTATTATACGTCACAAAGTGGCTGCTATACGTCACGGAGTGACGTTAAACAGATTTCCAAAAAACACTCGACCCCAGGGGCAACAAACCCTTTTCCAGCCCAGTCACTGAGTTTGAGGCTAGACTCTCACCGGTGTCCCTCCTAACCCTAACCGAGTGGACTGTGATTTCAATAGGCGCAGCCTGCGTAAGTGCAGTTTCAAATGCTGCTGGCGGCTAAATTCTCGTCTTTTCCCGCTATATTTTGTGTTTATGGCACATGTATTTTCCCGAGGACATAGAGAAAGCATTGTGCCACATTTGAAAAATTAAAAAAAGCAAAAAAAACCCTAAACTATCTTTTTCTGTACGCGCGCGAGAAAACGAATGCGACTGGAATGTATAGTTCTAGTTATTTGTTTATTTCTTACGATAAGTTTTGACGGCGCCGCGGGATTCGCCGCAAGTGAAACAACAAAGCGCTTTGCTGACAAAAATAAATTGCAACAGAAGAGGGCCGAAAAGCATGTATTTTTCACGCTCACAAATAATGTGTTTACCGGTGGACAGGTCGAACAATATATCGTACGTACCACACGATGCAGCGTTATCCGAAAAGAATTTATTTGAGAAAGATCTCAAATAACACAGTCACAGTCGACGACAGTCACATCTTGATGATCGAACGGAATCCGAGATGACTTCGTTTTGGAGCACGTGTTGGGGAGAGGTTCCTTTTTTTACAACCGCACCAAGGCAAAGAAACAAACGCGATTGACCCGTTTCTCACCCCAACCCGGACAACTATTTTTGGAGATGACTGAGGATTCTACGCGGATTATGTCGGGGAGGGGGGAGAACAATGTTCGCAAAATCGCGTCGAGGGTTGTTCGACGTCCTTCACCTCCTTCGTTTCCCGTGAATGTCGAGCAGAAAAGCTTGAATGGCAGGCACTTACCAGCCTTATTTCTCACAATGGAAGATAACACAAAAAGGGTACGCAGCAGACATAAAAAAAGTTAACTAAAAACTTTCAAGAGGGGCGAGAAAACGTTGAATGCAAAACCGCAACAACATAGGTAGAGAACCACGCTGAGCGGGCCTTCACAGTCCCAGAGAGTGGCAGAAAATTTCTAGCTGATAGAGGGTGCGAGAGTCGCACCAGCCGCATCAGCATCAACATGGCGGCGGCCTAGGAGCGTTTTTTGGAAAGGTGTATAGCAGCCGCTCCGCGCTCGTCGAAAGAGCGGGAGTTTCAAATGTGGAAACGTTGTGACTCCGACTAAATTACGTCCTGCGGCGTAAATATTGCTAGTAAAAATTTGTTTTTTTGCGGAAGATTTGTTTTGTGACATGCTTGTCCTAAATAGGCTGTTTAAAAAAACACTTTTTTTTCTTTGCAGTTATCCTTTAAGAGGGCTCAGACAAGGCTGCCCACTGTTACCCCAGCTCTTCATGATATACCTAAATGAAATATAAAAGAAATTTTTTATGCGAGTTATATGTAAGGAGGAAATGTATTACAAGCAATCCCAAAACTAATGTATGCAGACAATATAGTACTCATGGCAGATAGCTGCAATATATTACAGGAACTAACTGGAATATTTGAAGAGGAAGGGGATAGCTTGGGCTTAAGTTTTTGTATTGACTAGCCTGGAGTAATGTTGTTCAACAACGAAAAGGGGAGCCCCTGAAAATAAAAGAAAGTGCAATAGACCATGTAGAAAAATAAAAATATTTGGGACTATGACTCAATGAGGAAAGGAAATATCTAGAGGAACATGACAGAAACATAATTAGAAAAGGTGAAAGAAACTCGGCAATTATAAAACTTGAGGCACTACGAAATTATAATAGAAATGAAGTGGTCAGGGGTATATAAAAGAGTGATAGTGCCAGGACTGTCTTTTTTGGCACTGGAGTACTGTGCATGAGATCAGAGGTTCAATCAGGATTAGAAATTTGACAAAGGAGCATGGGCAGGTCAGCACTGGGAGTGCATGGGAATGCACCGAACGAGGGAGTGCAGAAGGACATGGGCTGGTGGTCCTTTGAAAGCAGAGAGGCAATTAGTAATTTGAAATTTGAAGAAAAATCAGCTTTAACAATGTATAGGTCACAAAAACAGGACATAAGAAAAGAAAAAGTGTTTGATAAATAATATGGAAGTTCTCTACTGTTCGAGGTGAGAATTGGAGTGTTAAGAACAAAGCCGTATAGGGCTAAATTTAAAGAAAATAGACACATTATGTGCTGTGTGCCATAGTGAAGGGAGAGTGAGGCACTAGAACATTTGGTTTTGAAGTGCACGAGACTTCGCCCTACCTTACCTGAAGGGGAAACGGAACTTTTCTGGCAAGGATGGAAGAAGGGAGGGGAAAAGAATTACAGTTACGAAGAGGAGAAAAGACTGCAACTGTGCAGGCAGGCTGGTGGTAGCTAATTGTGTCGTTGAACACGTGAGGCTGTGGTGCAGAAAAGAAAAAAAACTTTTAGTCGGAGGAACAGGCACAAAAGGGAACTAAAGGTTTTTCTTTTAGTTCCCTTTTGTCTCGGGTGTTAAACGACACGACAGAGAGGAGGTTAGAAGATTAGTGGAAGTTATCCAGGGAAAATTTAATGAAGTCAAACTAACTAGCACAGCTAGGGACAGGTGGGAGAGAGAAAAATTGGGACTCCCTCCCGCATGGCTCCGGCCCAAAGTCTCTACCCTGTTTCTCAGCGGGCCCGGTGTCGGTTGGGGTAGCACTGATTAGGTTTGACCAGAGGAAGCTTTGTGACTCCCATGCTGGGGGGAGAAGGCAAAGGGTGATATTTTTAGCTTTTGGCTTGATCCCCCGAAGGTCATCCTGGTAATATTTCACACCGTTTGGTGATAGTTACAAAAATGCAGAGGGGAAGCAAATAGGCTTAGATGGGCAAGGAGAGGAATAATACTTTTGTTTCTAGGCTAGGTGGCACAAGCTACTGCACCTCACAAAAGGTACAGCCATGAGCATCCATCCATCCATCGAATGCATGAGCTATTTACCAAAAACAGGCAAAAAGTGGATCTATTTTTCCGTTGAAATTATCAAAAACCGAATAACTTTTAATTGAGATAGCGGTTAGTCCTGAAACTTTGGCATCTGGTTAGGACCGCTAGCCTTTTATTTGGGCAGAGTATGAGCTTTCGGGCAATTCATAGTTTATTTTTGTGGTGAAAGCAACCCTGTAAATTTGGGGGGGAGCCACCCTGTATAACTCAAAGCGTGTGCTTTCAGTTATGAGCGCATAACCAGAATTAGTGGTAGGACTAATTTGATCGCCCTGTGTAACGTTACATCCGACGTGACCCAAAATTAAAGTTACGTCCTCCTTAACCCAAAATACAAATGAGAAGTTACGCCCACTGTAATCCTTAACAAAAATTAAAGCTATGTCTACCGTGACCACAAAATAAATATTAAATTTGTGCCCACCGCAACAATAAAAATAAAAATGAAGTTACGTCTGGCTCTGTGGAACCGGAAAAGAGGATGACAGTGGCAGCAGCTTTGGTCAACGTGAACAAGATCAAAGTCGGTTGACAATTTTCCTAGAATGCCTCGTGCCTTTTCTTGTTGCGTCTGCTCGGTGTTGCTCGCTACGGCGTCAGCCCGCCCTATGGACAAACGATGGAACCTGTGGGTTGTGGGATGCACATTGCCTTTCTTTGAAAGCGATGGGTTTTTTATGATATGCATAAAGTTTGCGCAAAATATGGGAAACGGTCCCTCTCCGTTGCCCATGGAGGCGTTGCTGATGGTAGCGCTAGGAATGCTATCCAGCCGTACCTGCTTGCGTGCGGGCAACAGAGAAGAACAGTTTTCGTACGACCTTCTTTCATGGTGCCTTATCAACTGATAGATAAAAGAACGTTGGCTGTGCGCCCTGCCATCCGGCTGCCCGGCCAGTCCGGCTTCCTGCAGGCACTCGTTGCGACATTGCCTTCTTTCAGACACTTGCTGAGTGTGCACACTCACAGCGTGTGAGACGACAACGCCGAAGGGCCAACGTGTTATTGAACCCTTTGTGCTGGAGGCAGGACTGCCGAAAGACCTCCCACCTTGAGTGGTGTCATTTTTAGAATTTGCTTTCCAAAGTGACGGACCTGCACGAGCTGGGCTGTAAATTTTGCACTCCAATTGTGTGCCGGCCTTCTCTCTTTTAAAAAGAAAAGAAGGAAAAGAAAGCTGTGTTCATTATTGAGTTGCCTGTTTGGAAGTCGTTTGTAGCAGTCACCTTGTTCTTGTTCTTCATGATCGACCATTTTCAGACTTCAGTGTTCTTGAGCTAGTGTTGGTGTTTGCGCCACCTCGCAGTTTGCACCTGCATTGACTACCAAAACCTCTCGAATCAATAATTTCTAAAAGAAGGTGAATTGCTCCGATCTTCCTTTGGTGCTCGGGCGGATGAATTTCAATGTTCTCTTAGTTTTCAAAAGCACGAACGCAAACTTGACTGGCGCTCCTATGCAAGCGCACAGGCGCTCGTAGCTGTTGCTGCATAGCCTCACAAGGTTGTCCGGTGACCCCAGTGTTCCTGGGCTGCCATAGCCGAGTTCGTTGCTGCCCAGTGCATGCTGAAGGCAAACTTCTGCCACGCTTCCTCTACTTGCGTTTCACAAAGATTGAAGATCTGACAAGTGGGGCCTCCAGCCACTCTACAGTCAGTGTCAATTTAAGAAAATACAACCTCCGACTCCAGCATGTGCTCATTGCCTTCCATTGTGCTTTGGCTGTGCCTGCTCACGAGACACTGAAGTGTTGTTCGACGTGGGAAGCTTGCACTAGAGGTGGAGCGTCTACGTCCTCATTTTGTCGCCAACTGCCGCAGTAAGTGGCACATCATACCGGAAAATATCATTTAAGACGGGGCAAGCCTGTAGCCGGGATCTTTTTTACATACGAGGCTTTTTGATTCCATACAAAGTGGTTCACTATGCACACACATTTGAACAAATCATTGCAAAACCTTTAATCCCTTGCTTACTAATAATGAGTGTCAGTCATGCCACTCTTTACGAACCGTAAAGTCAAATCACGAGTGTTACTTGTGTTTTGATTTCGGCACTTGTTTAACACGCTCTCTGGCAGATGGTGCAACCACCTGTATTGCTCCCCTTACCTCGGATTGTTTGCTTGTCTATTTTTTGCTTGGATCCATCCTTGCTTCCTTGTGACTTTGAGAGTTTGTCCTTCACCATGCTTTTTCTAGTCTTGGAGTGACGTGAGCTATCTGCAACTTACGATGGCTTAAACCGTGGGATGATAGTTGCCGCCAGGATCAGCTGCCGATCGTTCATGAGATGGGAAAAGCTATAAAATATAACAATAAAAATCGAACTTCAGTAATTAGTTTTCTGTTCACATCCTCCCTGACTGCCATTTCAATTACATGCTACTTCTGAATAAAAATAAAGTTTGTAGCTTCAACTTTGGTACTATTAAAGGTGCACTGGGGCAGGGCTTCCTGACAAACCCCGAGCGATATTGTTTTACAAACCCAGCTCTAATGAACAAGAAAAACACAAGGAGGGACATTTTCCGGTAAAAACGTGAACATTGATACAATATGCTGCAAATGCTTACCTTTTCTGAATACCATTCAAGAGAGTGGTGACAAGAGGCGTGCAAAATACAAGCACCTTCATTGCGTCATACTCCAGCTTGGAGATGAGCATCGTTAGCGTTGGTAGCTGGTACCTGAGAAACATGTGCCGTTCGAACCCGTTTTCCTTAAAGCCCATCCAAAGCGCAAGCAAGATGCTTGATGACCTGTGCGAGAAAGAGTTTTCTTTACGATTGCTTCTCTGTGTGGGAATCATACATGCACCGAGTATTGGGCATTCCGGTATACCATGGGCATGGCAGTATTCACATTCATTGACGAGTAAAATTATGTACTCACGCCGCAGTACTCTTCAATGAACTTGATGTCGTTTGGCCCCTCCAGTGCTTTGGAACATTTTGTGGTTGTCTTTCCACTTGTTGAAAGCCTTCATGATGCGCTCCACTGCCTGATAAAAAGAGTTCCTGCGAATTGGAACTGGGTGCAACATGTATATGCCACACAACGTTTTCACAATGTCAGCGGCTGGCGTTGATTCCCCTTCCTTGTTTCACAAGGAGTTGCTCTTTTTTTAACATGCTTCTGGAAGCTTGTGTGTAGCACTCAACATTCTTCTCCGCTTGCAGAGCATCTTTTGTTACTACAAGGGTCAGTGTATGAATGGCGCAGCGATGATGTGGTGGCAGTTGCCTTGCAATCATAGCGTCATCCTGATCGTCAAGCAGCTCGGTCAACTCTTTGGGCTGAATGTCGCTGCCGTCGTCAGTTGCTTCTTCGTTGGCCCTGTAGATCCTGCCAAAGAAAGAAGAGGTGTTGAAAATTTGATGTCTCGTGCATTAAAACTTTTAAAAGACAACAGCTACTCGAAAGTTGACGTCCAGTACTGTCAGCCTACAGTACTTTTGACAACATTAACAGATGCTCACCTGAACGCTTTAGCAAAATTTGTAGCGTCGTCAGTGATGACTTTTCCGGCAATTCCATACTTGTAGAAAATATCAATCAATTCATTGGCCACCTGGTCACAGATTACTCTGCCCATCATTCGACAGCAAGCCAAGGTAGCCACTCGGCGCTCCCATGTCTCCTGTTCGAGCCACAGTGCCATCACACCCAAGAAGTGCCTGAAAATACTGTATACACGCGTGTAAGGGCTGCACTTTTTTTTCAAGAAATGAGGACCAATTTTTAGGGTGCGGCCCATACACGCGACGTGCAATTTTTAAAGTAAAAAAGTGAAAGCCGTTTACAAATCCCTGTAACGCCGAATTGGAGCGCAGCTCTTGAGGAGGAGGAGTAAAGGGTACTGAGGGGAGGGTAGACCCCTCCTCCTTCTCCTCCTCCTTCCCTCATTCTTTAGTATGCTCCGGGGGGGGGGGGGGGGTCACGTGACTTCGGGGAGGGGGGTCACGTGACCTTGGGGAGGCGTGACCTGGGGGTCACGTGACCTTGGGTGTCACATGGGGGTCACCTCAAGGTCACGTGACCCCCAAGGTGACCTACACGTGACCTGGAGGGGTCACGTGACCTTGAGATGACCTTGGGAGGGGTCACATGACCTTGGGATGACCTTGGTTACGCCGACGCCGATGGCGACGCCGCTCAAGCCGGGAACGGGCCCCTAAGAGCTGCGCTCTAAAAGAACGTACCAGATAGCGAACGAAGAGCGTTTATTGCAGTACACGGCATATGGGCTTAATCGTCGTCGCTCAACGAGTCCTCAGACTCGGAGTCCAAGGTGGTCTGTTGCGCAGCATCGTCCTCCCACAAGCAGTCGTCTTCAGTACCATCGAAGCTGTTGGATATACCGGTGACCTTAAAGCTTCGGGATACAACGTCCGTCAATACCGAGCTCCACGCTGACAGGATCCAACCGAGAACAGTCGCAAGCGGTGCCCTCTTCAGCCGTCCGGTTGGCGTCTGCTCATGGCTGCCGCTTGCCCTCCATTCAGTGTAGAGCCTTCGGAATTCAACCTTAAAAGGTTGATTTACGCTGACGTCCAACGGCTGCAGCATTCCAGTGAGGCCGCCCGGAATCAGGGCCATGTCTGTACCGACACGGCGCAGCTGTTCCTTCACCTTATCGGTAAGGTGACCGCGGAAGCTGTCTAACGCTAAAAGTGACCGTTTGGCCAACAACGCTCCCAGTCGGTTTTGCCAAACACATTTCACCCAGTCGAGCACCAAGTCATCATTCATCCACCCCTTTTCTTGGGCTCGCACTATGATTCCCTTGGGGAACTCTTCGTTGGGAATCCTCTTCCTTTTCAACACAACGTACGGGGGTAACTTAAGCCCATCCGCGGTCACACAAAGCATCATGGTGCAGCGTTGGCGCTCAGCGCCGGTGGTCCGCACGGCGACGCTCTTCTTGCCTTTCAGTTCGACTGTGTAGCTCTCCGGACAGTCAAACCATACAGGAGTTTGATCAGCGTTCCCTATTTGCGAAAGTAGATAATTATGTTTATGGCGAAGGCCGATGACATACTTATGAAAACTAAGCACCTTGTCGTTGTAGTCTTCTGGCAGCCGCTGGCTCAACGTGGTTCTTCGCTGAAAGGAGAGCCCCTTCCTTTTCAGAAACCTTCGCGCCCAGCCAGCACTAGCCTTGAAAGTCCCGGCCGGTATGTTCTTCGCACGTGCCGAGGCTAGTGCCTTCACGCGCAGCATGTCCGTTGTGAGTGCAAAACCATCGTTCCGCACTTCAGTCGCATAGCGGAACAAGTCTTCTTCCAGTTCCGGAAACTTGCATGGCTTTCCTCGGAAAGCGCGCTTTTTGCTGTTGGTGTTTTCCAAAGCTTCCTTTTGAGCGCACCATCGTCGAACACACTTTTCGTCGACGGCGAATTTTCTGCTGGCAGCATGTTTCCTGTTCTCGAGAGCAAACTTGATCACCTTTAACTTGTAGTCAGCCGTGTAGCTATTCAGGTACTTGCCCATTGTGCCACAACGTAAACGCTCGGTAGAAGACAAGCAAACATGAGAGACAACACGGCGTGCACAACTCCAGCAAATGGCCGGCTGAACTGACTGAACCAAACAAGTTGGTGATGCTAATGCCGATACGGATAGCGCCATCTATCGACTACGCTTAGAAGCTAGCATGCGGGCGCGCATTTTGAATGCGTATGGGTCAACGAAAGTGTGGGTGCGGCCCTTACGCGGGTATTTTTTTTTACGAATATGTAGTTCAGAGAACCGGGGTGCGGCCCGTACACGGGTGCGGCCCTTACACACGTGTATTCGCGACTCGAGGTGACCTATAGGGGACGCCACTATCGGGCCAATATGGCGGTCAAATCCAGGTCGTGTCGTGCCATGTGCCAGCTGAACGCACAACGCTGCGGCACCAGCAATTAAGCATTGGACTCAAAATTGGTTCCCTCGCGTTTTATCCGCCACGTTTCGAACCTGCGGTGATGTGTTGGGGTAAGCGAACTTCCAGAGGCTTGACTTTCTTCGAGGAAACGAGGAAAGGACTGCCCACTGACCTTCCACGGTGCTAATGAACGTTGAGAAACGCAGAATGTCTGGCTGAGGCGGTTACATTGGTTGTGTGCAGAGCAACGTGGGTCCCAAAGCGATCCTACGGTTATGACACGGTCACCGGTAGAGCTGTTCTGTCGTGCAAACCACCGACAGCATGGAAACACGGAAGCCAGAAGAGACGAGCAGAAATCGCCAAGGGACCTGTTCCGGCCAGTTCAGTGTTTTCCCTCTAGGTGCCGTTTGTTTTGCTGGAGTCGCGAATACGGTATACAAAATAAAAATGGGTCAATTCAAGACGAGTTGGGAATTGACCCATCAAGTTGGAATAATTTGTTGCCGATGCGCTAATCTCCTTGACCTTCGGCATGCAGAGCAAGCATTTGAAGATGATGCAGCCACTGTCTTGAAGCTCCTTGGCCTCAAATAGCAATGCTAGCTGAGGCCACGGAGACATCACGGGCGGCATCACTGCTTGCTTGTCGGTCGACGACTGACTGCCCAAGAGTTGCCAAAACTTATTCATTGTATAAAAAAAAAGATGGTCACGTGGTCTGCCAGACTGCCCTTATACTCAACAAGCCACAGACCCGGATTTTCCAGCCTTCAACCCTGATAGACAGGCGGGAGGAAAGATGTTTCACCGCAAAGATAACAAACAGTAGTCTTGATCATGATGTTAAAATCCTGAGACTGGGCAGGAAAAATGAACGAAGAGTTGTAAGGAGACACAGAAATAAGGGGACAAACAAACGTCTCAAACTCGGTAACAAATTTTTATTCCGTCCACAGCTTTTATAACTACCTCCCAAGGTCAGCGCCGACGCAGACCGATACGCTTCCCCCTTTCCAGTACAACCACAAAGAAGACCTATATCCCAAGGGTTCACCATTGTACTCTTTGAGGACGTTCTTAACAAAACAAAAAAGAATGGCAGCAAACGTCCCAAACCTAAGACAGAACCGCACTCTTCATACAATCACCTCTCGAAGAATACAGAAAGCACACTCCGAAGTTGTCATGTTCTGGAGAATTGCCCCCTCGACGTCCCCCCGAGTATGCCCTAGTCTGGGATTCCCCTTTCTTTTGCTCTCTGTTTCTACAGTTCAAAGTTGACAATGGGTTCTGTGCCTTCCTGTGTTCGCAACCTCTGGGTTTACATTCGGTTCGTACCCGGTTCTAGACGGTTCAACCAATGAACCTTATTGTGTTCGCTGGGTGAAGGACATTCCCAGCTGTAGAGTTCAGTACAGCAACAATTATCGCTTGGCACGTCAGCTGAACTGTTCGATTGACGTGTTCAGCGATATACAATGGGAAGTATTAGGGTGTCTACCGACTGGGAAAACCGGGAATTGTCAGGGAAATTTTAATTACCTGGAAAAATCGGGGAATTGTTAGGGATATTGTCAAAAAGCGAGCCCAGATAGGGAAAATGAGCCAAAAATGCCATTGAGTTCCCTGAGCAAAGACTTGAGGACTTAGGGGCAGAAAAATAGGCAATCAATTCTGCAGAGTGGAGAGCGGGCTCTGCTTACCCTAAGTAGAGTCTGCTACACGATGCATAGGGAACAGTAGACAAATCCATTCCAAGCCTTGGATTGGATTGGTGTGGATTGAAGGCTCGACACTAGGCTAGATCCAGTTATAACTACTAGATTTAGTAACAGATTGAAAAGCCACAGACCACAATCCAATCCAAGCCCTAAGCCGAAAGTATCCGAAAGTGTGCATCTGGCGGCCATGCGGCCATGCTGCCATTCGGTAATTGACGTGTGTAGTTGAGCGTCGTGTTTCAATTCCGGAAGTGGCTTCTTCGCCGACGATGTCGGCGGCAAGTATGTGCTTGTTTAATCCGGACTGGACGAACCCAAACGTTTTGGAATGTGCAAGTTGGACAAAGCCCGTGCAAAATGATTCTCACAGTCCCCAATGCTCAATGCCTTGGGTTGTAATGGTCTTACATATTTAACCTCCTCTACAGTGGTCAGGGAATTTCACCTGAAATTGTCAGGGAGAACCTGGAAAAGTCAGGAAAATTCAAGATAATAATTTGCTAGACACCCTGTGTACTGTCATACTGTTTAGTTGTGTTCCGAGTTGCCCACCTACCGTTCTCACAATAGACGCATACTCAGGTTAGAGTAAAAACAAGGCCGTTCAAGTGGTGTTGTGCACGTTACTCCTCAAAGGTAACAAGATACCGTTACTTGGCCTTAAAAGTTATAAATATGTTACTCGTTCCTTTTCTAGAAAAGTAACTAAATACATTACTTGTTACTGAAAATAGTAACGAGGTAGAAGTAACTCGTTACTTGTAACGCATTACATACGTGTCTGCCTGTACCCACGGGAATAAATAGTTGTATGAGAATGACAGTGCCTCCCAACAGTGCATGCCTGAGGCCCTCTTCGGTTCCTATCCGACAGCAGCAGCCTTGTCCGTCCTGGGAACCCCTCTGACACAACTGGTGGCAGCTGTGGGATGGACTTGGGCAGCGTCGGCTGTGGACGGTGGGTGAGTGCTCAATCTGACTTTAGGAATGCCAGAATCCTAGCCAGAGTTTTCTAGGACTAGTGAAGGGGCTGCGCTCAAGCAATGTTCTTTAGGGTACTTGAGTTAGCCGTAAAGAGAGAACAGGTTGCACTTAGCATGAATCTCGAGCTACTGCATTAGCCGTACTTGCTTTTAATTTGTGAGGAGCTGGGGATCGATGCCAGGAAAATTCAACCAACGCCACTCCTCGGGAAGGCGATCCATTTCAGCAGCGCTGATGATAAAGAATTAAGGGAATCTTGAGAATTGTTCCAGGAGAAGAGAACCAGAGCAGACTGCAAAGCGGAAAGCGGCGCGCGAAACGGAGCGCGAAATGAAACGAGTAGAATTCGAAATGAAGCGTGTCGAGGTGGAGCGTACTGGGAAGCATGTTTTGAATCCCAAAAAAGTGAAGACCTTCAAAATTAAAAACATAATGCAGCCCTCTAAGGTCGGAGAAGATATTGGACTTTTTCTGGTCAACTTCGAAACGACGTGCGATAGGATGGGTTGGTCACGAGACACCTGGCGTCAGCTCTTGCTCACCTTGCTTCCTTGCGAAGCGGCCCAAGTTGTCGCTAAACTAAAGACGGAAAAGGCGGCAGACTATGACGCAGTCAAGCTTGGCCTCCAGAAAAAGCATTGCTTGTCTGCAGACGCCTTCCGACAGCGATTTAGGAATGACAAAAAGGGGCCAGAATAGTCGTACGTGGAGTTTGCTTACAGCGTTCGGTCAAATCTAGTTGAGTGGCTCAGAAGTGCGAAGGTTTGCGGTGACCACGGTCGTGTTGCGGAATGCTTTGGTCTCGAACAACTATACAAAATCATGCCGGATGCCACCCGGTACTGGGTTCAGGATAAAAATCCTGACACAACAACTCAGAATGCTGTCAAACTCGCCGAAGAGTTTGCGGCATGCCCCAACAACCCCAGAGCACAGGTGCCAAGGAGCAGGCGGAGACTACCATGGGAAAGGGTAAGTATTTTTTTTTATAACAATTTTGACAATAGGTGGCACACGCAACAATAGATTGTAACATTCATTAGACAACATATGTTTGGATTGCATGATGATAGGTGGCGATACCCGCCTGCCTCACGGAGGCAGGGTGATTCCATACCAAAGTTTCAGGCGTGACGCTCGACCCTCGCCAATATTTTCGAGAAAAATGGTGTTCCAGGTAGTCTGGAATGACAGCAAAAGATCTGATGGATAGCCCTTCAAAGCTTTCTGTCATACAGAAATAAACAACAGGGTGGTGTGCAGCCTCTAGGTTGACATAGTGATAAGACTGCGGGGCACTTCTAGCAGGAGACTATTTCTCGGCAAAATCCAGAAGCATGCTTGCCTCATCTTTTCTGAGCCCTGCTTTTAGCTCTCGCAAGTAGCAGGCTTGTTGTTTACTTGATAAATAGAGACCATTGATTTCGTTCAATGTGTCCAGAAGTTTTTCAACGAATTCCTGCAGTGTTAACAGAATTCAGTTAACAGCAGACAAGTGGCGTGCGTTGCAAGCTTGCAACGCATGCCACTCGTCCACCACTGAACTTGAACATTGTCGACCTGATTGGTGTCAAGGGCATGACTTTTCTGGAGCAAGGTCACAATGCCTTCGGTACCAAGGCACATGTCGGACTTACCAAACATACAATCCTCTTCATCAACTTCACACGCTGTGGTCGCTAATAATTCTTCCGCGGTCTCCTTGAGTTCACTAGCATGTAGCGTCAACTTCAAGTTTTGGTGCTGCATGCATGTGCAGACGTTGTGCGTCCCACTTTCCCCAGCTAAAGCACAGTTTGGAGAGCACACATTGGCAATAGTTGAAAATCCACAGTTTAGGTTTGAGCCTTTCTTCCATTCTTGATGGATGTCTGTTTGGTTCATCAAAAGTAGCCACTTTTGACGGCCACATAGCACATCTCTTCTACCTGAGAGGCAATAGGAGACCGAGTCTTCTCTAAAAAGTAGGGGTGTGCGAGTAGTGAAATTTTTAGTTCGAATCGAATCGAATAGTGCCGAATAGTAGCTAAAAATATTGAATATTGAATCTAATATTGAACACCAAAGCTTTTGTTTTTATATTCAAAGGAACACACACCCTGTTACACAATGAGAAACTTGTGTCCTGAAATGCACTGAAAACACCTGCTATTAACAGAACTGCAAATTATCATGCAGATACACTATCTGCTCCACGTGACCTGGCTTAAGGCACTCTCAATGCGATGTGACTGTGTTTCCTGCAGTAGAGAACATTCGTTCGCTGGGCACCTCCGTCGCAGGGATGGGAAGGTATCGCAAAGTGATTTTTGCGATACCCGGGTAGAGCGCAGCTCCTTGTGTTTTCCAGTACTCCACAGGGTCATCCTTCCTGGGGACCAATGGCTCATTAAAGTACCTTTGAACCTCTTCACTTTAGGGTCCGTGATTACTGTGATTGTTCTTTTGTAGTGCCAACAGTTCAACAGTCTCCCAGACTGTTTCCAGGCGTTCTTTACTGCAGTCATGACTGGTTGATGGCTTGGAGTGAAGTTCCTGCCTCCGAAACTGCTGTGAGGGAGAGTCTATGCGAGCACACCGATCAGTGATTTCTGCTGCCAGCAGCTCAACAGCTTGTGCATGGTCGAACGAACTTGTGCAGAAAATGGCCTTAGATCTTGGATCACACAGAGTGGCGAGCATCAGTTTTTTTTGCTTCATGAAGAGAGGGAACCGGGACTTCAAACGTTCTAGCAGGTTCTTGGCAAACCCTGCTGCTTCGTTCTCAATCGTAGAGTGCCTCTTCAGGATTTGTTTTGTACCATAAAGAAATGGCACCACCGACGACAGTGTTCCATACCTCTGTCCACTGCAGTCGCATCTGCAACAGGCTGCAGGACTTGCACCAGGCTCATTGCGGCACTCCATTCACTTGCTGAAAGGCAGCTGACATTGGTTTCCGACGTTGCCATTTCAAGTGAGACAGCATCTTTCAGCTGTACCAACCGGCTCATCATTGCATGTTCACTGTTCCACCGTGTTTCGACGTCTTGAATAAGACTTGTACTCGGAAGCTCCATGCACTTCTGGCAGTCCTTAAGTCGGGTCGCCTGAGCGCTGTGTTTGTAGTGCCCCACTAGTGCTCGTGCCTTCTTGCAAAGTGGTGACACTGCAGGGGTTTCTTCTTTTGCATTCTTGATTGTAAGTTGAAATGTATGTCCCAACCACTGGAGTGGGATCCATTCCATTTGACGTACGGCTGCGCAGATATTCCGGCCATTGCCTGTGACTCACATACGTGGGCAGGCTGCTGAGGTCAAGAAACCAATCCTTGATGATTTCAGTCAAACAGCTCTGAAGGTTGACAGCAGTGTGGTTTTCTGGCAGATGAGCGCACGCCAGAGTGAAGGCTTTGACTGTGAAATCCTGCGTCATATAGTGACATTTTAGGGAGATGTACCCTTCACTGGCCCTGGATCACAATCACTACATGTCTGTAGTGAACATGATCGACTCCAGTGCAGCTGCAATGTCCGACGAGATCTCTGCCTTGAGCGAGTCGACTGTATTTCGGTAGAGTTTGGGGATCACTGTCCTAGAAAAGGTAGTCCTGTGTGGGATCTTGTACTGGGATCTTGCCGCATATTTTGTTTGCTTTTCTGGTTTCATTACGGGTTGTATGAAGTACCCTGCACCTCCACCAATTTGTAACGTTTTTATTAGGTTGCGGGAGGCAAGATGTAAGACGTAGGGTGCGCTTTCAATAAGGTTGCTGGCATTGCCCAAGGAGCGGCAACTTCGACGGAACTGCGTGGCCGGCCTGAAGGCTAACGCACTGCAGTAGTCTCCATTGGAGGACCGAGTTCCGAGAGGCTAAACAGAATTCTCGTTGCCGGGCGTACGCCTAACACAACGAGTCCGCTGTCGAGCTTTCACTGCCCAGTCGCTCACAGCCTGCGCTTTTTATAGCCGGCTCCCAATGTCCCGAGGGCGTAGGGAGATTAAAGACTCCCCACCCTTTAGGGTCTGGAGGAGTTCCATGTCTCGGGACCTCGGGAAACCCGCTTGGCGCCTCCCGCCCCCTGGTGGGCAGCCAGCGAACCAATTCGTTTATTCTCTCGTTACATTCCTCCCCCGTACAAAAGCTGAGTGCCCTCACTCACTGGAAACCACACAGGGCATACTAGTAATATAAAAAGTCACTGTCCCTTCGTTGTACTGGCACTCGTCGTAGACGGTCCGGAGCATCACTGAGCGCGCTCTGCAGCACCCTGTCCTGGTCAATGTTCACTACGTTCTGGGGCGCTGTCTGCTCACCCGGAAAGAACTCCACGGCGTCGGAGAACTCCTTGTCGTCGTCTGTGTCGAGGTCCAGCGCAGATGTCACAGCTGGCTGGTCTGTTGGCGTGCCGTTTGTCGGCGGAAGGCTTGCCGTATCTATCGGCATGTCGTTGGCTTCCTCCCTGGAGATGTATGGTTTCAGGCATTCAATATACACAATGTCTCATTTTCCCCAGCGGTTCTCCAACTCCGGGTCATTGTCTGCTGTCTTTCTCACCAGCTTGTAGGGTCTGTGGTACGGGTGTAGCAACTTCGATGTCTTCCCTCGTTGATATGTGGGTTTTCGCACACAGAGAGTGCCTGCGTCCGTCATCTGGTCATACCGCAGCCTGTTTTTCTCTTTGGCCCGAACCTCTCGCTTGGCGACCAATCTCCTGGTGTCCTCCCACCGTCGTACCACTTCGTCGTTGGATGGTGACTTGGCTTCACCCGGTCTCAAGTGCAGGCAAGCATCGCTGGAGAGCGTCCGTTCGTATCCGTACAGCAGGAAAAACCGAGAATACCCACTCGTTTCGTGGGCGGAGGAGTTATAAGCGAACAAGACGTATGGCAGGAACTTGTCCCAATCGCGGTGGTTCGTAGAGACGTACTGGCTGAGCATGTCCGCCGGCGTACGGTTGAAGTACTCGCATAGGCCATTAGTCTGGGGGTGGTATGCCGTCGTGCGGGGGTGGTTCGTGCTTGCTAACTTGAAGAGCTCCTCCATCATGTCCGCCATGAAATGTTTTCCTCCCCTGTCCGTGATCACTCTCCGGTGCCCCCTGGCGCAGCACCACCGCTTTCAAGAAGGCGTTTGCAGCACACGATGCAGTCGCGTCCGGTGTTGCAATGGCCTCTACCCATTTTGCGTGGTAATCAGTCATCACTAGACATATTTGTTGCCTTTTTCTGAAGTTGATATTGGTCTGCGGAAGTCTATCCCAATCCTCTGGAAAGGGTGTTGTGCAGGGGGCAAGGGCTGGAGCATTCCAGCTGGTTTCTGAGGTGGTGTCTTTCTTGTCTGGCAGTCCGGGCACGACAGCGTGTATCGCGTGATGTTGGTGAATACTTTGGGCCAAAAGTAGTGCCACCGGATTTTCTCCATGGTTCTCCGGATACCGAGGTGTCCGGCCGTGACGTTGTCGTGACACGCTGTCAGGATTTCTCGCCTGAGCCCCCTTGGTACCGCCAGTGCCAAGATCTCCTTGGCAAAACCTTTGGCCGTTCAGTGCATTACATTCTCGATGAGAGTAAACGCCCGTGCCGCACGTTTGATCTTCCTTGTGGCTGTTCCATCAGGGTTCCGTAGACGCTCTCGGATAGGTTTCAGAAACAGGTCAGCCTCCTGGAGAGCCGCCATGTCCTTCTCTCCTCTTGTCAGCACCAACAGCGGTAATGCTTCTGCACTGAATGGAGCCGGGTCGTGAGGGATTCAGGATAGAGTGTCAGCGTTGGTGCTCTTCGTTCCAGAGCGATGTTTCAATGTGATGTTAAACTTTTGGAGTAGCAAGCTCCAGCGTATTAGGGGATTGTTGGGATTCTTAACTGTTATAAGCCATGTTGGACTGGCCTGGTCCGTGGCGACCATAAAAGGTACGCCGAAAATGTATGGCCGGAGTTGTCTTGTGACATACACAACAGCAAGGCATTCCTATTCTGTTGTGCTGTAGTTCTTTTCAGCAGCGTTCAGATGGCGGCTGGCATACCCGATGACATGTTCGCTTGTCCAGCGCCGATGCCGTAGCTGCAGGCGTCTGTGTGGATTTCGACGGGTAGGCCTTGGTCAACAGCTGAAGAACTGGGGCACTGGTAAAGCGCTCCTTCAGCATGTCAAACGCTCGCTGACAGTCCTCGTCCCAAATCCAGGAAATGTCTTTCTTAATAAACTCCGTAAATTCCGTCAAGGGCCGGGCGAGACAAGCAAAGTCCTTTACAAATCTTTAATAGTAATTGCACTATCCCAGAAAGCTTCAGACCTCTTTTGCATTTGGGGGTGGGCTGCTTTCCTTGACGACACATGTTTTTTGAATCTGCTCTGATGGTTTCCCCATCCAGCACATGCTCCAAGTAGCGGATGCTGGTGGTGGCCACGTGGCACTTCCGAGCCTGAAGCCATAGACCTGCTATGTCCAAGGGTTGTAAGATGTCCTGTAGATCCTTTAGGTGCTCGGCCAGCGTGGATGAGAAGGCAGTTATGTTGTCTAGGTACGCCAGGCAAGTCTTTCAAAGCTGGCCCGAGAGTACCTTGTTCATCATTCGCTGTAATGTGGCGGGAGTGTTACAAAGGCCAAAGGGTACCACTTTGAACTCGTACAATCGCCCTGTCCGTAGCAAAGGCCGTCTTTGTCTTCTTTGATTTGCACTTGCCAGTTCCCTGATGCCAGATCCAGGGTGGTGAAGTATCGGGACCCTTGAAGTCAGTCGATAATGTCACCGACTCAAGGCAGAGGGTGGACATCCTTGCGTGTCACGGTGTTTATTCGCCGGAAGTCAACGCCAAACCTCCATGAACCGTTGTGCTTGTGTACGAGGATGACTGGTGAAGACAAGAGCTTGAGGATTCCCAGATTACTCCTTCCTGCAGCATCCTGGCGACCTGTTTGAGGATGGTGTTACGCTCGAATGTCGAGCTTTGACACGGGTACTGACGTACAGGTCTGGATGCCCCAGTGTCGATTTCGTGCTCCACCAACCTGGTCCGTCCCATGGTGCTCCCGGTGTGGGAAAAGAGGTGGGCGTAATTCCCAAGCGGCTGTTCCACTTGTTGCTGCTCCTCCGACAAAAGCTCGGGGTCGATTTCCACCTCTCTGGAGCCGTGGCTTGGAGCCTTGGCCGCTGTTGCGCATAGGGCAGTATCGTGGAGGCCTGTTGCCCTTCTGACGGCTGCACCACGAGGCATGATCGGGTAAGGGGATGGGTTGGTGTCACAAACGAATGCCACACCATCATTGACACTTGTCAGAGTCTGAGCCACATTGATGCAAGAGGTTTTTGAAGTCCCTGTTAGGGGTTTCACTAGGTACGAGCCTGTGGCAGCTATGCCAACTGCGAGGATAGTTTCGGTGCGAGGCGGTAGCCTGACCTCGTCGAGGCAGTAGGTGTTGACGGGGGTGTTCATGGGGTGATCGTTCTCAAGACGGAGCCTCACCCTCACGTGATGTCCCTGAAGTACAGCCAATCGCCTCGGGAAATCGATCACCATATTTGTCGATCGGCAGAACGGCAACCCACACAGCACTTGATAGGGAAGACCCTCAATCACAAGAAAGTTTGTCTGAATGTCCATCTGCACCACGGTCACATGAAGTTCAACTTCACCACAAGCGTTCACCATGTCACCACTGACACTGCGTATAACCGCTGTAGTCGCTTGAGCCCCTGTTCCCAGCCGCTGGTGAAATTCGGGGGGACCGTGTTCACAGCAGCTCCGGTGTCCACGATCATCTCCACGTGGTGGCCGGCTATGATAGCGGGCATGGTCAGCATCTGTGACCCGTGGTACGTGGCGTAGACGGCGTCCCTTGTTTTTGCGCAGGTAAGACTCCAGGACCCGCATTCACTCATTTCCTGACGGATACGAGTTGTTTCCGGCTGGGGCTGCTGCCTTGCCTCGCATTGGCACATGATGTGGCACAGTCTGCCGCAGCTGTAGTAGATGGCTTGGCCCGCCTGATTCTGTGATCTCTGTGGGGGGAATCGTCGCCTCTGTGATGTCATTAGGTGTTCCACAGCTGTGGTCAGCTCCTAGATGGAGTGCTGCAGAACTCCGATCATCTCCGTTGTGACTTTGTCGTGGGTTGTAGGCACTCGTGATGGTCCCTTGATATACAGTATCCAGGAGGCCTCTGGTCCATGGTTCGCCACAGCCCCGGGGCTGGCTTAACAGGAGGCAATGAAGTGAACCCAGGGAGCGGGCGGGAAGGCATTGAGAGGAGTGCGTGGCGGGCCATGGCTCCGATGCGCATAAGCCGCTGTAGGTGGCATAGGAACTCGGTGGGTGTTTGAGGGTTCGTGATTGCCACTCTCTCCATCATTTCAAGTCGGAGTCCCCGCAGCAGGTACCGGCACCGCGTTCACTTCAGACATGTCAGGTTCCGCCCGGGCGCAGAGCTGCAGCATTGACGGGACATATACTGTTGAGGCGTCTCTCCCAGCTGTTGGCGCTTTTTCTGGAGCTGCAGGAACGCCCAGTCCTTGACGTCCTCACCCGCGAAGTCCCTTTGCGAGATTGTCTTCCACCCGTTCCAGGTCTCCAGCGCCAGGCTCTGTAGCATTCCGCCGTATTATCGCCGTGCTTACTGTTTCAGGACAACGACCAGGTTGTCAGCTTTTTGGTCGCCAGACCAAGCCAGGGCTTTGGCGTATCGGTCGTACACCCGCAGCCAGTCCTCCAGGTCATCCTCAGCGTTCCCCTTGAATTTGGGGGGGGGGTCGTAAGGGCGCATGATGTATTCGGCAGCGGGAGTATCGACGGGCGACGTCATACTGTTTCACCTGACTGTTCTGTTTCGGAGGATACGTTCGTTCTCTCCTGTCATGCACCTTATTTCTTCTCGTTATACTGCTTGCATAGGTTGAAGAGGTCCTCAAATCGCTGGTGGATGTTCCGTGCCGCCATTTCGTCTTCAAAAAGTGTCGCCTCATTTTGTGGGCAGCGGGATTCCTGCAGCTTAGTGCGCCGCGCTCACCTTGCCGCATATTTCGTTTGCTTTTTTGGTTTCATTACGGGTTGTATCAAGTACCCCGCACCTCTACCAATTTGTAACATTTCTATTTGGTTGTGGGAGGCAAGGCGTAAGACGCAGGGGGCACTTTCAATAAGGTTGCTGCACTGCCCAAGGAGCGGCAACTTCGATGGAACTGCGTGGCCGGCCTGAAGGCTAATGCACTGCAGTAGTCACCGTTGGAGGACCGAGGGCCGAGAGTCTAAACAGAATTCTCGTTGCCGGGTGTACGCCTAACACAACGAGTCGTTGTCGAGGTCTCACTGCCTGGTCGCTCACAATCTGCACTTTTTATAGCCCACTCCCGATGTCCCGAGGGCGTAGGGAGATTAAGGAACCTCCCACCCTTCAAGGTTTGGAGGAGCCCCATCTCTTGGGACTTTGGGAAACCCACTAGGCACCTCCCTCCCCCCTGTGGGCAGGCAGCGAACCAATCCATTTATTTTCTTGTTATAGGGCAACCTCTTTTTTTTTTTTGTGGACTGCATAGTACTCTATGCTCTTTGATTGTTTATGGCCTTGAGCACCTGCTGCTTGAATGCCCAAAAACTTTATAATTCTTCCGCGAGACCAGGAACGGGTAAAAGGTGTCATTGTTAACAACTGAATTTTTTTTTCGCGTCTTTCTTTTTGTGCAAGTTCATTTGTTAAATTGTTTGTTGACTGCACATAATCAGAGAATGCGAAATCTTTCCCTGTGTGTCACAGCAAAGTAGATGGCTGGTCAAGGCCAAGAGATTGGCACAGTCTTCTCTCTGCTTTTTGCTGAAACCTGGATACTTTCTTCCTCACATAGTATTCTTGCCTCCACTGTGGTTGCTTTCTTTTATGATTACTGAAATCATCACTTCATCAACCCTCCTGTACCCACTAGGAACCAACTTGCCAGTCTTTGTTAGACCCACTGTGTCCGACCAAATCCGATCAACTGCCTCGCGCTTCGACACCAAGGTGGTTTTTGTCTGCAGGTTCGAGGCGATCTGAACCAATGATTTTATCTATATTTTAAATGTTGTTGGTGTCAGCTATTTGCGGTGTTGTACAAGATACTCGACAAAAGTATTTAAGACGAGATACTAAATACCTAAATAAGAAAGTGTTTCGAGTAGTATTCAAGTTAATTTTACGCCAAACTATCTTGAGTAGAGCACAAATACTTTGAAAAATAATTGAATTACTTTCGAAGACACTTTATAAGCGCGTGACGAGCTGAACTTATAAGAACTAAAAAAAATGAGGCACCCTGATTATATTAACTTAGCTGAAACGCATACCGTTAGATGACCTCCATATCGTTAGATGACCTCCTAGTGTACACGTCATTTGTCCCCCTAGACATCTGCAAAGAAGAAAAAAAGAACATTTAGTTTTAGTACTTCCCCTTGGGGACAAACCTCTTCATATGCCGGAAAAAGTGTTTAAGATACTGAGTGGAAGATACTAAAAAATGTAGTTAAGATAGAGTACTAATTACTCTGAATCAAATGTCTTCAAGATTCCAAAATACCGACAAAAATATCTTAATTACAGTATCTTGAGTAGAGTATTTGAGATACGTACAAGTCTTGCTATTTGCTTGTTTCAGGCGAACCTCCTGCCATCATATTGCTGGCGACACAGGAGAAAAGTGGTCCACCCGCCCTCTTGTTTAACATACCCTAAAATACGCAGTATAATTACGAAATATTTACAGATATTTTTATTGACACGCGTATATACATATACAGAAAGCTAGTACACAACTGTACTGGAAGCATACATCTTTGTACTAACGTTACCGCCGTCGATAGCTGGTCGTCACTTTTCAATATCTTACAAATAAAGGTAAAACAAATAAACAGTGAGCGACACCAGTCCAAAATGTATAATGCGGTAAAAAAGTTCCCGTGCGTCTGTGTTTCTCCTAAACCATTGGAGAGCCAGTCCCTGTAAGCTACCTAGGTTGCTCGGCGAATGACAAAGCCATTAATATGTTTAGAGTGAAAAATAGTCGCCGAGGGGACACTCGGAGACGTGAACGACTGTTGTCTGTCCGTCATAAAGACATCATTTTAGAGCGAAACAATAATTCGGATTCGCCATTCGCCGAGCTTCCCCCGCGGCTTAGAGATTGATCCTCCGCTCTGGTAAAAGTAGACGCGCAGGAAGTTGTGCGAGGAAAGAGAAAAGGTAGGGAGTGGCAAATATTTGTGATTTCATGTGCCGGAAAAATATTAAAAGAACCTGAACAATACTTAAAAATTCAAAAATGTCGACCAGCCAGCAGATTTCACTGGGGCCTGCATTTTTATTTTAGGAAATTCCGGCAAATTTCAGTCGTGTGGCCTTTAGCCCCACAACTTTTGCAACTGTGAATCCGTGGGGGTCGAACAACTCCAGGCCGCTTCTTCACCCATGGCCCAAAAGCGACGCTCAGAGCGCCCACCAGGATTCCAGCCAAGGTCGCTGTGCCGGGGCCACCCAATACATGATACTTGTCCGCTGCCAGCTGGCCTGTTATCACCTTTTTCTCTCGGTCGAGGAATTTGTGCTCAAAACGAACAGACATTTAGTGGATGTCTTTGGACAAAAGCAGGCCTATTCCACTATAGTATTGCAAGATTGAACCGCTTATTATGATCATGGTTAATGCTGTTTCATTAGAAAGGCCACGCAACGATTTTGCTACTTTCACCAAATACCGTTCCGAATAAATACTTGAGGTTCATTATGGGCGGAAAGCATGTGGCAACCCTCCACAGACCTTGTTTATTCATGTTGGTCGTGCTCTAATAAGTGGTCAATGGGCCATTGTCCGTGTGGTCCTGTGCACCACGTGACCACGCTGGAAAAAGCTCACCTTTGGTAATCACATGACCATGTTCCAGGGGGGTCATGTGAACATGGTCAGTTGGACCCCGCCCACCACGTGACCAAACTGCTAATAGCGCACTTATGGTGGTCGCATGGTCACGTGACCTTGTTTCGTGGGGTCACGTAATTACGCAGCGACGATTAAACTTGTAGCTCATTGGCGTTGTGCATGAGAATACTTGCGTGTCACTTATGTCAGTATGGTTGTGCACAGTGCCTGAAATTCAAACTCAAAATCGTTTCAAAGCCCCTTTAAACCGCGTGGAAGCAAATTATAGTCACGGCTTCCGGTTTTAGCACACGTGCCCAGCTTTGTCCCTACAAGAGGAGAAATAAAAGCCAGTAGTTCATTGGAGGATAAGTGAGTGAAGAGAGGACGGTAGCTGGCAGGTAGACCGGCATAAAATACTTGTTTGTCGTTGTTGTTAAAAACATCTGTATTAAGTCTAACAAAGGAAAGATAGAAAGGGAGAACCATGGGTGGCTGCCCCTATTCCGGGTCCAATTAAATTTCTACCGAGGTGCGCGCTGTCCGAGAAAGAGTGAAAGTTTTTGTGTTCATGGCTTTTATTTTTAGCACTCTAATAATACGAATGTTGAGGGCTCAAATAAGTCACTAAGATTATAAAAATATTTTTACTGCTTCTCCTGGCTCATGCAGATGTACTTTACCATTTGTGAAAATCAATGCCGCTATTCGCTTGAATGTAATGTGTCAAAAAGTAGGCGTAATTTGGTTAGACTGAACAGAATTGCATGTAAACTCCTCTCAATAGTGTTATGGTAGGTCAAATGATAGAGTTAGTATGCCATATGATTGCTATATTTTCATCTAATTAGTTGCTTAGAACATCTAACAATCTTGCCTTTGCAAGAGACGAGTGATTTTATGGGAAAGGGCAACTCGGAAAGATACAAGCTTACATCCACAGTAAAGATGACCAAGTTCTGCTCCTTCGTGCGCTTTATTGCATGTGGCAGTGCCTTGTTAGAGAACAGTACTTCGGAGTCAACTGCCCTCTTCCGGAGTTACGGTATGAGCTTGTCACAGAACACGGAATCTGCTCTTTGCCTGAGCTATAGGGCAGTTCCTAAAAGCAAAGTCCAGATGCTAGCTGTACTTTGCAAAAACACGCACACTTATTGAATCATCGGAAAATTGTAATAGCATTTCTCGGTAGAAAGAACACGAAAATATGAAATTTAGCCAAAATATGTAGACACGTCATGTTTTTCTTTGGGATCTAGTATAAAACTAAATTAACAAGACCTTGAGATAGTTGCATTGCATGATTTTCGTTTTGCACAACAAACTTTGATGTTTGCTTCAAATGACTATTGAAGGTGTCCAAAAAAAAAAGCGGGTTTACTACAGTTGATAAAACGCCGTTTTATCGAGGCTCGTTTTAGCCCAAGAGGTATGGTTTATCGAAGCACGGTTTAGCGAAAATGGATATGTTTTATCGAGGCCTCCGTTCAAGAAATGCTGCTTGTAGGCGGCGGCAAGCTAGGCTTCCAAACAGACCGCGCTTCGTGCGGTGACCCCTTGCTGTTGATCGGGGAGAATTTAATATAAGCTCGATCGTGGATCTCCAAGTGTTGGTTAGGGTTCGGCAAGCTAGGCTAGCATGTCCGCGGTCGCATTTCCTCGAAACGGCGATCCAACCTACTGTTGTCGCGAAAACGGCGTTCACTAAAACGAGCTTCCCTAACCGCACTTCTCCAAAAATCAGCATACTGTTCTCCATAGCTTACAACCATGCTGGCATGTACTTACCACAACTTCTTTGACCACCGCTGACCCCCGTCGCCATACTGCAGGTTGTTTCCACCTACGTAGACTACCGCAAAGTCCAACTTATTGAGAGGCAACCCGCTTATGTTCTCCTTGAGAGCCTAACCGTCGCTCCTGAGAAGCTAAATGTGCACACTTGTATGCACTTATCTAAAAACAAACGGTCGCGGCAAAACCATTTCACTTGGCTGCTCCCGAAGATTGCACCTTTCATGTTCGTCCGGACCTCAATGAAATCTTCTAAATCTCACTTCTCTGTATGCCAGGGTCGAACGCTAGAGCACGTCTTTTGAAAGCGATACGCCACAAGTGCACACAAGGAACTGAATAAAGAACCAGGATGGGCTGAGTGAGAAACAGCTAGCTAGACTTACTTTTGCCTGAAACATGTAGTCCATGTTTCTAGTGCAGGCCACTAGACTTCCGAAAAGTAGCTCCTAAGTCATTTTTATGGAACATGCAGATGGTCTTCACCGGAAAAGGAAACTGTGGCGAAGCGCTTATTTGTATGTGTTTTACTTGTTTTGATGTCTAGCATTCAACAATGCTGCGGAATGAACACCGTGAAAACTAACACTAAACAAAAACTAACCCCAAACAAACCAAAGAGCCAAAACCCGTGCAAACTCCGCGCGAGATCTTTCCTTCTGTTTTTACTTTGTGCATCGTTCTTGCTACCAGCAATTCATGTCGCAGTGGGTCGATACATGTACCCTATACACTGTCAGCAGTGCCAGGATTGAATTCCAGGCTTGGGATGGATGGAATTCCAGTCTGTTTTTTTCATTTCAACTGAACTTCCGAAAGTCAGCCCTTGCGAATTAATGCCAGATTCGGTAATTTGGTGCTGAGGACGTCCACCATATCTGATGCACATTTGATACCTGATGTAGCTGGCCCTCGAAGGTTGTAAACTGTTGCATCATGGTGCTTTACGAGGCCTTCAATTGCATCGTAGGCGTTCTTGCCTCCCAGTAGCGGAAACTAGCCACTTGCCTGACAGGTACTCGGTCTTAGCGAGCCCATGAAGTTGGTACCTATTCTTGAATTAGCTTTCTCTGCCGTCACTGATTTACATAAAATGTGTGTAGAAAGGAGCAACGTCTTCAAGCCACTCGTGAATTTTCCCAAGGCCGTAGCATGCATGGGCGGAATCGTGGCTGGTGTCATCACTGATCAGGGCGCAGCTACAGGTCCCTTTTTTGGTTTTCGCTACGGATGTGAATATCTTCCGACCGAATAGGGTGTGCCCTCCAACGGTTTTGCCTCCCTTCCTTTTCCACCAATCAACGCACCCTTTTTTGTGATGTTATCCTCTGGGTAACCAATTAACCAAAAACACGAAAGATGCAGCTACACTAACTAAAACGTGGACGGGAAGGAATACACGACGTTTTGGGCGAACGCCCTCCTTCAAGTGATAGATACGAAACATGGCGAGGAACAAGGAAAGGGTCATATACGTCACAAGAAAAGGGGGCTATGCATGTGTTACTCACCAATTTTTTGTTTCTTACACAAAGAAGGGTGTCTGCCCGAAACGTCGTGTATCCTGTATTCCTTCCCGTTCACGTCCTTTTTATTGTAGCACAATCATATCTCTTTTGTGATTACGTGTCCAAGCTTATTGTTCTTGGCAGCCCCATTCTCCAGTGGTTACACGTCGAGATAAACATCTGCTATCTGTGGTTGATTCCTTTGCTTGGCATACACAGAGACGCCACACGCCGACTACTGAAAACGTACCCTGTGAAGCGTGCGACAGGCTAGCATCTCTCGATTGCTCCGGCTCATGCGCATTCTTTTTAATCTTGTACAAAGAAAAATAACTTGCTAAATATTATCACTTAGAAATTATCGCCCACCCCTGTGCTGTCAATCTGACCACTTGGAGCACTTTTACAAGCTGTAAAAATTATGAACTTGTCAACTACGGGTATGTATAAGACACATAAACAATGCAACATATTTTTGCACATCATGTTAGTAGATATCATTGGCGTTCATTTGGAAGAGGTGAAGAAATCAAAGATGGCATATTTTTTAAATTGATTTGCAAAGGTAGGAATATTTAGTAAAATGCCCCCATTTGAGCGTTTCTCGTTAACTTTTCCACTAACCAGGACAACAGTACTTATAGCCTAATAGAGGACAACACGCTGGCAAAGTTTGAAAATCCTGGCTTAAAGAAATGCGAAGGAAAAAAAAAAATTAGAACTTAGGGAGTATTGCACAATGTGCTATCTATGCGGTTTTTTATTTAAAAATAACGACGTCGATATGTCGTGATAAATACTTTGGGTCAATCATCCCCATACTTAACTTGTCAGTAAATATTTCTGGGCCAGAAGCCACAACACATTTTGGGGGAGAGTTGCCTGAAATGCCATTTTTGCGAAACCTACAGACAGCGCTTCAGATCGAGGAGGTGTTTCTGACTTTTTTCCTTGAAGGCAACTTTGTTTTTTCTTACAACAAAGACGGGTTTCATTTTTCTGGGCATTGAGGCAGCAAGATGAACTTTTTTGGTCAAAATTAAAAACCATCACCGGACACAGACGGCCGTTCTTATCTGAAGACAGTGTCGTCCTAGAGAAAACTGCCGCGGCATAACATATCGACTGCGTGCATATTTGACGCACAAATATCAGTAAGCTAGGTGGCCTCTTTACGTTTTATTTATGTAGAATACGCTTGCAGCATCATATTTTAATGCATTCTTTTAGTGGGCCAGAGCAAAAAGGAAAATCGGACCCTTCACGTAACATATTTTTGTAGCTTTACTTTTTCAAGTACAAAAGAGGGATCTTAGTAGTTGAGGAGAAGTAACCAAACTTAGGAACGACTATTGAGACACGACATGAAATGTAGAAACGAAAACTGGTAGTCAGTCAAGTGCAAAACAAGCACCCAGGAGATTTTATTGACATTGCACGGTCACAATTTAATATTGCAATTATGAAATTCAGCTAAATTTGGAAAATAGACGCAATTGGAAACACTCTCGAGCACCTCGATTGAAAGAACGCATGTTGTTTCTCTTCTCACTCAGATCACTGTAGTGGTACTTCGTCCTTCCCCACAACCCCAACACAGTAAAGACGATAATGAGTTAATTTTTCAAAGGCCCGCGCATAGAAGGATAACATTATGTCCCTTGATTGCAGATTAGCGCAGTCTTCATGCACGGGACTGCCCAAGTTGAAGCACTGGAGGTGGTCACAAACTGGAGTCGATAAGACAGTTTGCCAAGCCGACCAAGTCTTGCTCTAGAACATATAAATAGCAGATTGGTTAAAAGCTGAGTCAATAATTCTGTTCAATGCAGGACACCAAGTGACTGTTGCGAGCTTTCATGAGGATTCCAAACTAGGCAATGATAGCGACGTACTTCGTCTCTTGAACACATGCGCATCTGGAAGCAACCTGTCTACATTAGAAGTTATACGTTTATTCAGTGTGTAGTCCACACCAACCTAAAGTATACAAAGTGACTCTCAATTGATCGTGGCAATCGCACGACTCTGATAAAGTGAAAATGTACATCACTCGCGACAGAAATCATAACTAAATGAGGATGTCATAAAAAAATTCCTTATCTCTTGATTTTGGTTCTTCTCTTTGGGAAGGCCAGTCAAGTGACATATCGCAGCTGAAAAGTCTAGACTTTCACAACCAATAATGACCACGACCACAACACAGCGATAGAGTGCGAACAGCCGTCACCGCCACACAGACAACAACACATCGGCGTTCAGAGTTCTGCAAATCCTCCGGAGAAGTCACTCCCCGCGAACACACACCTACCGCACTCCTCTAGCCCCTCGGGGTGACTGCCGCCCCGCGGCTCCGCGCCCCTCCGTCATGGGCGACCCGGCACCCGGCATGAGCCTCATCAACCCGCGAATCCGCTGTGAACATTGAATGCGACGTCATCACTGTCATTTTACGTCACCCTACCGAAGAAGATGTCATTTTACGTCGCCCAATCTTGCAACACAGCCGTACCCTTCCACACAATCAATTCCGTCTGCTATGCTACCTCCACGATCGCAATGTGTCTGCTTATGGGCACTTAGGAGCCCATCATTTGCAGCGTAAAATCGTTGAAACACTTTTTCCGACTGCCATCTGCTAAGAAACAGCGTGACGATCGACACCGAGAACTGGAAGAAGTCACCTCGGTTGTCAGCATCCTATTCAAGTCTTCCCTTGATACAGTAACCTAGTTTCCAACCTTTGACGGTTGGAACAAGGGCACAAGCTCGAGCCTGAGACAAGATTGAAACTTCCCGAGCGCGAGGGGTGACTACGTTTGCTTTGCTGATTGATGGCCGCCGCGCCCCCCAAACCGTTTTTGGTGAGCATTGAGTTTAGCAAACGACGCCTCTGGAAATAGTGTCGTCTCTTGCTGACTTGCAGTCAATGTCTCGTTGCCATGGTGATGGTGGCAGTAGCAGACAGACTCTGTACGGGGAAAAGCACAGCAGTGTTGTGAGATCAGGTGCATGTTAATGTTTTTTTCACAATGCGACGGCTGCAAAACGAAAAAAAAAAAAGAGTTTGAAGTAAGAACTGAATGCCAAGGACTGGTTTCCTCCAAACCTTGACTGCAGGAAACCAGTTTTCGGCGTTAGGTCTTTATCTTATTAACATATCGTCGCACCTTGCAGGCAAAGCATACTTTTTGGTGCTCCAGCGGCTAGTGTTTTTACATTGGTGTAAAGTATCAGTCTGCCACTCTTTCTTCACAAAAAAAAAAAAAGATGAACATGGACTGTTCAATCTGGCTACCTTGGTATTTTGCCGGATTTATACTGCATGCGTAAAATTTGATGACGTTGAATCATTGACGGATTCGCGGAGAAGTTTGGCCGAAATTCCGCTTTGCCGAATTACAAGATTAGGCAAAAGTTTGGTCCATCACTGCTTGCACCCTTCAGAGTGAGTGTAATAAGCTTAGGGCACTGAACTAACCGTTATAGTCCAAAAGTATTGAAGCGTCTTTAAATTTCTTTGTGTCGTGTGTACCGGCTGGGTAGTGCTTATGCAATTATTCTCGCAGTGCCTAGCGTTGTGTCCGTCCGATGGAACCCGAAATAAGAATTAGATTTACGCCCCATGTAACTTTACCCCAAGGTTTCAAGTTACGTTCAACCTAACCGAAAATGAAAATTATTATGTCCGACGTAACGGCAAATAAAATTTAGAGTTACTTAGCCATATGAACTTTGCTCTCAGCACGAGCTAGTACATTTAAGTGCAGCTAAGGCTACAAGCTGGCATCACAAACTTGGCAAGGGGTGGGAGGGGGGGGGAGGGAGGGGGGAGGTAGGGGGGGAGGAGGAAGGATGGGATGTTCTGTTATTTTGTTAACCCTATATTTCATGATCAAATATTTTGAGTGGATATAAATTCTCTCCTATTGGAGACTCAAATACAAATGAGAAAATTACATCGCTAAAAATTTACATGACAGTTTAAATGAGTTGTCAGCTGATTCTAGTTATGTACCACACGTGCTACATCATGCAATTAAGGTTGGTATAACTTGTAGTAAAACTACTTGGAATGTCTAGACATGCAATAAACATTTGTTTATTATACAAAAAATGTTTCTAACAAAGTTAAGAGTTCATGATTAAATATTTTGAATGAATATAAATTCTCTCCTATTGGAGATGCAAATACAAATAAGAAAATTTGATTGCAAAAAATTTACATGAAAGTTTAAATGAGTTGTTAGCTGATTTTAGCTACGTACCATACATGCTATATCATGCAGTTAAGGTATAACTTGTAGTCAAAATACTTGGAATGTCTAGGCACGCAATAAACATCTGTTTATTATACAAAAAATGTTTCTAACAAGGTTATTTGACTGAAATGAAATTGTCTATACAAAATGAAATGCAAATTGTCAACACTCGTAATATAAACTGTGCGTCAGCAATTTGGTTGCTTTCAGTCTTTAATAAGGTCCTTCTTTCAAGCGAAATTAAAATTCCAAAATGCAGTGCACTTACCTTTTCTTGAAAAGGGCCGCATCATGTAGATTTTCAGTGGAAATGCCTCATCACCAACAAAAAAAGCAAGTCCCCTCTATCCCAACGTTTTGGTCTGGTGGCACGCCCATCTGGCCTTGCAGCAGCCGCTCCTGAAGCTTGCTGCGTGAAAATATGCCTCCGTCGCTCTCGCTCCCATGATGGCCAAGTTCTACATACAGAAACCTAAACAAAAATATAAGGAAGTAAAAAGGACTTGCTTTAGTTTGTCGTTTATGTTGAGGCCTATCTTTTGTTTTGCCCTAGTCTCTGCGAACTGCATGAAATGACCCACACATCCTTGCTGTTTTGTTTTGTTAAACCTCTGGCATAGTAAAAAGAAATGGGCCGAGTGTGATCATGCACACTGGCAGGAAAGGCATGGGAGATTGCGGTCCTATTTTAGTGAACGCGCTTTCTTTAACTTGATCAGTGAACGTAGCCCTCGAAATGCACGTGGGAGTCACTTCTATTTGCACTGAGCAGGTGACACTCTTTCATTCCGGGAGGCATCGCAGCGCATCCCAGTTGAAAATTCCCATTAGGTTCCAATTGTAATTTTTCCATTGGTACCAATTAGGTTTCTGGACAACAAATTGGACACTGCAATGGGAACCAACAGGAACCATTTGGGACCCATCGCGGTTCCAAGTGGAAAAATAATTCTAATTGGTGAGACCCACTGGCCAGTGTGCTTCCAATTTAAACTTACTAAAACCAATTGGTTCCGATTAATACCTGTCGGAATTCCAATTGGATGTAATGGAAATTTTTAGCAGGGATGCCCAAAATGTCACTGAAGGCATATGGTGCAGAAGAATTGAATAACTTAAAATAATCAGTGCACAATTTTTAAACATCACAATCGTTGTCCTGAACCTCTTAATAAATAAGTACGGATGATGCTGACTGATCTTACCTAAAGTTGCAAAATGGAGAGGTGTACTTACCTATAATGTGCGTCACTAACGGCAAGCATAGACTTGCTGACGTGCCTTTATAATTTCTATCGAGGCTGCCAGGTTTTTGGGGGCATTCCACGGTGACATGCTTCCCGTCAATGGCTTTCAGGCAATGAGGGAAATTCCAACGTTCCTCAAAGTCGGAAGCAACCTGTATAACGAGATTTCAAACAGTTCACTTTCTCAAAAAATACATAGTAAGCATGCTCGTCTCTCCTGGTTTTCTTTTTCTTTTCTTAGGTTACAGAAATAAATAATGCAAGCGAATTGTCACTGGAATGGTAAGCATGACCACAAAAAGCATTTTCTGTTTTTCACCCATGCAGGTCTGCGTGCGTTTTCCAGATTTTCCAATGCCAGATTCGAACAGTTACAGTATACCACATACACTTGGTTGGCTAGCAAACACTTTGGCCTTCTCCAACATCAAATAACTGTAAAAGAAATGCTCCTTTACAGTTGTGCCTTAGTACAGTCACGGCGAGCACGGACAAGAGTGATGCGCCATTTCGATTCAGCATGTTCCTCCAATGTGTTTGGAGTTTAGTTTGATGCGCCTTGCATTTCTTATTATGACTTACCCATGCTTTCCAAAGTCAAATTTGAGGGTTTTACAAGCTAAACCAGTGACGGGCATCTGGCATGCCCCAGCGGAGTACTGAGGATTAATTTGGACCACCTGGGGATCTTTTGATGTGCTACCGAAAGCTCAGTTACACGGCGCCTTCTCTGCAATAAGCGTCAGTCAGATTGCGGGCACATCGGCCAGGGTTCGAACCTGCCACCTGGGGATCCGTAGGCCGGCGCTTTGCCTCGGAGCCACCGAGGTTGCTCGTGCTTTCCGCTAATATAGTTGTAAATTGGCATGTAATATTGGCACCAGCTAAATCACATCCGTTGCATGATCACATTGATTTAAGCAGCACTCTGGTTTACATGTTTTTTCTTGTGCCCTGGTCTGAGGGCAGGGCCAGCTGGTATCTGTCTTTGCTCGGTCGTTTCAACTTATGTTGTCCATGACTGTACACTCCATAACAGTCACCTTTTACTGCTCCACTTTAAGCATCTCTTGTTGGTCTGCAGAGGTCAAATACACTCAATGCTTTTAGGCTCGTGATAGTAACAAGACCTTGTAACATACCCTGAGCCATTCCTCAGCTGTCTGCGGGCAGATCAGGTGCACGGGCTGAAGTATATCCCATCGAGCATCGCAGACATCGGACACCACGCGGCATGCAGTCGATCTGCCCACCAGGAAGTAAGTTCACCATCCTTAACGTGAGGCTGGCTACAAGGAACCTGCCAAGGCAGATGTAACACTTGTGACAAGCAGTTGATAACCTGACTCACTAAACCCTGTATACAGTAATTATTGCTGGTGGGAGTCAGTGGATAAGCAATTATTGCCACATTGAAAAGCAGTTGTATTTGTTCAAGTTTGTGAAGGGAACATCCAAATGTTGTCTACGCTATTCACACATTGTGTAATAATGTAGATCCACAAAAAGTGTACTGCACTGTGTTAGAAAAGCCGAGAGGGAAAATCATTGTGCAAGTCCTAATTCTGGTGATATTAACAAAACAGTCCAGCTTTTCACTTCAGGCAGCTATAGATAAGGTTCCCATGTGAGAACGATAACGTTCTCACATGGGACCAGAAATACCAACACCAGAAACGTGTTCCTACGTATACGGGACAGCTTTACCCGTAATAAAGACAGAGTATTATCATGTGTCCTTCTTCGTGAAGGCTGCTGTAAAGGGGCGCAAAAGGCAACAGGGGAAACACATTACTGAGCGCTTGTGGCACAGATGCAGCAGCTTGTTTCTGCCACACATCAGCTCTCATATAGCTGCTAAAGTAATTTTTTTTGTTTGTATTGATGCCTTATCTCGGAGGTCAAAGCCAAACGATCAGTCGGAGAAATCGCCTTTTGGTAGTTGGTGTCCTTTTTCGCAATTCTTTCAGTCAACAGCCCTAGGAGGGTGTCGAACGCCTGCGGCGGCATTCTAAGGAAGCTAAGAGAAAATATGAATATAAGCATGTGACAGGTAGTTAACACGAAGTAAAGAGAAAAGCTCGCGGTAATACTCATTGTCCCACACTCGGAGCTTGGTAAGGAGTCGACCTGCGTGGTTAGCGACTTCCCGTGAACGCAGGCTGGGGCGCATACACAGAAGCTAGGATTGCCACAACTTCCTCCTCTTTGCTCAGCCGGTCAAAAAGATCCATGACCGCAAGAGGAACCGATGCGCGGAAACGAAAACGAAAAACGGGATGGCAGGAACAGCAGAACTGGCGACGGCTTCCGAGAAATATTGTTAAGAGCGAGATCAGGCGAAAGTTTTCAAGAAGCAACCATGAAGCAATTCGCTCATCGCACGCGCCGGTGTGAACATCTAAACATCGGGCGACTAGATCGCATTGCCGGTGTAAATGCGCCTTTAGAAGGTGCGAAAGATGATATCTGGTGAGAAGCGAAATGGTAAGAGGCCATGGCGAATGTGAAACATAAGCAAATGCAGCTTTTAGCTCAGCTAAAAAAAAGAAATATGCAAATTCGAAACTGAGAAGACTTCTGGACATGTGCACTATGTTAAAGAGTAGAGTTTCCCCCTTCCAAAAAACAAACAAAAAAACTTGGCTTTGCTTTTGTGAGATTGTTGGCGCACGCTTTATGGACAGAAAAGTGGGTCAAGAGTAACAGTAAAGACTTACATCCCATAAATTTGTGGTTAAATAAACCATGCCTTTTTTGTCTACGCTTGTTATTTAATATTTGCATGCATTCTAGACTGATTTGTTATATTGGACGATTTTCCTGGGGAACGGAGGTGACCATATTGACGAGACTGTATAGGCAAACCTTCTTGTCGAAAATGTCATCTCCTACACTAATCTAAAGACAGAAGGCCTTTTTCCGCTAGGTTCTTTTTCTCAAATTCATGAAAGACCTTCATCACTTCATGCTTACAAAGGCACTTCAATTGTGGTGGAAGGGCCGCCAGCTCATTGGCAAAATAAAGCCCTAGTGCCACGTCTGGGCTCGAGGATTCAATGTGTGGCCTGTCGCAAGTCTTGGCCATTTATCTTGTTGACTCACTGAGAATCTTGCACAGTGATGCATACTCTCTGGCATCACGCTCTGAGGCGGTTGCCTTGTGGCCTGGCTTTCTTGAAGGTGGGTCTGGAAGCACAGCAGGTGAAACCGTAGCCTGCGTCGGTGCTGCCACTGGAGCCACTTGAGGTGGTGACACCGGATGAGTCGGCTCCAGCCGAGATGTGCTGGGCAGCTGGCCATCCCCCTCCAGCGTCAGCAACATCTGGCAGGTGTCTGTTGGCTGCAGGCTATGGTCGAGGGAGTCCTACAAAGAAAACAGGCACATTGCCGCACTGCACTTAAAACGGTGCTTCAAGACAATGCACTTACGTCATCTAGGGGGGCTTCGCAACTGTCCTCTGTCACGTCTTGAATGCCACTTCCCCTATATGGAGTGTAGGTCTTCATGAGGAGATCTGCATGTTGAATATGAATGAGCACAAAATTCATGGAACCAGTCACGCACCAGTGCCTAAATGTTCTTTGGTTTCTAAATTGAGAGTAACATACTTCGTTAAAAGTCAATGTTGTCTGCTATTTCACATACCCCTTGATATCTTCACTACCCCTGTGGCAGGCCCAGTGCTGCCAACCGTCTTGCGGGCCTTGGTTATAGTGGAAAACAGCGTATTGCATGAAAACAAATAAATTCTGTTCATAGTTGCCAATAAAGCTTTGTGCAGAACAAACAGTACCCTCTGCAACATATCTGTCCAGCTAAAAATTGCGGGTACGGGTAGAGCTCTCAGCTGGGCTGCTGCACATCATCTTGCCCAGCACCACTCCGGCCACAGCTGGTTCTCGATTCCCTGCCGTACCTCTCATATTTTGTGCCACATGTATGCAGTCTCTAGGATCCATTTCTGTAATAGAATGCCAAATATTTTTCAGCATGTAAGATAGTGTGCTAAGGGGAATGACAGGAAGTGCACGGCTCACGTCAATCCCCAACAATGGAGATTTCAATTCAACATATGAAATTTCAGTTGGTGTTGCACAACCATTTCACTTGGTATGGCACAACCTTTATTAACAGCCACTCGAGTTGCATACCAATGCTTAAGAACTTGTTAGTAAAACTTGAAAAAGAAATACTTTGATGTTTTTTTGACTAACTAATCTCAAATAAAGCTTTACGCCACGTTTCACCCCAAAACCAAACATATTTTCAAGCGCGTGGGTGACAGCTTGCTACGCTTGCACCGCATGATGGGATGTACTACAAAACGTAGAGCTTTCATAATTGTTAGCAGTCATAAAGTGCAGGCGAGCTGGTGAGGAATTCAGCTGCATTTGAGATTTTGTTGTTTTCGTCCGTTTTTTTATTTTCCTCCAACTCAGGGTCTACAAGTATATCCATAATTGTTGCAACTTCTGGTGCCAGCATTTTCCGGCTGACTGAGTTGCGAGTGCACGTTGGTCGAACTGCGATTTTTTTACACACTCGGACTGTGTGTAGTATGAAAATCGGGCGATATAGCTCATTTCCGCTCTTGTACCGCAGCTCAGAATACACCCAATACACACCCGAGATGAATTTTAGCTTCCCGTACACATTTTCATTAACGTGCGATGTAAAAGAGAACAGAAGAATGCGACAAAACTTATTCAGAGAGGCCCTGATGGCATTCATGGCATTCCAGGAGTTCTCCTTTACGTTTGGCAACCGGTATTCCGGCCTTCGGGCGCCCCAAAGCCATGGATATTTCTTCACCTCAGCAATGAGGGCTTGCTGAGTTGACAGCAGACCGACTTGCGCTGCCATTTTGAAAAGTGCCTAGTTAATATTGCCTGGAGGGTTCATGACGTCTTTGTAAAGGCTCCTGATTACCTCAGAACTTTCATTTTTGCTGGCTGCAACAGCTGCCTCAGCAGCTTGTAACATCTTGTCCATGTGGCCATTGAAAGTTTTGTGGTGGAGGCCCCGGTGAGACACGATCATGCACGCCCAAAAGTCGGTGAGGGCAGCCGACCCCTTCCCGATGCTTTGCATTACCTGCATGTCCCTAATTTTCACCTCAAAAGGTGTAATCTTGTTGGTGCCGGACACCTTTGGCGATGAAAAGCGGTGCTCGCGCACCTGGCACATTGAGCACACCAGTATGAGCCTGTGCGCCAAGCTGTAGCCGGACCCGTGTTTCTCCAGGGTGACGATGTTCGCACCACACTCTTTGCAGTTCGTACGCTAAAAGGAAGCGTTTAGTACTTGCATGCTCACAATTATGATCCCCATTCCGCCCTCAATTTCGGTTCTCTCCGGATCGACCTTGAGCAGGTTGAACTTCCGCTGACTCACGGAGTGTGACACCAAATGGCGCTTCTTTTCTTCAGCTTCTTTCAAAGCTTCGGACTCCTTTTCTGCAGTGTAGTAAGTAGTGTCAATTCGGTTTCCATTGAAGCCCAACGTAGCCGCTGTGAGCAGTCAAACGTTGTGCTTCGTTGAGAACGAGCCGATCCAGCCAGCGAACTCTGCGGCCCTAACGCGTCGTTCATCCCGGAAGGGGATTTAGAGCAGCCGTCAGAGAGCCCTGCTTGCCCCGGGGGTCTGTTACAGCTGCGGGTCTGGGAGCGGGGAATGGGGAAGGTGAGAGTGTTTTGTTGTGGTGGCCTTCTTCGACGTTTGTGGCAAGTTCCGTCGTCATGGGCCTGGGGGGTGATGTCTTGATGTGGGCAGGCTTGAGACGGTCCAAACAAATCACCTCCTCTTGGCCTCTAATCTGGAGTGTGATGTGTTTTGGTCTGCGTTTTAGCACGCGGAAAGGACCAGCATAGGGGGCCTGAAGTGAACGTGTGATGGGACCGTGCCTGACAAAAACGTGCGTGCAATGTGTCAGGTTCTCGCTGACATGAGGGCGGCTGCTGTTTGGTGTCCTGGTGGCCTCTGGCCGAAGGCTGTCCATCATTGCACGCACTTGGTTGACATAGTTTGTTGGTTCTGGCAGTCGGTCTTGCACTTGGTCGAAAAACTGCCCAGGCAGCCTGAGAGATGCTCCGGCTCCCCTCCAGCACGGAGGGGAGCCGGTGAAGACTGGGGATGAGGCGTCCCCAGTCTTCACCGGCACTGCCGCCGTCACCGGGATTTGAAGCAGGCTCCCCTCCAGCACGGCCGCCGCGAACCCTGACTTCGTGGCCATGTAGGCCAGCACTGCCTCCAAGGCGCTGTGCTGGTCGAGGGTAGTGTGAAGGTCGGCCGAGGCGGGGTTGGAGCTCGATGAGGTCACCGGGACCGGGCTCCGGTCCTCATCTTCCATGGTGCGGCCCAAGAACACCAGGAGCACTACCCTCGACGGCATCCCTGGCCGCGGGTATCGGTGCTCAGACCACTTCCGCTACGACACGTGGCAATGAGGCGAGCCGACCTGAGTGTGCCGCCGGTGGCAGGCACGGTGGCCGCCGATCCAAGAGCGGTGTCGTCCAAGGCCGCTGCGGTCGCATCCGCCAATGGAGCCGCGAGAGGAGCCGCTGGTCCGGTCCACCCCTGAACCCGATCCCGGTGGCCCCCATGACTGCCGCAATCTGCTGATGGGTGGCGGCAGCCGGGCAGGCCCTGTCTCGTCGCGCACCCACTGATGGAGCCAATACAAGAGCCGCTCGTTCCAGCGGCCTCCGGACCCGATCCCGGTGGCCTCCTTAGCCATTACAGTTGGCCGACGGACCTGGGTGGTGTTGGCCCGGGCAGGTCCCGTATCGTTGCTCTCGCTGCGGCCCGCGGCCGAAAAAATGTTCTTGCCGCGAGGCCCTCCTCGGTCCCCGTTCGGGAAAGTATGTTTCCCGGGAAGGGCCACTCTCGGAGGCTCCGGCTGGGAGCCGGGCTGTTGTTCGCTCATTTTTCAACAGAAAGACTGGAAACACAGTGTGTTCTTCGTCATCTCCTGTGCTTGATAGCCTTCTTCAGGTCTGTCTAGTAACTGCTAGTGAGCCTTCTCCAGGGCTGTCTCGTGGTATGAGATCCGAGCTGAGACAGAACCTCGGTTCCAGTCTCCAATGCCAGTCTTAGTCTCGTTTTAATCAAGTGGCTCGGTCTCGGTGAGAGTACCGCTCAGCCGAAACTGTCTCAGTTTGGGTCTCTGACCGTACTGGCAAGCGGCCCCGGGTTTTGCTGACCCATGAAGAGCTCATGGACTGCCTTGTATACCATTTCATACTGTTTCATTTGATTGGTGGTTAGGCTGAACGAGAGCGAGATATATTCAGCTTTATCTCCCATACAGTAAATTATATCGTTCACTTCTACATTGGTTTTTCTTCCATTGACCATCTGAAATCTTTCCAACCGACGGATCCACTGGGGCCAGCCTTCCGACTTTGAGAAGTCATGGCAGACAGGTCAGCATTTGAGTCGCCATCTTGGTTCCAAGAGTCCGAATGTTGAGATGATTCAGCCTGGAAGAATTGCTGGTTGTCCCTGGCTTTATTGCTTTGTTGTGGTATATTTGTAACTCAACTTAATCGTGGTATTTAGAACGCAACTGTGTAGGATGGTTGTACCATCGGGTGGAGCTTTGTGCATTCATTGATTCCTCAAAATGGTTCCCCGAACAACCTCAAAGGCATATTTGCTTCTGAAGCCAGATGCACGGTGGATGCCAGCCATGGTTTATCTGGGAATGGGAGTCCAGGCCCATGTCAGGGCTAGTCAGGCCTTACGACTACCTTTACGGGCTTAGACATGCCTGGAGTTGACGATCCCCTGCATATGGCGCATGATGTAATTGGCCACGACAAGGGCGGGCTCCAGCTGCGACCCATCGGCATCGGCGCAGACATTGAACGACAGATGATACTCTGACGGATTCTGCACTAGGTGTGGCACGCTTCTGATTTTCCTCTCCACCACCTTTTCATACTGGGTCTGGCTGACCTGAAGTTCATCCACAAATGCTGAAGCATAGCAATGAGTTTCGGGTTATACCCAATGTCGTAAAGGGCAGCATGAACAGAGGCGAAAAACGAGGCATGGTCAACACAGGCACTGCCATGCACAAGCATGCCAAAACCCTTATGAGTTCGCCGAATGTCCTAATCTCCTGGCCAATTCTTACGTTCCTCCGGCGAAGGAATTGCAGACCATGACTGCCAGTCGTCGGGATCCCTGAGGATGGGCAGGGTAGGGGTGATGGTGGTTCCTCTTCATCATCCGCTCCACCCAGCCTCGGCTTGCGCGGAATGCCGAACAGGGAATTTGCATCCGTGGGGCGATTTCCATAGCCTTCCTTTGTATGGAATCAGCCGTGACGGCAAAGCCGCCACAGAGCTCCTTCTCGCTGCTTCGGTGCCGGCCCCTGCGCGGTCCCAATAACTTTTTGCGGGTTGCGGTGCCCTTGAAAATCCGATCCCGCTGTCTCCTCTACCGAATCACACATGCTCTGTCCACTCCGAACTGTTCAGCAGCACCATGGTTTCCGTTGTCTTCCACGTAAGAAATAACCGTTCTATTGAACTTCATCGTGTATGAAGTCCTCTTTGCGCTCATGGTGGACGACTTCCGCAAACCATGTGCACACAGTGAACGGAGTACGATTGCGAGACCAACGCGGACGAATAGGCTTAACAGACTAAACCGACTGCAACAAACGCTAGGAGACCAAACAGACAAAACATCTTTGATAGAGGGTACAGCAACGCACCACGGCTCTGCAATGCACCTACACTTCCTACACTACCTGCACGGTTGAGAAAGTGGAAAGTGGCACTATGTGCTGCCAGCTATTAACTGACGTTCAAACCAGGCGCCAGCAGCCGTTCACGATTCCGGCGCTTGGCGATACCGGCGTCTCCGATCTCAAATTTCTTGTTGGGAGGGGGGTGCTTACATTCGCATACAAACTTTTTTTCAGGTGTTTATGTTTGAAAGAGGGGGGGAGTGCTTAGAATCGCGAAAATACGGTAGTCTTCACAGCGTCGTTGACCCGCACTGACATTTTCCTGGGGTGGGCTTTTCTTGCTTCAAAAACTGCAATCTGCCTTGCCACCAAGTTGTGCGCCTCTGGCAATGTCATGTCACGCACTTGAAAGCTCAAAGAAAGTTCCGAGAGCTCGGCCAAGCTTTCAAGGAGCAGTGCCAAGTTCTTGACAAACTCAACTGACAGCCTTTTCGCAAGCCCTCTGTGCTGTGCCTTCTCTTTGGTGTCTCGCTTGGGGTCCTCGGAACACTTAATGAAGTGAACGTATAGTGAAGGGTATGACGTTATCACAGCATTCACAGTCTTCAAGCTTGACGCCACCCACCTCATATCCAGGACCTTAACCACACACAAAAGGGAGGCATTCAAGTCCTTTGGACAGCTTTCGACTTCTCTGCGGTTCTTTGGAGAGCTGCTGTACAAGCAATACAGTTTGTCCACGAAAATTTTGAAGTGGTTGATACCTTGCCTGTTGCGGACTGTATCTTCGACTGGCAGCTCCAGCCAGTGCAGTGCGATGGGATTAGGTTAGGAAATGTATCCTTTAGAAGCTTCGCAACTACCGAAGGTTTCCCGAGCATCACCGAGGCTGTGTCGGAAGCAAAAGTAACTAGCTTGTCCTTTAGCATGTTCTTACTGTGGCGTTCGACTTCCGCCGCCCGCTGCAGGGGATTGACCAGATGACTCATTCCGTGGACTTGGGCAGAGTTTATTACCATGACTGGCTGACAGGAGCCTGGACGATCAAAACAGTGTTCATGGCCCGGCTCGGCAGTCCTATCTCTAGGCAGTAACAAACCCCCCCCCCCTTGTTTCAGCACTCGCCGCTGCGTGGCAGGCTGAGCGCCCCACAATACTTAAACCGTGTGAATTCAGGCAAGTCAGCAGGGCCTCCTTCATACCAACCGCCGTCTCATCTGTCACTTCCACAAGGTCCAGGACGACAGTAACAGTAACTGGCTGTATGTGACTGAAGTCGAAGCGCAGGTATATGATCAGCTTGGAATGCTTACTTATGGTAATGCTTCCGTCAATCAGCACAGAGAACTTTGCGCCGTCTTCTATAAGAGCTTTGCACATGCTCTTCTGCATTTCATTTCCAATGTGATCAACAATGTTTGTGCATGAGACATTTGTGTACAAAACCCTCCCTAGATCCATACCATTCGCAGTCTGCACGTCAATCTCATCACTGAAGTCACTGAAGGGACGGCTGTTTCTTGCTTGCTTGTACGCGATTCGGAATATTTTCTTTGTGGCTTCCTGGTGTTCATTCAGCTGCTCAGAGAATGCTTCTTCAAGCTTTCTTCTCTTGGCTGTCCTGTCAATCTCCAGGACCTTGACGTAAGCATCCAATTCCCTGTGCTGACAACTTTTTTCCGCAGAGCTCTTTGTTGCTTTCGTTTGCTGTCCTCGGATGCCCTGACTCCTCCCTCTGTCCATTCGAGGGTAATTCAATCGAGGCTGCCTAAATGCTGAACTTTTGAGCATGACAGGCATTTTAACTCTTCGTCCACAAAGCTGAGCCGCTCATTTTCTTTCTTGAGGAACTCGCCCTGCTCCAGGTTCCAGCACTCGGGCAGGTTTGAAATGCTAGTGTGACGGCGCAGTGCATTACCGTCTTTAGGGTTCACACAGGGCGGAGGAATTCACAACACTGATTGCAGGGTTAACTTTTTATGCATTTCTTCGAATTAATTAGACACTAATCAGGCTTTGATGATACAGGGCTCACATGTCCTGCCGTGCATTTCTTGGGGGCTTGCGGTGCTCACAGGGGTTCTGCAGCAGGCCCGGCTCCTAGGCGATGTCCTTCTTCCGTCTCTGACTCAATCTCTTGCGTCGTCTCGCCTCTCGCGGGGTTCCCTCCCCAGCGGCCTTGCGTCCTTGGAGTTCTTCTTCAAACTCCGCACTTTCTCGGCATCCCGCGTGTCGGTCTTCTCCCCCGTACGGCAATCTGCTTTTTCTTGGGCTTCCCTCGACGCCACCCCGCCAACGACTGTCTCTTCCTTCAGCAGTTCATCCTCCCCCTCTCCCCAATTCCACGAAGTCGACGTCGCCTCCATCCCGAAACCCCCGGTCTGCAAATGGGTCCGTCCCGTCTGCCAGAGTGTTTGGACCCGCACCTGCAAGCCATTACGGGACCGAGGAGAAGCTGGACATTTGACACCTAACTCTGGCGGCGCTCCGGCGGTGGTAGTGCGACTTGTTGCTCGGCGGGGCGGGGGGGAGGCAAGCAGGAATGCCGTGGTCGAAGCCTCCAGAATAAAACCAGCACCAGAGTTCAGCTTGTTAGTGAGTCTGGAACTGCACCTGCAAGCTGTTATCGGCTGCGAGAAGCAACGGGACGTTCGACACCCCTCAGGCAGCACTCGGTCGCTGGTGGTGTGACCCCTCCCCAAATCGACGAGGTGGGCGAGGCCAGCTGTAATGCCGTGTTCGGAAGTCTCCCAAATAAAGTCAGGACGAGACACAGAATATCACACTAGCGTTGCTAAAGTGATCACAATTCGTTTTGGAGGAAGGGTGCGCTCCTTCATTAGTTGCAGTCGTAGGTGCTTGATTACTGTCCTTGGCAGCACGATTCACAGAAACAGCCCGTGGCACAAGGCTAAAAAAGCTGGTTAGCTTTTTGCTGGCTTTCGTAGTCATGATATTAAAAGTTCAGCATAGCAAAATTTAAAAATAAACTCACGTGTCTATGGCCTCGAGGTAGTTGGGTGTCCAAGAAAATCATCTAAAGTGTCTTGATATGTGAACACAGGGTGCACACAAAGACATGTCAGACACGAACAAGGTTCAATTCACAACAGGTTTATTCTCTCTTCTGACGCGGTGCGCAGAGCTGGCGTGATCTTCACAACTCTCCTGTTGGCTGAAGAAGATGTTCAAGGCAACCTTCATCACTCTCCCCCCTGGCCGAGATTCCTTATCAGCTTCTCCAGAAACCCTTCCTCCTTTCTGCTCAAACGAAGAGATTTTTGGCTCACATTGTTGTCGCTCCTCTCAATAAGGAAAGCCTCCACCACCTCTCGTGCCAGGCAGTCAGTGTGCTATTTATAGCCTCAGTTTTGTCAAAGATTTTAATTTTTATTCTCCACCCTGGTTCATGCTACTTTCAGGTTGCATGCAACTTTAAAATGATCTTACCGGTACATGTTGGTCAGATTTTCTATCTTGTGATGGACCTGGCCCTTGCTTTTCATGGTCTCGCAACGCTGCAGCTCCTTCGAGATCTCCTCGTAGACGCCTCCGTTTCGCTTGGCACGTCGGAGGTCTTCGATACAGCCCTCCCAGAGCCGGTGCTGCGCCTAGGTCTCCTGGGAAGTCCACATGATGCGCAGTTCCCTTCGCATCCGACGGTGCCGCTCCATTCGATATGGCTCATACTTCGCACGCGTTTTAAGACAACTTAAAACACGGTAAAATATGTATGTACAACAAAAGATATAGTATTACATATATACAACACAAGAATAAAAGACTATAAAACTATGATAAAATATTAAAAAAAAGAAATCAAAGATGAGAAGTGTAATTGGCAAAAGGAATTGGAAAGCAAAACTAATTGAGGTGAACGAGTGAGCGGACAACAGGACAGGTTAGGCTTACTGGGCAACTGAAACCACGAGTATATTAAACAACTATATCGCAAACGGTGTGCGAAATGTACACGTCATAAGTATTTCTTACTAAAAATAATTGCTACAAGCATTGTTTTCAAATGTATTTCGATTATTTATAATGTTTTATTTCAATTCATGCAACTTGTGCAGACCGCTGTTGATGAGACCACACATTTACGAGCCATAAATGAGTTTGGGAGAACTCAGTTGAGTTCGAAAAGCATTTAATCCAAAGGTCATTTGAGCTGCCATGTGGCACTGCCTAAATGACATTTACACTGAATGTCATTTGGGATAAATGTCATTTGAGGTGCCCATGTGACAAGTATTATAGGGTAAGGTAGCCACCCTCTCAAAAAGATTATGTTAATAAATATATGGCATGATTTTAGGGGCATTCTAGCTGGAAAATAGGATGGAATCTCCCTTAGCATAAATTTTTGCCTGTGTAAGCAATGCTGTATTTACTCGCATGATAAACGCACCCCCCCCCCCCCTTCCCCTTTCAAAGGGCATCAATATTTTGATTTTTTTTTCCCTCCCCTAATCAACGCTCCTCCAATTTTCGGATGAGTCTTCAATTGCGTCCAATTTAGCAATCCACCAAGCCAGTTTTCTGGCCAGGTCAAGCCAAGCTGCTCTCATAGTAATGGCTGCAAGTGCGTAGTTGCGGTAGTTACGGAAATGATCAACCGTGAAACCAAGTGTCGCGTACACTTGACGAAGCTTGGGTCGAGGAATTGCTGAGCCCCGGACATCCTTCGCCTACCGGATGCATTAATGTCAACAAACAAGCCGTTGTCTGTGGTTTACTTTCGGACAGTGATATCGTGAAAGTGGTTAGGCCTAATTTCACACACTCCAGGTAAATGCATTTATTTAATCCTTAACAGAACGGCACAGCGAGTTGCACGCTGCGCTGTAGGCTGAGAGTGCCTCTCCGTGAACCAAACTTGACCCGTGCGAGTGGACTTCGGGCCTAGCAGTTAGTCTTCGTACGAGTTCTTGTCTCCGTGAACGAAACTTGATCGCGGATATACCTGAGCCTGCCCGCCGGATACTAGCAATATATATCGCTTAAGAATGGTCGTGTTGCTTTTTGTGCTGAGTGAGCTTCGTAGGGCGGTTTTCCTTCGGCGAAAGGCACCCCGAAAGCGCCCTAAAAAGGTTTGCATTTTATAAAGCATGGTTATTGTGGCGCGCCCCCGACCAGCCGTGGGTGTGCCTCCATCACTGGAGACGTGCCACAGTACCTTGCCGTGTCATATAGGCACCTAATATGACATTTCCACGAAGTGTGAAATACAAAAATTTTACCCCGTGTAATGAACCCCCCATATGTGTCAATTTTTCGGGGAAAAAGTGCGTTCACTATGTGAGTAAATACAGTACATAGACAAGCCTTTGGTTTTCTGTGAATTATACTTTCACATACAAAAAGAACTCCAGCCCAAAGAGAACATTGGACTAGTTATAGTTTTTAAATACTGGTGTCTTAGCTTCATGCAAGAATGCAGTTAAATGCATCTAGTATGCCGACCTTATTGGTCCTTTGATATGATTCCGCCGTTACTAATAATTTTATTCAAAATGTGCTACTTAAAAGGACGTCCTGTCCCAATCAAACATACCATGTTGTTGCATTCTATGGCAGTGAGTCTGCCGTAATAATGTGGTTCTGTCCTAAAACCAATTCGATAGACCAAATGGTGTGCGCAGTTAATATTCCTGCTGATTAGCACGAAAAATTTAAAAAATTTACCGAGGCACGAGAAAATCTAGCTGTTCATCTGCAGTTCAATTCCTCTCCTCCAGTACATGCTGACCCTCGGGCACTTTATATGCCCCATCACAGCATGTGTATTGTAAAGCTGCTTGATTTTTTCGGGTATTGCATTCAGCAGTTTCCCTGTTTTGGCTAAACAGTACCAGTTCTACAATTCGACCCCCAGCTTGAAAAAGCTCTCTTGATAGTATGTTTTGAAGTACTCAAATGGTACTTGAGGTGATGGACCAATGCATTCTCCATTTAAAGAAATTTCTTCTGACTTTTTCTGGAACGATTTTCATCTCCATAATAACCTTTTTTGTGGAGCTTCAGATGGTGCCTGAGCTGTTTGATTTGTTCTGGTCAAACATCTTGGTTTGTCAGGGGTCTGATAACCAGTCGCTTCTTCGAAGCTTTGTGGCACGGCATGTTAAGTACCGGTGTCGGCCTCCACGTCGGGTCCTTAAAACTCTCATCTGAGGACGCACCTTCAATATCTGAGCCTTCCAAAATCTTCCATATTTCCTTCATGTACTCTTCGTTCTCAGGGTCGAGTTCTCCTGCAAAAACGTACAGCATATCAAACTAGAGGCAAGACATGCAATGTCAACAATTGTCCCTAAAAAAAAAAAAAAAAAAATGTGTGTTATGTCAAATATTGGCATTGTTCTAGATACACAAGCAAATTGTGAGACCTGAGTCATGAGCCACATAAATATGTTGGTGCGAATGGAGCGCTCAATACCATTGGCAACACATCACTTAATAACTTGAGATTTTCCAGGAATATGCAAAACCAAATCTAGTCATGTTTTCGGTCGGTAGGCCAGTAGGAGTTCAGATGGTGACTCTGTCTTTTGCCCTGATGGTGTTCTGTGGTGGGTCAGCAACGATCTTGCCAGGCTTGTCATGAGGCTTTCCCCCTGTCATAAAATTCTAGCTCTTGTACCTAGGAACTTCGAGCAGTCATTCACATTTGGGCACTTGATTTTCAGTAGTGCATCTTCGCTGTCTGTCACACCATCAGGGCTGGCTGCAAGGGAGTGCTGGACATAGCACAAGCCTGTTTGCTTCACTGTGAGTGAAACTCCCGCCTTGCTCTTGGCTCATTCCGGCATCCCTGCTCCGTTGCCCGATTGCCTCTGAAAGGATGGGTGCAAGATGTCTATCACAGATTTGGTGGGGTCAGTTGATGGCCTCATAGGTACTCGTTTTACCATGGATGAGGTAAGTTGCATGTGGCAACTCTTGTGCCACAGACTGCTCTCGCCTTGCTCGGCTGTTCTGCTACACAGCAGCTCTGCTCCTTCTGCAATGATGTTCACGAGGTCGGTGTATACCTCCCAACATGCAGGGCAGCTTTGGGGGAGGATACTGACATTCTTATGGCTGTTGTGCCTGACAGCAGGAGGCAACACCTTGCACTCAACTGCTGCAGTGAGAAGAGCTCTTGTTGCAGCAGTCAAAGTTCTGTGGAACAATGTCCCCAGGATGCTCATCAGTCCAGCAAGGAGACTGTTTTTGAGGCAACACCTTGCACTCAACTGCTGCAGTGAGAAGAGCTCTTGTTGCAGCAGTCAAAGTTCTGTGGAACAATGTCCCCAGGATGCTCATCAGTCCAGCAAGGAGACTGTTTTTGACAAGCTCGACATAGTCCTTGCGAGTCTCAAACGCAAGGGCCTGCACAGCCCCATTTATTTCTGGACCTTGCTCATTGCCGGATGCAATGTTTTCCAGGCTTGCTGGCATCGCATTTTTCTTCGTTCTCCTGTTCCAGACTGTTGCTTCGTCTGTGTCATGTTATTTGAAAAGGCTTGCACCATCTTCCAGAGTAGGACACCCATGTGGCTTCATACTCTTTCCTTCCCCGCCATGCAGGAGCAGCCTTCAGTCACGACACGGTCATTCTTGTGCACGTATATCCATGCCTTGTGCGAGGCAGCGTTGGAAGGACTGTGATCGTCCAACCTCTGCCTTGTTATATGTCAGGTCACTGTTGGTTCCGTGATGGTGGACTGTTCTTACCAATCCAGCTGTCAAGTATTCATAGGAGTCAAGGCTCTTGTATGCCCTCACATCTTGCAGATCGCAAGCCTTCGAATTTAGCAAATAAAAATCAATGTCCGGCTTCTCTACAGGTGCCCAACACTTAATGTCATCGTCCCACACAGACACTTCTTTTGGGTGCACGTATATCATTGATTCCGCAAAAAAAATATATATATTCATACAATTTGTGTACAAGCAAATACCAGTGCAATCAGAATGAACCAAACATACCTTTTGGGGTACAGGGTTTATGATAACACAGTACAGCCCTCAACATATTCTCAGCTGCACCTGAGTTTGTAAAAAAAAGGTTCTTTATCACCAGCTTAGGTAATGTGTTCTTTCAAATAGCCGTTTAAGTGCACATTTATTTCTGCATTTCCAGTGAGGAAGCTTTTATTACATGCTGCTTGGTTTGTGTGGTGGCGCCGGGCGATGACGAGGTTCGGCTGGTTGAGCAAGTAACGACATGCGCGGTGGATGGACGCTGAACACCCTTTAATCCGATGATGATGTCTTATATACAGATGTTGGCACGGTAACCAGCACCCTCTATATGCAACATGTTTCCCCCCTTAGGAAAGAAAAAAATACTGTAGTTAAGTACACAGCTAACAAATGCAATGACCATATTTTATTATTAACAAAACAGCCCGGAATGTTTACATTATCAATTCACAATCAATTCAGGGCGTCGTCTTCATATCTTTGCGGCATTCTTTTTCTCTCCTGGGGTCGGCTGTGTAGCGATGGGGCGGCGTCCTGTTCGACTTGCCCTGGGGCCGGCACTGACTCCGCTGGTGGAGATAGAGCCTCAACCTCCTGACTTGCGGTGTCTGATGTTCCCTCGCCGCTCTCTGCGTCAGGCCCACATAAGCAGGCGGCAGCAGTGTCCCCTGGTGATGGTGGCGGTGGCGGCGTCCTTTCCTCAATGTCCATTTCTAGAGAAGAATTTAGATCGAATGAGGTTCCAACCACTACCTCGCGTTGCTCTTTGCACTGACGTGGTGGGCCAAAAATGAAAGCTCTTCAACACCAAAAAGGCACTTCTCTTGTTTAGCAGAAGGCGTGCATTGGCCATCCGTTGCAAGACCTCGCGCAAGTGACAAATATGTTCTTCCTTACCGCCGTATTCTTAAATGCTACTCGACTCGACACTTGACTCGAAACTCAACTTAAGGGTGGTTTTGCGATTCATAAACACATCTCCACTTAAAACTCCACTCGACTTGAGAAAATACTCCAAAATTTACTCGTCTGCTTTTAAGCTACTTTGAGTGGCACTGAAGAGTCGGAGGGGGGTTCACTCATGGCGACCAATGCATCACCAATGCTCTTTCACATAGGTACCAAGCAGCGCGTCTCCAAACAAGAAACTCGGTGGAACGGGCATTTGGTGTGTTCAAGAGGCGCCTCCCGTGCCCAGATATGAGGTTGCAGTATAAGGAGGGAAGGTCGGCCTTTATAATCCTTGCCTCTGCTGCTGTGCATAACCTGGCTTGCCCACGGAAAGAGTCGTACCCACTTGCTCCACCTCCTCCACCAGTCCCCCGACGACGCCGGAGGCCCCACATCCTGCCTTCCCCTCAAGAGCCAGTTGACACCGTTAACGGCTCGCGAACACATGCACGCATCATAGCACAGTGTTTCCAGTAGGGACATTTCCTCAGAAGTTGAGGATAGATCATGTTAATCACATATGGTATTTTATATTCCGTTTTTCTTGGTTCGATTTGATATTAGTGTTACTATTCGGTAATAGTAGACCCCTACAATTTTCTTTGACTTGAACAGCAAATGTTTACTTTCTGCACGGGTTACTTATTTGGGAATAAAGTAATGCTTGAATGTTTCCAGTCATATCTTGCAGTTGCAATGAATATTATCATGTATGATGCATGCAATAGATCCTGGATTATTAGAGTGGACGCTGTAATAGCTTTACGGTTCCTCAGGGAAGTTCTCGACATTCCGCGCTTCACGCCTTCACTTGACTCAAGAACCGGTATGCAAAGCTTCCACTTGTCGGGCGAGACAGGTTAGAACAATGGCTTACGGTTATTTGGGCTGCACGACGGCGCCGGTTGCCGAACCAGCCAGGCCTTAGTAGTGTTTGACTGGCTGCTGAACCAATGTTTCAGAAAGCAGCACTGCCTGGCGAAACATTCCAGAAATAAGGTAATCATGCTCCTGCTGGCAACCGAACATTTGAAACGGCTTAAAAGCCGCTGTACAGACCGGCCATTCTGCAGGGAAGATAAACCCCCTAGCTTCCTCTTCTCCTGCGAGGTAGTGGAGGGTGGAAAGAAGGGACTAAGTGGGGAGATACTGTCCCCGCATTGCGGGAGGAAACAAAGCTGCCGCAGTGCGTAGTTCGGGGAGGGGGGATGTTGATGCGTGAAGAATGGGCCTGTCAAAACGTGACCTCGGACGCCGGATGATGTGTAGGTTTGAGGATTTGGCGAAATTATCTGCGACTTGAGGCGGCACAACGAGACCGGACACAGCGACACATTCTTGGAGCAAGAAAGTTGAGCGGGACGTGAGGGGAGAAATTTGGTTTTCTCGTGCGACCTTTGGTATTCTGAGTATAATTAGGAGCATGCGTCTAACTTTTACCCAAAAAATAAAGTAGCTGACATGTTAATATGTTTTTGCTGTTTACTATCGAAAAGAAATGTTTTGAGTCTATTTTTTCTAGATATTTTGTAGCCTTCCAAAACGCTTGAAGGATAAAATTTGAAATAAATCTAGAATCCTCAGAATAGAACGATAGTACTTTTACTTTCGGAGAAGTTACAATTGTCCCAAAAGTGGTCGGTAAAATGATTTTTTTTTTTTTTTCGTGCTTACGTATTAAGCGCCGTTCACACTCTTGCGACCGAGTAAGCCCAAGAGAGACCAGACCGGTTTTTAAGCCTCTTGCGACTTCTTGGGACCGGATGCACTGCAGCGGAGCTGGTCTAAGAGATCACAAGAGGCTTAAAAACCGGTCTGGTTTTTAAGCCTCTTGTGATCCCGCAATACCCGCGGAGCTTATTTTCGCAAGTGTTGCTTCTCCGCAGTGCACCGGTGCTCGGAAAGAAGCGCACTCAACGGGGCTCATGCAGGCACACATTAGCAGAAAACGGCATTCACATTATGTGCCTCAAGACTAGCAATGATGACCAAGACGACATCGAGGATGAGGAACAGCTCACTGGCATCATGCTTTCTGGCCTTGAAGCACACAGTGTGAACGCCGAGCTGGCGGAATATGCTAGTCTTGACGACGATGTGTGTGTTTGTCGTGATGACTCATTAGAGGACATAAGGAAGTAATGCCAGCACAGTGCAGCAGTGAGAGTAAAGATGATGATGAAGAAAGGGATGACCCACTACCAACTGTCACAGCCGCAGAGGCCTTTGAGCACATCGCTCAGCTCCGGAAGTTTCTGTCTGCAAAGGAAGAGTCCCGTAAAAAGCTACTTGCGTTGGCTGGTATTGAAAATTTTGTTTTGAGGTCTCATGTACTGACTAAACAGTCCACAATCGACAACTTTTTTGCCGGATGAATAAACTTAACGTCACAGCTCTTTCACCAATGTGTTATGCCTGTACTTGCTTATAATTAGGCCTATGTAGAGGAAACTGGCAAAAGTCTGCTTTGTATATGTAGCTATCCATGTACCAAATCATAATATTGTCTAGTATCATATTTAGATGAATTTCTGATAATTCAAACTTCTGGTAATTCAAACTAAAATCTGTGCTTCCTGGAGTTTGAATTAATGAGAGTCTACTGTATTAGACAGTATGTATGTAGCATGCCAGAAGTAGGGTGCCTTCATGTGCACTTTGCCTAGGGTGATTACATCTGATAATTTTGCTCTGAACGCTTCTGTTGTTTTTGTTTGTTTTATCCGGAGCGCGAGAAAGCATGTCTCCTGGCACGACCTCTTCCCATTGGCAGTGCTACGACAGCATGTTGTAGCCGGCTATTTCTTTGTATGTTTTTCCGAGAGCGCGTGTTGTCAGTATAAGTGCTAAAAAGAATGAAATTACCCTAAATAGAAGGACATTGAGGCACCCTAGCCAGAAGAATAAAATATGTATCCTAACTTTATAATATGGCAATGGTAGTCCATATTGTTACAACAGTTACTACTGTGTTTACAATACTATAAGTTTCCGTAAGGAGCACTAGCAGTTCCTTTGATGAAGTCAAGATTGGTAGTTGTTCCTGACTTACCAACATATCGGAGGGGAATTTAATTTCATTTAGGCCTGATGGCAGAAAATGAAACGGCCGAATAGCGCGCGCCACTACGACATTGCGCGCCACTGTGACACCGCGTGTTTACCATGCGACGCTCGTAATTGGAATCGCGAGTTCATTCGCCGATTTGTTTTATGTCATTCGAATAAACTTCCCGTCTTCCCGTATTAGACCTCTCTCTCGGTGTTTACAACACCCATTACAAATATCAAGGTTACGGGAAACATACTCTGTGTTCAGGAGCCATTTTCGCGGATGGGCTCGTTTGTCGCTTGACTGATCTTGGTTTCGTCCAAGGCTGCAGTTTCCAGAATCATACGGCGGATCTCCTGAATGAAACTAAGAGGAAGAGAGTTATTAAAAAACGTGACTATTGACACATTCCGCCAATCTACAAGTGTTTATTTATATAGATGACAACCTGTTTTATTATGGGTGTTATTAAATTTTATTACCTGGGATAAAGCTATAAAAATGAATACTAATAAATATTTAAATCAGTTTGTAATAAATGACAACGCCTAAATTGTTGTCTAAAAAATATTTTACTATGCAACTTACTCTGGTAGCTAATAAAATTATTTGTCATTTATTTTACATTACTCTGTTCGTTCATTTTCTCGAAATAATCTTCACAAGAAATGTGACCAATTGTTTACGTGAAAAAATAAACGACATTCCTGAGTCTCGGGATATCCTAGATCTCCTTTGAGGCCGTAGCCAGAGCTCAGACATCTTTGTATTTATTAAAACCGTGATTTCCTGACCTATATCAATGGAAAATGAGGAAATGAAGCGTTACCAACAAAAACTGTCCAAATACATTTGCTCTGCGCCACAGTTGTTGTAATATTAAACTCTGCATGCAAAAGGAGATACCGAGTGTCAATATGCTCTGGGCCTAATAAAGTAATACGGAAATAAATCAACTATTATTATAATGCAATTAAATGCAAAGGTGCAAGGGAGCTGGACAAGAATACTGGAAATAATCATTGGAGAAGGGGAACAAGAGGGACAAAGGACAAACACAAATATTCAAAAACAGCTATGGCTTACATTTATGATGGCTATTCAGTTACTTAGGTATTGAGTACTAAAGTAATCTTATTAATAATTTGTGATACGGTCTGATATTAAATGTGACAAATTATCTTAATTGGTAATATTTGACGAATGCTCAATAAAATACTTCAACGTAAGATAGCACTAAGTTATTGCATGGTCCTACCTGAACATCTTCTTGGAGTATTTTTTCTTGCCACCGTGGCGATCAGGGTGACGGGAGTCCCTGACAATGTAGGTTGACATCCATTGTCGCCCCCCACATGTTCGTTCCAGTCCAGAACTGCCAGGCTTTGTCTTAGGTTGTACGAGTTATTCGGTATTCTTCAAAATTGTCGTCGACCTCAAGAAAGAGGACAAAAGCTTCTCCGCAACAGGATCCTTAATCAGCAGCGCGCTGGGAACATGTCCTGTTGTCTTGCAGGGAGAGTCCTCCACGCAGTTTCCATGACGGCCACAAAAGTGGTCCACGCAGTTCAACAGCGTCGTCCTCAATTTCGTTGCGCTGCCTCCGCATGTCACCTTCGCGAAGTAGGCATGGTTTCTGACTAATTTACACTTGTCAGAAAGCTGAACGTGCCATGTCCTCCCTTCGTTTTTTTTTGGGACCGAATGCGATAGTTTTTATGCCTTTCTAAATTCGTTTGGCGGCGTGCCATCTGTTCTTGGAGTTTGTTGTTCCGTTTTGCTCCCGTGTTAGTTTGTTAACCGTTGTGTTGCGGTCGTGTGAATGATCATTCACGGTGATATTCCTTTCTCTGAAATATTTGTACACATTGTCTAGTACCAAGAGCTTCGCTTTTGCAACAAAGGCTCTTCCTTCTTTGTCACGTGAACAATTCCTACTACCTTGTGGTGCTTCTGCCCCAAGGCAACGACGTCAGTATGGAATGAGTTTTTTCAGCAGGCGTGCCTGGGGTCGGTTTCAATGCTCATTGATGTCAGGGAGGAATCGCGCTGCTCTGTTGCCCTGGCTTCCTCTTGTTGCACTGCTGCTAGGGAATTCATTTTTAAAATCTCCACTGCCGCTCCAATGTGTGTGGCAAGCTTTTCCAGCGAGCGGCGAGAATACGGAATTGCATCAAAGTTACAAAACTTCTTAAATTGAGTTCCAAGCATGCTGCTGCACACAAATGCGACTGCAATGAAGCAGTCGACGATGCGGATCTCTCCAGCACTTGTGCTCGTGTCAAAAACTAGAGTGTGCTTTAGACATTTGCACTCCACACGTGCTGCGAATCCCCAAGGAGTCACGTTCACAACGCCGATATCTTCTGGACATCTCCGAGTAGGGTTTTGAACAGCATTTATGATCGTGGAGAGGGCTGCCTTGTCACACAGTACGGGGGATGCGTCTTCACTAGCTTTCTCTTCAATTACTAATGCTGCCTTCTTAGTTCTCTGGTCCTCCTCTTGGACTAACATCCGCACTGCTCGTGCGATAACAGACGCCAATGGGTCGCCCTTGTACACGCACTTAGCCTTTTTTAGCAAGTCATCAAAGTCGCTCATTTCTTCTTTGTTGGAGAAAGTTAAATTCAGTGTTCGACGGAAGCTTTTTCTAGAGCAGATGTATTCTTTTTCAGTTCCGTCACTCAAACATTTTTTTTTAAATGAACTGGGAGTTGGCCGATTCTTCATCTACCTCGGCCATACCGTTGGTCAGAAGGGGAGCTGTTAAAAATAGAAAAAAGTACATGTTTCGATTAAACTTCTTTTTTAATTATATGTTATAAGCATCATTACCGTGTAGAAATGCATAGAAACAATGTACAACTATGGGATGCAAAGAATGCAGTTGGATAATAAATAATTGAAGTCACACATACCTTGCGTGATTGATGAGAGGTGTCTTTTTGTTCTTTCTTTTTTTCACCGCATTTCTCAGATGATGTTTCTAATAATCAAAAGGACAAAATACTGGCTACAAAAAAGTTTACCGAGGTTGCGATGCACACAAAGTTTCCACCGAACTAGCAGGTTGTGCTTTGCGAGTTATCGCCGAAATTCGGGGACCATATACTAAGTATCAGTGCGTGGTGCATGACAGCTTTCAAACTGCTTTAGGGCACCAGCATTGTGAGCTGAAGAGATGCGGCAAAACGGGTTGGCTGCCCACCTCCACCCTTTTCTCAATTAGCAGCACGAAGAGAGTCAGCCACAGAGGGGTCCCTGCTCTTCAGACTAAGCCGGATACAGTCGAACCCGTTTATAACGAACCCGGTTAGAACGAATTATGGTCTATATCGAACACACGAAATTTTAAGATCAATATTCATGAGAAATATACTTTCTATAACGAACAACACATCGGATATATCGAACTGCGAGCGCCCGCTACCGCCCCCGTGGAGACGCGCGGGCTTCCCTGCAATGCACAGAGTGACAGAGGACAAGAGAAAACCAAGAAAAACACGATGGCCCTTGAGAAGATGAGTCACAAAACCGACTGCGAACGCCCGCAACCGACCCCCGCGGAAGCGCGCTGGCTTCCCTGCCATGCACGGAGCGACAGAGGACAAGCGAAAACCAAGAAAAACACGATGACCCTTGAGAAGATGAGTCGCAACACCGACTGCGAACGCCCGCAACCGGCCCCCGCGGAAGCGCGCTGGCCAATGATAGAGCAAGCGTGCAATGACGTTCTGATGACATCATCCTGCAGCCGTACCAGGCCGGACATGGCTCTCTTGTTCCTAGCGTTTTGCCGAGGAGGCTCGTTGTTCTTTGTGTCCTTCCTGTTCCCGCAAGAGATGGCGACCAAGGTGCGTTCATCGTTACCGTTCTCTACCAAGTTGGAAATAATCCGGCGCGTTGAACGCGGCGAGAAGTCAGAAGTCGCCGCGTCCTTCAAGATCGCCAGAAGCACGCTGAGTACGATACTGAAAAACAAGCCAGCGATCCTGCAAAAGGCCCGAGATCGATCGACCGACCGAATATGTTTCAATATTGAAATTTATTGATAGAAATATAAATACATATGTTCCATCATGAAAGCTGCCTCGCGATAACACGGCTCTGAGCGCCGGCGTGAGGCTCGCTACGCTCGGCAGCCTTCGCCGCTATTCCGCGCGGTTTCCTTTCATCTCTCTCGCTTTTGCTGTCCTCACGAAATAGCGATATTTGCTATAACGAACTACTTGATATATCGAACTAAAATGCGTGTCCGATGGAGTTCGTTATAAACGGGTTCGACTGTAAAGAAGCCGCCCTAATATCCCCTTCGCTGAGTACTAATAGCTAACCGCTCGGGGGAGGAGGTAAATGGGGGAGAGAAGGGCGGGAGAGGAGGTTGGGCGAGAAAGTGGAAAGAGCAAACTTTACAGCGGCCTTTAAGGAAAGATTTTACGCCAAGAATGTCGGAAACCATGCCCCAAGTAGCAGTGCGGGGCCCTGGCGTTTCACTGTCTGTGAAACGCCAGGGCCCCGCACTGCATGACAGTTGTGGCGGAAGCGATGGCCGATGACATTTCATACATGAAAATTTCGTTGAACAACATTCAGTGATGATAGGAGTAGGATAGGAATTACATAAATCATAACAAAAGAAATGGGGCAAAATGTGGTGAAACATCACAATGTTGAGCACATTTTCTCCCTTTATTAAAAAAAGTTGACTGAAAGAATTGCAATTGGGCGAAAAATCACAGTTGGCACTTGTTTACACAAACTACCATAGTTACTAGATATTTAAGGATGGCAATACAAAAGTGAAGCGTAACATAATCACTTTTTACTATTCTGACGTACAAAAATGAACACTTGCGATTTGCTTACAATCTAAATTGTCAAAATCCTTCACAAAACGCTTCTCTTATTTTGCCATCTTTGGTGAAAAGTAAAATAAATGAGAGGGACTCCTAAAACAACAAAATTGCCCTGGATGAAACTAATATCGATATGACAATAACCAAGGATGTTTTGAAAAAACATTAGAAAGTGTAAGCTGTCATACTGCACTGGATAAATTGCTTGGATGGATGGATGGATGGATATTGGCTGTACCCTTCGTAACGTGCGGTAGCTTGCATCATATAGCCCTGGATTAAATTTACCCCTTCAAAATAAAAAAAAAATAGGAAAATTATTAAAATACCCACATTGTTTTTCCCTCTACTTCCCTGCGACTATCACCCGAGCTTGTACAGTAATTACCAAAAAGAACTTTGGGGAATCGGGAAAAATGAAAGTTAACAATGCCCCCTACATGAGCCATGTTGTCATGCATTGCTATACCAAACTTACACTGCCCCAAACACATATTTTTTTTTGTGTTAATACCAGGGATAATAAAACATTACATACGTATACATTTCGCAGCGCATTTAATATACAAAGAAACAAAACACTTGTGGCTGGCAGCCCAGGGCTGCCAGCTGCTGCTTCTTTATCTTCTTCTCGAGCTGTAGCAGCTCTAGCTCCAGCTTATTGCTGCGTCGCTGATGAGCAAGTTGATTCCGAAGCAGCCGCATCTGCAGCACATCTACCTTTTTTCGTTGCTCCTCCTTCTGGAGGGCGACGACACGTGCCTCGTACTCGGGGGCAAAGGCTCGCTCTAATGCCGCAGTGCGGCCACCAGCCCTGCTTGTACAAGCCACAGCTGGCGGCTCAGGACGAGGGCCAGTCGTGGCCCTTGCTGGTTTTGTAGCACTCGCAGCTCCAACGCTGCTTTTTTGTGGGAGTGGTGCAGCATGTCGTGTGGCAGCATCTGGGCATGGCGGCATCTGGGCATAAACAACACATTGGCACCGTGAGTGCTGGAGAAAGGATGAGTGCATAGGAGTAGATGTACAAGCTGTCACATTTGGGCCTTTCGCAGAAAGTTCTAAGCTAGGTGTTGGCAAACTACACAGCATGTTCGATGGGCGATGCTCTGCGCTACTCCTAGAGTTAGGGTTAATTTACAGCTGCATTATCATACTCTTTGTTCTTCTGGATTTGAAAGTAAACTTCCGAGAAAAATCTCTCTAGTTGGGAAACACAATAATTAAAGTATGACAACCAACCAAGTCCTAAACATGTTGGAGCCCTACGTTTCAAACCTACTTGGCTCTTTGTCAGAGGCGACTGTGGCTGTTGAGGAGTGGTGTTTTTCGGTCTTCTTCTTCTTTTAGGGATGTGGCGCATTTCTCGATCATCTCCTTTCACAGATATGGCGAAGCCCGTTTAGATACATTAGGTAAAGCGCCAAGGCACCTATTTATGTTTCCTGGCGTCGTTTGAATGTACCAGGATTCGATGAAAAGCCTATGTTGGTTGTTAGTCTCTGCGTCGATAATGCTGGTGTTGTTGAAATCTATCCGGTGGTCTTTGACTTCGCAGTGCTGAGCGACTGCGCTATGCTCGTGGTCTAAAGTTCTTTGTCTCGCCGCTGTGAGTGGCTGTACAATCTGCACAAGGAATCTTATCAACCACGCCCTGCGTTTTTTCTTTTGGACGCCAATCTTTTGGGTGGGGCATGAGTAACCCAAGAGTGGACATCGGCTTTTGGGCCACGCTGATTCCTTCTTTGGCTAGCACGCGTGCCAGCGCCTCGCTTGTTGCTTTGATGTAGGGTATGCAGATGCGTGAGGTTTAGCGTGGTTGCGTACATGCTTGTGGTTGCTGGTGTCGGTGATCTCGAGCTTGACGATGGGCTATGCGTTGGATAAAGGTGTTCGCGTATCCATTCTTTTTGAGATCAGCAGAGACATTTTTTTTTAATGAAAGAATTTGAAAGAAGAAAAAGGGGACCGAAAAATGCCGCTCCTCGACGGCCACAATCGCCCCTGACAAAGAACCTAGTAGGTTTGAAACGTAGGGCTCCCACATGTTAAGGACTTGGTTGGTTGCCATACTTCAATTATTCTTCTGGAGTACCTCTTATTTTAGTGCTTTGACCAGAGGAGACTTGGTCTCAATAACTTGCTTTTTCCGGTTGGTTAATGACAGACCTTGCCGCTTCAAACGATGTGACTGATAAAGTCAAATTGCTATTTGATAAATAAATAATGTGAAACCTCCTCAAAGTCTGAGACTGCCGTTATGGCAATACACTTTGTCACGAGATTTGCACAAGGTTGTCGCCAACTCAGTGGGATTCTTGCAGTCAAATCTTCTTTTCGAGAAAGTCTCGATGCCATTGGCTTTAAACGTGCCTCCAGCAGAGAGTGTGAAATTGTTATACTTCTTCGAACGAGTCGCTCGAGCTGCTTCGCAAAAAACCAGCATTTTTGTTGGCAACACTGACAACAGCGGAGGCTCCGACGCCACATAATGCAAAGGAAGTGCCTTTTGCCTTTTCATTACCTGTATGAAGCAGTGCGAGCGCTACGACGTGGTTCATCGTTGCTGTGCTAGGCCTACTAGATGTTTTTCATAAATGGGAGGCGACATTTGTTATGGTATTATCATTTTTCTCACTTTTGCGCGAGGTGTACAGCGGTGAATAAAATCAATTGCCATAGCGTGTCGGGAGTACTGGATTTCCTCGGAGCGGTACACTCCCCCCTGTACAGTGAGCATTTCGGAAAATGAAGCTACGACCTTAGATCTAGGCTTGCGGAAGAATATACCTTTAAAACTTTTTCGAAAATTAAAATGTTCCTGACGGCGGGGTGCAGCACAGTGCTCTCTGGATACTAGTTAACCACCAACTTTCGGTTCCAACTGGCGCCTTCAGTTTATGAACCACCCGTCACGACCGTATGCTCTGCTTGCATTTTCGATTCTGCAACTTTCCACAACCTTAAGATACCATATATGTTGCCAAGCAATGAAGGTCAGCTTCAACACCTTTTTTCTGCATCCAGCATGATAAATTATGTACAGAGACAGGTATGATGGCTCTCATCTCACAACATGAATCTTTGAATTGAATTTTATTTACCACCAAATTTTATTTACCACTGCAATGGGAATGGAGGGGGTGAAGAAAAAAAAGCCACAATGGTGCGTCTTCACAAAGTTCTGTCCCCTCAGCGAACAACATTTGTGGCAAAAAAAGACACAGAAGGGGGAGGACGTTCTGTGAAGGAAATAGCAGGTGCAGCACAAAGAACAGCAATAACATCTGAACCTCTCCAGGATTGGAGAGGCTCAGATGTTATTGCAGACGACACCATCTTCTTCAGGAACACCCTCTGCATCCTGTTCAGGGCGTTATGCTCTAGCAGCCAAATCTGCAGACATGATGCGAGCACTCCTGAGTGCAGCTTGCCAGTCATTTCTAGAAGCAAGCTCGGTCGCCAGCATGTGGTTTCATCAAGGTTGCCTTTCTTGGGCACCGGGATCATGCGGGATTGGTGCCACGGGTCTGAGAAGGCCCTGTACTGGAGGCAGCTGTTAAATGCAGTTGTGAGGAAACGACAACCAGGGTCGACGGCCAACAGATGGCGCCAGGTCAACCTGTCATCCTGGGATGGCGTGTTCTCACAACCGCAAGTTCTCTGCAGCACGTCGCTCTTAGTCATGGGGTCAAGTGATGTTCTTAAATGTACAAATAGCTCAGTGACATGTTCAGAGTAAAAGACTGCTGACTTACTACTAAACTTAATTGGTGCTCACATGGAGAATAAATACTACACATGCCGTAACCAAACAAGTCAGAGAAAGAAAGCATACAATAGGTAGAGGTCAAACGTTTCTAAAGCCACTTGTGCATGGTGGCCTTATCCAATTTTAAAAGCAACACTCCCATCCACCAGAAAGTGAAGAGGTGCCGATACTGGCCCTAGTTGCCTGATCTCACAGGTCTCTATAATCTCACGGGTTAGTTTCTCCTTATGTTTACTACTGCTCTCTATCACTCATTTGGGGGTATGAATCTTGGGTATAGGACATTTCGGTGTAGGAATTTTTGGTGCACGAACATTTCGGCATGCAAACATTTCTGTGCGTGAAAATTTCAATGCACAGACGTTTTGATGCACGGAGCACGGACATTTCGGTGCTCAAACATTTCGGTTCTTGAACATTTCGATTCTCGGACATCTTGGTGCGCGGGCATTTCGGTGTGCGGACTTTTCGGTGTAAATCTTATTGGTGGATATTGTTGTGTTGTGTAGCGAGGGGCGACTTACGGGAGCAAGACAGACACACGTGCGACGCTTAGGCAGCCATGTTTGAAGAATGTTTATTTCTACCCGTGTTGCCAGCGTCTTGGGCAAACCTGCTAGTTAACCTATGTGTTCACAGATGGCAGCACTATCCCACAGATATCATGAAATTCTAGTGATCTTTTGATTGCCTTTGATTGTAAGTCGCAGATAGGTTTCTCCCGTTGGGTGCTCCGAGCACAGATGACCTGATGGTCATCTGTGCTCCCAACTCCCAACTCTAAACTTTGTCAGCGACATGACGACGTGTTGTTTAGTAAATTGTTTTAATTAGAAGTTCTGGGTATCACGAGTACAACCAAAGACAAGTCTGGCTCCCAAGTCCGTTTCTCCTCATCTCCCCTGGTTAAAAACAGGAGGAGTAGGTACAAAATTTTGTTGAAACCAGCAGTTTAGTTGGCTGGGCCTAGGCCTCCCACGTGGGGACGTCAAGGTCTTGCCTCTTTGCCGCCTCGCTGGCTTGCTGGGTAGCCCAGAGTTGGTCGTCGAGGTGGGAGCCGCGCAGAGTGGCGTGCCATCTCGACGAGAGGGTCATAGTATTAATTGTCGGATATTGGTGTTTACATTCCCATAGCATGTAAGGAGTGATGCTACCTGAGTCTTACAGATCTTGCAAGTGCTACTATGGTAGATGTCTGGGTAAATCCTGTGGTAACGTGTTAGTGAGGGGTACGTGTTTGTCTGTAATAGGCAAAGGGTGGTTACCTGTGCTCTGTTTAGCTTGGGATGAGGGATGGGGAAGGTTCTTCTTTCGAGATAAAATGATTTCGTAAGGTCGTTGTAGCTGGTGAGGCGATCGCGTTCCGCAGGTGCACCTGCACTGTCTCCGGCACGGTTGACTAGGCCACGTGCTACAAAGTGAGCGACCTCGTTGAGGTTGGTGAGGTGCAGATGTACGTCGCCGGCGTGCGCTGGGAACCAGACGAGAGTGATTTGGTTTTCAGGTGAGTGAGGGGCTTGGTGTAGGATGCATTGTGCTTGTTGTGAAATACGACCTTTGATGTAATTGCTGATTGCCGTGCTGGAATCGCTCACGATCGTGTGGCAGTTTGGATCAAGGGTGGCCAGGGCGATGGTCAGTTCTTCGGCCGTCTCGGCGTTTTGGGCTATGATGCTGGCGGCACGTTTGAGCGAGCCGCCTACTGTGGTAGCCGCCGCGAAGCGGTGTCCGTCTTGATATTCGGCTGTGTCGACGAAGGTGAAGCCTGTGGTGTCGCAATAGGCTTTATGAGGGGGGCAGCCCTTACCTTCCGACGTTCTTTATTGTAGCCCGGGTGCATGTTTTTGGGGATAGGGTCGACATGTAGCCAAGTCTGTGCGTCGCGTGGAATTGGGTGTTGACGGTGGTAGGTGATGCCGAGTTCAATTAGAATGTGCCGGCCCGTTTCTGTTAATGTGAGACGCTCCAGGTGAGACCGATGTCATGCTTCGATTAATTCGTCGAGGGTGTTGGGGAGTCCTAATTGGAGTAGAAGTTTCGTGCTGGTGTTGTTTGGCAGTCCTAAGGTTAGCTTGTAGGCACCACGTATAATGATGTTTCGCTTTGTACCATTCATGGAAGGTGGCAACGTACGTGATGTGACAGATGACAATCGAGTGAACAAGGCGGATGAGGTTTCCTTCCTTCATGCCTTGTTGCCGGTTGGTCATTCGTTTCAGTAGCCACGACGTATTGGCCGTCTGTCGGAGGATCTTGGATTTAGCCGTTGGCTTCGATGGTCATGCTGAGGACCCGGATGGTGGAGACCACGTGTATAATTCCAGCATCCTTCATGTGGAGTTGGTTGGATTTCCTCGTAGTGGCGTTTGTGCATAGAGCCTAGTGGTGGGCGTCCACGGAGCGTGGGGCGGCATAGGAGGATCTCTGACTTGTCGGGGGAACATCGGAGTCCTGTGCCTTGGAGATAATTTTCGATGGCATCGATGGCGTCTTGCAGAGCGATTTTAATTTGGCCGTCGCTGCCCGCTGTGGCCCAGATGGTAATGTCGTCGGCATAGATGTTATGTTCAATGCCGTCGAGCTTGACCGGGAACGGCCTGCTCTGGGTCGGGAGCGGGAGTAGGAGCGGTGTTTGCTGTCCATTGGCGGGAAATCATCTGGTTGAGGGATTGATTGCTGTGCCATACGTTGTTCCCAGAGGCGTTTCTGGATGACGTATGGCGTTTTGTATTTGGCCGTGCACCCTTTGTCCGCTGTGGGGTGGGGTCCACCGCACAACGTGCATTTGGGGGTGCACTGATGGTCTTGGTCGGGATTGCGGGTGCCGCAGCCCCTGCAGATCTTGTTGTTAGGGAATTGATAAACGTCCATGCAGTGCCCGAGACGGCCACAGTGGTAATATATGTCGATTTGCTTGCGGTACAAGAAGCAGCAGCTAGGGGACCAGTGTTGCGCCGTATTGGACCAGGTACAGCACACTGGGTCCGTCGAAGGCGATGACGACGGTGCGCTTGGCGGCCAGGGCTAGCGGATTGTGGGCATTTATGATGTTAGCGTCGATTTTCTAGGCGCTGTCGGTGGGGGGAATGCCTCGGATAACTCCTTTGGTAGTGTTGTTTGAGGCTGCCTCGTATGCGTTGACTTTGTGGATGACACCATTGATGTGGATAGATTTTATGCACATGTACCTGTCAGCATTGTGCGGTCGGGACGTGCTGATCACGACAATGCTTTGTTGAACGTTTGGGCAGATAGTGTCGTCTTGGCTTTCTTCCGGGCTAAGGTGTGTTGCTTGGAAAATAGCTGCAGTCACTGTGGGGCTGCCGACTTTGGGGATATTTAGTGCCCCTTTAGGTCTGACAATGGTTTTAATTTCATTCTTGGGTAATTGGGGCATGTGTCTGGCCTTGAGGACTTGAGATTTAACGTCCTTCCTGGTTTTAGAGCGAGAGCGGGAGTCTTTCGATTGGGGTGAGTCGTCGTGAGATGAGGTTTGGCCATGTTTCTCGTCGGGACGACGGGAACGGGCAGTGCGCCAGCTCATTTCGGTGGTTAACTCTTCTGGGGTGATGTCTTCACTGATTACTTGAACCTCTATTCTTCGCTGGTTGAGTGAGAAGCTTGCACGTCGATGAGGAGTACGCGCAGGACCATGCCACTTGGCCGGCGTGCAGTCGGCACACTTGGTGGGCCGAACACTTCGCTCGCGCGCTTAGGCTTAACGCGGCGACGGCGTCGTCGTGGCACAAAAATGTTCGTAACACTGGGAAAAGAAGTGTCCCACCTGAAAACTAGGTGTCCACGGAATTCTGGTGACTTCACGGACTGAGGGATATAAAAGTCGGGCCAATATTTGCCAGAAATCGCTGCGAAATCACTTGGTGAAGCCGGAGCCGATATGGTACATCCGCATGACTCGACAATCGTCTTCTTTTTCCGGTTAAAAACAACACTACGGAATTATCGCTGTCCTCCTTTTTCTCGGTGCTGTCCCCTCATTTGTCCCTCACGCTGCTGGTCAGTCCACCACACTCTCTCCTGGTCATCAAGTTCGCAGCTGCATGTTGCACACGTCGCAGAGGGCGCACCAGCCCGAGGCGCTGCAGCACCCCCGGCGTCGTGTTGCCGCAGAGGTCGCATTCCTTGTCCCAGGATGCTCGACTTGCTGGAGTCAAATAGGCACACACAACACAGACCCACATCGGCAAAAGGGGGTTCTAGCTTTGGCGTAGTTGTCCATTGCTTCCAATCTCGGGTGTCTCGCCTGGAGAAGAGTCGGCCGCGTCTGTTGCCTTTGCCATTGGCGGGCGCGGCACTTGAAGAAGCAACAAATCACGTTCCGCCAGGGTTGTCCCTGACAGAGTGTTCGGGGGGGTACCCAACCCATGGGGAAAACTATTGCCTCCCCCGCCCCACGGCGACGTTGTGAGACGGTCCGTCTTAACTCCCGTCCTGCCAGTGCCCAAGAACGCCTGACAGTCGCATATTTCGTTACCATACCTGCCAACCTATGGACTTCCAAATTTGTAAAACTGCTGCAGCCGCGAGGGGGGAGGTGTAGTAAGATTTGATTGGTTATCTGTGGCTCGCACATATTCCTGGCGTTTATGCAAAGCAATGTGCAGCTTAACCTCCTCAGAAAAAACTGTGACTATATTTTCAAAAATTACACTTTATTCTTGTATTGGAGGTTAAATAGAAGGAAAAAACAAATCTGTAAAGCAATATCTTATTATGGTTGGGCAGAATCACCAGGTACCCAACTGGGTACTCCAGGCTTCAGCGCTTGTGGAAATCCATGAAACAGTTTCTATTTTGGATGCAGAGAAAAACTTTGCACTTTACACAGCGAATCCTGGACTTCCCAGAGCATCCTTGTTTCCTTCACTTCATTTGTGACTTAAGTGTGACATGCTCCGGAAAGTGGTCTGTCCTGTCGAGCCTGACAGCATCTGCTGGCAGAGGTACAATTCATTGTCTCTTTGGCGTCGTAGAGCGCACCACCTCTTCTTCGCTGCTTTCAGCATCAGAAGCATCATCTTGCCTCCCTCGCTTTCGAGGCTGTTGCTTTTCGTTTCCATATGCCTGGTGAGGTGATAGCATTTTAGCAGAAAGAATAAGTGATTCTGCAATTTGGAGCTTGAAGTCCAGAAGGTCAAGGACTTTCTTCCTTGGCATGCCATGCTGAGCGCGGTGTTCCTGGTATTCGACCCACCCATTGCACACAGCAGGATCAAAGAAATGTGCATACACTCGAACGGTCCACTTCCTTGTGCGAATTTTTGTATGGTAGTAGGCCGTGAAACGGTCATTCAGGTCAACACCGCCCATGTTCGTGTTGTATGACTTGATTGCTGCAGGTTGCGGCACGTCAACCTTACAGACTGCAGGGGACGCCTCGGCGTCAGATGGTCCTACTGCGCACGGTATGGACGGCAACTACATAGTAGCTGCGAAGACGAAGACGCTGTTGCACACGACAGGTAATGCGGCGCGCTGCAGGAGCTGAACGTAAATGGGGTCGCTCACAAGCCCGTTCCAAAACTCAAAGATTTCCTTGTCCGGCCAGGGTCTAGAACAGCGTGCCAAAACCCGTCTAGGCCAATCAGGATTCGACCCTGGTGCCATTGGCTAGAGGAACCAACACACTTTCGACCAATGGGGTGAGAGGTCATTGCTCCGAGAGTGAACGATAAGCCAATCCTTGGTTTTCGGAACCCGAGGATAAAATACGACTTATGGCTTTCCTATATGCCACAGAAAATACATATTCGCGAACCACGGTGAGAACCACCGAGACATGTCAACTCGGACACGTCTATGCCACCACGAAATTCCGTTGGACACAAAGTAAAAAAAAGGGCACGCCAGGCATACACAGAATATATGGGGAGTGCCTGGTCCCCCGTGCATCAGGCGGAAGAGTTCTGAGGCACGACTCCGAGAGCTGTGAAGCACTTTGTCCCCCAGCAAACGACCTGGCGACCGGTGACATGTTTATGTTTCGGCCGTGGGACTCCGGCAAACGTTTACGTCTGGGCCTGCGTTTTAGTGTCAAGGGGTAGACGTGCGCGGCACTGAGACAGCAGCCTTACATTGGCAAGTTAAGTGTTTTCACGTGTGTTCGAAACCGGGTTTCCGCACAAAATGCCAAGAGGGCGACATGCCCGCGGTCATTTCCTCGTTTCCGGGAAAAGCTCATAAACAAGCAGAATTCCGACTTGTAACAGCGCAGGACCCCCTGAAACGCGACACTCTTCTCCCAAAGCGCCTCCCCATTCCCGACAAAGCGCCGTCAGGCGGATAAACATGACAGAGTGGTGTATGTCGGTCCTGGTGGTGCTAAAAAATTAACAAAGAAAAGCAACGACCTCTACACGTCCCTCCTAAGAGTGAGCCAGGACTTCTTCGACTGGACAGCAGTTAAAACAAACAAGAGTGGTTGGCAAAAACCAAAATACAAATGCAACTTATACAAACACACTTGGAAAAACAAATTAACGGGACTTTCCGGCAAAACCCAAAAGATAACATGGTATAAAAGCTACCAAGGAAATGTAACCATGAGTAATGGAAGGAAAACACATGTGGCTATCAGAGAATGAAGTTAACTGTGCCACTTATGCACAAATATAGATGCTGGACGGGTGTTCAGAAAACACTTACTAAAACAATAAAAATAGACAAAGTGCACAACAAAACACATGCACAAGAAAAAGGCAGTACTACAACAGTCATTGTGCGCGGTGATAAAAGCAATAACGCAGTTGTGACAATAAGTTCCCACAGTCTCTTGTAGATAACACTCCTGCAGACAACACAGTTACACAAAAATGCTACAGCCCTGTGATCTTCCGGAAATGTCACAACAGTTCAGGCACGCAGTCTCAGGTGGTCCACATGCTCATGGTAACCGGAGATGGCCCCACCCGTCTGTCGCCATGGGGGACACCGTCATTTTATGCGTGTCACCGCCTTCCGGGTTCCCAGGTTACTACCCCGCGGTGACTCGTGTACTGAAGGCGAGACGTCCCCCATATGCTCCTGCGGGCGCCCGAGCGGTGCTGTTGGGTTCCCCGAAACGCAGGTCTCAATGAACGTGCCGCGCAAAGCTAGACCGGCGTCGCGCATCGCCGTCGCAAGCGTTAGGTCGTCCCTTTATGTTCCGAACAACCCTGACCGCTGTTTCGCTTTACTGGGAGTCGGCTCGTCATCGGTCATTTGCAGCTGGGCGAGAGAGTTTCTCAGCTGACCGGCGTCATAACAATTTAAGGAAGGCTCCGCGCTGTCCAATGCCCTGTCCGCCCTGGCCGCTACTTGGTCTGCACACACCACCTTGTCGGGGTGTGTTCTCCCAAAGACATTGGCTCTCATCCCATTTGTGTCATGCTGCACACCGGTGGAAAGTGCCTCCCATGCGTCTAAGGCAAGCAAGCAGTCGGTGTGCGGGGCGAGATCATTCGTCAGGGCACACATTACCGACACCGTCCCGCACGCCTCTTCGAGCTCCAGAGCATCCGGTTTTATCAGAGACATAGGAAGAGTGACCAATTTGGCCTTCACCTTTTCACCGAAAGTGGACTCGAGCGTTACGGAACCGCTGGGCCTCACCTGCCCGATTGGCAAAAGGGACTCCCGCACGACCATGATTTCGGTGCCCGAGTCCAAAATAGTCCAAATCCCCTGTCCACCGCACATCACTTGAATGTGCATCGATGCAGAAGGCTACAGCCACTCCTTCCATACGCTTGCTGCTCTCATAGTCAGTGGGTCCGGCCGAGGTTCACCTAGAACAGCGTTTTGCACATTCGCGTGAGACGTCGACGCCTTCGTTTCGCGTGTCCGTGTGCATTCCGCTGCTTGGTGTGAGGGGATACTACATTCGTGGCAATTATGCGGGGCGTGTGGGGTGGCCTTGCAGGCGGTTCCTCGTCGTGGCGGCAGTTTTCCCCAGGACCTTCTCGTTTCTTCCTCTTCTGGGCCTCGAGCAATGCCCTTCGTTGTGTTGTAGACTGCCAAAAGGTTGGTCATGCCCGCCGGGTTAAGCTAGTCCTTGCCCTCTCGGAGGGTGACATACTCCCGAGTGCTCTGCCCCATTGACTCTTTCATACGGTCCGCAACCAGTAGTGACGACAGCTGAGAGAATTCTGTCACCCCCTTAGCCTCCCGGTAATATGGAGGCAGCTAGAGGTTCTGGTAGCACACTGCTTCCACGTCTCGGTCACGTCTTTTTGACGCAGCGGTAAACCTTCTGCGATACTCCTCTGCCGAAAGTCGTAGTTCGGCAAGCACCACAGACCTCAGGCGTCCGAACGTAAACTCTCCGTCCTTCATGCTCGCGCAAAGGTACGCTAGCCGAAGGGCGATCAGTAGATAAGCAAGATGTGCCTGAATCTCGACGGGCATGGCATACCTTTGAAAAAGGCACTCTACGGTCTCAAATCATACCGGCACTTCGGCGTCATGGGGAAATTTTGGAATTGCTCCGTGGAGCATTTTGGAATAGTGCTTAAGCGCCTCCCCCCTTTCAATTTCAGGATCCCACTCATTCCGCCCAGCCCTCGCCCCACTGTGAGCGTTCAGCTCGGCCAACTTTAACTGAATTTCCATCTGCCGAAGAAGGATTTTTGCCCTCTTAAGTTCTAAGCACCCGTCCGTCCCCTCTACTTGGGAGTTCGACGGCGAACCCGCTCCCTTATTCACCTCCATGTCACTGCTGTCCGCAGCACTAGTCGGAACAGTGGAAATTCCACTTCTCATTTCGGGCATTATGCCTTGCTCAGACAGTGTCCCCCAAAACACTGACAGAGAGGAGAGACCACCTACTTGAACTTTAGTAGCCGCTCTAGGAGTGTCGTCGCCTCCCGTCGATGGGGATGTCACCATGGGTTCCCCCGCAGCAACTGCTGGCGTCATCTTCTTGGTGGCGCCTGATGATGCTTGAAGGTGCTGACGATGTCTACAATCCTGTCGACTGCGCCAGTGATGTTAGGGGGTTGTTTTCCCCGACCACCATAGACTACCTTGAGTTGCAGTTGAGGACCGGGGGATTGTGGATGAAGCTAGTTGCTGGAGGGCAGGAGGCAACCGACAACTCGTTGGGTTAACGAGATTGACAAAACTTTACATCGATAAAATAGGAAGAATCAAACAGTTACATAAAAGACGACAAGTGTGAACAGACCATGTGCTGTAATAAACTGCCGCGCACGACTTAGACTTCAGGGGATGCCTCGGCGTCAGATGGTCCTACCGCGCACGGTAAGGACGGCGACTGCCTTGTAGCTGCTAAGACAAACACTGTCGCGCACGACAGGTAACGCGGCCCACTGCGGGAGCTGAACGTAAGTGGGGTCGCTCACTAGCCTGTTCCAAAACTCGGATTTCCTTGTCCGGCCAGGGTCTAAAGCAGCATGCTCGAACCCGTCCAGGCCAATCAGGGTTTGACCCTGGTTCCATTGGCTAGAGGAACCAGTGCACTTTTGACCAATTGGGTGAGAGGTCAGAGAGTGAACCATAAGCCAAGCCTTGGTTCTCAGAACCCGAGGATAAAATATGACTTATGGCTTTCCTAATTCGCGAACCACAGCGAGAACCGCTGAGACATGTCGACTAGGGCACGTCTATGCCACCCCGAAATGCCGTTATACACAAAGTAAAAGAAAGGGCACGTCAGGCATATACAGAATATATGGGGAGCGCCTGGTCCCCGTGCATCAGGGAAGAGTTCCGAGGCATGACTCCGAGAGCTCTGAAGCACTTTGTCTCCCAGCAAACGACCTGGCGACCGGTGACGTGTTTATGTCTCAGCCGTGGATTCCCCGGCAAACCTTTACGTATGGCTCTGCGTTTCAGGGTCAAGGGGTAGGCGTGCGCGGCACTGAGACAGCAGCCTCTTGTGTGCAAGTTAAGTGTTTTCACATGCATTCGAAAAGCCGGGGTTCCGCACGAAATGCCAAGAAGAGGGCGACATGCCCGAGGCTATTTCCTCGATACCGGGAAAAGCTCATAAACAAGCACAATTCCGGCTCGTAACAGCGTGGGACCCCCTGAAACGCAACACTTGTCTCCCCAAGCGGCTCCCCATTCCCGACCGAAGTGCCGTCAGGCGTGTAAACAAAACAGAGCTGGGGATGCCGTCCTGACGGTGCGAAAAAAAAAAGGACAAAGAAAAGCGACCACCTCTACACCATTCATTCTGGTGGTGAAGTTGTAGATCAGGGGCTTGTGGCTTCATGATGTGCAATGGCCTACAGTGAAAAAGCGCTGAAAAATACACGGACAGACAGAAAGACAATAGGACAGGGCACATTCTCAACTAAAGTTTATTTGAAAAGTACGGACATATACAGGGTGTTTCACGAAAGGTGAACAAATTCGATATTGCAAAAACTATGTGTCGCAATAAAAAACGTTTTGTGTCGTTTAGGTCCTGGGCCAGGAGCCTATTAAGGAAAATGATTAAAGTCCGGGATAATTAGACTGTTAATTATTTTTGCGTAATTAACTTTTTTCATATTGTTTGTGTATAAGGGCATGGTTTCAATTAGGAAATTGCTCAGCATCATCAAAAACTCTAAATGAACAAATTGCAGAACAATAGAAGGCACGCGCTGCATTTTAAAAACCACACAAATTTGACGGGTTTTTAAGTTTCGGTTTGCTATCGGAGCGCATCTCCGAGCCCCGTGTAGAAATACATGGGTTTGCTGCGTCGCGCGATGACAGCGCAGCAGAGGCTGGTTGTACTATTTTTCCACGGGGCGCGGTGCCGTCGGGGCCGAGATGCGCTCCGATAGCAAACCGAAACTTAAAAACCCGTCAAATTTGTGTGGTTTTTAAAATGCTGCGCGTGCCTTCTATCGTTCTTCAATTTGTTGATTTAGTGTTTTTGGATGATTCTGAGCAATTTTCTAATTGAAACCAAGCTCTTAATCTTAATATTAAAAAGTTAATTATGCACAAATAATTAACAATCTAATTATCCGGGACTTTAATAATTTTCCTAAATAAGGCCCCTGGACTAGGACCAAAACAACACAAGCCTTTTTTTGTTGCGACGCATAGTTTTCGCAATATCGAATTTGTCCACCTTTCGTGAAACACCCTGTGTACCCAACAGGCATACTATTATTCCTCATCTTTGCCCAGCCCCCGTTTCAAAAACTCATATTCATCTGTGGAAAGGGATGAGGAAGCTTCGCTAATGTAATCACTCCCCGTTCTTTCAATCTCGAAAGCCTCGCGTATTTCCCTTGACACTTTGCTTTTATATTTGTCTAGGATTTTAGTGTTGTGGAATAACGGTGCGCAAGGGCACCTGCTGCAGTGAACCGCGAGATGTCCGGAAGGTGTCGTCTTTGTTGACGCAGCGTGCTCTCGCGCATGGTCATTCACGCATTTGCCAGATTGCCCCACGTGACTCGACCCACACGTCAGCGGAATTTCGTAAACTATGCCAGTTGTACATTCCATATACTTATACCTGTGCTTGGTATCACATGGATCTGCGATCGGGCATGGGTTGTTGATTTTACTGCATAGCCGCCTCAACTTTTTGGTGCAGAAACTATCGGAACCTCGTACCGCTGTGCAACTTTCCTCAGATTATGCGCGACGGAATGCATGTAAGAAATAACTACCGGCCTTAGATTTCTGTTTTCACGGCGTGGCTTCAGCACCCTTTTTTAAACTTCTTAATTTAACTACCTGCCACTTCTGCCAGTGAACTTACTGGATGGAAACCCTGCCCTCTGCAGGCGGTCAGACTCTTTTTCAAAGCTCTCTTGCACACTATTTGACAAGATTTCCTGAGAAAGGCCTTTAGGCAAGAAGACTGTCCCTCTTAGAAGTGGCGGACATACTTGACTGCCGTGTAGACTGCCAGAAGCTCGCGTCCATAGGTGCTGTAGCAAGTTTTCGCAGGTGACAGGGACTTCGAGAAAAATGCCAGAGGCTGCCAAATTTTATCAACAAACTGCTGCCACACCGCACCAACGCTGCCATCAGATGCGTCCATCATGAGGCGTGTAGCTACATCTGGTTGAGGATAAGCGAGGAGAGCAGCTGCCGCCAGGTTTTCCTTGATCTGCATGAATGAGGCCTGGGCCTGGTCCGTCCACTCTAACGGAGTGGTGTTTGGTTTCAGGGATGACAGGAGATCGTTCGGAGGCTGCATGTGTGTGCGCAACCTGGTAGGAATATTCGGTAGAAGTTAATCAATCCCAGAAATTGCCAAAATTTTCGGTTGTTGCCTGACTGAGGGTAATCCCGAATTGCTTGAACCTTATCGCCGAGAGGGTGAAGACTGTCGGAGTTAACCATATTTTCGAGGCGAGTGAAGAGTTGTTGCAGGTATTATGCATGTTCTTTGGCAGAAGTGCTGGCGATGAGGATGTCATCAACATATGCGTAGCAGAAATCCAGGCCTCGTGTTATCTCGTCGATAAATCTCTGGGAAGTCTGCTACATGTTCCGAAGTTCAAAGGACGTCCGGGTGTACTCAAATAACCCAAATGGAGTAGTGATGGCATTTTTTTGCAATGTCAGCTTCTTTCACTGGTATTTGGTGATATGCTTTGACAAGGTACACCTTGGAGGACACCATTGCCCTGTGAAGCGTGGCTACGAAATCATGGGTGTGGGGCACAGGATAGTAGTCTGGTTGGGTCACATGGTTGAGGGAGCGGTAGTCACTGCAAAGATGCCAATCTCCTGGGGTGGACTTGGGGAGCATATGCAGTAAGGACGACCATAGGCTTGAGGATGGTCGCACAATCCCGAGTTCAAGCATGCGCTCAAACTGTCGGCGGGCCTCGTTCATTCACTCAGGTGGTAATCGGCGAGGGTGGTCCCGACGTGGGTGATTGATGGGGAGAGTTATAGTGCTTGATGGGGAGAGTTATGGTCACTGGGGACGTCGGGGAACAAAACTCGCACCAAATCCTCAAAGTCTGACCGGACTTGTGGTCAAAGTAGTGTCGAAGTCACCGCCCCCGTGGCTGCTGCGATGCTGTGCATGGACAGGAGCGTTGTGGCGTCTCGTAGCCGGGTGTTGCACATGCCAACGAGAAGACCGAACTGAGAGAAAATCAGCCCCAAGGATGGCGTGACTGACATCGGCAGCCAAGAAAATCCAGCAAAAAGTTTGGCTTAGACCGATGTCCGTTATCAGAGAGCACTGGCTGTACGTTGCAATTTTTGTAGCATTTACAGCTTGTAAGTTGTAGCTTGGGCACCTTCGACGATTGACACAGGAAGCTGGGATTGCAATAAACTCTGCACCTATGTCCACCAGATAGCAGGTTTTGGATACTTTGTCCACCAGATAAAATAGGCGGGGCTGAGAAGGCACTCCTGATATGTGAGACAATTTTTGAGGTTGAATTTGCATTTGGGATGGCACCAAATGTTCCCTCTTCAAATTAGTTTTGTTATAAGAACTGTCCGTTAAAAGCTTCCCCCTCTGCTCATTTGGGCTAGTACAGCCCAGCTGTACAGGTGGAAGATGGAGTAGAGCGGCGCGCTGTGAGGCCAAGAGCACCGGCCGCTTTCAGTGCGTGGCCTGGATGTTTCCCTGTTGAGCGCAGGGCGGGATGCACTTGGTGGCGTTGTCGCCAAGGCTGTGGTGGTACCAGCAAACTCCGGTATTCATGCGCGCGCGACGATCCACGAGGGCGAGAAAAGAAGCGAGGGTGTCTCGGCCGTGGGTTTTCCAGAGTTGCGAGCACCTGCACGATGCCCTGGACTTCGTCGCGCTGGGCTCCGAATTCCATGAAAGAAACCAGTTTTTTTTACTTCATTTGGGTCTAGAAGCGCTTGGACCGAGCTGTCGATGGCAGAGATGCTGGGTGAAGCAACTTCCACTACCCTATCCACCAGGGCAGCGAGATCGTCAAGCGTGATGTCTCCGGCACCTGCCAACACCCTGTACGCATTAGCTGGTAGGCGCTGCAAAAACAATTGCCGAAGGAGCGAGTCGTCGATTGTTGCAGCCTTCTCCGCGAGCAGCTGGTGCATCCTGCGGAGTAACTGGGGTGGTTTTCAGTCCCCCAAGTCCTCTGCAGTTAGGAGCTGTTGCAGGCGCTTCTTCGGAGAGGGTGGTGCGGTGGACAGCTTGAGTTTCAGCCGGTCGAATGGGGGGTCGGCTGGCAGAGAGTATGGTGTCGCGCACCTCTGCCGCTTCCGACTGGTTGAGGGCGGGAACTACGTGTTGAAATTTTTGTTTTTGGGAAGTCATACGTCTCGTCGCAAATTGGGCTTCAACTTGCGTGAACCAGAGAGCTGGGTCCGCCGGCCAGAAGCACGTAAGCTTGAGAGCGATGGTGGAGACGTTAGAGGATAGCGGTGCTTGGGCGGATGCTTCAGCTGCGGAACAGTTGGGGGAAGTCATGCTTGCTCACCGGTGGTCGCTTGGGGTCGTGTGACCGAGGTGTGCTGTCCGGGACCCGGGTCACCGACTATGTAGTGGGAATGTCCGTTACATAAAACTATTTATTATACGTAGCTACACAAGGCAAAGTAATACATCTCCATGTTGGCCCCAATGCGGCCGCATCCCTCCGGTTTCGAAAGTGAAACCCTTAACTGTTTACGCAGACGCCCGCGCCCTGCGGTGGCATATTGCTGCAGGCTCTAGTTGCCAGATGCCTGAGGCGAAACAGAAAAAAAACGTGTGATGTCCACACCACAAACCCAGCATGCACTTGCTGATGGAGTCATTTAGCAAATGGTCTATTGCTTCACGTGTATTCTGAGAGGATCTTCATAATGCTGGTGACAACATTCCTCGCCATTGAATAGAGTCTCTTAACTGGAAGCCTGCATTGCTAGCAGTCACTGGTAAAGTTGAACAACTCGTGAGAAGAGCGGCACATCTGCCTACCAAAATGTTTTCAGAGGGTTTCTGGAGTGGGGCTTTACGAGTGGATGGAGGTAGTCCTTCACCTTCTCGACACGAAAAATGTGATCGCCAGGGGCAGGAACAAAGATTATAGTGTGCTTAAAATTACACCCCCAAACAGTGTAGACGAGTGCATCATGCGCGACGGGCCTGAAGTTGTTGGCAAGGTTGAGGGATGCAACACGCGACTCTCTTCCACTTGTTTAGGACTTGTCGAGACACTCCTGCTGCACGAAATTGCCCTGAAATGCACCATTATGTAGCAGGAAGCCCTTCTGACACTGTGAGAGAAGATACTGGTTGTACAGCCAAAGCTGCAGCCAGACGTGAAGCATCCTGCGTACAGCTTTGCAATTGTGCAGCCGATGATCAAGTTCTAGCTAGCGGATTCCTACCAGTCATCCTTCTTGTGAATAGGGATTGTCCTCGACTCCCTCCAGCCATGACAAAAGCAGATGCTGAATCCAGCCATGAAAGAGGAGACATTAGGGTCAGCTCCAGGAAGAATTCTTGAACAGTTTCTTGAAAACAAAAGATGAAATCAATCTGCAGTACAAAAACCAAAATCACAGCAGATTGAGATAATTGACTGCTACCATCTCAGTGTTCTTGATATGTTTCATTAAAAGAAATGGCCCTGCATAAACAAGGTCCAACCTTAGAATGAACTTTTAAGTTATTTTGTTTAAATACTGCAATGGCAGCAATTACTTTTGGTTCTTACATGTTGTATGAACACACGTAATCTCTGGCTGCTGCGTGGCACCAGCGTCTACGGAGCTTGCGAATGGCAGCGAGTCCCTGAAGAAGTGTTTTAAAGAGTGTAGTGCTAACGCAACCTACACAAGCTGGAAAACCCAAAATGAAATAATATCAACATGCAACAATATTTCTTTTGCAAAAGCTTGTTTTAAAAGTGAATGCCGTGAAGTGCTTTGCTATGACAGCAGTGATGTGCGCTCTCATACTGTCCATCGTGAGAAGGCCCTTCTTTATCTCGAAAAATCCATCTGGTCGCTGCGAGAAGCATTTGTCCAGCCGCAGCCCCATCATTTCTGCGTCCATCCAGCCTTTTACATTGCATTGGATGACGGCTCCGGACGGAAAGGGATCCTTGGGCATCGTTTTCCTCTTGAATATGGTCATGGGTGGTGGTTTGGTGCCATCAGCGCAGCAGGCCAGAACAACGGTGAAATGAGATTTCTCATGGCTGGTGGTTGTCACAGTAATGGTCGTTTTGCCCTTGTCGGCAACACTCCTTCCCATTGGAACGTCGAATGTCAGAGGGACTTCGTCCATATTCACGATGTGACTAGGCCCAACATCATGGTCTCGAATTTGTTCTCTCACAAATTCCTGAAAACTTTCCATTTTTTGCTGGAAGTTGTCCGGAAGCTTCTGACAGAGTGTTGTGCGGGCTGTGATAACTAACCGGTGGCATCTCATAAAACGGAAGCACCAAGATGGCCCGCCAATAAAGTCCACCAAGCTCGTGTCTTTCGGCACTGTTTGGGCCTTCAGACGTACCTGCACTGTGGACAGTCCCCTGCTTGCTGTTCAAGAATTAATGTTTGCAGCCGATTCTCTAGCTGGGACCAGCTATCCTTTTTGCCGCAGTTAGCTTTCTTCGTGCTCTTCATTGACTTCAGCTTGCTCGCAGTTTTCCGCCAGTTCGGACGAGTTTCTCGCTGATGTCAAAATGTCTTCCTGCTGCATGGTTGCCGTTTTCAATCGCCTACGTGACAGCACTCAACTTCAATTTTGCCGTGTAGCTTTTCCGTGCTTTCGGTGGCGGCATGTTTGTATGTCATCGATACAAAGTGGGAACACAGGCAGCACAAAGGATAATACGGATGTTGTCGCAACGAGATAGACCAGAGGCGGATGCCAGAAGTCAAGGAAGACAGCTGCGCCTCCTGGAAGGGACACCACCACCTGTGGCTACATGGTTACGGTGCTCTACAAAAAATAACGTGCAGCGTCAAAAAAAAAAACTTGTATAAGTTGTATCGTTGTATAAGACGCATCGCGAGAAATGGATGGAAAAAACCGTGACTTATACACCAGAAAATACTATATAAGAAAAGACAATTAAAAATGAAAGGTGGATAGCTCCAATACTGCAGGCATAGAGCGGTCCGAGCCAGTGGCGTACGCAGGATTTCACTTCCGAGGGGGCCGGACCAATGAGAGTGAAGGGGGACAAGATAAAAAGAGTAAAGAAAATCCAGAAGGAAATAAAAGCATTTTCTTTTTTTTTTTCTAATAAACTATGCATTCTTCTAAGAAATAATTAAAATAAAGTTGTCATAGTGGTTTTGAAATGATTATGTATGATACGTAAAAAAGATGCCCCGGAAATTCCTTACCAGGAAGGCATTTGCCTTTTACTTTTTTTTATTTACAAGTCACATCAACAGAAGGCACCAGAGTTAGCAGAAAACAAGAATCATAAAAAAAAAATATTTTTTAAAGCACGGCTCAAATGCACGAAGCCTCCAGTCATCGGCGCTGATAAAACAATGATGCATAAGTAGAAACGCGGAACACCCTGATGGATAGACGATAAACCCTGGAAAGCTGCTCCACCATAAATTACTCCCTATCTTAACCTGATCTAACCAACAAAAATCTCACATAATTTGTTCGTTGTTGTTCATAATGTAAAAACAGCGCAAACAAACACGGACGAAGGAGAAGAAACACGCAGACGGGACAAGCGCTGACTCGCAACTGAAACTTTATTACTTGAAAAAGGAAAAAAGAACAAATAAGATAAACACACACACACCAGGAAGACCCCAAATCAGCACTCTCACTTAGACATGTATGTGTCAGCCCCTTCCCCTATCAGCACCATTATGATCAACGAATCATTATTTATGATCAACGAATACCAACTAGCCCAACTCTCGACATTAATTCATTGTTGTCTATTTCTAAGGTTTCCGAAGTCCGTTCACAAAAGAAAATCAAGGCGACGAGCTGAGGACAGTGTGAAACGGCGAATCACCTGTTTGACATCAGCCGTCACTTCTCGTTGTGAATACAGAAGGGCAAGTCCTACAAGCCTCGGTGGAGAGTGAGCGCTCAGCGTTCGCCATCGTGACGGAGAGCGTGACCAAGATCTGAAGAATTCTTCAAATGTTCGGGTAGAACGGGGAGTCACACGCTTCGAAAGCTTGGGAGGCACTTGCTGGAGCATTTGTGTCATTTTGCCACTTGTGCCACCACAGCCTCAACTCGCCAATTGCCTGGCTTCTGTCAACATCTTCCACATAGAAGTCGAGAAGTGTGTCTTCAGCAACTGGGTCTTGGAGGTTGGAAGCTACTTGCGAAGGAAGAACGCAGCTGAATGAAGATAGAATGAACTCATGTTTTTCAAATTTTGCTTTCAGTTGGCTGTTAATTAAAATAGTCCAAGAAGGGTACGCAGAACTGAACCCGATAGAACGACTCAGGGTCGTTCAATGTGCTCATGTTACTCCAGCGTCTTGGCAGCTCTATCACTGTGGCAAAGAACTCCGCTGCTTTCGTGGCTCCGTCAGTTATGCTTTTGAACTCGTGTTCCACCTTCTGCCGCATTTGTCCTAATGCTGAGTTTTCTTCTTTTACGTAAGAAAGGGCTGATGGCCAGTTGATTGATACAGCCTGCAGTTCCTTCAACAGAGGTAGTGTCGATGCACGAGCCTTAGCTGCTGTGTGCGGGCTGATTAGGAAGGCACTGGATGATGTTGAAAGCAAATGCATATGTGCCCGAGAGGCGCTGTCTGAAGCTCCACTCTCGTCCAACTGCTGGAGAGCGGCAGCAATGGGTTCCAGCAGCTCGATGATTGTCAATATGCAATCGTCTCTCCACCCATCTCGTCTCACAAAGCGGCGCGAGGCGCCTCTTCTGGTACTCCGGGCAAAGGGGTCCAACCTTGTCTACCCGTATTTTACTTCTGATTGGAGAGCTGCGGAAGAATGAGCAAGCTGTGCTCATGCAGTTCTTTATATCGGGAGCTGTGGCTGCCTCACATAACACAAGGTTGAGGCAGTGACTTGCGCAGTGCAGGAACAATGCCAATGGGTGCTCCTCCAGTACCGCAGCTTGGACCCTGTTCAGTCGTCCTGACATTGCTGCGGCCCCATCGTAGCCCTGGCCTCTCAGGTGTTGCTGATTAATTCCCACGCCGCTCAGAAACTTGATGATTTCTTTTGCCAGTGCCCAGCCGCTGAGATCATGCACTTGAGCATATCCAAGGAACTCTTCACGAACCTTATCATCTTGCATGTATTTGACACACACGGACATTTGCTTGAGACCCCCGATATCCATTGTTTCGTCAGCCAGTACGCTAAAAGCCTTGGCCTCGTTGACCTTCTTAACGATGCTGTCTTGTATAATATTTCCACAACTGTCAATTAGTTTGTTCTGAGTATGAGGGTGATCCCAAGGAAGTCGCACAACGCAACAAAGGAACAATGGAAATTGGTTTATACATTCACATATGGCACTTGGCTCTCGGCCTAAGGCAGCAGGTCGCACGCTCATGCCCCTATCTCGCGCGGTTCGCAAACTGCCAATGACAACTTCAGTACTCTAACCTTAAACTGCAAATCCCGTGCCCTTAGGCGCTTATATTCACTTTGCTAAGACTTTTCCCGCCATCCAAGGAGCCAATGAGATATTGCTCTTCTTAGGCCCAATGGGAGCCACGCAGTACAAAACAAACATATACAATAGAAAATTCAATTAAGAACACAGAAGTTTCGGGCACATACGCCCGAAAACTTCCAAAAACCTTCGCCCTAACTGTCGATCATCAGCGGGACACTGCTTCCAGGAAAAACCCCTCGTCGGGGTGCAAGAACAGTACTGACGCTTGTTCTCAAAATAAAAAAGTCTACACAACATTGAGGGGCCCCGCCTCGCTCGAACGAGGCACAGCGCATGGTATGCACCCAGAGTGGGGTCCTCTAGGGACAATTAAGACGGGGGACACGGGGGCTGCTTTGTGGCAACTACACACCAGCCCTGGCGGCTCCGCGAAAGGGACATGGGGCACTCGTCAAGCAATAAAAGTAGAAGTAAATAAATATATTATCTTTCCTGAACCTTATTAGCATGAATGGCGCCGCTGGTCGGCACCGCTGTCTGGTGTCTCAATGCGAGGAGTCCACATTGGCCTCCGTCTTGCGGGCGTCACGTGACAGCACTGGCTCTCGCGATTGCGTGCACGCCTCCCGTCGGATTTTTCACTTTTTTTCAGCTCTCATTTTTCGCATATATCAGCATCGAAACCGCACTCGCTGCCTACGTGCTAGGTGTCCATGATGACCTGGTGATCAGTGTGAATATGATTATCCTAGCCTGTTTGTTGATCTTGCGACGTCACCACGCTTTCAATGGAAGCAGGCGCAGGTTTTGGGTCCGGCAGAGTTGGTTGTACCGAAACACCGAAAGACAGGTCAGTGCCTTGCTGCCCCGGCGGTGCTCCAGAGATGAAGGCTACTTTCGACAGTGTCCCCTAATCAACACGACATCCGTCACAACACAGAGGGCATGCAACGAGTGCCACATGCTCACTTGAAATTCAAAATTTCCCTCCTATAATTTTCCAGCGGTTTTTAGCGTCCTTATCTAGGTAGTCTGGCTGCGTCTTGTCATATAAAAAGGGAAGCAGTCGCACAGTTTCGAGGACCCACTTTGTTGGGAAAGGCATTGGGGGAAATAAGAATAGCAGACGAAACGAAACGATGCTACGTTCCTTCGGTACGTGAAAGACCCGCGGAGAACCGGCTTGCGCGTTGCCATGGCATCGCAACGTCACTATCTACGCCACTTCCCATCAGCTCCTCTCTTCTGCGGTGAGGAGCGGTGAGCTCTGAACCGCGCAAGGACCGGTTGGCCATGCGCATTCAGCGGCGCTGTATGTCGTGCCGCTGAATGCGAAAACTGGTTTTGGTCGGCAGCCTGCGGCGCCTTGTGTCGCTCAACAAGCCTCTTTGACGGCAATGTGGTCGTGCCTTAATGCTACGCAGCGCAGCCTACCTCACAATTTATTTAACAAATTAGATATGCGGCCAAATATAGGCTATATATATATATATATCTCTGTGTGTGTGAATCTTGCAGTGCCGTCTACTCTGCAATGACCGTTGTATAAAACTATATTGGAACAGAAAAAAACGCAAAAGCGACAACACCCACATACACAAAAAGCAGATTGCGGAGGCCGTGGCTTACACGCCCAATCACGCATCCGCAGTCCTTGGTTACATTTATCGCGATCTGTGGGGTCTCCACAAGCTGGACCCTTCTTATTAAATGTTGGATGTTTTTGTGGTTGTTTCTTCTTACTAAAGGTTGTGTTGTATCGTTTCACATTTTCACATGCGTGGAAATTCAGCAAAGCGTTAAATAATAAGTCGGATGCTTCCATAATCTTAGTGCTGTGGTTTGTAAAACCTTTGGTCCTACATATTTTTGTTATCTCGCACAATCTATGGCTTTCATAAAGCTTTGAATCTTGATTGGAGATGGGGGTTCATTAACAAATTAATCTGATTGCTACCCTTTCATAGAATAATCAAGCAATAAATTTGTTAATTGATTATTCTTCAGTCATATACATTAAAGACGTTAAAACTACACATTTTTAAAATTATTTTTACTATGTCATAAATAGCATATTGCATTCCCTTCCTTTTTTATTTCCTTTTTTTTTTACAACTTCTCCACGAAGTTGGCTCCACTGTTTTAAAAAATATACAACACTGTATTGATATTGATGAACCCAAAAGTCAGTGACCACGCCCACTCCCCACCCCCGCTCCCCTCTCAGAAAATGCGGTGGGGGCCAGGGCCGCTTCGGCCCCCCCCCCCTTCCCTGCATACGCCACTGGTCCGAGCATCTGCTCTCATCCACCAGGCTGGTGCTGTCGATGGGCAGTGACCCCAGGAATCTTTGTATCTCCCAATAGAAGGGCCAGGTGAATCTCTAAACCCAGTGCTAGTGAAGTTCCGCTCATGTTTCCTAGAATATTTAATTGCAGTGAGTCGCAAGTTTGTAGTGAAATTAGTCAACATATGTGAAATACTCTATTTGACAGGAATAACTGTTAAAACAACTTCAGTATAAGGTTGCACACACATTATGCTACTCATTCTATCCTACTCACATACGATGCCTGCAAAATGAAACTCGTTTTCTCTGCACCACACAAGACACAAGGAGCCTGAAGGTGTTGCAATGATTGTGGTAAGCGCAGGCCAAATCACAAGCGAGAAAGCGCTCATTCTCTTCGCATGTCTGGTTTGAGTTGAACACTATGACAACATGGCCAATGTGATTGGGAACTCGTCCAACGTGGGTTAGCAAGTGGTGATGAGTTCCTAACTTTGTTAAGTTTCATATTGTTTTAAAGTTGTATATGTGTCGACACAAATGTGTATCGACGCATATTGAGTTCCAAATGATGTGGAACTTAAGAGCCACAAACAATAGATATATTAACTCACTCATTTTTTAAAATTTCTTAAAACATCACAATTCACATCAAAGAGTCGGCCTCAGGTTATGGTGACCATTATATCCCCTACCTCCATAGCACCATCTATTTTCTTCTTCTTCTTCCCCTACCTTCATAAAGTGAACAAATTAAACCCTCGGGAGTATTTTGCATTTGAATAGCAATTGTACAAGGCATGCTGCCAACGTCGGGGGCTGTTCTCACCAAATGCTACTGGAACTATTTCATAGGCAGCCTACATATGGGACTTTTCTAGTATTTCGAGGTATGTAACACAACGGCGGCCCACTACAGTATGCAAGACTAGTTTTGCAGGTAGGTGAGCCCCACCCCGGTCAGCTCTTCTGCCACTTGTATTGCGTGCGTCCTCACACTACCAAAGTCGGTGACGAGGAGAGAATGGCGGAGTGTCTCTTTAGAATTTCCCCAACTGGGGAGATAATAACTCCACGGCACCGGTTCCCTGCTGAGTGTTTGTATAGCTGATGTGGGAGTGTCTCCTCCCGTTTTGTATTTCTCGGACCCGGAAAAGCTTCTCAGTCACGAGTGATCCTCATGTGGTGATGGCAGTTGCATTAAATTTTTTATTTCAGTGGACCGTGCAGTCTTTTGTATTGCCAGTCCCGGCCTGTTTGACGGCTTCACTGATTTCTCGTTCAGTGAAGGTGCTCACTTCTTTCTTTCTAATGGATGGAAGCACCGCAGTCTGCGGTGGGGTGAAAATGGGTGTTGACCCTTCCGCATCCTTTACGTTTCTGCGGCGTAGCTGGCAACTCCGTTCTGTGCAATGTGGACTGTTCCGTCTCCCAGGATCCCGCACTCCTGCGTCTCAATTTAAGCCGCTGCCATGTGTCTTGTTGCCACACCTGCTTAGGTGGGCTGCTGCGAATTGTGGAGACGGCATGAACTGCGCCATCAGCTGGTTTAGTGCCTCGAAAAATACCGGGGTCCGCTCAATTATAGACACTAGTACAATTAATGTATACTTCATGTCCTGAGGTGGTGGTGTCTGCAATTGTTTGTAGTGTGGTGGAAGGGTTACTTGGGCTCCGTTCCGTGTGGTGGCTGCTGTCGACCGAAGCCGGTTGTTTCTTCCCTGGAGGTAGCTGGCGGGGGCGGCAGTGGGTCGCCGCTCGGGTGGGGGGGGCGCTAGGCCAGAGCCGGTGCCACGAGGGCCCCCTTAGGCCGGCGGAACAAGCACCTTTTGAGAGTGGCGGAGTAACTCGTCCAAACTCCTAAACTTTTTCGACTCCCACTCCTTCTGTATTTTTCCTGTCGGGTACTATGATAGGCTACGTTCAACTACAAAGATAACTTACCGGTACAAGTAGTGTAGGTGTTCTGTTATGTTGTGCACTTGACTCACAGTCTCAAAGAAATCCTGGAACTCCAGTTTTGCTTTGACGAGTGCAGTGAAACTGGTGCAGTGCTGACCCAGTACTGGAGAAATCCCCTATCTCTTCATCCCAGTTCTCACTGGTCTATGTGGCAAGGTAATTGAGGATGCTTTTTGCAACTCCATAGACCGGATCTACAAATTGATTAATCGCCATGTGGAGTCCAGCTGTCTGGTCGATTAAGGGGATAGTTGGACTCTCTCTTACGGATAAAAGAGTTGGATTGTCTCGAAATCATGAATGTTCTTGAGTCAAGATAGGCCAGAAGGCGCGCGTGATTTCTTTGCTGCCGCGAGGCTCTGTCTGCTCTACGACTTTCATCTTGACCCGCTCTGCTTTTAGAAATAAAACGGAAAATGAGGATCAGGATCGTGTAATTCGGAGTGACCCTGAACAAGCGCCGTATAGAGTCCAAGGACCTGTCATATCACTTCTAAAATTTCTTATCCATGTCAGCGTTTTTGATATTGTGCATGTGATCCACAATTTAACCTGGCCTGAGCTACAGAAATTTTTTACAATATTATCATTCTCATGATTGTTGTTTTAACAGGATTGCTTGAAGGGCTACTCCACCGATTTTTTCATTGTCTCCGATTTGCTTGAAATTTTGCTAAACTAACCAACAAACATCGCGAAAATAGTATCCCAAATATTAGGTCAAAATATTGTTTTTTCGCGAAGTTATTGAATTTACAGTTTTGGTCCTCACCGTGTTTTTCAAGCTCGAAGTCTCTACTGGCAACAATGAAAAAGTGACGTCAGTGGAAGGCAGGGGTTCACTCTTTGGGCTGTAGATTTTGTTTTAAACTGATTCGAAGCAGTTTCATGGTGTCAAATGAATGCTTGGGAAGCTCGCTGCAGTACCCGCGCTCCAGCACGGAACAAATGATTGGCATTTTCTATTTTTTGGCTGCTTGCTCGACTGGCAAGCCTGCCTGCCACTGACGTCACGGCCCTGAAAAGCGCGCGTATATTTGAATGTTGGGTTTTGCATCATTTTCATTTGCCGATTTCGCAATAACTATTATGAATTTCGCGATTCTAAATAGCATACCGGAGAGAGTAAAGGCCGGGGAGTCAGAAAATATAGTTAGTTGAGGTAGCTCAAAAAATCGGTGGAGTACCCCTTTAAAGGGGCCCTGCCATGACTTTTTACTAATTTTTAATTTGCACCGAACCTGAGCGCACTGAACGTAGTAACTTAGTGAAACTTTCCTTTTCTCGAAATTCCCCTTATTTTAAAAGTTATAGACAAATTAAAGAGTTACAAAAACAAGCAAAAAATAACCTCCCTCATGACGTCCTTGGTTGCTTGAGAGTGGCCGTGAACTAGAGGAGAAGTAGTGAGCTCATCGAGCGCTCAGGGCTGCTGCACTCCGTGTCGACGGCGCGAGAGGGCGCCATCAAAGCATGTTCTGGGTAGGCTGTATGCAGTGGGCAGCCAGAGCGGCTCTCATTGCATTTACTGCACGATTAAATACTAATTCGGCATGACACTTCATTGGCCACAAACGACAGCAAACACGGGGTAAAGATCAGTTTAGAATGGGAGCTACTTTGCGCTGCCATACCGCGAAATGGCCAAACCGCAAGACAAAGCTTTTCGCCGAAGGCCTTCGGAACGCTCGGAGCCGGTCGGATCCTCCTGCCCATACGACCGCAACGCCGCCGCGTACATCCAAGACCTTTCCGTGTCGGCGCCTGATCCCACTATTCTTTTCTAGTATGCGCCGCCTTTTCTACCGCTTGGTGGCGGGTATGTTGACGGGTCATTTCTTGTTTCCGTTCTTTATGAACCGCATTCGTTTCTTTTTTTATCTAAAATACTGAACAAAAACTACTTTTTGTTCAGTATTGAAACGGTTCGCGCCACTTATATTTTGTATTTCGACTAAAAAGAAGCTTTTAGCGGCTCTGACCAGTAGTAAGCCCAGGACTAAAGACGTCACATTTTGCGCGCTTTCGGTACCGCGGGTCGCCCTCGTCGGTGGAGGAGGTTTCCGCGTCGTCCGGTTAAAATATGACTCACTGATATTTAGTTACTCTCTCCGTGCCCGCTGGCTTGCCCGAACCCCAAGAGACGTGGAAACCGCAAAAAAGGTAGACGCTTAAATATGAATGCAGGGCCCCTTTAAAAAGCCGAGAATTCACAACAGCCAAGACCAGGATATATCTTGGAGTCAGCAGGGCTGTTTATAGACATTTTCACCCTCTCTCACATGGGTGCTGCCATCTTGGAATCACGTGACTGATTGCCATAATTTGGCTTCAAATGGTCGCTCTACTGTTTCCTCCGTGCTCTGGCAAAGGCGTTGTATTCGTGTTTTTCGTTGCGTTCTACCACACATTTTTACCTTGCATTGTGAAGTTTTGTCTTACCTATTTTTACTACTTAACTGCATGCCATCATATAATTTCTGCACTTGATTTATAGCGTGATTTAACTATCTGAACCGTCGGCGTACCGGATACATGTGTAATTTTATTGAAACCACGAGACATTTTAATCACCTTATTTTGACCATACCATTTGTGGCAATATTTTAAAGAATATTTATTGTTTACAAAAAAAAAAAGTAATTTAATGACAGAGTGGTGTCAACAACATGCATACTAATTTAGGACATATAAAACCTCATGAAACAGTTCCTCTTTTTCCAAGCAGAGAGGAACATTGCATTTCTGGCGTGCCATGAAGGATTTTACCTGGCAACTCGGCAATTTGCATCTTGCCCGTGTCTCCATCCAAAGGGAGAAGTGGTCCGTCTTATCCAGGCGAACGTCCTGCGAGGGTACTGCAGCTGCAGGACCTCGTCTCCTTTTCTCGAAGAGTTGAGCATCGACTTCATTGCTCGGGTGCCCTTGTTTTCTCTTGGCAGGTTTTCATGCTTTGCAGGGACCTTCAGCTACAGACAACTTCATCAGCTAGCGGCATTCCTTTGCCTCCAGAGGTGCCAAGAGTTTAGTACTGCCAAATCTAGGATATAAAAAAAAATAGCTTGAGATACCGTTTTTTTATCTGATTTCAATTCTGTAAAGCACAAGCATCGAGTCCAGAAGATCCACACAGCCTATGTAGCTATTATATACTTTCACCAACCACGAGCATGGAACCATCTGGTGTTATTTTTTTCTTTTTCAGTCATACCTCCCAGCTTCAGCCTCTGGGTCACTTCCAGCATAGGTAGACAAACTGGTCACCACCTTGTCATACAGCGCCACAACACGCACACATCGACACTGTCGACTGTTGCGGTTCGATCAGTCATGTTGCCATGTCCGTTGACTTTCAGCTCAGCGTCTTTTGGTAGCTTGCACCCAGGCAATCTGTTTGCTCTCACTGTTCCTAAAGGAAGCAAGCCCTTCGTGGCAAGTTGAACTGCAAGTGGCACACTGGTGAACCAGTTGTCAAAAAAAAATGGGGTTCTTTTGCTCAGGAACAGTCTTGGCACAGCCGTAAGGCTACGTTGCTGCTAGCGCCGAGGTCTGGACACCCAACCGGTACGGTGTTGTTCTGAGTGCCAGCAAACTCCTCAGTGTTATAACTGAATCCCGATATTGCACTCAGTACATATGCCTTATATCCCCACTTGTGAGGTTTTTGGGCATTGTACTGTTTGATTGATGATCTTGATTTCGTCGGGATTATTTGCTCATCTGCCGCCAGATACTCCTCTCTATGAATCAAGTGCAGCTGTGTGTTCAGCATGTTCAGAAGCAGTCTGATTTTGTGTAGCTTGTCGTGGGATGGGTGACCAATGGGGACAAATATGGTGTTGTCGTTAACATGGAGGAACCACTTCAGTTTCTCCCAATGGTTGCACGATAGAATATCCGAAATAGTGTGCTGCCCAACAGGACTGCTCCCATAAAGTCTTGTTGCTGGGAGCTTCACGATGGACATGGAGAGAATTGTTCCAAAGAACTGTTCAAGTTCTGCTCCAGTTACAGACTGGCTCCTTTGGCTCACACTGTACTGAGTAAAGGTTTGTCTGATCGACTATGTGCTTCACAGTAATAAAATATCAAGTGTTGAAGAGGTGTGTCGAGTTTAGTATCTTATCGTGGAAGTATGGTATCACCGGAAAATTTCACAGCGCTGGATCAGTGACAAATTTTTTGTCTTTCCAAGTTTGGGTGTTAGTCTGATTTTTGATTCTTGGGGCTGGCAAAATGTTTTCTTAGTTGGGGTATTTTTAATGGTGTGTTCTATTTCTGAGTATGTAAAGGGTTTGTCGTCTTCGGTTTGGGGGGCTTGTTCTGTATATATTTTAGTATCTCTTTGCTGTTTTGTATATTGTTCTGGTTGGTCTTTCGGAAAATGGCTATTAATTATGGTTTCAATTGATTCTTTGAGGGTAGTTGATTTAGTTCCATCAGCTTTTTTTATAGGGGGGATTATTATAGGTCTCTTTATTTTGTTAAGTGCTATTTTATATGGAATGTCAAATAGATTCTTTTTGGTGGCTTCTGTGCAGAAGTTTTGCCAGGATTCCGTTTTCGCTTTCTTTATGTTGTTTTTGTATGTTTTCTGGGCTTCCACATATAAGCTTTTGTAATTTTCTTTTAGTTGGTTTTGACATTTCTGATATCGTCGTCGATGTGCTCTAACTCTTTTCCTTTCGGTGTCTAATTCTGGGGTCCACCAGGGGTTTTGTCCTGTTGATTCTTTAATTTTCTTGGAGTGTTTTTTGTACATTTGTTCTAATCTCTTTAGTGTCTCATTTATGATTTGTTCGAGGTTTTCTTTGTTTTTTATATGTTTCCCATTGATTTTGCTTAGTGTTCTGTCTGTTCTTATTGATTCTATTAGTCCTATTTCGCCTTTTTTGGTAAGCTTTTTGACTGTTTTGGATATTGATTTAAATATATCTATGTTTATGTAGTTGTGGTCGCTTGCTGTAATTTCATCTAGGATTTCCCAGTTGTTTATTTTTTGTGTTAAATTATGGGTTGAGAGCGTTAGGTAGATCCAGCTGTTTCCATTTGCCGATGTGAATGTGGGTGGTGAGTCTTGGTGGTTGACGAGGTGTAGGTCTTTTTCTATTATGAAGTCCCCCATTTTTTCCCCTCTTTCATCGATTTTGTTTCCTCCCCATGTGGGGTTTTTTGAGTTGAAGTCTCCTACTATTAGTGTTGGTGTCGTTAAATGTTTTTCAAGAATTTGTTCAATTTGTTCGAGTGTGTAGTCTAGATTTTCTTTGGGTGCTGAATACAAGTTTATTAGTAGTAGTTTTTCCTTGCTTGTAGTGAGTGTTATAGCTATTAGATCCCTATCAACCTTTACCAGGTGTATATCAAATATTTTTTTATGTATTACTATTGCTGTTCTAGGTTTTTCCTTATTGTGGATGATTATGTCTTTTACTGAGAAACCAATGATTTTGTTGTTTGAGTAGTAGGGTTCTTGTATGCATATTATGTCGGATTGGATGTGTGGTTGATTATTCTTGAGGTGTTCTGTTGCGGTATATGAATGGTTTAGGTTTATTTGGGTGATTCTAATGGATGTGTTGTTTGTTTTATGTGTACCATATTTCTTCACTTTAGCTGTTCCCTCTTCTATCGTGTTGTCCTCTGTTCTCTCGCCTCTCCCCCCCCCTCCCCCCCTCTCTCTTTTGTTCCCTTAGTGTGAAGTTCTTTGTCGGATTCTTTCGACTTGTGCTTTATATGTTGGGCACAGCGGGTCTGTGAATTTGTGGTTAGTGTCAAATTGTGATTTAAATTTTTCGTTGCTGTTGCTGCAGGCTTTGCATTTGACTGTGATCACCTCGCATTCTTAGTGTCTGTGTTCTCCGGCGCACTCAGGGCACGTCGCTCTGTTTTGGCATTGTCTTTGTGTGTGTCCGTATGATGAGCAGTTGAGGCATCTTGGGACATATATATTCTCTCTGACGGGACTGGAGGTCCAACCTATCAGTAACCTTTTCCTGTTTTTTAGTTGCCTGAATGCGTTTGCAGACAGATCAATGATCTGGGTGTTCGTGCCGTCGTTTGTTCTGAAAGTTCGAATTATTTCTATTTCGTCCTCTCCTGCTTCGATTTTGTTTTGGTGTATGATTGCCTTCGTGATTTCTTCTTCTGTTAGCTCTCTTTCTACTTGTGTTATGGAGATTTCGTTCTTTGGGTTTTTTGTATTCTAGTTTTTCTCTGGTGTCTTTTGTTTCGTTGATTTTCCTTTCCAGTTTATCTATGGCCTCTTTTGAGTTGGTAGTTATGGCCAGTCCTCCCCTAATCGGTTTAAGTCGGACGTCAGTCAGCCCGACGTCCGCTGGGTCGATTGATTTCTTTAGGAGGTTGCCCACTTTGATGTGGTCGTCTTTTTCTTGACTTCCTTTAAGTGAGAGTGGTCGCTGCCCCTGAGGGTATGTGGCTCCCGTGAACAGCGTGCCTCGTGGCGGCCATTTTCGGTGTCGTTCAGGGCCGCCATGAGGTTGGTCACATGCGGCGGCACGAACCACGGCTGCCAAGAAACAATGGACAGGGTGAGTCATGAATTGCGCATATGTTCACTGGCACTCGCAAGCTCCTCTGCTGAGATACTGCAGATCAGCTCAGCGTCCGCTGTCGTCCTGCATCGTGCCGTTTCGCAGGACACAGGCAATAGTCGACACCGGTCTAGTGGTCGTCGCACATTCCGAGGCGTCTAGGCATGAGACTTGCGGGTGTCAGTTATGAATGCTTGTCAGCAAGTGGCTGGCTGGAGTTTGTGGCGTTAATGGTTCACACATCCTCGGTGACGAACCCCGTGGCCACGGCCCACCTTAAATGATGCGGCCAACTGCAAACGGCAGCCCTGTCTACTCCTGTCGATAAGTGTACATGGCGGTAATTGATGGCATGATTTCTGGTTCTCGCATCAGTCGCCGGCGGCATAATGGTTTGGCAGCAGCGGCTTGCACCTCCTGTGATGGGCACTATGGCCACAATTTGAATGATGCCGCAAGTGGCCGCCAAGAGTCATGCCACCGACGGCAGACACATACTCTCAGGGACACCACCATTCTATGCCGTGATCCCCCGAAATGCTCAGCAGCGATCGCTTAATACACTAAGCTGGCTCAGCCACTCAGCCCAGAGCAGCCAACCCCTTTTGGCTGGCTCAGCGTACTGCCAATCCGTTGAATTATATTTTCGGCCAGCTGTGCTGCTATCTCCTTGCAATGCTGTGCTTTTTTTTTTAATTTTCTCCAGATCCTCGAAGACAGCGGCTAGCATTTCCAAGTACTTCCAAGCAGGGCCGTACCCAGAAAAAAATTTCGGGGGGGGTTTTTCGGGGACAACGGCGGCCATTTTGTCTTATTTTCGCCTATGAATCATGTGCATCGGTGGCATATAATGGAGAGTTATAGCAAACCGAAGAACCGGTCCCGGTTTGGTACCCGGTAGCCGACCGGCGCCACTGCGCGTGCACAGAGGTGGAGATTAAAATCGGCTGGCTGCAAGTGCACCGACCAGGGCCGTACCCAGAAAAAAATTTCGGGGGGGGTCAGGACCCCCTAACCCCCCCCTGGTTACGGCCCTGCTTCCAAGGAACTTCTTCAATAAACGGAGATTGAGCACAAAATGTGCTGTACAGCGGATGTATCCCCAGGTTCAACAACGCTTCCCCCGGTGACTTTCTACACTGAATGACGATGGCAATCGTAGCCTTGTGGTGGCCACACTCGCAGACCCGGCAGGAAGCGGAGATCCAGGATCCAGAAAATTGTTACAAGAAATCATTGGTTGGCACTATGAGGTATATATAAAGTTGCTGAAACCACGGGGGACTATTTCAATATTTTATATGCCGTTTGAAGGGCAAATCAACTCTGAATGAAAATATGATTTCCGATAATGTGTAAGAGCTGTAAAAGGTTATATCCTTTAAGAACTTTTCAGTTTCTATACAATCAAAGTAGTATAAACAGGTCATGCACCCAGCCCATCTCGTGATTAGCTCAAATATAAATATACCACTCTAGTTTAGGATAACAGGACCAACACAATCTAGGAGCTCCCAGACCTGCTAGTATTTTAAATACCATTAAATAAGGATTTTCAGAAAAGATCATACGTTCTAAAGTGGGAAGAAGGTCTTCCACAGCGACAGCCAGCCGTGCCCTCCCATGCTCCACTTGTGCTTGTGCTTCATCTGCCCTTGCCTCGGCCTCCTGCGCCCTCGCCTCGGTCTTCTGCACCCTCGCCTCGGCCTCCTCCGCCCTTGCCTCTGCCTCCTCCGCCCTTGCCAGGGCCCGTTTCGCCTTCTCTTCGGCCACCCTTGCTCTTTCTTCAGCCTGTCTTATCTGTAGCTCACCGAAGGCAGCTTCAGCTGGCTGTTCAGCACCGTTCTCAGCTGGAGGTGCATGCTGGTATTACAGTCGAACCCGTTTATAACGAACTCCATCGGACACACATTTTAGTTCGATATATCAAGTAGTTCGTTATAGCAAATATCGCTATTTCGTGAGGACAGCAAAAGCGAGAGAGATGAAAGGAAACCGCGCGGAATAGCGGCGAAGGCTGCCGAGCGAGGTAGGAGCTGCCAAAACAGTGCGGTTTCGTCGGTATTATAAATATCGCAGGGCCTGTACTGCTCCGTAATTGCTGGCCAGTTTTTGGCGATCCACTTCTTGACGCTTTCATTGTCGACTGCTCGACTCTCGCCGGCGACAACTTTGCCGACGATGTCGTAACGTTCCTTGAACTGTTGAAGCCATCCGGATCCGCCACTAAAATCTTGAACGTCGAGCAAAAAGGCAAAGTCTTTTGCTTTCTGCTGTAACATGGGGCCCAAAACTGGAAGGTTTCGAGCGCGAATATCCAAAAACCACGCGTACAGCGCCTTTTCCACTCTGTCAAAGGCAGGCGCCCGAATGCGCTTTCCGTCGGCGTTCGGTCGATCTCGGGCCTTTTGCAGGATCGCTGGCTTGTTTTTCAGTATCATACTCAGCGTGCTTCTGGCGATCTTGAAGGATGCGGCGACTTCTGACTTCTTCTCGCCGCGTTCAACGCGCCGGATTATTTCTACCTTGGTAGAGAACGGTAACGATGAACACACCTTGGTCGCCATCTCTTGCGGGAACAGGAAGGACACAAAGAACAACGAGCCTCCTCGGCAAAACGCTAGGAACAAGAGAGCCATGTCCGGCCTGGTACGGCTGCAGGATGATGTCATCAGAACGTCATTGCACGCTTGCTCTATCATTGGCCAGCGCGCTTCCGCGGGGGCCGGTTGCGGGCGTTCGCAGTCGGTGTTGTGACTCATCTTCTCAAGGGTCATCGTGTTTTTCTTGGTTTTCTCTTGTCCTCTGTCGCTTTGTGCATAACAGGGAAGCCAGCACGCTTCCGCGGGGGTCGGTTGCGGGCGTTCGCAGTCGGTTTTGTGACTCATCTTCTCAAGGGCCATCGTGTTTTTCTTGGTTTTCTCTTGTCCTCTGTCACTCTGTGCATTGCAGGGAAGCCCGCGCGTCTCCACAGGGGCGGTAGCGGGCGCTCGCAGTTCGATATATCCGATGTGTGGTTCGTTATAGAAAGTATATTTCTCATGAATAATGCTTGGAGTTGGGCTAGTTGGTTTGACATTGATGGTGTGCTGCGCTGCGTAGTTCATTTTCTCCAGTGTTTTTTTCCGCGTAACTATGCAGCGCAGCATACCATCAATTCTCATGAATATTGATCTTAAAATTTCGTGTGTTCGATATAGACCATAATTCGTTCTAACCGGGTTCGTTATAAACGGGTTCGACTGTATAGACAACAGCAGAGGTTAGCACAGATTTATAGAGCAAAAGTGTGATACTGACCATATCCGGATACCTGTGGCCTGCTCTCTGGTCCTTCAGCTCCTGCTGAATTTTCTTGAGAACTCGGTCCTCCATCGTCTCTTTCCTTTTCGTGACTTTTTTCTATGACTAATGATTTTAAAAATAATGAAAAATTAGTATATTTCTACAAAATTCTAACATACATTTAAAGTTCAATTAATAAAGGTGCTTGCCTCACTCTCCATACTGTGTCCAGAGTTACGCTGGTCGAGCATCCTGCGCAACAGCTCGTCAAGCTCCGGGCGGGACACTGACGAGCAATAAAGTGAAACATACCAAAATGAAAGTGTCATACGATTGCAGACAGGCTGGTGGCAGCTACAAACAATAGCTGATAATTTCACCATCACTACCCCAATTTATAATTTTTTATCCTTTACCTATAAAACAGAACCGTGGAAAAAGCCAACACACTACAGGAGCATTCGGGCTCAGACTGCAGAAGCATGTCATTCTGGATGGTTTCGAGATTAGCAGCTATTAGCATCCAGCTGTCTGATCTCGCCGCCGCCCAACATTCAGTAGCAGTGGTTCCCCCTCACTGCTGACATGACACACGTGCATAGTCCAAGGCTGCAGGCCCCTATAGCTATGTCCGCAACTGTATAATGCCCGCGCAATTTAACTCAACCGGAAGTTGGTATGGCATCAGAAAGACACCGTCTAGTCGTCCAGTTTGTTTTTGTTTACTCCGTAAATCAGTGTATTAACTCCTGTTTGTCTCAGATGCCACACACACAGAGCGTAGAGGCAAGGTCAGCATAGACAAGCACACTGCAACAGGGCATAAATCTTCAGAATTGGATTTTACAAATCTATTATTTTGCGAATTTCCACTTTTATCGTTTCTGGTGCGAGTTGGCACTGCCTTTTCGCAGTGCAAGCACGCTCCCCTACAAAATTTATGGGATCGACGATATGGACAAAGATGTTGTGAGGCGAGAAAAAGAAAGAAAAATAAAGTGCCTCAGTCTGCTCCAGCGTTAGCATTGCAGACTTAACCCAATTGAAAATAAAATAAATAGGGGTATGACCCAGAAAATAATTTTAATAAAAGCCAATTTGTTGGTAAGAAAAAAAAACCCACTAAGTATCTATCGAAACCACCCCAGGGGACCGGGACCGGGCCCGGACCAACCAGCGGCGTTTATTTTTAATTCTATTTAGTTTCTTCTGTTCTGTTCTTTGTCTTCTTGTCTTGGCTTACAATGATCTTGTTTCTTTTTCTTCGCTTTTTTCTTTCTTTGTTCTTCTTTTTCTTCCCTTTTCTTCTCTCTTTTCCCGTTTCCTCCTTTGTTCGTTTGGTATTTCCTAAAAGAAAAAACTAAAGTGCGGGATCAAGGACCCCCCTCCCCCCTCCTCTCCCCCCCATATTCTCCAATCCTCCACTCAGGGAGGACTTTTGTTTGTTATTATTGTACATATATTTCTAATATTTCTCTATGTATTGATTTCTCTATGTATTGCATTGCCTATTTCTAGTATATCTCTATGTATTGCACTGCCTGTTTCTCATATATTTCTATTTATGGCACCTCGCGTCTTGTGTAGGCGGTGAGTATTTGTCCTGGTTGAATGGTCGAAATGAGAGGTCTGGAAGACGCTCCCTTTCCTGCCCACTCCTCTCCCCCCCCTTTCCTCTTTCCTTTCTATACATGTATAGTTATATATATATAATTTTTTTTTTTTTTTGAGATTTGCATGATACTCTTCGTCCATCTTCAGGTATTCCCGTATCGTAGTTGAGCTGCATTGTTGTGGTTGTTGTTTTAATTCTGTGTGTGTATTTTTTTTTTTTTTGTGAGTGTGGATTGGAGGGGTTTTTAGATTGTTGGCATTACTGTTTTTTTTTATGTTTCTCTATGTCTATCTTTTTTTTTCCCATTTTTATTTGGTTTGCCTCCTCCTGTTGTGGTAATTAGTCCTATTTTTTTTTTTCCCCTTGGGGGGGGGGGGGGGGGGGGGGGGGGACGGTGTCCTCCCGAAACCCCCTTTTCGTTCCTTTTCCTTCTTTTTTTTTGATGAGTTTTGCCGTGGCGCTGGTGTCAGTCTCCTGTTTTCAATCAGTCCGCGTCATTCCATGAGTTTGATGGGGCCCGACGTGACTCCGCTATCCTGTCTTGGACACTTCGCGACCCTACCCCGAAGCCTAGGCCGGGGGGCGGGCAGGCGGCCCCGACTCCCCGGGAAGGAGTCAGCGACCCACTGAGAACCGGGCGACGCTCGTCACCCCTCCTCCGCGTGTCCTGTTCTTTTGTTGTCACCTTTCATTCTCTGTTTTTTTTTTTTTTCTTTTTCTTGTTTTGTGTGGGGGAGGTCCCGGTTTCTCCCCCCTATTTGGTCCCTGTGTGTTTACACGTCACTTTTGTGGGCGGGCCCCGTTCTTTTGGCCTTTTTGGCTGTTTGTTCGCATGGACTGTTTCTTGCGTTCTTTTGAGTGTGCACTGGCGTCCTTTCTGGGTTTCTGGTTTCTTTTTTTTTTTTTTTTTGGTTTATTTGTTTATTTATATGTTATTTATTTTTATTTTTTTGTCGCCGTCTTTTCTTTTTTTGTTTTTACCACTTCCTAGGAGGTTACTTGTCTCTTCTGTCTTATCCTTGTCCTGTTCTTTTCAGAACGTTTGGGACTTTTATTTATCTGATACACTTTAACTACCTTTTTGTCCTCTTTTTTTATGGGTTTGAGATAGTTTTGTTTATTAGTTCTACTATGTTCTCTAGTATCTTTAGTTCATTTTCGCTTTGAATAATTATTTTTTTTATGTCGTTCGTTAGACCTGATGGATTTTTTGCTAAGAAGATATCGCCGAGTGTTTTAGTGATCGGACAGTTCTCAATGTAATGTATAAATTCTTCTGCCTCCGCCCCACACTCACAATTGCTGTGTTCCGTTTTTTTTTTATTTTCTTAAAGTAGTATGGAAATTTCCCGTGGTTTGTTATGAGTTGAGTTTGGTAATAGTTTGTTGGAAAGTATTCTGGTATGTTGTGAATGGACTTTATCCAACTATGTGTGTTTATGTCCGTAGTGCTCTGTGTCCATTCTTCATCCCAGGTGTCCCTCATACTTTTTTCAATTTCGTTTTTAATGTGTTTTTTTGACATCTTTAATTCTATTGGTGTGCCTGTATTGCGTGCGTCATTAGCCAATTTGTCCGCCATGTCGTTCCCGTCGTTATTAGAGTGTCCTTTGATGTGATGAAGATAGATTTTATGTTTGAGAAGAATTAGTTTTATTGTGACTTTTATCTTATATACTATTGGGTTGTTGTTATATGGGTTTTCTATTGCTTTTAATGAAGATAGACTATCTGAGTATATTGCAAAAGTGGTATTATTTTCATATTTTTCAATTTCCTTTAATGCTTCTAATATAGCGATCAATTCAGCCTCGTATATATTTGCGTATATTGGTAGTTTTATTTTTTTTATAGCTATGATTGATTCCGCTTGGTCGGTTATGAGGTAGCTGGCGCCCACTGATGTTTTTGCGACTGAACCATCGGTGTAGATCTTATGTTCAGTTGGTATAGCGGTTTGATTATTTTTTCGGAATGAGAAGCCCTCCAATTTTGCCGGGTGCGTCCTCCATACCTCGATGAGATGTTGGGTTTCGTTTTTTTTATATTGTTTCCCGCCAATTGTATAATCTTTTTTATTCTGAAAAATATTAAATGTTGCTACTTCCTTATTCAATGTAAGTTATATTGGTTTTATGTTTGCAAGTATATTAAGGCTTTTATTGCTAACCGTCCTGTAGGCCTTAACAATTTTTATGAGTGGTATTCTTTGTACCGATGTCATTTTTCTAAGTAGGTGCGATTTATTGGTGGATTTCCAGTAGACCGCTGCTGCGTAAACTATTGTTCTTTCGATTGATTTTATATAGATATCTCTGAATTGTCTGGGTTTAATTCCCCATTTTATTCCTGCAAATGTTGCCAGTTTAGTTGTGTTTTGGTATATTTTAGATTTAAGATAGTTGGCATGTTGAGTAAATGCTAGATTTCGATCGAATATGACGCCCAATATCTTGAGTTCTTCTGTATGTTTTAGATTCTTATCTCCGAATTTTACTTGTGGTGGCCTTCTTTTATACTCCTTTCCAATTGTTATGTATTGACATTTCGTTTTATTGAAATTAACTTTTTTCTCCTTGCTCCAATTGTCTATGGTTACTAGTGTTTTGTTCGCTCTCTGTTCTATTTCCAGTCTGTTTTTACCTCTAATTATGATTGTAATGTCGTCTGCGAATGCCTGGATGTATGTTCCCTCTTCAAATTTAAGATCTAGTAATGTGGCGACGAAGATGTTCCATATTAGGGGGCTTAATGGTGAGCCCTGTGGGCTTCCTATTGGAGAGTTTATTGTGATTTCTGTAGCGATTAATTTGTAGTTTATTGTTCTTTGATTTAGAATTGTTCGTAATAGTAAATAGAGGTTTTTGGGAAGTTCATATTCTTTTAGTTTTTGCAGCACGAAAGGTATCCAAACTGTATTAAATGCTTTCGATATGTCTAGTGATATTAGTATGGATTTTTGATTTGCCGCTATATTTTCTACTAGGGTTTCTTTTATTTTTAGTAGTGCCTTGGTTGCTGATTTACCGTTTGTGAAACCGTATTGCTTGGCGTGTAATAGGTTTTTGCTATATAGGCAGTAGTAAATTCGGTTATTTAGTAGCTTTTCTAATATTTTGCCAAATATTGAGTTTATGCAAATAGGTCGGTATGCGCTTGTTTCATGGGGGTTTCCTGTGTTTTTTGGGATCAGAATTGTTTTTGTTTGTTTCCAATGTGTTGGATAGTAGTCATATGCTAAGCACCCATTGAATACGTTAAGGAAGAGTTCTTTATGTTTGTTAAAAAGTGATTTTATTATTGTGGTAGTGATGTTGTCCGGGCCGGGTGTTACCCGGTTTGGAATATTTTTTATGACGTTTTCTAATTCACTGATTACAAAAGGTATGTCTTCTTCGGTTTGTGGGGGTGTTTTATTTCGTCCTCAATTTTCCTTTGTTCTTCACTATATTCATTTGGATTGTCCGCTGGGAAGTGTGCAGTTAGTATAGTTTTTATTGAATCTTCCAATGATGTTGAATTGTTTCCATCGGCTTTCCTGATTGCTGGAATTGTAATGTTTTTTTTCATCTTGTTGAATGCTATTTTGTAAGGGATATTGAATATGTTTGATTTTGTTGTTTCTGTACAGAATGTCTGCCATGTTGAATTGTTTCCATCGGCTTTCCTGATTGCTGGAATTGTAATGTTTTTTTTCATCTTGTTGAATGCTATTTTGTAAGGGATATTGAATATGTTTGATTTTGTTGTTTCTGTACAGAATGTCTGCCATGATTCGATTTTTGCCTTTTTTACATTGTTCTTATATATTTTTGGGCCTCTAGATATATTGATTTTTATTCCTCTCGCATCATGTTTTGACATTTTTGGTGTCTGCGCCTTAATGCTCTTGTTTTTTTCCGTTCCATTTCAAGTTCCGGACTCCACCAAGGGTTTTGTTTAGTGGTCTCGACCACTGTTTTTACATATTTTTTATAAAGATCTTCGAGTTCCTTTATTATTGTGTTGATTATATGTTCGAGGTTTGTTCTTGAGTGTATTTTTTCTGTTTTCGTAAGCTTTATCCAGTCATCGTCTATGATTTCCTCTATGAGTTTTAATTCTCCTTTTTTTGTTAGTTTTATGCATTTATTTTCTATTTTGTTTGAAAGATCAATTCTGATGTAGTTGTGGTCGCTAGCCGAAATTTCGTCTAATACTTCCCATGATTTTATTTTGCCTATTAAATTATTTGTTGCTAGAGTGATGTCGATCCAGCTTTTGCCGTTTGATGATGTGAATGAAGGTAGTGATTCTGGGTCATTAATTGGATTGAGATCATTTTCTAATATGTAGTCACCTAATGTTTCTCCACGATCGTCTAGTTTTTTGCCCCCCCATACTGGGTTTTTTGCATTGAAGTCTCCTACTATAAGTGTTGGTAGGTGTTCAAATGTTTTCGTTATTTCGTTTACCTCCTTGATAGTTTCATTTATGTCATCGTTGGGTGGGGCATATACATTTATCAGTAGAAGTTCCTCTTTTTTTGTAGTTATTACTATTGCGATTATATTTCTTTCTGTTTTTTCTATGTGTAAATTGAATAGTTTGTTGTTGTGGATGATTATGGCTGTTCTTGGTTTGTTTTGTCCTTGGACAATTTTGTCCCTAATGCTAAATCCAATTATTTTATTTTTGACATAGTATGGTTCTTGAATACATGTGATGTGATTTTTTAATTTTTGTTGGTTTATTTTTAGGTGTTCGGTAGCTGTGTATGAGTGATTTAGGTTAATTTGGATTATACTTAACGAATCTTTGTAGTCGGTTTCTGTTTTTGCTGCGAATTTTAGGTTGTTTCCGTGTTCCCTTCCCTTTTCCTTCCCCCCTGCTCTCTAGGCATAATTTATTTTCCGTCGTGCCTTTTCGATTTCCGCGTTTAGTGTAGGACATTTCCGGTCGTAGAAGGAGTGGGTGGTTAGTAAGTTTGTGTGGTCGGATTGGTTTCTGTCGGTGCAGGCGGGGCATCTGTTTGGGCAGGGTTGTCCGGCCTCATCCGTTTCTCCTTGGCACTGTTTGTAGTGGTGTGGTCCACTACATTCCGAACATCTAATTCGTCCCTGGCAGTTCCTCTCGTTGTGTCCGTATCTGCAGCACCTAGAGCACCTTGGGGTGTGGATGTTCTCTCTAACTGGACACGAAGTCCACCCTATAAGGTTCTTTCTTTGAGTTTCTTTGAGTTTTTTTAATAGGTTTGGCTCTACCTCAACAATGTGGGTTTTTGTTTCCTGTTTATCAAATGAAATAATGACCCTGATGTCGTCGGGTTGTCCCTCGAGGTTGTTTTGAGTGATGATTTCAGATTTTAGTTCCTGGTTGGTGATTTCGCGGTCCACCCCGAGGATGGAGATCTGTGGGATTTTTTTTATTGAGATTTTCGCCTCGAATTTCTCCTTTGTTTCGGGGTTTCTTTCTATCTCTTCTTGAAGAGTTAGGAGACCGTCTCTTTTCGAGCTTAGCACTATGGCTCCACCCCGGATTGGTCTGACCTCGGGGTTGGTTAGTCCCAGCTCGTGTGGGGTAAACCTCCTGAGCATTGTCTTCACTGTTTGGAAGTGTTGTGTATCTGCGCTTTCTGTACTGTATATTAATAGGCCGTCTTTGGGCTCGTTTTCTGTGCTTTTCCTTTGTTCGGTTTGGCTGGTGGTGGGTGCCTCGTTAGGTTGGTTAGTCGTGGTCCTTTTCTTGAGAATGTCCGCGTAACTTTGTTCATTTTTTCCTTTTTCATTGTTCGCTAGTTCCTCCCTAAGGGAGGTGTTCTCAGTTGTGAATCTGCTTACTGTCTCTCTAAGAGATTCGTCATCATCTCGATTGCGTTAAGCGTTTTCCCTGCCTTTTTTGTGTTCTTTGTCTCCGACATTAGTTCTAAGAGAGCCTCCGTCAGCTTCCTCTGGAGCTGGGAGAGCTGTTCCCTCTCTGTGAGGATTTCCTTTTCTGGTTCCTCATTTCTTTGAACGCTAGTGTTTAGTTTTGTGGGTTCCTTTTCGGCATCTGTGCCTGGGGTGTTTTCTTTTTCCCTTTCGCTTTCGTTGTTTGGCTTTTGGCTTCCCTTGAGTCTACTGAGCTGCTTGCCCTCCTGGCTATTTTTTTCCCCCTTTTTTGGGTTTTTGTGTTTCTGTTTGTTTGACTTCATTTTTGTTCCTTCCTCTGACATCTCCTCTTCCTCAGTTCTTTTCTCCTTTTCGTCCCTCATTTTTTTTGTCTCGTGGTGTTTCCCCCCGTCCCAGTCTGGGACGTTGAACATGTCACATGGCCTGAAATGTTGGCCTCCCCCCCTCTTTTTTTTTCCTTTACCTTCTGTTATTGGTCGGCGCGTTAGGTGTGCGTCGCGCCCCCTGTAAGTGCTTCCAATGGGCAGATTTCCTCAAGTTAGTGTTTTTTTTTTTTTTTTTTTTTTTTATCTAAGCTGTGTTTTGATGGTCTAGTCAGATAGAGGGGACTTTTCTAGTATGGAGTTCTGCTTGTTGTTTCACTCCAGCTATATTACCTCATTTTTTACGATTTTTCGAAGTTTTGTCAAACTCCCCCCAAAAATTTTTTTTTTCCTTAAATTTATTTTTTAATGAATAGCTGGTTTAATTTCAAGCTTCCTTACGAAAAATGGTTTTGCTCTATTACGGACGGTTGATTTATTATGATTTTTTGAAGTTTGCTGAATTTTGGAGTTTAATTTTTGTGAAGAGTAAACTGGTTACTGTTTCGGTTTCCCCTATTTTGTGACTAGATGGGTAGAGGTGGGTGCTGAAATATGGCGCCCGATGCAACAAGATGGCAGATGCCTAGGGGTTCGCCTCTCTCGCCTATGGCCTACTGTTGTCCCTGTCTATAAGTAGTTTTCTCACAGACAAAATGGCAGCCCCCGTACCTCTCCACTTCGCGACTTTACTTGCTTATAACTCGAGAACTAATAAAGCTATGACGCTGATTTTTTCCGTGGTTGTTATCTACTGATGTTAGCTTCCGTGTTGATATTAGTTTTTAGGTTTTAGGGGTTATTTATTAAGTTATTGCGAGTTAAACTTTTTGGCGGGAACTTTTCCCGCCAACAGTCTTTTAAGTTGTTTTGGATAAACTAATCGCGATAATAGCGTGAAATTTCAATAGAAGGTAAAGCTAAATAGTATACACAATCTATTAGAGTTCGGACGTCGGGGGTCGAATACTTTTTCTTTTTTTCGATTTTTTAGTTTTCCTTTGTGGAATATCGGTTGCAAAACTACTTTCCTCTAGGAATTTTACGGTTAAATTTTAATACGTTTTAACGGAATACCTTATAGTCAATTGTGTTAAGTTAGGCACTTCTAGCTAATCTAAAACTTGTAAAAGTTGGGAAAATCTGAGGAGCTCACTTGGTGGCCGGTCCGGTCCGGTAGCCCCCTGGTGGTGGAATCGACGATATGGAAAGCGAGAAGCCCTGTGTTTAAGCTAGAGATTGAGGTACACATTAGGAATCAAGAAGCCTGGACCAGTTCAAATATAGACACTTGCCGCCATGCGCCATCGTTGGCTCGTCAGCATACAGATGAGGGGGGCTCACACATAATCATTAAGTTCTTTGGGCAAGCAGATGCATACGTGCGTGCCCGTGCTGCACGTGCGTGCTTGCGCTTGCCAAAACAAATAGCGCACGGACTGTGCAGCCGCTCTCGTAACCGACCCGCTTTTAGCGAGCGCCAAATTGGGGCCTCCATGCCGACATCTTTTCTTGACAAGATTAGGAGCCAACGAACTGGGCAAAGACGGGTTTATAAAAATATCCGCGTCCGGGAGGACACTGTGGTGTCTAAAAAGAGCCTGCCCAATGATCTCAGTGAGGAAGTGAAGCGAATGAAACACGTAGAATGCAAGAAGTGAAGGTCGGTTATGGCAGCGATGCACAATTCTGTAGAAGCACCTATATCTATCAATGAATAACAATGTAATTTAATAGCTTAGCGTATTGGTAGTGACACTCATGAATGGCGCACCTCAAACTGGAAGCGAGAAATCATACCTTCAAAACGGATGACCTGGGCGGCGTACAGAGACGTGGTCCCTGTTGCTCTGCCGGCCTTCTCATCGGGCCAGATAACCTTTACCCAATTTTTTTTTTGCAACGGATCCCTGTACCGTGGCCATGCACTCGCGTTGTGTTCACAAGGGTTGCACCCCTGGATAAGACTGACGGACGCCACCGCCAAAGAACCGTCGTCGAAGCTGTACAAGGCCAACGTGTCCATGGTACACGCGCAAAGTACACGCGCAACCGCCACAACGCCAGAACTGAACAAAGCGCGAAAAATTCTTACATCCGGGATCTTCATTTAGGATTCTGGATTTGGATATAGATTATGGAAGTTACTTCAAAATCGAAAGTACACGTGGCCCGTTAGCTGCTTCGTCGCCTGTGAGCAGCTGACTGACTTGGGGAGACAAAAGGGACTACCAATAAAGATACCAATAAAAGTATACCAATAGATATACCAATACAGAGGCCATAGATCGTGGTCACATAAAATGGCTCATTGTACCGTCTTGCATCCGCAAGCAACCATTCGGACATGGATACGGTTAGAAACCCGTGTTTAGCATGCCTTTATAGCATTTAATTGGAGCGCTTGCAATCTTGTCGCGTGCCAAACGTGCATTTATTCCTAGAAATTCTCGGCGATCGTAATCCGCAACGCAAATGAATCTCGGAGGCAATCGCGACTGCTGTGATTTGCATTTGTCGTGAACACGCGTTTAACGAACAAACCTTTTCAACGGACGTGCACGCTTTCCAGTGACGGATTCGGCTGATGCCTTCCAAATACAAGCGCTATCTCGAAGAAGATGTGTTGCTACCACCGAGGACGGCCAGAAGAAAAAAATGGCAAGCACCACAGGTAAAAAGTTTTGTATTTTACGAATAAAAAAAAAAAAAAGAAAGACGTTTAAGCAAATTCACACATTTACAACCGAGTATCCGGTCCTAAGACGTCGTGCAAGAGGCTTAAAAACTGGTATCGTCTCTCTCGGTCGTACTCGGTTACAATTATATATCTTGAGAGAAACACCTTAGACACCAACTCAAGTCTGTTACGTCACACCATGGCAGTGGTACTGCAGACACTTTCAGTTCAATGGGTGTGGGCAAAACAAGCCAGGCAAGGCGGGCCTTGGTATGGCATTTTGGTACATGCCAGTGGCAACCTCGTTCTGATCAAATTGCCACAGAGTTGTGTAGGCTCAGACTGTGCTGAAAAAGCTTGCAAATGCACCAGAATAAGTTTTTGGCACATTGATACTGTAGACGGGGATGGTTGCGTGTCAAGTGACGAACGAACGTTTATTGCCAGGAGCAACATAATATATACCATACGTGTGAGCAGTGAAACAGATGAGCATGGTGACTGATAACATGAGAGCACAACCGTGGCTCGCGTTAGACACTTTATGAACAAGTTCTGAACAAGAAAACATGCCCAAACTCAAATGCTAAAACATGTTTTTCGTGTTAAGTACGTCAAAATATTATGCACTGGAGAAAATAAGCTTTCATTGTTAGGTCTTTCTTCAAACACTTTGTGTTCATGTTCTGCTCACTAAAATACATTGCGAAAGAGAATGAAAGTGTACCTGATCTCACGACACCAACATATCCTTCTGCACAATTAAGTCCGTCTGCTATGAATGGATGTACGCAGAAGCCTAGCTCTTGAAGCCTGCATTTATTGGTGCCATTTTTCTGAATGCCGTCTGCTAAAACAGAGAAGTTTTAGCAGACAGCGGTTGCCTCGGCTGGAAGCAGTCACCTTGGTTGCCTGCACCTTGGCTGCCGGTGTCTTGTTTCAGGCATACAGTACCCCACCCCCTGAGCCCTTGCCGGTGTATTCCGACAAGGCTGGGCACAAGCTCGAGCCTGAGATTAAAACTCCCCGAGCAGAGCGAAGTGGGGGGTGGTTGCGTGTAGTGTGGCCTGTTTGTTAGCCTTACTTCTTCTGACGACACACGGCCGCTACGTCCCCTAGGTACATTTGATTTTAACAGACGACGCCCGGACAAATGGCATCTGCCTTTGCTGGCTTTAGATCAAGAATGTCAAAGAAGTTTCCCCTCACCTTCCGGATATCTTCCATTTCATCTAGCCTTCTTGCTGGGAGATGAACCCTTAGTTCCTTTTGGTCACATTTTAGATTTTCTACGAAGAATGGGCTACCTGCACCAGTTATAAATTTTCTGCATAGTAATTCCTTTTTTTTTACTATAGACTTTTTTAACCATTTCTTTGGCGCAGCATAGCCTATGTTGCTTTTTGCGCCATTAAACACTTAATAATGAATCAATCAATCCTTTGCTGGCTTCAAACGCTGGTCTCATGTTTGTGTGTAGATTCATTCAACTTCTGGGGCGGAAGGACACGGTGGTGTAATGAGACTAGGTGCATGCTTAGGTCCTTTTACAATGCATTTATATGGGCAGAAAAATGATCAAAAAGAGTTCAAGGTAAGGACTGAACGTCTAGGGCTGGCTTTCTCCAACGCCTAATATTTTGACGCGCCTTAGACAAAATGCATAATTTTGTGGTGCTCCGACAACTAGCTTTTTTTACCTGTAACATGGTGCGAAAGTGTCATTCTGCCAAGTTTTCCCTTGCTTCCTGTTGGCCCAATCAATCAAAAAAATAAAGCCACCATAAAAAAAAAGAAAAAATCTGTTCATATTATTTATTGCACCTCCACTGCCTAAGTGGGAAGCCCTTTGTTGGGTTCCCAGAGACTTGATGTCATAAGTATTACTTTTGACCTTCTATCATTAAAGCCCCACCGCCGTCAAAACTCTGCAAATATTTCCAAGTCTTTGCGTTCAATTGACAACAGCCAAAAGTCTGTGTCAAAGGTCTACGGTACGTTGAAACAAGTCAAACTGAGTCTTTGCTCACATGACAAGGAATTGTAGACCTCCTAGTACTTGTATGCTGGTAGCATGCCTGAGATAAATCAGCTGGGTGTAAGTAGTCAATGAAAATTGACATTTCCCATTGCTACCATTGGCCACAGCTGATTAGTTGGCGACTTTGTCAGCATCCACAAAGCATATATATGATTTCCCATATGCCATACTCATTAAACACCATTTAGTCAAGTTAATCTTGTTCATTCCGTTGAGAATTTTAATATATATTTAGACCCTGGATAAAAGACAACGCGTCGATGACACCAATGCAAAAAGGTTCCTGGGAACTTAAACCGACCACAACAATGAAGTATCACAATAAATTGTTGTGGGACATTACACTTCTTGCCCAGAACCCATTGCGCATCCACTAGGGGCGTGACAATTTCTTTGAAAACATGAGTTGGGCATGTAGAAGACGGCAGTGAACTTGGGCTTGATAATGCCAAACCCAGCAATCAATGCAGGAGCTATGGAGGGATTACCTCTTGCAGTTGGACTTTGTTTCTGCGAAGACATCAGTCGTGCGAGGAGCCTGAATGGTGCAGTGTACCTCTGTTATTAGAAAAGTTGTGAGACATTGGAAAGTTGTGATTTTTGAGATACATAGTTTGTTGCTTGTTTTTGAGATACATAGCAGTTTGTTGCCTTTTATTCGAGAAAAGGTAACGGCACATTTTTTTTTAAATCTTATAACAATGCATACAACAATTACCAATATAGAAATCCTCACGACAGTTTGTGGAGTTAAAGAGGTACTCTGTGAACTGCCGGGTTACTCCAAAGAGTATGCAATGCTTGTAATACACAGAGAAACCCCACACCAAGTCAAACTGTAGTAGCCTAGCCAGTGGAGATGGTCCTTTGACATTGCTCCCAGGTCTCCCAGTCAGCGTGCCCAGCTCCATGTCCCTGCTGACTCCTTCCGGTATCCTTTCCTCATCTGGCAGGGTGCCCCGGTAGCGCACACATCCAGCAAATGAAGAGATAAATGCATTCCATTACATTTACTCTGCACAATATAATGAGTAACAACCTATATATTGTGTTAATTTATTTACAGAAACCAAAAGTATTCCAATGATCTTCAACTAAAAGATTAAATCAAATGTGTGCAAAAAGCAATTCAGAGGGAAAAAAATTCAAGATTATTGTTTGTTTGGGCACACCTTTCTTCTTTCATGATCATAGCTCTGAAGAGGGGGAAGTTGGCTAGCCACTTTCAAATAAGTCATGTTTATTGCAGGGAGCAAAGGCCATTGACTACTGTTGAAAGTAACGTGCTTCTGGGTGTTTCAATTATAGCACTTCCTCTTTCTACCCAAGTACCTACTCTACTGGCAAGCCTGATGTCACAATACCAAGCTCTGATTGTTCATACATAAAAAAAAAACTGGAACTGAGGGAAGCACTGACTTAACTTCCAGGTGCTCACCCCTTGCCAGGCAGCACAAGCACCCAAAGTATCTGTTGAAATGGCTGTGGTTCCTGACTTCAGCCCGTGCCAGTTCATCAACACAGCAGTACAACGCAAACATCTTGGAGGAGATGGTGGAGGAGTTGTGGTGCCAGGTCAAGGAGCCAAGCGCATTGACTTCTTTGACAAACTTCTCCAAGAGGAGAGCCATGTTTGGTCGGCTCGACCTGAACCATAGTCCAACCAGAACAGTGTTCAAAGCGAGCGCATGGCGGGAGCTCATTGATCGTGAACTGAATTGGCCACACAGCTTTTTGACGACTTATAGAGTAGGTGGCCGTCTGTGTTGAATGTAACCGTTAGGTCACTTCAGTTCAGGACATGAGCCTTTCAAAGTTTCTTGTATGTAGCAGCACTAGTGATGTCCTTCACAATCTCAAAGGGCTCTTCAGTATCCTCCTTGAGCTTCTCCAGGTTGTCGTACAGTGTCTCCTTTGTCTGGTTGATGACCTGCAACAGCTGATCCTGGAAACTAAGCATTGTGAAGAAGCAACCATCCTTCCTTGCTCTGGCGAGGTTCTGACTGATGTTGCAGCTGGGGCACTCTGTCGGTGTCACCCTCTCTGAACTCCTGAAGGAGGGAACCACAGGTCGGGCATTAGTAGCGGTGTTTAACCACCTTCTCAGCTTTTGCAGCCCAAAACTTGCGAAACAGATACTTGCCTTTTTGCAGGACATCACTTCCCGGTCCATATGACTTTAGGATCAGGAGTATGCACTTGAATGCAGTCCAGGGCAGGTGAAGGATGCCAGGAAGGCCATAATCATGGCAATCATCTGTTTTTTTGTTGTGGAGTGTGGCATGGTCGAATCTTCCTACCATGCAAGGCAATTGCTTAGAAGGCACGCCTCATCAGAGGGAGGAGTAGACGATTTACCATCAGAATCAGATTCAACTTCAAGATCACGGTAGTTGAAATCAAAATCGTCCAAGTCGTTGTTGATGGTTTCATCTGAACCGTTAAGTGATAGACTGGAACTCGCACACCTACTTCCAGCAGTAGTCTCAGTGGTGCTACGAAGTGATTCGCTGGAACTTCCAGGTCCACCTTCATTGCTGTCGCTAGCTTCATTGATTGTTTTGCTGAGGCTACATTGAGAATCGCTAAGGTTCCCAGGTCCGCTTTCATCGCTCCTGCAGTTTCTGCCATTGGGCTCACCGAAGTTGGCACCATTTCCACAGTCGATATAATAATAATAATAATTTTCTTTACATGTAAAAGGGCGCAGGCTGGGCAGATAGGTGAAAACCCTTATGCAGAGCGCTTGCGGAAACCCTTATGCAGAGCTCACCGCCACCTGCGGAAAACAATAACATAAACACACTAGTCACGCTTAAAAAACGTAACCACTGTGAAAAGGTTGAGGAGGGGGGGGGAAGTGTTGATTATGAGGTTGCCAATGAAGCCTCATAAACCTTAGACAGCTTTGAGTCTGTTCTGTCAGTTGGCAGAGGGCTACGCACATTCAGGGGGTGGTGACAAAAACTCTGTAATAGCTTCTGGGTGCACCTAAGTACTGTGGCTTGCCATTTTCCCCCGCATCTCTTCGGGTTTGGTTATCCTCTCGACTTGCACAACTGTGGTGAGGTGCAAGCCAGCCAGAGAATCGTTCAGGACTCGGCATGCCAGTCGCACGCGGTGCACTTACGATGCCTGTGACCAAGGGGATTCCACCCAAGTGCCTTCAACCGGTCATTGTAGGTGGCGTCCGGCCTGAAGAAGTACTACCTCCCACTAGAGCAAATAGTCCGAGATGCCCTTCGTTGGGCGTTTTCAATGCAATCGATCAAATGCTGCTGAGCTGGGGACCACACGGGGCAGCAGTAGTTGAGAGATGGCAGCACCATTGCCATGCATAAAGTGCGCAAAGCAGCTGGCTTGCAGGTTTTCGTCACTCGTGCGACAAATCTCAGCATACGCCAGGCCCTGGTGACAACACCAGCAATGTGTGCTGCAAAATCGAGCTTTGGATTGAACACCATCCAAGGATTGTGAGCGACTCGCAGGGCACCAGGCTGGCATCCATGAGTCTGTATGCAGGTGAGGTGATGTTCCTGCTGGCTATGAAACACATCACCCGGCCCGTTCTTGTTGGGGCTCAGATGGAGGTGGTTGGCAAGGGCCCAATGCTTTACTTCCTCAAGGTAGTTTTGAAGTGTTAGAGCTGCTTGGCTCAGAGGCAGGCGACATGATGGAAGTGTCATCGGCATCCTGGACAATCAGAAGCTTCTCGCTCTATGGCATGTCGTTTACATATATAAGGAACAAGGTCGGTACGAGAACTGAGCCCTGAGAGATGCCTGACTCAACCTTGCACTCATTAGAGCGCGTGCCCCCGCGCGTGCCCCTGCTGTGGCTGCTGTCAGCTACAAAGCCACACAGCCACACCAACTAAGGGCTGCTTATCCCCACACCATGCAATTTCTGCCTGAGAGTGGCTAAGTTGAGGGTGTCAAAAGCGTTTGTCAAGTCCAATTGCACGAAATCCTTTGCCACTCGGTTGTCCATGTTGTTGCTGATATAGTGGGCAGTGCAGCAATGGCAGTTCGGCAACTCCTGTCGCGACGGAACCCATGTTACAATAGCGCTATACAAGGTGTTAAATGAAATGCGGAACAAATTGTTCCTGCCAAAACTATTGGGGCTGGACAATTGATCGATTAACCTACTGATTAATCGATTAATGCTTTAATCGCGATAGAATTTTTTAACCGGTTAATTGGTAAAATTTAAACGAACCAAAAAAAAAGACAAAATTAAACATTTTTATAATGCATACGTGGACGAGTACCCCTGTACAAAAGGCAAACTTTAGGTCAAATTTTAGAATAAAGTAAGCTGTATAGGGGCGATATATTTGTAACTTTAGATAAGTGCCGAGTTTACGCATGTCCCTGGCCATTTCAACGTCGTTTGAGTGTCTGTTTAGCGCAGCAGAGACTATTGTGAACAACAAAAGGAAGTCACTCTTTCCAGAGAATATCAAGGAACATCTTTGCCTCACGCAGCAAAAGTAATATTTTGTGAAAGGTATCTGATACTGTTCTTAACTACATATTGAGATTAATTCATAATTCAAGTTGTACATTGCACTGTTTATCACAACATATTTAGCAAAAAAGGTTTTTGTAATATTTTGCATAGAAATAAAGAGACCAATTAATCGATTAATTAATCGATCAAAGGGTGGCGATTAATCAGGTTCAAACTTTTAATCGACGCCCAGCCCTAAAAAATATGTATCGCACAGAATAAAAGACTTGTAACGTTTTGGTCCTGGGCCAGGGGCCCATTTAGAAAAACGATTAAAGTTTGGGATAATTAGGTTTTTAATTATTTTTGCATAATAAACTTCTATAATATTAAGTTTTAGACATGGTTTCACGTAGAAACTTCCTGGGCATCATTGAAAACTCTTATATCAACCGACTGGCATTTTATGACGTTTGGAAAAATCCTTCTTTTTTACGCGTTTTCTAGTTTCGTTTCCTCACCCAAGTGCATCTTGGCAACCACAGTCCTGCCCTCCCACGGCCGAAGCGCGGAACTTCAGCAGTTGCTTCGACCGCCTTGACCTTGCCTGCCTCCCTTTTCTCGTAGAAAAGGAAGCGCTGCACGTGCGGCACGGGCAGCCGGAAGGGAACACCTTGCTGTTAAATGAGCATGACATGGCAAGATGAAGCATTTTTCTACTGGGTTCACCTCTGCCATGTGAAGAATGATTCGACTGTCGAAGAGCAATGTCAACGAATTTAAAATATTCTTTGCGCCACTTTATACTTGCTTTTTTGGACAAAACGCGGAATGAGCGTGCTCCACCACCCTTCGCATTGCACCATGAAACTTCCTCTTTTACGTCGGTGACTCTCCAAAAACACACCGTTTGACTGAGTGTAAGTAAAAAAAAAGTAATTGAAATGTCCTCTAAGATGTGTGATTTTGGTTGCCATGTAGGACCCAGCAGTAAGCATGTTATCAAACTTATAATGTTTTTTTTTTGTTTGCTACTTTCTTACGCTTGTACCGGTTTTATTTGGTGATTTGACCGAGATATTTTAATTGTTTCTTTTTGCAGCTGTAGTTGCTGAAGCATTGGTCTTTGTGCCATATGTATCGAGACAATAAATGTAAATATTAAAAAACAAGTTGATAAGTCCAAGCAAAAAATGAGCATCCATGTTGTATGATTTTTAACATTTTATGTGAGGGTTGCTTTGTTCCTTAAGATAGGTCACTGAGCATACTTAAATGTTTATTTTTTCTTAGGTGGAGGGTGTTTTCTTAGAATGGTGTATTGTTTCAAATTGTGAAGTTTTCTTTCATTGGGGGTGCTATTAAGAAGGAGCAGGAGTTTTTTAATTTTTTTTAGTGCCCCAAAAATGATAATCTGGATAATTCATTTGTTATTTGTTACCCAAATATAGATCATTGAAAAATGGGCACTTCACCATAATAAAATGACACAACACAAAATGTGTGACTGTTTATTTGTTCTATTGGATTAACCTAATATAACACCAAACTTTGTGTCTACAGAAAGCCGCGCTATGTATTTGCAAAAAAAAAATGAAGTTGCGCATACTTGCGCTACAAATACTCTCCGACAGATAAGGACACTTTTAACCGCCAAGTCCTGACAGGTTTAGCAGGTTCATTTTTGACAAAATGGTGTCGAGACTGTACTCTTAAAAAAAGGGGTACTGTAACACCTTTCTTAAGGAGGTAACCAACTTGCACACAGGGCAACCCTTTTTGGAGGCAATGTTACCCCCTGTAACGAGGGTGCAAACTTACCCCCTGGGTTAGGGTGCAACATTGCCTCCTTTTGGAGGGAACCCGAGTTCCTTTTGGCGTTAAAAGTGCATCCTTTTGAGATCAGCTTTTATCTCCTTTAGGGGGAAACTTCAACCCCCTCAGAGGTCAGATGACATATCTGAAAGGGCTTCTTTTACCTTCTTTTAGAGGCAACAGCACCTGCTATAGGGGGCTCGTTTTAACTCCATACAAAGGGAACAGTTGCCCCCATTTTGGGGGCAGTAATACACGCCCCTAGTTTCAACTTTTACCTCCTTGAGGGAACTATGATCCTCTTTGGGGTTAAATGTACACGATGGGGAAAGCAGTTCAGAAAATGCGGAATATGAACAACAAACGCAGCAGGACAGTGCTGTCCTGTCGTTTTTGTTCTTCATAGTCCGCACTTTCCGAGCTGTTTTCCCCATCATGTGTAACGCCAACCAACTGGCCCAGTTCACCACCTTATTACAGGTTAAGTGTACACTTGATGGGATCACTTTTACCTCCTAAAGGAAGGCATTATGACCCTTAATGGGGGGGTGTGATAGTACATGCTTCAAGGGTGGGCCTTATAATAGATGAAGATGGCACTTGTTTTGAAATTAAATGACAATGTTTTATTGTAGCTGTCACAAACAGAGTGGCATAAAAATCAGTGGCATGACTAGACATCAAGTTCTATGATGAAACCACTAAGCGCAATAAAGGCACTTGGAACAACACTTTCGAGGCACTAGTTTGCAATATTGTCACAAAAAGTGCATAAAGATCAGCGTTTACCCAGAAAATAAGAAAAAGTGCCTATCTAAACTTTCCAGTCTCTTAAGGCTGAAGGGTACCTAAACTGCTTATTAGCCTTTTTTCGTTCGAGTAGGACTTTATGTGTAAGGCCGCCCTAACATATTTGAAGCCGTTCTAAACCTGGGTGTGTTTCATAAAGGTACTGTCACAATTGGAAGTTGGATGAACGAATAAAGGTTCAGATCGAATAGCGCCGCATCATGCCATAGCTTTATTACCGCAAAGAAAGCAGGCACGTAGTGTCTTTTCTGTGCTCTGCGAACACTAAGTTTTTCTAATTCCCCACTGCACTCTGAATACTCTCCACGGCGTCTTCCCTGAGGATGACCTCTTTCAGTGTACTGAAGAGGAAATCCTGGAAGGTCTGCGCAGGAGTGCTGTTGTAGCCAGCCGTGCGGCAAATCACCCTACGACGAGATGGACGGGAGGTACCAACTTGACACCTAGTCCTGACTTTTAAACTCCACTCCCTGCTTTCCACTATGAAGGCCACCCTAACCTAAACTGCAGAGTTGGTCCTTTCGTTCCAAATCATCAGCTGTGCTAAGGTTGCCAGCATTTTGGGCATGGTTCTTGAAACTACTGCGGCTGAGAAACTTGCGCAAAATGTAGTGCCACTGACCACGTTGCCGACATATGTGAAAATGACCATAAATGCATAAACTGTGGCGGACCACACCCCGCGTTTTCACGCACATGTCCAAAATGAAAGAAAAAGAAATAAATAATCACATTTAAGGCCAAACACAATCTAAGCTACCAAGACGCTAAAGAAAAGCTTGCCTTCAAGGCAAGGGGTTCATATGCCCAGGCAGTATGAAGGGAACCCCCCATCTATGGCATCCGCGGAGACGCAAACTTCCCCAGAAGACCTGTCTTCTCCACAAGGGTCCTCTTCTGAACGTCCAAAAACGGTGGGCAACCCACCGCCTTCATGCTTCAATGAGGTCATTTTGCCTCCTAAGGAGGGTGCTGCACCCTCCAAGGAGCCTAACGTGCCATCACCGGCACCAGCTGGCCCTTCTGGCCAGGGTCGGGCTCTACCTCCCTGTGCCTCTGGCACCTCTTTAAAGCCTGGGTGGTCAGATACACTCTGCCGCCCAAAGAACCCAAGGTCTCCTTGGACGAGAAAATGGATGAGAGCATCCCACTCTCTGATGACCCAGGTAAAAACCCAGTCCAACTGGAGTGGATTATGAACAGGCTTTATTTCCACTTCCAGCTGGAAAACTAGGAATTTACAGCTGGAATTACTTTCATTTCCAGCTGGTTCCCATTAAAGTTTCAGTTGGTTCCAGCTACATTTTCAGTTGGATCCAGCTGTCTATATTTCCAGCTGGACCACTCTGAATTTCCAGCTTGGCCAAGTTGTATGCATATACCTTGGACCTTTCGACTACCCAGATCAATACTTTTTGCATGTAGATAGAATCAATCAAAGCCATTGTTTTATTTGTTATATTTATTGTGACCATCACCTCTCATGACTGTTTTGTTAAGCCACCTATCCTAGTCCTGGGGGCAGCCTTTACCTTGCTCGTCTTGGATTTTTTGGCTCAAGATCCCGTTAATGTTTTTGGGGCCTCCATAGCGTCTATCTTCTACTTTTCACCCTAGCACTTCAAGGTGTCTAATATTAAGTGAAAACAAACTTCACTACAGTGACGAGTCATTCAAAGTGAACAGATGTAGCTTAATTACCTGCCACTACTGAGAGTTTCTCAGGGTTCAGCTGCTTTTGAGCCAGGTCCCCCACATGCCGCTTAGTGGGGCCCACGGCCCCGCTGAGTGTCCTCTGCTGAAGTACCTTGCCCCAAATACCTTGTGCGGCATCCTTGATTACAATGCTGGGCTTCTTATTTTTATCAATTTTCCCAGCGCACTCCATCGTGATGTAATACCCCCTTGTCAAATGGAACTGCAAAAAGAGAATAAGATTCATGTCTATCGGTAAGCATAACCTCAGTGTCAGAAACATAAATTGCCGTCAAGGGTTCGTACACTGCGTGGTATGGAAATATTGGTTCACACTACAGGTGACCAATTTAGCCAGTGCTTTATCTGAGGCTTCAGGAAACATGCAATACACAAAGCTTGAAGCAACACTGAAAGTTTACATAAAATACCTAGAACCTATTATTTTTTTAGGAAGGTGGTAAGCTGGGCAAGTTGGTACTGGTTGAAAATGATGGAAAGAATAGCGCACCAAAAGACGACAACGAGAGTAACGAAACACTGCTTGTTTGTCTCCTGTGTTCCATTCCTGTCCTTGTCTTTTTGTGCGCTATTTTTTTATAATGTTCAATTGTTTCAAAAGTTTATAAAAACACCCTATACAAAGGTTTCAATGTGGGTATCCAAAATGGAGCAGCATACAATTACAAAAATTGCCTCAAAAAGTGTTCTTGAGGGATTTGCTCTATTTATGAAATGTGAAAGGCTCTCCACATCCAAGCAAATAAAAAGGCTCGAGGTACACCTAAGCACTTACGAGCTGTGAATGCGAAAGCTTGAATGTTGTTTTTGCATGCACCCTCAAGGAGTGGCTGCGCCGCGCTGGCATCGGCTGTGCCGCCGCTGTAGAGTCTGCCGAAGCGAGCGAGCCGATTCCTTTTACCGGCACGGGCACGCAGCGCCATGGGGTGGTGGTTGTTGAAACTGATGCTCGGCGGCCCCATCTCTCAGATTTAGGGACTTAATTTCGCTGCCGTTTGGCGTGGTTTTTTGCGCGACTTCCAAGCTGGGAGGCTTTATATTGTGGCTTTACTTGGGAGAGGGGAATTTAACTGCCGTTTGGTGCGGCTTCAAAGCTGATGACGTTGGCTCACTCCATGGGACAGTTAATGCTTTCGCATTAATACAAATCCTGAAGTTGGACAATGAGGAGACTTGCATGTCTATCCACACAGGCTGTAAAGTCTCCTGGCTGTGCTGGTTGAGCACCCGGCACTGGCAAGTCAGCTTGTTCAGCATGTTGCAGGTCGCCTGTTGATTTGAAAATTATATAATTATCTTAAAAAAGGCTTTATCAATCAAGTATTTGTGCTGTTTTGTGACCGTTGGCAAATTTCATTAGTTACCTTCAATGTACATGGCTGCAACAGCTGGCACTTATTTGGCTTGGATACATAGAGAAAAAGATTAATACAAAAATTCTTGATTTGGTGCACTGGAGAACAGGAAGGATGAGAGCAAGTGAATTCAACAATGTTTTTGTTGAGCAAGATAGATGATTACCTAACCGGTGCTCGCATGCTCTAGTGACACCTCAAGCAACTGCCTTGGGTGTTGCCTGGCTTGCCCTGCCTCATCAGCTTTACTGAAGCTGGCTACCTGGGTGTTGGTGCCACCTAGTATCCATATATAATGATGTCAACCATTGCACTATAAGAAGTTTCTTTTGTAATTTGACTATTTTCTCTAGCTCAGGCTGGAGTAGAAAAAAAAAGAAGTATTCAGTACATTTTTATACTCGTAAATAGATTTTAACATTCTGCTCAACATCAGCCGTTGCAACCTCAATGTTGACGAACTATTTCCTCCAGCACAGGTTGAACTATACTCGGCGACAACTTTTCTTGGCAATGCAGACAGAGGAAGTTGACGATAGCCGACGCACAGCCTTATCCAGCGCTCAAAATTGGATAGAAAACACGTGCCTGTACCCTCCACTGCATTGCCAAGAAAAGTTGTCGCCGAGTATAGAAGAAAAAAAGCAGCAAACCTTATAAATGCATATTTACTATTTGAGCACTGCCTAATCAGATAACTTTTTTATATATCAGCTACCAAACCAAACGAAGCAGAATTCCAGTAGCACTGTAGACAATTCCACTGTTTACGGTGATCAGTCCGGCAAGCACATGCAACTGTAGCGAGCGAGAAAATGATTCTGCGAGACTCACAAACACGGCAATTAACGCGCCCTTGGACGCTTTTATGGAAAGGACTATACTGTGAAGCCATCGAGATGACCTTAACAAATTACCCATTTTTTTTTTTGCTTAAAGCACAAATATATGCATTTCTAATTCGGATGCAAAAACAACTAGTGAATCATTAGGTAGCTACCTTGTCATGTTCAGATATGCTTATGTGTATGGCTGATAATCCAATGGGTAAAATGCTGAACATGGATTTTACATATTTCACTCATATGGGCCGTGCACACATATCACAATAAAGAGGTGTGTGTATACTCATGCAGGACAGGTACTTACAAGAAAATAATCTTAATTCAACAGTTGCCTCAAGATGGGCAATCCGCTCACACAGTAGATGCCCTTCTTGCTGTGATAGCTCATGTTTTTTCTGTCAGTGTTTGGCATCCCTGCTAGCCATCTTCACCTGCATTTTGGCCTGTCTTGCAGGGATCACTTCCTTGTCAGACATCTTGATGGAAATCTGCTTCTTGGCCTGCCATTTTACAAAGTGCATATGTTAACACCAGCACTCAGCAGGGATTTTGTTGGAAAGGTGGATAAATAAGCACTATTCCTGTTCAATTTAATGCATTGCCAGCATTCATTGCTTAGCTTTCATTTAAATAATTGTAATACTTTTGTGACAAAAAAAAAAAAAAAAAACCTATTCCATGCTTGCCCGACACGTTTGAAGTTCCTGCTGCAGTGTTTTCCTTTCTGGAGTGCTTGAGGTGTTGCATAAAGATGTCGTCAAACTGTTGCTTTTTTGTCACTGCTTGGTGCGACTTCTTTTTTTTCAATTCCTTGATATAAAATGTATGTGGAATGTTAATATACAATTTAAAAAATGATGCAAGATTCACCATTTTAAAGAGTAAATTTCTATATTTGCAACGTGAAGCTAAAAGAATCAGGGGTGCGGGGCTTGTCCCTTGTTTGTCACCATATGTCCTGTCCTCCACACAAACTTTCTTCGTGCATCAAAAGCACGTTAATTGTCTGCGTTTCCATGCTAATTGATGCACAGCCAAAACTAGCATGGTCCTGCTGGTGCATGCTAGTTTTGGCAGTGCAAACAAAAAAGATGTACTGCACTTATTGTTGAACAAAAAGTTACTTTACATATAGATTCAGGCTAAAATGCAGTTTTCTACGTTGCGTCAAAAGTGGAAGACCCGGGCGACTGATAGCAAGGCTGTCAGTCGCCCGGTTCTCTCCATGTGCTATTTTTTGTTATCTGTTTGGCCTATAGTTGCTGTGCAAATGCTTTGTATTTTGGCATCCGGCAGCGGTATTAGGGAACCTAAGTGAGCGTCTACCACTCCTTGCACACGGTCACTCCAGAGGTCTTCATTGTCTTCCTGCAGTAGCGCGGGATCTGACCTTGTCTTCTCTGCTGCTGGCTGTTCATCTGACGGGAAGTAACGTAGTGTCTGCATTCTCGGCGTGGCAACAACAAGATTGCCCCTCACTGCTGTAACCTTCTCCTGAGAAGATGCATCTAGTCGTCCACAGGGATCATACTTCCATGCTTGTTTCCGGCATACAGCTTGTTGATGACGTGCCTCTGAAAACGAATTTCACTCGGGGGCAGTCTTGGTGCTGGCTTCTTGCCTGGAACATGAGATAAATGAATGCTTCAGTTTTCGAATAAACTTCTTGCATAGATGCTTTTCTGAGACCTTGCTCTTTCTGTAAAGTGTCGCAAACATTGAACCTTCGTTATTGATTCTTGCAGTGGATGGAAAACAATGCACCCACTAGCTTCTACAACTGTGATTGTTCTTGTAAAAACGAGTAATAAATTGCACACCCAAATCTGCCCTGAAGTTCAAGTCGCGTAAACAACATTTTATTTGTGGACCTAAGAAAAAACAGTGTTTTGGTATGAACAATTATACAAACCTTCAGCAGGGACAATCCAGCGTGGCAAGTCCGTACACGATGCTCTGCCTTCAGTATTAGTGGCTCCCTTGTCAGCGATGCTGAACAGAAGCCCAGCAACATGCTCACAGGTCTCGCTGAACCTGGAAGCCATGAGCAAAGAGCATGAACTTCTCCTAATTTGAAAACCATGTTCAGCACGCAGTGTTATACCCCTGTCAGATGGCAGCTAAAATGGCATTTACGCCAAATGATATTCAGCTTCTCAAATGACATTCAAGATGGGGCCTGCCAGACGACAACTAAAATGACATTTAGGTGATGTTTATTGCGATTGCGTTCGCTAAGTCGAATCAGTCACACAGAGTATGCTTTTGCGGTAACGATTGTTAACTACACTGCAGCAATTCAGGAATTGCCCCAGTAGTGCAACAAAATCCAGAGATGTCCTTAGCTGGCATGCAACAAACAGTGGCATGACCTGATGCTTTCACAGTACTGGGAGCACAGTGGCTTTGGTGCAGGCAACAACAGTGGAAAAATGTTGTTGGTGACATGCTGTTATGCAAGCTTATACCTAATGAAGTACAGGCGGTGGTGGGTTTCATTCAGACAGAAGAAAATTGCTTGGACCACCTAACTAGTACTTTCTTCACTTGTGAGCCTGCACAGAATGACCGTTTACTTGGAGGCTTTATTAAGAAACGCCATCATGGCACCTGCAAGGTTTTGTTGCGAGTTTGCCATTTCTCTTTGTGCCTTCACAGCATCCTGCTGGATCTTTAGTGCCTCTCGCTGGACAGCCAGCTCCTGCTCCTTGAGCTCGAACTCTCTGTTGCGTGCCGCTTCATAGCTTGCCAGCAGTTGTGCTTGGCGGTCTATTATAACTTGGAACGCAGCAGTGCTGGGGCTCTGCCTCTTTCTCTTTGGCCCTCTCGGCTGGGCTTTGTCCTTCGCCTCACTGCTGCTCCCGCTACTTCTTCTTGAAGCCATAGTAGAGTCAAAGCCAGCACTGGTACTGGCATCTGTGCTTTCATCCTCGACATCTGCAGCACGCTCCCAGTGGACGTCTTCCTCGGGGGGGTTGCCTTGTGTCTCCAAAAGGAGGTGTGAAGAATGTTACAAGATGAGCTTTGCATAGAAAAGAACATGAACTTGCAAGTGGCCAAGTATTGCCCGCAGCCACCATGCAAGGTGTTTCTTGAGACGAGAGTCAAATTGTATCTGAAAAGCATGCAGCGCACACAAAAGGCCACTTCCAGAAAAAACAATTTCGGTGTAATAAGTTCATTATTTACATTCGAGTAATGACTTTTGAATTTGTAAATTTAATAGTATGCTTTTAACAGGAAATTTTATCAGCATCATCGGAAATCACTTAATTCATTTTAGAAATGTATAAAGCACATACAGGGAGGGCTTTACGGTGTCACGAACAAAGAGCTAGATTTTGATGAGTTTCTAGGTTTCGGTTTTCTGTCTGAGCACTTCTTTGTGGCAGCGGTTCTGCCCTCCGGCAAGAGGACAGTTCAATTCTCACGCTGTTGCACAGGTACTAATGCACACAAAAGCAGATACCAGCACAACCATGCGACATAAAGTGTGATAGTTAAAGAGCAGTAAAATACCTCGAGAAGCTGGCACCCCTCGATAGAGCCGCTCTCAAAAGAAGCATGCGCCATTCAGAAAAGAGTAGTTTGTTAAGCCGTGACGTCCATAATGCCAGGAAAGCAGTGGAAGCGATAAGCTGGTAGAGCGATAGAAACCCTTTGAGGTGCATTTGTTGCCGAGTTCTTAAGAGTCTCACTGACTAAAACTCCATTTCTTTGCTAGCAGCGCACTGGTATATACACAAAGTACAGTTACAGTCTTTGCATACCCCTAGTCTGCAAAGGCTTTCAGAAAGGCTTTGCAGACTTTTTAAAGCATAGCTTTGCCACCATTTTAAACGATTGTGTCAATAATTGACACCAACACCAGCGACACACGTGAGACGGCTAACGTGCATGAGACACTTTTGTTGGGACGCAGCTGCATGAAAAACCTCTGGCGAAGTTCAATCAAGGAGCAATTAGCATGAATGGAAAACCAATGATATCAGATTCCACAGCAACCTAATTATTGAAACACTTCCTTTCTAAATACATGAGTAATATATCCTTCGTTGGCTAGTTTTCTGCTTACATACAAAAACATGCCACCTCGCTTCAGAGTACAGCGGAACTGCTGCTTGGACTTCGCCTGACTACAAGCCTGGATTTCTTGAAGCCCTCTACTGAGCGAAATGTCCAGAGGGCACAGTACAGGCAGCTGTCATCCAGTGGTCATTGAGCATGTCAGTTTGCTGTTGGTGAGCATGTGTATGTCAAGAACTTCCACCCACGAGACCTTTGGCTGGAAAAAGTCATCCTGTCTCGTGCAGGACCTCTATCCTACCAATTGTGAATGAAAACGTGTGGTGGTACATTCAATTGGCGACAGCACCTAAACCACCTGAGGCCATTGCGAGTCTACCGTTCTTGGCATGGACGACATCAATCTGGTGCTTCCGTGCTTTGGAGTGTCCAATCGAGTGCCGGTGCGGGCACGGGAAACAGAAATTGTGGACCAAGTGCCAGAGCTGGGAAGTGAGCCAGCAACAGTAGAAAGAGACGTGGGGGTCAGTGCTCCTGGCCGGGAATCACAGGCAACACCGGCCTGAGCGACGGTACCTAGAGAGAATTCGGGGCACTCCGATCTGGTGCCACGATTTTGTAATGTACTTTAATCGAGCGTAGAGGAGTGTGTTGTATATGGTGTTAAATTTTCTCGCCAAATTTGGCAGGAAAATTTTCCTGGGTAGGGTGGAGTCTGGTGCGACGTCACAAGGGTAAATATTTTCCACCAAATGTAGCAGAAAAATGTTACCCTCGTGATGTCGCATGTGACGTTATTATGGGAAACACCCCATAATGTAACACACTGTTACGGTGATGGCGACAGCGACGCCGCTCAACCTGGAAACAGGTGCCCAAGAGCTGCGCTCTAAAACAATGTATTAATAATGCCTGGCTTGACTGGCATGTTTTGCCCATACACCAGACGAGAAGGGCACACAAAGCACTACTGCTGCAGCGTGACGTAAAAGAGTTGGTGTATACGGAGCGCCCACCAACTATGTCCATCTAGGGCTGCCACAATGGTACGGTTCACCAAGAAATGCACACAGGCTCCACTCCCTATAAGGACACAATGCTTACAAAGCATGTACACAAGAAAGAGCCACGAATAAAAACTGAAAGATGGATACCTCTGAAACTGCAGGTGTGGCTCTCTCCAAGCAGTCGCTCTCCTCCAACAGGCTGCTGTCATCTACAGGCAGCTACCCCATGATGCGGTGTGTTTCCCAGTAGAAGGGTCAAGTGATACCACCAGACCCGGTGGTGGTGCAGGTCCTCTGTTGTTTTCTAGGGAATGAAATTGCAGTGAGTGGAAGGTTTCTGGTGAAAATCTTCAGCATATGTGAAATTATCCGTATAGCTGAAATCAGCGTAAAAGCGATCTCGGAATGGGGATCTGCACATAATATGCTAGTTGTTCTATTCCACTTACAGATGAGGCTGATGATATGAAACCTGTTTCTGCCACATTACGTAGCACTGTGCACTTGGAGCCCGATGGAGTCGCCATCATTCATGACGTGATCATGCTATCATCATCATTAATTTTTTTTCTTTATTTATTTAGACACACAGTTACACGCTATAAACGTGTTTTTATACATTTAAATGGCTTTGAGAATACAAACTCATCGTGAAAATATCGCGTCCCTGATTAGCTGCTGCCGATTCAAAAAGTTGCTCGCTTGTTTCGAGCCGAACAACCGGACCCGATCCCAGCAATTTGTGTCGATCTAGGGAAAAACCCGCTAGCAACCCCAAAATTGCTGAGAAAGTTGCTCCGTCTGAAGCGGGCCTAACGAAACGCAGCCGGAAAGTCAGCCTACATACGGGACTTCCCACTATTTCGAGGTACGCAATGCAGTTGTGGCGGGTAGGCGAGCATCGGCCTGGTCGCAGCTGCTGCCACTTGTATTGCGTGTGTCCTCGCACTACTAGAGCCTGAGAACGGCAGGATGCTTCTTTGGAATGCCCTGGCTTCAACACGCACCCGCTGCCCTTTGCCGCGCCTTGGCTGGGCGTGCATGGCCGGGGACCCCAGACTCACGAGAAGCCAAAACGCTATCGAAGGTACCGAGCGCGTGTGGGAGGCAGTCTGGCAGAACTAGGCTCCTCTTTGTTTATTATCAGTTTCTACAGCAGGCTACGTTCAACTTACCGGTATGTGTTCAACACGTTCTCGGTCTTATGATGCACCTGGTTGACGGGCTTCTTGAAGCCCTTCTCGGCCAGTTTTTCCGCCATGTGGCGTACACCCCGAAGTTTCTTTTTGCTCTCCGGAGGTTCTCCAGGCGATCCTCCCAGATTGCCAACAACACCCAGGCTTCGTGCACGCCCCACTGGACGTGATGCACAAGTTTTTGATCGTAGAAAGGATTTACTTCTCCGAGGATGAGTGGTTGGCGTGCAAAGCGGCACTGCATGGATTTTATTTTTCAGTGCTACTTCCGTACTTGTGCAGAAGTAGCACATAAGTGTGACACATATGAGGGTAAATGTAAAAATTAAAATGATCCTTAGTATTCTACGAAACCTGGGAAGCACAGAAAGTTTTATTCGTTCATTATAAGGAGCTATGGAATGTCTGAAATGCATTGTATGCACTGCATCAGGGGTGGCCAGGCTGACCCGGCCTAAGAGCCGCAAACAAAACCACGAAACTTCCAAGAGCTGCTTGGGGGGGGGGCAACCTTTTGTCCTCAGCAATAAACAAAACTCAAACTACTATCAATCTATATGAGTAAAAATGAGTCCAACTGTATGTAAGGTAGTAGCAGTACAAGACTACCAAACCGCAACCCGTCTTTCGATTTAATACATGTTTCATTTCTCTTTTTGGGGAACTGCTCGTGTGGCCGGGACGGCCACACGAGCAGTTCCCCAAAAAGGGGAACTGCTCGTTCCCCAAGCAGTTCCCCAAACAAGCAGTTCCCCAAAAAGGGGAACTGCTTGGGGGGGGGTTGAAGAGGGAGCCGCGAGCCACACTTTAGCACGCGAAGAGCCGCATGCGGCTCGCAAGCCACAGCTTGGCCACCCCTGCACTATATACTCTTGGCTCCCCAGGTTCAAAAAGAATGCTAAAGACATTTTTTTTTTATTCTCAGTGTGCATGCATGCTTGCCGAAGTTAGGCATAAGCTCCCAGCATGTGCCTGTCAGCACCTTTCTGTTATCATAATTCCGTGTAGCACGCACTGTCTGCTACCTACATTTGTGGATTGATGCCCTTCTCTTCACTGTTTTTTTTATAGCAGCTTTACAGCGTTTTCATTGCAGTTTAACATTCTGTGTTAAGGAGGACATGGGACTATGTTTCAAATTTTGTTTTAAAAATGCATCTTTTAATTTTGAGGTTTTTCGTTGTAAAACCTAATTATAAACCCTTAATGCTAAATTTGATAACCATATGTTAAATAGTTACGCTGATATAAAATATTTTCAACACATTGCGAGGCAGTAACGAAGTAAGAGTTCAATGTTTGAATGCATTTTTCCAGTTCCACTTTTTGCTGCAAATTTCAAACGAGGGAGTCTTTTGTTTGAAGGTAAAAGTATTCTGATATCACAGTCGAGATGTTTCTGAACTGAAATCTAATGAGGAATCTGGATATCTAGCTTATTTTGTTTAAGTTGAAGTCCTCATTGAGAAAAAAACTATGGTTTCAAAAATTGATGTAGGACAGATATGCATCTCATATTTTGAGGTAATAACTCTTCCTGAAATATTCACATTTGAGCTATAAAAACTAGATAGCCCGAAGTCCCACACCTCCCACTATATATTCAAACCGTCAAAATGGTGCTTAATGGCTTCATTTGCATATCAGATTTCTTAACAAAGAGTGGTATATCTTATGCAGGTATGTAAAGTTGTCTTAGAGAGTTGCAATTTTGCACAATAAACTTACATCTGATGTAAATTTCATTCCGATCACTTGAGTAGTTCAAAAGTTAAATCTCTAGCCAGTGTCGCCCCTTAATGTGGAGTTTTATGTGCTGAACTAATGGAAGGCCATTAGCATGTCGCAACAAAGGTCTGTGGCATTATTTTCATCTTGGTTTAACCTGTTAAACTGTGCCTTCTCCGGATTAAGCCTTTGTCACATTCCAAACCACCCTGACCGGTATTCAAATCCACAAACTCTTGAGTGCCAGGGACATGTCGCATCAAATGTTTTGAATATGTTATGTGGTCATTTATCCCAGTCACTTGTAACGATGCAGTTGTCTTTTATAATTTTTTCACGAAACATTGTTCTGCTTTATGTTTAGGCCAACTGTGTAGCACCAATTTGTTTACTGTGCCATTTTTAGTACCCATCCTTGCATCCCAAATCTCCTTCACAAATATGCAAAGGGAGCAGTAAATGCATGTAAATACAAAAATAAAACCATTGTCGTGCTCTTATCTCGTTAACTATATTCTGGAGTTTATTACACTTGATTTAGAGCATATGTAAAGCACAGATAGAAACAAAGTTAAAAGTTTTTTGATCCAAGCAAGAATCCTCCCAAACACACATGGGCATGGCGTTTACACACTGCTAGTCCACATTGCCACTGTCTTGCTGGCGTAGCAAAGGGCTCTGAAAGTTTGTTAGAATCGTGCAGATGGTCCATATCTCATTCACCACTGGCCCCAATGACAGTGGGATTGCACGATCAAAGATGTGGAAGCTCTTGATACGCTGAATCCTTCTTTCGACGTGTATTCGCAGTGATGCTATGTTTTCCGTTTCTTTCACTTCATTCTCTGTGAAGGTTCCCTGGCCAAGGAACGGGGGGATGTTGAGTTCCACATTAATCTCTGTTAGCAGATCTGATATCAGGAACCCTTTATCGGCCATGACCGAGTCACGCTGGTCAAAAGCAAGCTGCAGAAACCCGCTCTGTCTCACACACTCCTTGTCGGACATCGAGCCTAAAAAAAGCTGTGACACAAATGTCACAGCTCCGTCTGGAGAGATGCCTACAAGTCCTTTGAAGGTATTTGTAGACTTGTATGTGGAGAAACTTGCCGACTGGAGAACAAGTGAGCTGGGCACCTGGCACTTGATTTCTGTCGCATCCAGGATCACCCTTGTCGTAGGATACTTCTCCTTAAAGGCAGGTGGCATGTCCTCATCAACCTGCTGCCGCGTTGCCCATAAGTCTAGTCTTGCAAAGTGCATGTATAAGTAGCTAATCCATGTTGTGCACAGGCGCGAAACCGTGCCAACAGAAATTCCAAATCGGAAGGCCAAGTCCTTCTCAAACAGTCCAAGGCGCAGGCGAACCAAGATAAGGAAGAGTTCGTCGTGAGGGGGCAAGCTTCGGGGCCGACCTTGCTTGCTGTCCTGAGAGTAGGATACTGACCACAGCTTCACATTCTCTCCGTTCTGGCCTGGGTCCACAAACTGGAGCAAAAACATGAATGTTCCATAATCGGGCAGTCCCGTGTAAGACTGGACGTCCTCTGGGGCATCCTTAAGGCTGCGGTCCCACGGCGGCCATGACATACGACGCTTTCCGCACGTTTTCGAAATGCGATTGTGGCGTGTTCAAGCTTTCTAAAATTATGTGTTATATATCATCTTGTCCTGTACAACATTATCTTTCCTCTGATGTAGGATTTGTTTCCCTAGTGCAAAACGCTAATTCAGTGGGCAACCGCGAACATTGGCCTTTTCGGCAAAACATGGTTTCGTAGTACAGTGGTACAGGGTTCACAATTGGAGCAATTTATTTCAAATTTTAGAATGTTATAGAAGAAGAGTGCGTTCATTGTCATTAGAGGCCCTTTTTTCGTTTTTCATTTTATTTTGACAGATATTTACTTTAAAAAATGTACCTCGCGGAAGCACATTCAGTCGCGGATTTTTGGTCGCCTACTCGGTCATTTTATTTGAAACCTTTTACATGTGTTTGCAACTATGGTAGAAAGAGCTACGCTAAATTTCATTGTAATATGGCCTAAACTTTTTTCGGAATGCTCACGTGAAAAGTGACAAAAACAGTTTTTTTTGGCAAACTTCATTTGGTAGTACAGTGGTACAGCGCTTAGGGATTGGCACATTTGAATAAAATTGTAGACCTGCAAAGAAAAACATATTCTGCTTTGTCGTTAGAGGCCCTTTTTCTAAATTTCACCTTTGAGTTTCCATAAAAAAAGTTTGAATATAGGCGAAATCACGAATTTGTTGATAGTCAAAACCGAGTATTTTGACCCTTTTTGGCAGACATTTAGGCTGATATTTTTAGTATTAAATGGAGATTACTGTTCCAGGTCCTGATTATTAGCCCACATTTTCACTAATTGAGCCTATTTATTAAAAAAAATCATAAAACATACAGAAAACACAAATTGGATGTCTGGTTGCGCCCTCTATGTGGCGGTGGCTGAAATGTGACTACGCGAGGTTCAGGAAACTGCCGAGGATGGCGCTGATTCCAGCTGTGGTTGCCAGCTTCGGAAACTGGTTGTACACTTGGCTTCTTCCGTTTCTTGCAAAATAACGTGCTGGAAAACTTGGTCGAAACTCGTGAGGTCCTTTATAACACGGTACTTTCTGCTAATATAGCTTTTAGGAAGAATTTCAGTCGCTTTTATATTGTCATATGATTTTTTTTTTATGCAAGGCTCCACCGGTTCAGTTTGCTGAATAAATTGTTCACGCAATCGATATCGAAGTTTCAAATTACCGAAATGCCAAAATCGCCAGTTCCGCGTAGATACGCAGCGTGACGCACGTGCTTCTGGTGCGTGTGCACGTACGTGTTTGCTGCGTGGTTCTTCGGTTGCTGCGAGTTTTCGCATATTTATTGTGCACTGCTTACCTCCGTCTCCGCACGCCTCTCATCCTTGTAACAACCCCTGCTCTGTTTGCCTAGAGTGAAGTTTGTGTCTGTCTTTTCCTTCGCTGACTAAGCTCGTGTCGGTGTCCTTCCTACTGGCTGCTGTTCGTGTTTGCGTACCGTGTGTGTCGCTTTGATTACTACGTCCCCTGCTTATGGGGTGGAGCAAGCGGTGGGCGTCGCGCCAGGGGTGGGTCGTGATTGGGGAAACAGCTTAGCAGCCGACGCCGACTTCGGCGCGTTTCTTCTGCGCACGCGCGTACTGTCATTGATATCGCTACTTCGCGCCGTGACGATGCGCTGATCTACAGGCCGGTCGGCGCTCGCGTGATATTGTTGAAAATTCTCGAGCGTGTACTTACGTTTCGAAAGCCATAATAGAATTAAAGTGGACATTTGGCCGGCAGCCGGCATACCGTGGCTCTGAAAACAGATTGCTAGGAGTGCCCTCTCATTCGCTGGTTCCACGCTGGGTGCGCGCAGTCCGTGCTTCTGGCCTCCCCGGCCGCCCAAATGCGTTTTTCTGATGTTTTGTTTTCAGTAAACAGACAATAGATTCCTGCTGATATTCTCCTTTATAATCTTCACTCTTGACAACTCTTTAGTGTTGGAAGGAACTCCGTCAAATTTGACGATAATGTATGTGTAAGTACAACTGGAACCTCATAGTTGCAAGAATACTTTTCCTGGATTGTCTGCATTAGAGTGCCTCCATGTGCGCTTCGCGCACATGAAGGCTCCCTAGTCTGCACCTTTCTGATAATATGATCGGTCTCCATAAATTGCTCTTCTCCGCTTCGGGAGCACGGCCAGCGGTGGTTCTCTGTCGGTCATCGAACCTCACACACGTGAAGCGTTGTCAAAGCTGTGATATACCGGGCGTTTTATTATTATGTTTTGTTTTGTTTTGTTTTTTTGCTGAAAGAAATTATACTTTTGGTATTCCCGGGGATAACATTATCGGCTGCGGCGGACGTAAAGGAACGAGCGTAAATTGACAGTTGGTGGCCTAATAAACTAAAATTTGCCATTTGCGAACGCTGGAGAGGGGGCGACCTCCTCTCCCCCGTTCGCTCCGCTGAAGTGGAACAGGGTGGGAGGAGCTCCCACTTCGTTCTTGACCTGTCACCGACTACAGTTGCGAATTCAACTTGTCATTTTGGAGCGATGACGAGATAGAGCTGAGTCATGTATTGCGTTCTCTGAGATGAAGAACGCAATGCGCGCGGAGTTGCTCCACGTATGCACCAGTCACCAGTAAAAACGACCTGTCCTCCGAGGAGGTCGAGCGAGACGCTGGCTGACATGGGGGTCGGTCACCTCACCGTCACCACCGTCTACCGTGCCTTCAAAAATACGGGGCGCAATGTGTTTCTGCAGTATAACAAAAAAATTGAACAAACAAGGTGCAAACTTTCATTTTTTTCCTAAGTGTGGTTTGCAGGGCTGAACCGAATACAAAAACGATACGCCGTGCTGGGATGACGTCCACTACAATGGTACACGATCATAACAAGAGCACAAATCCTGCCACATTATTTTGCTACAGTGATAAGAGCATATATATCTTTGTCCGCGCCCAAGCAACCACGTATGTCCGTCGGACGTCCGAACAAGAGCCGAATATCCATTGCCAGGGAAGGATGTCCGTCGGACGTACACTGGACATCCGTTTCCGTACGTCCAAATTCGGACTAATAGTGGACGTCCTGTGGATATACAGAAATGGATGTCCGAGGGCTGTCCATTTGTGGATGTTCGAACATATCCCAATAGGTATTGGGAAACCATTCAAAAACAGTTACTTAAAAGTGGTCCCATTCTGCACTAAACGATTATCATAACAGAACCTTTTTGTGCAGAGGATATACCTTTCCCTAATGAAGATAGGTTTGAGGCCCCCCCCCCCCCCCAAGATTCTTTGACAGATTTGATGGCCCCTTCAAGATTTCCTGAGGTCTTAAGAGGTCCCATCACAGTATTTCCTGAAGTTCCATAGGGGCCCATCACAATTTTCTGCAAAGTCTGATGGGCCCTCTAGGATTTGCTAAGGGTTTGAGGGGCGCAATAGATGCTTTCTGGGGTCTCCAAGATCATTCAATAGGTATGACGGGGAAAAAAAGAGGTGGACACATCGGTAATTCGTTTTTTTTTTTCAAGTGTTGTCCGAAGGTCCATTAATAGAGGCCTAGAACCTTAGAATTGTAAGCTCCTTTCAAGCTGATACTGTGTGCGGTAAAAAGAAAAACAGTATTGTATGTTCTCGACTACAAGTAATCAAATGAATTGTGATGCATGTGTACTACTTTTTAAAGTAATTTTGCAATCATTTGATTACATTTTACGTAGTGATGTCGCAGTGCCAGTTGGCCTTATGTTTCGTAAGCTAGAAGGAAACAAGGATGTTAGACAGCAAAATAGTTTTTTATTTGCAATCAGAACCAGGGCAGAGGCACCTTTCTCACACTTGAAGGTAGATGCCTACTCTCCCTTAGAAGTGGTGCACCTCTCCTTTGCGCGGCGAAGCCACTCCTTGACTTCCGTTTCCACCTCTTTTTTCGTAGACTCTTTGCAGTGCTTTGTCCGCTTTATAGCAGCTGAAAGCAATAGATGACCCTTATAGTACAACTTAAAAAGGCAGGGAATTGCGTTGCAAACTTCTACTTACCAAAGATCAATTTGTACAGCTTAAGGCTACGGAAAACCTTCTTCCCTTTGCGCCCATCCATGCTGAACTTGGCTGCAGCTTCGTCACTAATCAGGTGTGCAAGCATAGACCTTACAGATGTTTTGATAGACAGGTCCCCAAGGGAGGTCAGCTCCACAACCTGGAAGGAACGTACAGAGCACGACACAGTTAATACGAACAAGACATAGCCAGTTTTCGCTGTTTTACTCTGACCAGTGAAACGCTATCCCCAAAGCTACTTATATCATGGAAAGGGTTCATCTTGGGGCAATAACCTTGGTTATAAGAAAATGCAATCCTCAATTCACTGTCCATGCAAAATGCCAATGCCGTGTTTGAGCACATAAAACGTGGGGCTGGTGCCTGGGGAACGTAAGACATGACATAAGGAGCATTACGATACCCAGAAAGCAAGTATAGCCAAAAATGTTTGGCATTCAAGGTTAGCTGGATAGAAAGAACCTGAGCATGAATGGGTTTACAGCTTGTATTAACTGGGCTAGGCTTTACAATTAGCCAATTCACACCCCCTCTTTATCTCCGAGGCCAGTATGAGTGAACTGGTGATACCTTGAGAAAGATTGAAGGAATGTGAGGGCCCAAATTTTATTTTATTTGGGCAGTTGTTTACACCTCCTAGTCATTGTTCTATCTCATTAGTCATTTCCCATGCTCTAAGATCTGGAACTGTGGGACAGAGTTGCCATTTGAAGAAATACGGAAGTAGTCAGAGCTTGCTCTACACTCATGAAATAATGCTAAAGTATAGCACCATTACAAACACCTTTGTTGCTTACCAGAGAACAGGCAGTCTCACCCCTTCGATGCATCTCGATTTAAAATCACAGCTTGCTCCTAGCTTATTTGTTATCTGCATGTCTTAACCTTAGCTGCACACTAGGGATAAGACATAACAGCAAAGTCTAGAGAATGCAAACACCAATACTTGCCTCAGTAAGTGACAAAAACTAGAGTATGGGCAGGCATTGATAACAGCAATTGCTTACCAAAGCCTCACTCGTGGCATCTGTAAGAGCGCCATCAAACACCTCAATTGCTTCAGGAGTGTCGAGGGGATCAACGAGGATCGGCTGGCTGGGCTCTACAACGAAACTCTCACGCGCTCGTAGCAATGTCGAAATTATGTCCATTATCTCCGTCTGCTGGCTCCTCATGACGCTCATCCCATTCAGCACCCGTCGCTGAAACTCTGCATGCAAAGAAAAGGCTTGAAATAAATATTGGCAAATAAAATTAGTGCAGGCAGGAGACAACATCCTACTTACCAGCAGCACTCAAGATCCTAGCAGTGGCCCGCAGATCAGCTAAAAAGAAAAAAAAAAGAAGGCAAAAAGTCAAGAGCTTAGCCATTTCAAAACTATTCAAAGTTGTGCAACCATGCTGTGAAAGAAAAACAATTGAAATCAAATTAGCTTACCGCAGGTCGAAGCACTGGTGCTAGGCGTCATGTGTTGCATAGCCTGCAGTGCTGAAAAAATTTAATGAAGGACACACAAAATATCTTAATACGCAGCTGCAACACAATTCTGCAGTAAAGTACCTTGATCTAATCGACTGGGAGCCGACATCCTTGTCAATGTTTGAGATGCGGTTGAAAAACCACTGGCATCTACGAAGATAAAGACAACTGCAGGCGCTAGATGCAATAAGGGTACAAGGTGACATGGATTTTTCTCATATTTAGGTTCCTAGATGTGAAGAAAGCCACCTTGTTTTTGGTGGCATGGTGCTCCATATATTTGCTTGCCCAAATTTGATTAAATATAAAACTTCAGCGCTCACACGGAAATGAAATTAAAGTTAATTGGTTCTGCAAGCTTTGCACCTCAACTTGCAGCAATATGTGCATAGCCCCTCATTTGTAAAATGGCCATACATTATAGGTTGTTCGCACATAACGTCAATTTGGCATTTTGTTGTTAGCTTGTTTTTTCACACAAATTTACTACATTGAAGGATTACATCGTAACCGGTTGAGATGATGTCAGCGGTGCTCTACGCATTTGAGGGGGCGTGTCAATCCTTGGAATGCTCGAGTTTGGCACACGCCAGACAGCTCACAACAACAAAATGGTGGACGAAATTACGTCAGTGAAAACACCCTATAGCTACCTTTATCTTGTGGACTGGGAGCCAGCGTGTTTATCGAAGTGCTAGACGACTGGGACGAACCACTAGCACCTGTTTGGAGATGTCTGATTAAGTTGGGAATTGGTAACATTAGAATACAAAAAGCGAAAAACAATATAAGTGGTTTTCAGGAGAAACTGTACCTCGCATTAGTGCAGCTTGCGACATTTCACTGTGTATTGATCTTGCCGGGCTCGCACTCTGTGATTCCAGTCTCTGGCTACTGGCTGTGAAAAGCGACCAGAAAACCTCAAATTGTAAGATGAAAAAAGTACAAATTGATCTCCCAAAATATAAAAAATGCAGTTGTGCCCCAACCCCCTATATAAGCACATTGTTTACGTAAAACGACAGATCAAGTACGTCTGACGACACACCCTAGACTTATCAAGTGCCAGGTTCGAATTCTAAGCTAAAGGTTAAGAAACAGTTGCAACGGTCAACAAGGCTGTCAGCTGCAGAACAAAATAAAAATCAAATAGCGTTACGCGAGTTCTGCCGTGCGCAGAGCGGCATCGGGGCTTCCGGGAATTCATCCGAGCTTGAGTCGGACTCGCTCCAGCGTGTGGGGCGAAATCTCCTACGCTTTGGGCGTATCTCCTCGTCCGAGAGATCAGATGTGAACCGCGACCGCTCCAACTTAGATCGCCCTTCTTCGTAGGAATCTGTAGTTACATAAGAAAAAAATACTTACAATTAATGAACACTGCTGCACGCATGAAGAGATGCAATATACTCACTGAATAGTCCTTTCACAGTCACCTCGAACTCAGAAAACCCTGGTCCTGGTGGCCCCCCCTTTCGCACTAGCTTGACAGCCTTATCGGTGGACACCTTCGGCCATAAACACTTGTTTCCCGTGACCCACGTGCAAGGCACAATCTCCACCTCTTGGGTTAACGTAAATTCCACAATTGCATACATCTCTGAAAATGAACAGAAAAACTGATGTGAGAAAGTCATCTACACTAACCGGATCTAAAAAGTTATGCAAAAGCTAAACATTTACCTTGAGCTGCTGAAATGGCGGCGGTTTCACGGTACCGTCGCTTTCACCGACAGTAAAACGTAAAACCCGGTCGTGGTAACACCAGAGTCCAAACCACGCGCTCCTAGAGCCGACAATGCACAAATATCGATGGATTTCGTTGGCTATGGATTTTAACGGATATGTGACACTAGCGGCACCTAGAAAAGTTGAAAACTACATGACGTCGGGGTTAAACATCAATAAATAAATAAATTGGTAGCGTTTGTTTTATTCATACATTAGTTTGGTGACTTATCAATTTAAACAAATCTCCACAGACAAATTATAACAGCACAGTCGTACCGTCGGTGTCATCCTTGGTGTTATCCTACGTTGATTTCATGAATTGCAGTTTACACCAACACGCTCGGCAACAAGCAGTAAAATAATTATGCCTAATTTTTAACAACAAACAAGAAAAGTAGCGAGAAGTATATTCTTATTGAATCATATACCGACTAACCACTGATCGGTATAGCCAGCTTCGCGACCTCACCTGTCTCGGCTGGCAACCCGATTTTCGAGTTTTGTTCTTTTTCTTTGTTTCTTCCGTGTCCACGTTGTTGCTGTCGCGTGTCAACGGTTATACAACGGTGTTACTAAAATATTTTTATTTCTGTTTTAAGTAGTATGGTGCGTGTGTGGCAGTACTCACGTTGGACAATGTTCCAGAAGAACTTTTCGTCTAGTTGAACTATCTGCTTGAGTTGTCCATTTCGGGTTAGTACTTGCTTTCCATACCACGTCCTTTTTTTCCATCCCCCTCTCTTTTTGTGTTACTCGAAATTCATTCCGTTCGTGTTTTCGTAAGTAGCGTCCTAAAGGACTAGTACAGATGTTGGCTAGCGTTTCACAACTTTCGTTCACCTATAGTTGAACGGCCTACTTGTTTCTATTTTTGGGAAAGTTAGTTTAGTCTCATTCTGAACCGCTTCGTTATTTCGCGCATATCATCCGTACCACGCTTTGTTTTTTCCGTCTTCGCCCGTTCCTGTCTGACTGGAAGCACATCCAGTCTGCGACTGTGAGCTACAGGTACGTTGACGGTGTATGTGAAAATTGCACGCACTCATGCCTTTGTCAACTTGTTTTCTTAGGTCTGCACGGTGGAGAGGGGCTTCCCCACGCCTGGGTCAAGCACATCCAGTCTGCCGCTGTGAGCTACAGGTACGTTGACAGTGTATGTGATAATTGCCCTCACTTATGCCTTTGTCAACTTGTTTTCTTAAGTCTGCACGGTGGAGAGGGGCTTCCCCACGCCTGGGTCAAGCACATCCAGTCTGCCGCTGTGAGCTACGGGTACGTTGAAGGTGTACGTGAAAATTGCCCTCACTTATGCCTTTGTCAACTTGTTTTCTTAAGTCTGCACGGTGGAGAGGGGCTTCCCCACGCCTGGGTCAAGCACATCCAGTCTGCCGCTGTGAGCTACAGGTACGTTGACGGTGTACGTGAAAATTGCCCTCACTTATGCCTTTCTCAACTTGTTTTCTTAGGGCTGCGCGGTGGAGAGGGGTTTCCCCACACCTGGGTCAAGCACATCCAGTCTGCCGCTGTGAGCTACAGGTACGTTGACGGTGTACGTGAAAATTGCCCTCACTTATGCCTTTGTCAACTTGTTTTCTTAGGTCTGCACGGTGGAGAGGGGCTTCCCCACGCCTGGGTCAAGCACATCCAGTCTGCCGCTGTGAGCTACAGGTACCTTGACGGTGTATGTGATAATTGCCCTCACTTATGCCTTTGTCAACTTGTTTTCTTAGGGCTGCACGGTGGAGAGGGGTTTCCCCACACCTGGGTCAAGCACATCCAGTCTGCCGCTGTGAGCTACAGGTACGTTGACAGTGTATGTGATAATTGCCCTCACTTATGCCTTTGTCAACTTGTTTTCTTAGGTCTGCACGGTGGAGAGGGGCTTCCCCACGCCTGGGTCAAGCACATCCAGTCTGCCGCTGTGAGCTACAGGTACGTTGACGGTGTATGTGATAATTGCCCTCACTTATGCCTTTGTCAACTTGTTTTCTTACGGCTGCATGGTGCAGAGGGACCTCCCCATGCCTGGATTTTGCACCATATGTTCATAACACACTTAAACTTCCCTTTAGATGACAGGGAATAGCTTTTCCCCGTCATCTACAGGTAGGTTTCAGTGTGTTGTGAATATGCACTCATACCTTCGTCAATTTGTTTGCTTGGCGGGGGAGAGGGGGAGCCGTAGCGGCCTCCCTCCACCGAGGACTAGCACTTCGTCACTCGTCCGGTTAATTTGCGATAGTTACCGGCACTGGTATCTTAAGCTTTTCTCGCTAGGCATGAGATTGCTTTTCCACGACACAGCCAATCTGGTAGATAACATAGGCTAAAAATACTGAAAAAGTCTCTAGGCACAAGTGCCATTCATATAGTCCAATTAATATAATTAAAGCATATTTCTTTCATTTGTTTACAGACGGACACTCCCTCCAAGGTCTGACTAGGACATGGGTCAGACAACAGCAAGACAGCTGCTAAATATATGGCAGAAGAGCTTTCCAGGGCAGAAAGGTATTGCACAGTTGACAAAAAGGGCGACTGTCGAGGAGTGGAGCCACCAGAAGATCTGGAGAAAATGCATACTATTAAAATTATCATCTTATTTCAATATAGATTTGGCTCATGGTCTTTCATTGGCATAGCATGCGGGCTAGGGTACGACATTTTGAACATTCATAGCTGTCCAAGTAAAGGGTAAAGCATAAAGCGCCGTTCGCACTCTTGCGACCGAGAGACCAGACCGGTTTTTAAGCCTTTTGCGACTTCTTAGGACCGGATGCGCTGCAGCGGAGCTGGTCCTAAGAGATCGCAAGAGGCTTAAAAACCGGTGCGGTCTCTCTCGGTTTTACTCGGTCGCAAGAGTGTGAACGGGCCTTTAGACGTAATGCCCTAATCCCTAGGGATTTTGAGGCGCGATATTCAAAGTATGTCCGCTGAGGATCCCTGTTCGGATGTCCTCCGGATGTACAAAACTCTTACCTTTGTACGTCCGTCGGACGTCCACGGGACGTCCTTCGGATTTTCGCGGATGGCCCTCGGATGTACGATATATCCGAAAAGGATATCCATTGGATGTCCGATGGATGTCCAGTGGTTGCTTGGGCGATGCGGCAACAGAGATATTATTTCCAAATTAGAGTTCGAAGGTAGCCTTCGATGCTAGCACTGACAAACTCACTTCACTCACAGGGTGAAAACGTGAAACTTTGTATCATTCGGACAGAGATCGAAAAATAACATGCACCGCTTCAACTTGGACACCCCAAAATAATTAACTTTAGTAGATCGCACGCAAAAGCTTCGCGTACGCAATAAAATTGCCGGTCAGAAGTGCGGTTCCGCAAACAAAATCAACATATGAGTCATCAAATTATGAAGAAAAACCAGGTGTGAGCGTGCCAAAAATATTCGACATTTATTGTTGTCAATATTTGTTTTTCTATCCACGTGCTTATGTCGCAGTGGAAAGCCGTGAAACTCCCTATAAAATTATTTTGGGCAGTGTTTCCGACGGTGCTCGCTCGATCGTAAAATGCCGCTTTGTTGCTACTTTGGCGAATCAAACAAGGAAGCCACGTTCACCTACAATGCCCTGTCCACAAGAAGGGAAATCAAAATTTTCGCTTCGTTTTCTTTTTTAAATATTCTTCTCTTCTGCACGATATAGGGTATGAATTATTATCCTTCCCTGTACTCTCGCTGCGACGAACAGTCCGATAGACAAGTCACCCTATGACAAAGATGGGGGTCCCGAAAATCTCCTAAAATCGTGTTTGTTCTCAGAGACACATCCGTGTGTAAGAAAAACCGCGGCCCTCTCCACGAAGTACGGACATATTTGATAAATAGCGTTGACTTGAGGTTGAACTTTTCATTTGCTTTGTAAACACAAGCGTGACGTCACGTGCGCATCCCACGCGACCCAACTGAAGTCTGAACTGGTGTACTATGTGTGGACAATAGGGCATTATTTTGACTTCCCAGCCGCGACGACCTTGGCGAGGGAGGACAGATGGGGGTCCCGAAAGCTCCTAGAATCGTGGTTTGTTCGCAGGGACACACACATCCGTGTGTAACAAAAAACGCGGCCCTCTCCACGAAGCTTACACAGGCATTGTTGTGTACCTACTGAAGATGCCTCCCGCAAGGGAGGCGAAACGTCTAGTGAAATTGTTTTTTCCTGTTCTGTGAAGTCGGTGCTTTTATTTTAATTATGTTACCAGTCGGCCTGTGTGACCAGTGCTGATTTGAAGAATCGCCTTTGTCTTTCCTGAACCCTAACAAAAACACCCTCATAACATTTTTTTTTTACTGTTCGGCTACGTTGGCATAGCCTATAATCGACATAATTTTTGCGAAAGCCTACTTTTATTTTATAATTATCTGTAACCATTTCTAATTGAAAAAGTGACAAGTATAATAATTATATTATGATTTCATATCAAAATTCGACGAACCGGGAGATGCGAAATTCGGTGAAACAGCTTTGCAAAAAAATATCCGGTGCCCGAAACTTGCTTATATTAAAATGTCTAACATGTGTATGTGTTCTAATACAGAAGATGAGTGCAATGTGGAAACTGAATGGCCTCACAGACAATTGTCAACGAGTTGGAATTTTCGATGAATTACCCTTTGTCGAGTCATCCTACTACGGATTGGCCTCTTCAATCAATTGCCCATCGACAAATATTGTTGTTGGTTTATTTGCCATCTGGTGTAAGGGGAGAGTGTGGGGCTCGTCAAGCCGACATCTGCCAGCATTTTCATCACGCCTCCAGTGCCTGTACCGACTGACGCCGACGAGTTGGTCTAGAAATAAATACCTACGGACTATACTATAGCCGCTAAATATCTCTACGCGAACATGATTTGTTTTCAAAGGGGCACCCGCCTGTTGGTGCTTCTTTGAATTATACATACGTCACGGTCAAAACGTTCCGCAGCTAATGAGTGAAGGCCGACCAACCTATTTTGACCAATTGTCCGTGTATGGGAGATGAGAATGCCACTGCGTCAAAGACAAGACGTGTGCGAGCGTTGCTAAAAATAGAGACCACTATCGATGTTTTAGTATACATGGTTTCATTCTTAGTCAGAGCGCAAACAGAGGTTAAATGTCACGAAAACACTTACACAAAGACAAAAAGCACTTTATCACGGCGCATTGTACGAGTTGTTATATTAGTGGGTGGAATCACCCAAACAAAGATAGTGAACGCCGTGGCGTTTAGGTGTTGAGCTGTAGGTGATGCTTGATCGGCGCAATGTGTCAGTCGAGCTCCAACTGAGGGTGATATGAGGCGGGGCAGCTCTGTGGTTTTACTTGTTGTTTATTCTGGTGTCTTTCGTTTTTGCGCGAAATATTGCGGATCACAACAGCTAGGCATCTTCGTCCGATGAAGCTCTGTTTTACTGATTGGCGTTTCATCGAATAGTGGACATTTCATCGAACACCGCTTCATTGAACGCCAACTCATCAAGTGGCTTGATCGAATTATGTTTCTGCTATCAAATTATTGCAGATATAATAACTACGCTCGTCATATTTTGTAAATAACGGTAGCCTTTAGCGAAAATTGTGTTGCATAGTTAGTTTCGGCCGTCAGCAAATAGTGAAAAATATATATCTACCTATCTCTCTCTCTTTCTCTCTATATATATATATATATATACAAAGGCAAAAATGCGTACTGTCAGAGTTACTAATTCGAAGTTTACTACGACGTTTCGAGCGGGGACCACTCTTCATCACCTAATGAAGAACGGTCCCCGCTCGAAACGTTGGAATAAACTTCGAATTAATAACTCCCACAGTACGCATTTTTGACTTTATATATATATATATATATATATATATATATATATATATATATATATATATATATATATATATATACAACACGGGCACTTCACGTCATCGTACGTGGTCTCCGAGGAGGATATGAACGACTATGTGCAGATGAATGAACCGTACTTAATCCAATGAATTAAAGAATCCAAGTTTTCAGGAACCCGCCGAAAGCCAAAAATTGGCGGAGCCAGGATTTGAACTCTGGGCCTCCCAATGTCCGGTCGGGTGTGCTAACCACTACACCACTCCACCTTGGCTTTCTGGCGTTTCCTACCTGTCTTATTAATGCACAAGAAACGAAATGTATCCAATCGGAGGTGTTCTGGAAACACACGCCGCCGCGTGGAACGCGGTACGACGCTTAGTGTCACGTGGTACGTGCTCGTTTGTGCTCCAGAAATCCTCCCACTGTTTGTCTCGCCCCGTGTACATGTAGTAGTATTCTTTGTTTATGAGCTTTAGAGACACGGTATCATCATCATCTGCGAGAATCAAGAGCCACGTTATTGAATATACAACACGGGCACTTCACGTCATCGTACGTGGTCTCCGAGGAGGATATGAACGACTATGTGCAGATGAATGAACCGTACTTAATCCAATGAATTAAAGAATCCAAGTTTTCAGGAACCCGCCGAAAGCCAAAAATTGGCGGAGCCAGGATTTGAACTTTGGGCCTCCCAATGTCCGGTCGGGTGTGCGTGAAGTGCCCGTGTTGTAATATATATATATATATATATATATATATATATATATATATATATATATATATATATATATATATATATATATATATATATATATAACACGGGCACTTCACACCATCGTACGTGGTCTCCGAGGAGGATATAAACGAAATTGTGCAGTTGAATGAACCATACTTAATCCAAGTAATCAAAGAATTGAAGTTTTCAGGAACCCGCCGAAAGCCAAAAAACGGCGGAGCCAGGATTTAAACTCTGGGCCTCCCAATGTCCGGTCGGGTGTGCTAACCACTACCACACCCGACCGGACATTGGGAGGCCCAGAGTTCAAATCCTGGCTCCGCCGTTTTTTGGCTTTCGGCGGGTTCCTGGAAACTTGGATTCTTTAATTCATTGGATTAAGTACGGTTCATTCATCTGCAAAATTTTGTTTATATATATATATATATATATATATATACAATTTACCAATACAATGTCTGGACATTTACACTTACCAAGTAACCATTTTCAGCTGTGATTTGAGACTGTGTTGCGGTTATCCCGCTCTTATTTATTTATTTTTTGTTTCTCTTGTTTCTGGCCTTTTTAGTATAGGCTTCCACCAGCTCGCTTGCGCGTGAACTCTAATTTCAAGTGAAACAAGTTTGTAAATTAGGGTGACACTATATAGGTTTGAAATCCTATCCCAATTTTATTGCCATTTGGTGAGCCACGTACGAATTTTGAAATATATCTTTTCATTCAAATAATCGATTAGTAAATCGAATAGCGATTCGTGCGAATTTACTACGACGGGAAGAACGATTTTGCAAATCTCATGGCAATTAGGAAATTTCAGCCATCCTTGGTTTCCGATTGGTCGCGCTCAGTAGCGGCTCCCTCCGCACAGAGTAGCCTCGAGTCAGAATTCGCGGAGTCTCTACTGACCGGCCAAAAAAGTGCGGCGCTTCAACTGCTCCCGCTCAGACGACTTGATGTATTTGTATACGCCCATGACATCGGCCGCGATCGGTGATTGAGGTTCCGTTAGCCGACGCAAGCGTCAGCGGACGTCTCATATTTCCATACTCTCATTTAACTACAGAAACAAAAACAAAAAAAAAAATCATCCTGTTCATGTTCACTATGTTCACCACTGACAAGATAGTCGGTAGTCGACGAGTTTCCGTGCAAAGCCGATCAAAACGAGGCACCAGATCAACTTTTACGGCTGCCATCAGGAAATATCTGGCTTGTCGCGTTCCCTCAACGTCACTCCAAATATTGTTTGTGCCCCGCGCACCATCCTCTTGTAGCAATATTTTTATTGTCCCCATGTGATTTCTTTTTTATGTTCTTACTGGTGTTTGATCATAATTCGGTCATTGAAATAGTTTTTGCTGCCGACCCTACCATTATTTTGACCCTCTGGCAGCAAAGGAATATTATGCCGGCAGTACACACGAAATAAAAATGTAGACACTCCGTCCCATATCTCAAATTACATCACAATGTGTTTACACAACTGTAGTGCAGAGGTACGATGAGCAGGGTCTGAGAAAATATTAGTTTCAGTATTTTCAAAAGAGCGACGAAACAAAATAAAGAAAGGACCGCCAACCGGCAGCGCGTGCAAGCAGCGGCAGTAGTGACAGGAAGCGCGAGGTGTGTCTTTCGTACGGCCGGCATCAACTCACGCACTGTCCGAAGATGTACTCTGTTTTACTCGTAGGATTGCAACGCTGTGGAATGTAGGCGTGTGATTTCAGAAAGCGCGTCCTACCATTTCTGCGCGCGAGTGCTCCTGCAACCCAAGCATTGTATACAGTTACGTCCTCGCGCCCGTGCCTTGGCCAGCCCCGTACACAACGTATGCAGTATCGAAAATGCATAGTTCGAAATTAAAGGTCCCACTTTTCCATAACAAAAAAAAAAAAATTGGCTTGCTTTTTATGTTTATACAGCCTTGATGGAGATGCGCCTCAACGGGTAATCGGTCTCTTAGCTGTAGATGAGAAATTTAGCCAGTGCGATACAACCACTAACCTGGAATTTTTAACGTGCATCACACAGTAGTGATCACACGAACGCGTGCCGGTACGAAACTCATCCAGATCGAAACGGGCGGGGGCGGCGGGGACCGAACCCAGGAGGTTCCCAGCGCAAGCTTTCGCTCCACGCTCCGAGCTGAGACGCGTTAGCCCACTCGGCCACTTCCTCCCTTACTTTTCCATACCGCTTCAAAACCCCATCTCGCTCAAATCACTTGGCAGCAGGGGGCCTCAAGTTGGGGATTATCCGGTACATTGTCCTCCCAACAATGAACGTGGGCGCGACGCGCCAGAGGGTGAACACGTGAAAGGAGGGGCGTAAGAGTGGAGAAGGAAACTCAAGGTCGCAAGCGAGGGGAAAGAGGGTTTCGAAATTGGCGCGCAGGTTTTGCAGCATTTGCTCTTACGGACAGCCAACGCCGCCCTGGTGGTTCAACTAATGTTTTGTTCAAGATGGCCGCCGTGGTACCGCAGCCTTAAAGCACTCGATGGAAAACTTGCGGCTTACTTTCTGTTTTAGTTTTTTGTTCTCTTCTTCTAGAAGTTCTATGTGCCTCTTGAGTTTCAGAACTTCTTTTTGAGCTTTACTGAGCTCTTCCTGAGACTTCTCAAGGTCAGATGTAAGCCGTCTAACCAGGGCAGCTTGTTCGGCTACTTCCTCTTGAGGTAGCAGGGATGCATTTGGGTCTGGTGGGAGCTGGTCCTCGCAGCTTGGTGTGCCTGCTTCATCTCCAACTGCAGCTGCCACATTCACTGGACTGCTCAGTGGTGCAGTGGCGTTTCTGTGGAGTGTCCTTCTAGGCACTTTAGGGACCGAAAACCTAAATACGGATGGAACAACACCTTCCTTTAGAAACCTTCGGCCATTCACATAACCAGGCAGGTACTGTTCTTCCTTGAAGTGCTTTGAGCACACTTTAGTGGACTGGGTAACCTTGAAATGCTTCCCTTCGTCTCTTTTGATGGCAACAATCCACTTCTTGTGGAGGTCCTTGCTTCTTGGAAACCCAAAGTAGGAAACCTGGGAATAGAATTATTGCGGTTAGAAAAATGTGGTTGTATAACTTAAACCATGCAGACGGAGCTTTGCAATAAAATCTTGTTTCCGTCGGGCTGTTCTACTGGTTGTTTTTAAATAACCTTCTGTCAAGACTCGGGCGTGTCTCTTTGTCCCTCTTTGTTTTGTTACAAGCTCTTTAAGTGACCTAAATAAAGTCAACTCTCCTATGCATCCCATGCACACGCCTGTTTTACTCTCCAGTGTTATTCTCAACAACACGTCATTCATTCAATCATGTTGTGGCCTACAGGTATGCTGTGATGTATTCTATAGCATGCTGTGCCTTTTGCGGCTGTGATCGCGCGAGTTGTATGCTCACGGGCAACGTTACGAGATAATGGGGCCAAAGCACTTGAAGAGCAGCTCTAGCAGAACGTTGCGGGGACGAGCAAAGCAAATCGTCTCGGAGGCCCGATACCGCCCCGCGCGCGCTTGAAAACATGTTTAGAAGTTGCAGCACGAGCTCCCGATACAGGCACTAAAGAGACGAAGTACAGCTCTCCGTGCTAGTAAGCACTCGGGCAATGCCGATGTCGTGAACGTAAAACAATGTTCTATCGAATTCCATGTAATGTGACGTGGGAGCACTCCTTGCGCTCGTTCTTTTTTTTCTTTTTTTTTTTTGCGTGATTGTTTGTGCAGACGAGGTATTATCCGAAGCTACGTGCCCATACCTACTAGGAAACTTCACACAACATGTGAACGGACACCACAACGCAGCGTTGTCAGAAATAAACTCCGAATACTGGTCAGGAATCGCTCGCAGCTACGGGATTCATCGCATGATTACTCGACCAGTTCAAACGCATTTTGAAACGATGTCACGTGGACAAGGGTTATCCTCTAAAGATTATTTTTATTTGTGCAAACTTTATACTCTGAAGCGGTGAACACGCTCTCGAAGCTTCGAAAAGCGTTGAGGCAGCAGCAGACAGGCCTAATGTGATCGCCGCTCACTCCGCGCGGATCTGCATGACCCGATTTCTTCGAATACTGGTGTTTTTAACGTGAAAAAAAAAAAAAAAAAGACTCACCTTTTGTTGTTTTTTATCTTTTGGCCCTCTTTGGGTGCATTGAGGGATGCAGCAATGAGTTGGCATGTCAAACTGCCGAACACAGTGGTATGGTTCAACACCCTCGGTGCTTGACGACGACGCAGTATTGGCGAATTTTGTGAAGTTCGCGCAACCGTCCCTAGAGGCGCTGACTTTTGAAAAGGGTCTTGCCATCTCGCGTTTCGTGCTCTCGTCGTCTCATGGGTCTTGTCTCGCGTCTTTTCTAAAAATATTTTCAACGAAAGACGTGGGTGTGTGGGGACGCTCCGACGCTAGCGTGCCGGGTACCAGCCATGCCGTCATGCTGTGAAACGAAACCACATTTTTGCGCGGCGAGAGTTACTTTGTGAGCTGAAGCACTCGCTCCTCAAAGCAACGGCCGTGGGATTTGGCGCTACACGTTGCGCCATCTAGCGGCTGCAAAATAAAGAAACTGGGTAGGCCAGGCCTGCGCGGGTCGCGGGTGGGCGCATCCATAAACCACGTGTGAACGTTGCATTCCGAGTCGGCGTGAGCTTTTTTTGGAACCGTTTTTCGTAAAAGTAAGTCCCAACTTCAAGTCTCTACGACCTCACCGGGTTCCTGTAACATCTCGCCTACCTCTTAGAGTTCCCCCCAAAAAATAAGGCCGTGGCTACATCCACGCGCGGGGACGTAGCCATGTCGGGAGGAGATAAGGCTCCATCCACGCAAAAGGTCACGTGACTTATAAAATAAGGACATAATTTGTTTTTATTTACATATTATGCTTTCTTACAAGTAAATATAGGATCTAAAAATAAAGAGGTTACATTTTATTGTTGTTTTAAAGTTAATATATCACGTGACCTTACAAATTCTTAGACAATTTATCAATGTTTCACTGTTTTCTAACACTGATAGGAAATATCATGCGTCATAAAAATAGTATCCGTAGATGTCTTTATATTTATGTTGTCCAGGAGTCACACACACGTGTGGGCAGCGTGCGTGCCATCCGTGCGTGGGGGCGTGCAGCCTGCAGCCATGTGGTGTGGGATTGGTTGGCTTGGCGCGGCTGCGGCCTCTGGGGCCTTCGCCCATGTGCACATCGCTGCTGAGGCGAGGCGGCGAGGCTTCGCCGTGTATGTGATTGGCTTAATTCGTTTAAGGCATTGTAGTGTGAGCTTATGTGCATCGAAGGGGACAAGTGCGAGCACACGCTTCGTATGTTCTTGACTTGCGCGCACGCTCGCTATCTCACAAAGGTTGTGCGAGAAGGGAAAGCATGCATTAGACTCAGTAATAAGAAACCTATTGAGAGCATTCAATCGAGAAAACTGGGTAAAAGATTCCAGAAACAGTTTATTTCATGACAAATAAAACAGTAGCCGATCGATGCACAGATGCCACTCGTCCACGAGATCACCGATGAACACGAAGCCCTTCTTGCGGCAGAACTCCTGCAGGAGCCAGTTCACTTCTCTGTGCCGATCATTCTACACCTGGATCACTGCACTCTGCCTACGCTGACACTCCAACGAAAAGAACCTGTTCTCCCAACTCGGAAGAAAAAGCGATCTGCGTCGTCGGATTGCGTTCCAAGATCTGAGCGGCCAGCCGACGGTACTTGTCAACGTACGCGCAGGCACAAACGCTGGTGTTGTTTGTGCCAAAATCGAGCAGGGCGTCAGACACTTCGAGAAGCAAAGCCTTGATCCTAACGTTACTAAACACCCGCACTTCGACAGCCACCCGGTTATTAGATGTGAAATACTGGGACAAGTATTTCAAAATCGAATCCCCAGCAACCAAAACTGCAGGCATATCAGAAGTGCGACCGTGTGATTACACAAAGTTTTCTTGACCAAGAAAACAATAAAATAAAAATAAAAACAACACTTCAGAGAAACCCGCTTGGGGAAGACCAGGCAGGAACAGCAGTCCGCGCACGGCAGGAACGCAAGGAGCAATGGCCACCGAGCACAAGGCAAAACAATGGGAGACAAGAACGTAGGTTGGGTAGGTTGATTGCTGCGTGGACCACGACCAACTCTATAGTTGGTCGTGGCGTGGACGGAGACAAGACGGAAGGAGAACTGCTTCCGTCCACGCAAAAAAGTGACGTGGGCGCCGGAAGTGACGTAGTGCGTGGATGGAGCCTTATCTCCTCCCGACATGGCTACATCCCCGCGCGTGGATGTAGACACTCCCAAAAAATAAACGCTGCTACTGCTGCGTGAAACACGGCCACAGTCGCGAAGGTGACTCAAGCGTCAAACTTCATCGCTTCCCTTCGAGATCTTGGGAAGCGACACGGCGACAGAAGTGGATTACTGCAGTGCGACGCATCAAGTAAGTGAATTTTACAGAAACTCTTTGGGGGGAAGTGAACGAAAATATATGTGCAGGCTCGGAAAGTGGTCGGACGAACTCGTTTTGCAGACTACTCGGCAAAATAACATATTACAAGTTATATTAGAAGTCGCTTTGACAGCCACATAGGGAAATACGATAGGAACAATTGGGCCGATTGCTGCTTCGCTGTGACGTCGAGGATCGGGCGATCAGGTCTTCAAGCGAAAGGCCCGTCGGCCCGTTCCGGCACCGCTAATGCCGTTCGGCACGCGTGGTCGCAACCAAAACCTTCCAAACCTGCGAGTGGATTTTCGTAGCACAAAGTTTTGTTTGTTTCAGCAACTAAATTTAATGCTGAGTCTAGTAACAAATGTGACGGCGTGCAGAAACAGGCTGCTAATGTTTTTTGTTTGGAAAAATCTCGCGCGAAGCGTCCTGTCGCCTTTTTACACCAGGCTTTGCGATGTGCGTACGGTTATGTAGCATGCTGAGTTCCAAATTTTATTCTAGTGTGTGTGGCCGTCGGGAGGAGAGGACGGCCGAGCAAGGTGCGAGCGGGGCCAGCCGGCGAGGAAAGAGGAAGAGCGTGCTGCACGAGGCTGGGACCGGGCAGGAGCTATAGAGCTGTTCTGGCTGGTCTGGCCCATGGCGATTCCCGGGAGCATTCCACCAGCGAAGTTCGGGTCAGGACTGGCGGAAGCGGCGAGCCCTGGCCATACCGGCCTGGGCCATGACAATCCCGTAGTGGTTCCGCAGCGAAACTGACTGAGATAGCCCGGAACAGCTAGCCTACGCCGTACTGGCGTGGGAAGGACGATCCGCAGGCCTGGACACGGGCTCCGACTGTGAGTTCTGACCGACGGGCGACAACTAGGGTCGGCGGGTCCGGACTGCCGGCTCTCGAAGACGGGCAACCGGAATGTACAATAAACCTATTCGCTGCCTTCTCGTTTTATTGTGTCACTTCCTGGGAGACGAGCGAAGCACAGACCGATCGGGCGGCCACAAGTAGTGAAGACAACTCAAACTGGTGTCCAGATGACGACTCTAGAATATTCTCTAAACACTTGGACCTATCAGGGCTCCCGATGGTCTTAAAAAAACCGCACGAAAAAACCAGGGACGCACGCAGGTGCACACGGGGACTGCTGAAATTGGGGTCGCCGTCGCTCGCAACGGCCCGGCGGGCAGATAGGCCGCCCCAGTAACAGAGGCGCCGCCGCTTGTGGCGCTGAATGCAGTACTATCGTGGCGCCGCCTGGCCATTGCCGGCTGCCTATATTTGGTCTCTGCGTTCCAGTCACCATGGTCGTGTGACGTCGGGTGTTGCAGCCCCACGTCGCTGCACACATGGCGCTTTCTAAAATGAAACTAGGTACTGCCGCATGCTCATCAACATTCCTGTTCTGGTTTAAATCATACGTTACTACAAAAATCTCTCTTTGACTCAGAGACTGCTGTGTCGAAGTATTGATTACCTACGTTTCTCTCGGTGGGCTTTCGTTGGGGAGGGACCCCGGTACGTGAAAAATTATCCGCGAAAGAATGTTGGAGAAGGGAAGTGAGCTAAAGCAAAGGAGGCAATGTCTGCACGCTGAACCCGCACAGCGCGCATGTTTGTCTCGAGTTCAGTCGTTGCACAAAGCGGTCCAAAAACTTTTTGACCCTGGCTCGCGATGTCTTGCATCAATGCGCTCAGGTTCTTTTGTGTGTGTGTGTTTAACCTGTATTTTGTTTGCCGACATGGCAAGCACGCGGCGCTTGACGGTTTTTGGTCGTACGCTCGAAAGTTAAATTTTGCATACAGTTTCGGAAATCAGTTGACGACGGAGCGGAACAGCATGGTTTTCATTTTGATCGAACAGCCGTTGTCTCCGCTCGCGCGATGAAGCACGCGCAACTGCAAGCCTACAGAAGCTGCCCTCACGTGCATGCGAACATGATTGCACGGTAGACGCACCAGCCGGGACGCTTGCAGTCCATTATTTTACGTTTGCTTACTTTTGACGAATATCTGGCACGTCGGGAACCTGTAAAATGGTAACGAGTGTTTTTTTTTAATTGCTCGGCAACGGCTACAGGACTGTGTACACTTGTGGGATGTCCGAGCAGTAAAAGCGCAAGCAGTGAGTTCCGTCTCAACACGTCACATCAGAACACAACACAAATCCCTTCGCTTGTACAGCACTTCGAATATATATATATATATATATATTCTAAGGACATCTGCTCCAAAAGCTACTTTTGCTGCTCCAAAACACTGTTTTGGCTGCTCCAAAAGGTGCTCCAAAACGGCTTAGGCCAATCACATCACTGTTCAACGCACTCAGATATGAAAAAAGCTTCGGATATCTCCCTTGTCATTTTGTTTCGGTTTCGAGCCAAGATAATGGTGTTGTCAAACTTCGGGACACACCCACACCTGTCACAATGCACAGCCAGATTTCCCGAGGGTGACGATCGAACTGACAGTGCATGCTCCCTGAGCCTATCGTTTATACAACGTCCCGATTGGCCTATGTATACTTTGCCACATGATAAATGAATCTTGTACACCACGCCCTCGCTACACTCCACATACCTGTTCATATGCTTCTTTTGACAGACACTGATGCCTGTCTCCCCTCGTCCCACTTTTCCACACAATCTGCCCAGTTTTTGAGGAGCTGAGAGTAATACGGGAACCCCATGTTTTTGCCCCACTTTCTTTATACTGTGGCTCACCTTATGAACATAAGGTATTACAACTGGTCTACACCTCGGCTTCTCTCCTACAACACCACATCCTCCCCATAGTTTCTTTATCAGGCACTCTGCAACCCCCACAAGAAGCATAGATGGAAAGCCTCCTTCCTCTGGCTTTAATATCTGCAAACTAAAGCTGTCTTTTATCTTATGTGGGCAAGACTTCGTCAAGGCAGCTCTCAGGCATGTAGAGGCAATGCCCCTCTTAATTACTTTTGAGTGATTAGAATCAAATGGGAACACCCTCTTCTTAGCCCTAGGGCAATAAAACCAACAGACATGTGAATTCCTAAATAAAATTTTAAGATCTAAAAACTGTAAGCTATCATCCGCGGGACTTTCACTGGTGAAACTGAGTCCTGATGCACTGTCCCTAAACACCCCTAACATATTAGAAATGAAGCCTTTCCTTTCAGAACCCTTCTTCGAACGAAAAAACACCAGGTAATCGTCTACATATCTAAACACAAATAACTTCTTTATCTAACCGGCTTTCAATATCTCTGTCACACTTCGCTACAAACAGGTCGCTCAATACGGGCACCACGCTCGTCCCAATGCACGCACCCTGCTTCTGTATGAGCTTTACTCCTTCATGAACAACATAGGTGGAGCTCAGATAGAAGCGTAACAATTCTAAAAAACCCTCCTCATACACGCCACACTCATTTTGAAACTTTAAAACACCAAACGCTTCAATAGCTTCTCTAACCACCTCAAAAAGTGCCTCATGTGGGATAGAATAAAAAAGGTCTTCGACATCGAAAGAAACCGCATCACAAGTACCGGGATTTGAACCTTTAAGGAATTCCACCACACTATCGGAATTACAGACCCTAAAAGGATCACGTAAATGAAGCTGCGACGACACTAGACCGATTGTCTTCCGAATTGTAATAATGACTATAATGCAATTAAATGCGAAGGGGCAAGCGAGCTGGACAATAATGATGAAAATAATCCCTGGAGAAGGGGAACAAGAGGGACAAGGGACAAATATAAATCTCCGAACACAGCTAGGTGACTGGTGAGCGACCGAAAAAATCCGCCTGGTCCGGGTATCGAACCCGGGACCTCTCCATTACAAGTGGAGCGCTCTACCAACGTAGCTAACCAGGGGTTAGACGTCAGTAAAGCAAACGGGTTCTATCAGCTGCCACCAGTCTAACACCAACAAGGGTGAAGCTTGCTATTTAATGTTATAACTATAATGCAATTAAATGCGAAGGGGCAAGCGAGCTGGACAATAATGATGAAAATAATCCCTGGAGAAGGGGAACAAGAGGGACAAGGGACAAACATAAATCTCCAAACACAGCTAGGTGACTAATGAGCGACCGAAAAAATCCGCCTGGTCCGGGTATCGAACCCGGGACCTCTCCATTACAAGTGGAGCGCTCTACCAACGTAGCTAACCAGGGGTTAGATGTCAGTAAAGCAAACGGGAAATGATTAAATAACTGTTTCTAAATACGAGATGAGGGTGACAGCTGCTAGAACTTTATATACTATGATCATAATGTAAAAACAGCGCAAACAAACACGGACGAAGGAGAAGAAACAAGCAGACGGGCAAGCGCTGACTCGCAACTGAAACTTTATTGAAAAAGGAAAAAGAAGAAAATAAGATAAACACACGTACACCAAGAAGACCCCAAATCAGCACTCTCGCTCAGACATATACGTGTCAGCCCCTTCCCCTATCAGCACCATCACATCACCGCATGGCAAACTTTCGCCCTCTTGTGCATAAATTCAAATTCTTTTTGTGAAAACGTTATTGAGGCCTCACTCACACACCGATCCCCCAGAGTGACAATGTGAAAGGCCTCGAGCACTTCTCTCGCTAGGCCTTTCACATTGTCATTTACATTGCCAAGGCCTTTCACATTGTTCAAAGGGCTGATACTCTGATGCGGTGCGCAGGGGCCCTGCATCGCACATGGAATCTATGGCCACCCAGTTTTTACTGGAAGACTTGGTGGGCCCTCCTCAGGCCCCAAACCTAACCATGGGAAAGCCGTGTGCCCCAGCTGACACTGGGAGCACACACGCTTCCTTTGCCCCCCGGCAAAGTGTCCGGCCGAACGGCCGGCCCGTTCTAGTGGGTCTTCTCCACGGGATGAGGAGCAAAGCCATCGCTCCAACTCCCTGGGTGCAGCCCACCAGCCCATGGAGCAGCATGGCTCACCTGCTGCTTCCACCTCCAGTGATGTGATTTCTGCGCCAAACTGCACCAAGGTCTAACCCTACTACATCCTGCTACATTTTTCCAAAATATGGAAAATCTGCGCCAAGCCTGCGCCAAAGGACTAATTTCGATCGCCTTTGAAAACCAAAACTAAACTGAGCACCGTAATTGAGCATGCATGAGCCAGGTGGCGCAAGTGGCCGCCCGACACAGTACCCAACATCAATCGTCCATCTGGTCCTGCATGGTTCTCCCCGCCGTCTCGCGTATCATGCTCTCGTCGTTTAGGGCGTTTCGTCTCGCGCCTTTTTTGTCATTTTTTTTAACAATAGACGCGGGCGTGTGCGGACGCTTCGACGCTAGTGTGCTGGGTGCCAGCCATGTCTTCATGCTGGGAAACAAAACCAGGTTTTTGCGCAGTGAGAGTTACTTTGAGAGCTGAAGCACTCACGCGACCACAGTCACCGTGGTCGCACGATGTCGGGTGTTGCCGCCCCTACGTCGTTGCAGATACGACTTTCTCAATTGAAACATAAGTACTGCCGCATGTTCATCAACATTCCTGTTCTTGTTTAAATCATACGCTACTACAAAAATCCCTCAAACTCAAAGACTGCTTGTTGAAGTATTGATTAGTTTCTCTCGGTGGGCTTTCTTTCGAAAAAGACCCCCCCGGTACCTAAACTATCTGCTGCAAAAGAAACTGGGTGAAGAGCAGTGAGCTAATGCAAAGAAAGCAATGTCTGCATGCTGAACACGCACAGCGCGCTTCTTTGTCTCGAGTTCAGTCGTTGCACAAAGCGCTCCAAGAACTTTTTGATCCTGGCTCGCGGTGTCTTGCATTCATGCGCCCAGGTTATTTTTTTGTGTGTGCTTAGCTTGTACCTTGTTTGCCGGCCTGGCAAGCATGCTCCGTTGGACTGTTTTGTTGTATCCTGGACAGTTACATTTTCATACAATTTTGGGAACCAGTTGGCAAAGGAGCGGAGTGGTATGGTTTCGATTCAGCAGCCGCTGTCTCCGCTCGCGCAACGAAGCACGTACAACTACAAGCCTGCCGAAGTTGCCCTCGCGTGCATCTGAACGAGATTGCACGAAGAGGCACCAGCCGCGACATTCGCAATCCTTTGTTTTATGTTTGGTTACTTTTGATGGAAATCTTGCACGTCGGGAACGAGTAAAACGTTGGCAAGCAGTTTTTCGGAATTGCTCGGCAACACCTACAGCACTGTACACTTGTGGGATGTCTCGGCAGTTAAAACACAAGCAGCGAGTTCCGTCACCACATGTTACATCACAACACTAAGTACCCTTCAGTTTTCTAACACTTGAAACAAAATATTTTTTTTTCTAAAAATATCTGCTCCAAAAGCCACTTTTTCTGCTCCAAAACACTGCTTTGCTGCTCCAAAACACTGTTTTGGCTGCTCCAAAGGCCACTTTTACTGCTCCCAAACACGATTCTGGCTGCTCCAAAATCTGCTCCAAAACGGCTTGGGTCAATGACATCACTGCATTTCAAAAAACCTGGGAAACACAGCTGTGGGTGGTGCTCGACCCAGCATTTCGAAGACGCCTTCGGCTGGGTCCGGTCGTGGAAAAAGGGTCGCACCGCCGGCTTCTGACCATGCAAAGAGTGGCAAAACTGCTCCTATAGAGCAGTTTTCACTAGAAGCAGTCTTCACTAGAAGCAGTCATTCCTGCTAACCCTTGTGGTCCTTCATCATACCAAGAACAAATGGAATGGCAGACACCTAAGCAAAAACAGAAAGAGAAAGGCCGGTAATCCCTCCTCCTTAAGGCACAGCAATGTGACTAGTGCAACATAAAGGCCTATATATAATCTCAACCTTTTAATCGAGCCTTTACTTCTTTAATTTAAATATCGATTACAACCATTAGTATTCTTCAGTTGAACTGTAGAGGACTATTATGTAATTACGATGATGTCTACTCTCTGATTAAAGAACATCATCCCTTAGCCTTCTGCCTTCAGGAAACTCACCTGAAGCAGACTCCTTATAATTTTCTGTAGCCTTTTCACGTGTTTAGAAAGGACAGTCCTTGCACGTCTCCCGCTTCTGGAGGTGTTGCAGTCATCATCCCTAAGTCACTGGCGTATGTGGAAGTACTACTCGACACTCGGCTGGAAGCAGTCTCTGCCAGAAATTTAAGCAATCGGTTGATCACAGTTTGCTCGCTATATATAGTATCACCCACCGCGCTCTCGGGTATAAGGAGCTTGAGGCCCTCGTGATACACCTTCCTCGGCCTTTACTCATACTGGGTGACCTGAATACCCACAACCCCCTTTGGGGAAGTACCCGGCGTGATACTCGGGGAGCAATAATTGAACGGTTTCTTCTTTCTGCGGGCCTCTGCCTCATGAACAGTAAAGAAGCCTCTCAATATAGTTCCGTCACACATACATTCACATCCATAGACCTCTCAGTCGTACATGCTGCCATTCTTTCACTATTTACATGGTGGGTTATCACCAACCCATATGGCAGTGATCACTATCCTGTGATGTTAGAGCATACCCTTCCACCAGTCGCACTTTCCCAACGTGCCCCACGATGGAAATTTAATGAGGCCGATTGGGCTCGTTTTGAGCAGTCTACATTGCTTGCCTGTACATCACTCGATGAAGTCACAATAGACGATATGAATGAACGTCTGAGCAAACACATCCTTGCTGCAGTAATTGTCTCTATACTATTGACATTGTCTCGTCTTCCAAAACGGCCTAAACTTTGGTGGAAGAACGATTGTGGTGAAACACAAAAAAAGCAATTAAATCAAGCATGGGGTAGGTTTTGCCGCTACCCCACACAGATTAATCTAATAGAGTAAAAAAAATGAACGCCTGGGCTAGATATGTACAAAGGCGAACCAAGCTCACCAGTTTTGAAGCATATGCCTCCTCAATAAATAGCAGCGCGTAACAACAAAAAAAAAACTCTGGGGTAGAATCCATAAAGTAAATGGTATATATCGTGCATTTTCTGTTCTATTGTTAACAAAAAATGGACTATGCCCAAAAGCCTAAATGAGCAGGCAGACATCTTGAGAGTGTATTTTGAATTAGTATTGAGTTCAGAACACTATTCAGCTATGTTCCAGCAGTACCAGGTACAGGCTGAAAAGAAGGCTATCAAAACAACGGGAGGCAAAAGGGAGCCACACAACACCACTTTCACACTACTTGAACTTCAATTTGGAATACATTTTAGCGCTCAAAAAACGGGGACAAAGAGGCGAGAAACAGACAGCACAGTGCGCTACTAACAACTGATTTTATTACGTGAAACGACACTTTTATACCATCCGAGTTTCTGATTTTGCTCCACCACTAGCCAACCCGGTGCCAGGCCGCGTGGTGAGGGCGGCGGGGAGTACGGAGTGCGAGTGGCGCACTGTTCGTCGGGCATGCAGCAGTTCTGGCTGCCTGGATTGCTTCCCGATCCTGATGTATGAGCAGAGGTGAGTACCACTCATGGACCCATCGAGCAACCTACAAAGGAGCCCAACCCAAGCCACTGTCCGGTGGTGGCAGAGGCTCTGCCACCTGAGGGCCCTAAAGCGAGCTTCATATGGCAGCACAGGGTCTTGCCGGCCCAACGTCCGAGAGTGAAGAGTTCTAATAGCCCGGCGCTGTATGCCCTCCAGCCTGTCGATGAGAAGAGCCTAAGAGGAGCTCCGCGCGGAGCAGCAGTATTCTAGACGAGGCAGGACTAGGGCAGTGTAGAGTGCGCGGAAAGTTTCATGTCCCGAGTTCCTTGAGACACGTGTGACAAAGCCAAGGGTCTGCCGGGCCCTGGACACAGTGTCTGCAATCTGCGGCGAGAAGTCCAGTGTTGAACTGAACACAACCCCAAGGATTGGGAGGGACTTAACACTTGGAATGGGAGAGCCTGACAGGTAGCACGCAGGGGGAATAGTGGAACGGCTTTTGGAGACTGTCATTTCAGCACTTTTGTGGAAGCTAATTGAGAGGCAGTTTATTCTTGCCCAGCAGTCAATCTGGTCCAGGAGACTCTGGACACCCGGCGTGGAGGAGAGTAAGTCTGCTGGATTCAGAATGGTGGTGTCGTCTGCATATTGCACCAGCAGACACGCTTGCGATGAAGGCGTGTTGTTCACGTTCAAGAGGAATAATGTGGACCCCAGTACTGAGCCTTGGGGTACCCCTGAAGTGACAGCGAACTCATCGGAGGCCTTCCCATGAAACAATACACAGTGGGAGCAACCATTAAGAAACCGGCTCAGCCAGAGCAGCAGGGGACCATGAATACCAGATTGTGCAACTTTCTGGAAAAGGATAGAGTGGTCGAGGGAGTCAAAGGCGTTGCACAGGCCTAGTTGAATGATATAGGTTGGGGAAAGGTTATCCAGATTATTACTTATGTGATGTACAATAGTAGCAAGAGCTGATATCACAGCTTCAGTTGGGCCTAAATCCATGTTGGGAGGCAGAAAGGAGGCCGTTGTTGTCCAGAATGCGAAGAAGGTGCTGGTTGATGGTGCGTTCAAAAGTTTGGCAGAGGATAGAAGTAATAGAGATGGGCCTGTAGCTGGAAGGGTCGTTGAGAGGTTTCCCTTTACACTTGTGAACTGGTGTCACAAGGGCCTTCTTCCAGGCACAGGGCACGTAGAGTGGTCGAGAAAGGATTGGAAAAGTGAGAGCAAGGGGCGAGCAGGTCAGGCCCAGCACAGTGGGAGGGCCGGATCAGTTGGGCAGCTCCATGCAGATCGTCGAGAGACAAACTCACATTTGGAAGGCAGGTTACAGGTTGGGAGGTGGAAGCTTCGATTGTCTGGACAAGAAGGTCGGGCTCTGGAGTAGAGGAGTTGTGGCTGAAAGCAGAGGAGAACTGTGAAGCAAAGAGTTGTGCTATGGTCCCTGGGGGACATGAGGGGGTGATGGTCTCTGGAGAAAGAGAGATGCTGTCGGCTAGACTGCAGCCCATTGAAATACTGCCAGAACAGCTTGGGGTCCTTCCCTGCCTTAATTGAGATAGTGTGGACGTAAGCACTTAGAACACGAGAGATGGCAGACCTGATTGAGCTCTGCAAGTCCTTCGCCCTTTGAAGTGAAATCTGGCAGTCTGAGCAGCACGTCTGAAGAGGGCTCCTTTCCGGCCAGCCATTTTCCTGATTTTGGGGGTGATCCAAGGGGACCTCTTCCTTCGTGTGGAGCTATGTGAGCATGGTACGCATTCTCTCTGGATGGCGCCAACAACGTCGCACAAGAGTTTGTAGTTGTCAGTGCAGTCGTCTCCCGTGGTAAGACACCAGCGGGCAAGATGCGCTAACTTAGCCTTATGGGCATGGTCGGTCTGATAAAAGTTCCACAGAGTCCGCGCAAACCGGCTTTTTCGAGGGAGACTAGTGGCATACTCAACCTCTATTGCTTGGTGGTCACTCCCGGACCGACCAGGATACACGTCTCAGGAGAGGCTTTGAGTGATGTCTGTGGTAAAAACTAGATTGAGGAATGATGAGGCACAGCCCTGGGCGCTAGCTGGGCTTGGCAGGCGGCTGAGCGGCACACTTGTTGGAGGCCCACAGCAGATGTGATGTCAGGGAGGATATCATCAGTGTGGTCGCTGGGTGAAGGTTCTTGGCGTCTCCACCAGTCAATATGGGAGTTGAAGTCACCAAGGAGGACGACATCTTCTAGTACTCAAATCTCACGCAAGAGAGTGAGGCATCCAAGAGTGAGTAAGATTCTTTGCGGCAGTGGGGCGGCCAGTACACGCAAGCAAGCAGAACGGTCCCACGTGGGAGCGACACCTCCACAAAGACAGCCTCGAGGTCAGAGGACTGAAGATCGTCCCTGCGATTAATGCAAAGACTGGACGGTGTAGCGATGAAGACACCGCCACCCCTCCCGTGTCTGTCCTTCCGGAACACCGTGTAAAAAGATTCGAAGAGCTCGCTGTCGTGGACGCTGGGATCAAGCCTGGTTTCGGTTAGGAGGATGACAGCAGGACGTGCGAGTGACGTGATGGTGGCCTGGAGGTAGAAAATCTTGTTGACGCCAGAAGAATGGGTTTGGTTTTTGGCATCGACCCGACGGCCGTCCGCGATTTCGGGGGCTGCAGGCGACGGTAAAAGGAAGCATGGAGCTTGGCTAGGGGCGTCGAAGCAGTAATTCGTAAAGTGGAAGGTGCAGCCGAGGCAGTGCCAAGGGTTGGTACTGCTCTTGAGTCTCCGGTTCGATGGTGCCACATGTCGCATGTGTCACAGCAGAGTACGGCCTCAGTCTCATGCACTCTCCTGTCACAACACGGGCAGAGAACTCCCGGGGGTCCTTGATTGGGTTCCACATCGCCGCTGGCGAGAGGAGACATACCGCATAGGTGGACGGAGCATAGCAGCATAGTCTCTATGTTGAAGCAAATGAATTTTTCCTGGAAAAAGAAGGGCAACTGCGCCTCATGTATTCATTGAGGATCTGTTCGGTTCCAGAACATCCATCTAGGGAGGCTACTGAGCGGCCTCGCTTTGAAAAGACTTTCGAGAACAAGCCGAACACCATTCCCCCACTTTCAATTAGAAATAAGAAAATAGCAGAGTCGATAAGCCTTGATACGAACCTCAGCATAGCCCAGTATCTCAACAAGGTTGCCCCCTGGGAACATGTCCTCATCGACTGTGACCTCTCACTGACAAAACTTAATAAAAGGGAAACACATGTGAGGTGCTCAAACAAGAATTTTCTGAACTGCAAACTAAACACTTGTTTCAACAGCTTCTACACTGATGTCACAAAAACAGACTTGCATGTCAGCTGTTCATTGGTGGGACCCTCTGTTGAAGAGGTTAGGATTAATAACTTGGCAACAATACTGACTGCCGAACTGTATGCTTTCCTTCTTGCAGCAGAACATATTATTGAAAAAAAGGGTTGCTTTCGCAGTAGTTTACTGTAACTCAGTGCATTAAGATCACTCATTTCTTCAAAAGCCTCAAAAAACACTTTTAATGTAGCACTTCAAAACAAAATAATTCTTGCATTAAAAAATAAATTGAGGATTGTTTTTTGTTGGGTTCCCAGTCATATTGGCATCCGAGGAAACGAATAAGCTAACCGTTTGGCGCACACCTGCATCTAAAGATCAATTGATGTTTAAAAATTCCTCATACAGACTACCGCTCATCAGTAAAACAATTCATGAGACGATGCTGGCAAGATGAATGGAATGCAGCAATATATAACAAGCTACATGGTATAAAACCACTACTAGGTGAATGGAAGAGCGCTCGACACAGAATGTTTCTTCGAGGTTGTCCTGTGCCAAGTGCGAACCGGTCACATGCTCCTGACCCATGGCTACATCCTTCGAGGGGTTGAAGCCCCCTTGTGCTAACATAGTGACAAAGTTTTAAGCATTTTACACATTCTCATTGAGTGTCCTGTGTATGACAGAGGGGGTCTTTTTCATTTTTCTGCACTTTATAAAGAACACGTGCCATTTCACCCAGCACTGATTTTAAGTGATGAGCCCCTTGTGGCATATAAAATTGTTTTTTAAATTTTTGGACTCCATCGGCATTCTACACCGACTGTAAGTGTTTTAATCAGCATCGTATGGCCATCGTTTGACGTTTTGTATTTCATACACATGTTTTATTCAATTACCAGCTACTAAAGCCCCTTTCTTCTCTTTAACGCTAAGTAATAAATAGACTAGTTTTGGCACTCTATAGCCTTAGTCGCTTTTGCGCCACAAAAACCTAAACAACTAACCAACCAGCCGTCGCCGAATCAGCATGGGAGTCGGCGAGTCGATAGTGGTTTGATCAAGCTTTCAAAGCCCGCTCCAAGTTCGTGGCTGCAATAATGAATTCATCTACTGTCGTGGTGGGGATGACGAACAAGGCTGCCGAAGACTTCTCTCTTTACGCCCCTCATCAAGACGCGCAGCTTTTTTTTGTCGCTGGCCATAGGGTCGGCGCGGAAGCTCAGGCGCAGGACGTCTTCTACGAAGCTCGCGACGCTCTCATTCTGGCCCTGGGTCCTCGATTGTAACAGACCTTCAGCCCTCTCTCTTTGGTGTTGACTGGCGAAGGTACGCGTCAGCTCTTCCTTGCAAAGGCCCCAAGAGGTGAGGGAGGCTTCGTGGTTTTTGAACCAGCTTCTTGCAGTACCTTCAAGTAAAAAATAGAGGTTCTGTAGGCGCTGCTCATCACTCCACCCGTTGTGGCGCGCCTTGCAATCGTACTGATCCAGTCTTTGACGTCCTCATAGACTTCGCCGAGAAAGGGACCAGGTGTCCACGGAGCGACGGGCAGGACGTTGACGGATGGGGTGGTCATGGTCAGGATCTTCTTCCGGTTCTCGGGCAAAAGACCTTATTCGGTGGACTCGCCTCTGGTACAACGGCTTCTTCCAGCTTCGGCGTCTTCGGCGAAGGGTAGCCTTCTGGGGCTGAGCACGTCGCTCAGCCGGGATGTTTTCGGAGGGGTACGCTTTATGGGCATAGAATGCAATACCCGCACCTCCACCAAAATATCACGAATGACAATTGATGAGGCGGCGAATAACTGAAGAAACTAAACGTTAATGGGGCAAACTTGTGCCCAAAACAAAATAAAAAAAGGCAGAGTCGATGTCGGCGAAACAGCAGGAAAGAGCGCTGGAGTGAGACTGACTGCGGTTTGCCACGGGGAGCACCTTTTGTAGCCGCGTGGGTCTTTTAAACATTCAGCCGAGAGCGTTCGGCGCATAGAACATTTGCAACTCCATCGGACAAGAAAATTCTCGAATTTGTGAGAATGCCAAGTAGAAAGCATAAATAAAAGAACATTCCTCTGCCTGGAATCAAACCCAGATCTTCCGCGCGACAGCCAAGCACGGTAACTATTCGGCCATGCAAGCGCTCGCTCAGCGCCGCGCGTGGCATTATACTAACAACTGTCATATACTAGCAGTGAAGATAAAGTAACGGCAAACTAACCTAAAAGTAACGTCCGTTAGTCATGGCAAGTAACGACACCGGTATTTTGTTACATTTGCAAAATGGCAACGGAGCTCCGCAACGTGTTTTTTTCTAAGCTAACGAGTAACGCTATTTCGTTACTTATTTTCGGTAATGGGCGAAAAGTTAGATGCCCCTGTTTACTTATCAAGAAGCGTATGCGAGATTGAACTGAAAACTTTACGAAACTGTGTAACTGTAACAATCCCCAAAGAAGTCTGAACCTCACTTTTTCTAAAACCACGGAGATGACTGCTTTTGACGACTTGATAAACCAACCCAAAGCCGTTAATAAGTGTGACTCGTCAACTGTGATAATCAAGACGCTGCGTCCATTTCTTGAAACACGGGATTCAGAAGAACGATCATTGAATGCTGTGCGTAACCTGTCGAAGCAGCTGCACCAAGAAGCGGTATTGCACGCGATGACGCCTGACTTTACAGGGGGATCTATGCCTAGTTGTCTGCGACAGAGCCGCGCTGTGGAAAGTCATTCAGATTGTATCAAAGCACAGTGCAGAGTGCAAGGAATGTGTTATTTTAAAGAAAGTGACACCCTGGGGGTTTCGCATCACGAATGCATTGCAAGTGCAATAGCCATTCACTGGTGCTCAACACAAGCACGGTTGTCGGTTGCCTCCGGCTTGTCGTTTGTTTGCTGACTGTGGCGTATGCCTCCTTTCGAGTTCTGGTGACGCAGTTTGAAAAATTTTGCAATTTCAGCAAATTGCCACACTCCCCTCGCACTGTGGAGAAATTGCTTAGAAATATCGAAGGGGCTGAAGACTTGCTCAAGCTTGAAAGCCTGGCAGCTGCACAAGAGGATTAGTCAAGGGCCACTGAGCAACGTGTCCCCTCCTCCACAGCAATAAGTGTCGATACTAATGCTCGACACGCTTGCCGGAAGAACTCCACTCACACAGATGTCGTGAAGCTCGGTCAAATGACCCACAGAGTTGCAGGAATTGTTCACGTAAACAAGAATAATGAATGATCTTCCCAAAAGCATGACGTGTATGGTACTAAAAAGCTGTACGAGTACTTGGACTCCAGAAACATCTCCGTGGTAGATCATGCACACGACCGCAACACATCAGTGAACAAAATGATTGGAGAAAAGGACGGGCCATCCAATCCCAACGACCGCTGGCACGCTGCAAAGAGCCTTAAGTAAGGATTTCTTACGATTTCCTCTGGATCAAAGAGGAACGAGGGCAAGACATGGCACGTGGAGCTGTCTGACAAGTGTCAAGCGGTTTGTAGCCATATATATTATTCTATGGCCACTTGTGAGGGGGATCCATTCAAGCTAAGTGATAATTTCATAAACTGTGTAAATCATTTTGAAGGTAAACACGAGAAATGGAGCGAGGAATCAAGTTGCAAAGAAAATAGACATGTCCCGACAACGCTGCTCGTGAAAGACCCGCTAGCATCGGACTTTCTGACCTAATTTCTGAAATCAGCAACCATCTACAAAAACGCGGAAGATTATGTAAAGTCGAAGGATACATTCTATGCAGAGTCATTCAACAATACAATGCTGATTGACCTCGAGAAGTGGATACATTACCAGGACAAGAGTTACAGACTGAGGCAGAGCTTGGCACTTCTGAACTGGAATGAGCGTGTTGGACGAGGTTACACTTCACGTTACGCTATTGAGGACTGCCGTCATCTAGACCGGCAGGGCGGGAAAAGGAAGTACATCAAAAAGACATACGGGTAGAATATTTTTAATTGTACAGTGTTGCAAAGGAATACGAATCGTCCATTGTTTTCCTCCAGCATCGTTCAAAAGATTTGGGAGTTGGTGCTTCGGTCTGCAACCCTGGGAGATGCCAGCACGGTGACTGACGACTCCCTTGTGAATGACGAGAGTGTATAACTTAGAGGTGTACCTAATGTTAATTTAAACCCGTACCATTGACGCATAATAACAGGCGAGCTTATTTCATGAGAAGACTTGAACAATTGTTGTGTGTACCTATATATGTTTTTTTGTACTTCACAGCTCGGAACATCACTGGACAACGGGCAGGAAAAGCCATTCCGCTGACTCAAAGATGTGCCTTTAATTATTTTGCAAATATACAATTTTCATTACAAACTCTCATTGTTGTCAGATACAGATGACACAGGAAAAAGTGAACGCTAAATGGTACATACGAGTGCGACAGAGTTTCGACCAGGGTTTGAACTCACGAAGTACAAATTCTGAATAATCGTTTGTGCAGGGGTGTCAGAATATATAAAGTGCTCACCCTTTTACACTTACCACAAAAATAAATCGGAGCTCAACAGAATGCACATCTCATTCAAACGTGCTTTAGAGATATGAAACTTGGCACTACCTCTCGTGAGTTTTGAATGAAATGGGACTAATTTTTATTAAAAAAAAATAGCTCAATAGCTGAAGAGGACAATTTATTTGATTGCAGTCGAGGCTCGCAAGAAAAGCACAGCCTTTCACGCACAGTATATTATGAGTATTCTCTGACACACCGCACATCTCTGGCATTGACAATATTTGTTTCGGTGTTGTACGTATACTTATCTAAGTTAGGCTCGATATCTGTCTGATAGTGAGTTTTTCTGTTTTTCTGTTCTCGTTTTTCCCCATTTTTTGAACAAAATAAGCTATCAATTCCTATGCACACCATGCCCTATTTATTTTGAAAATAAATGTTCAATATTATTTTGCAGTTTACGCACTTGCTAAGGGGAGTGATTAAATTCTAGAATTATGCGGCTGGGTTCGAGACCGACCCGTACCAGAAATTGCGCTCCTGTACCGCGGTACTCTAACCGTGGTTTCTTCCGTTTTGGTTTCTTGTTGGCATTCTACATATTGTCGTCGGCATTTTGCAAATTTGTGTTTCGGGGCTGTCGTGTTCGGATTCTCCGAGATAAGGAAATTCTGTTCGCGTTTGAGGCGAACCAGTGGGTCCGTAATTTCCCCGATGGTACGAACCTTACTCGAGACCGTGTATGGTGTTACTTTGCTCCTGACGGCCAACCGTCTCACGGGAAAAATAATCGGCGCACGGAAAGTGAAAGACAAGCTTTTCCCCGATCTCGGCCAATAGTAATTTTGGCAGTCGATTGCTACACATCCCACGGGCAAGTTGAAAGCCGGCAACGCTCGAGGTCGTGCTCCCTTATTGAACTTTACATGAGGTTCCTACTTGTGACTCGGTGGCATGAGCCTGCCAAGAGCTACGCGAGTCAGCGTTACTCACGCGCCTCGCCCCCCGTTCGAGTGGAACAAACAATATGGCGAATTTGGTTGGGCAAAAGGCATTCTCGAACCTAGGGACGGCGAATGGCGCGCGCTAGCTGTTAAAAAAAAAGAAAAGAAAAGCTGGATTACAGATACGGGGCATTTAACATCCTAACCCTGCACAATAATTAGGCGCAAAAAGAAAGGCGCTGACTCCAGAGTCTTTATAGACAAATAGCTTACTCCCACATGTGCCCCATGTAGAGAGCGCCTGGGGGTTGAGATACAGGCACCGGACGTGTTACGCACACTGGCATCAGTTCACGTCTAGTAAATACTCTTTGGCCGGCTTGTCTCTTCTTCTGCAAGCATCTGGGGTCACGCCAAACGGCCAGATTTGCCAGGCAGGCCCAGTGCATTCTGTAATTCTTTTTCCGAACTCCAGGATTCTGACGACAGTGCCTGGCCCATCCCCACCCTCACATTGCCTTGAGTCGGTATGCATGGAGCGCAAAAGCATTCGGTGCACTCTATCTGTACGTCTGCTGAACGTTATGCACCTACGCGGAGCATAGAGAAACCAGGTTAGATTCACTGGCATACGATTCGACTGGAACAGAACTCATTGCGAGCAAATTTTGCATTGAACTAAGTTATCTGTTTGCCTCCCTACAGCGCTGTTGATAAGAAAGGAGGCGCGACTCAATAAACAGTGAGCGGAATATTGAGGCACACGGTTTAAAGAGGCTCGTTTTAACAAACGCCGTCTTAGCGACAACAGATTGTCGTTAAGACGCTAAGACAATGAAAGCAGAACGCCCGCTGGCGTTCTGCTTTCATTGTTCCCGATTCATTAGCCCAGCTTGCCGAACCGTTGGCGGCACCCAATAAAAGCACTCTTAACCGAATTGCTTGTATAAAACTGGTAACCTTTCATCTATTAAAACAAATTATGTAATAAATTCATTGGCATACTATGCTTGCGCTGATCATATATCGGTAGCGTACATTACGCGGCACTGTTAACGCATACGCAACATCGGTGCTTTTTGCTATTTTTTCCCACGAAGCTCTACTACTAACGTTGGATACTTGCATTAGGAGTTTTCTAAACAGGGTGTCTAGCGACCGGGAAAACCAGGAAAACCGGGAATTGTCAGGGAAATTTTAATTACCGGAGAAAATCAGGGGATTGTCAGGGATATTGTCAAAAAGCGAGCCCAGTCCGAGAAAATGAGCCGGAATTGCCATTGAGTGCCCTGAGCGAAGGCTTGCGTACTTGGGGCTACTTAGAGCGGAGCGCGAGCTCTGCTCACCTAATGTAGAGTCTGCTACCCGATGCAAAGGGAACAGCCGACAAATCTAGTCCACACCTGAGATTGGATTGGATTGAGAGCGCGACACTAGGCTAGATCAAGTCAGAGCTACTAGGTTTAGTAACAAATGGAAAAGCCATAGACCCCACTCCGATACAAGCCGAAAGTATCCGCAAGTGCATCTCGCGGCCATGCTGCCATTCGGTAATCGAAGTGTGTGGTTGAGCGTCGTGTTTTCATTATTTTACTGGAAGTGGCCTCTTCACTGACGATGTTTGCAGCAAGTGATCGCTTGTTTAATCCGGACTGGGTGAACCCGAATATTTCGGAATATGCCAGTTAGATTAAGCCGTGCAAAATGATCCTCACTACATGTGCTCAATGGTCAATGCCTTTTGTTGTAATGGCCTTATATATTTAACCACCTCTACAGTGGTTAGGAAATTTGAGCTTTAATTGACAGGGAAAACCCGGAAAAGTCAGGGAATTTCAGGAGAGTAATAGGTAGCCACCCTGTCTAAACATCATTCACTTCTAAGAAAACAAAACGATAAAGACCTGCGATCGTTTGTTCGTGCTGTGTTGCAGTATAGTTGTAATGTGTTTCCAATGACAAATTACAAACACGTTTCATGTTAAAAAATCGGCTACAGTTGATTTATTTTTTTATTTTTAATGCTTCAGAAATACTTTAAAGTGGCAACATGTGCTATAGTACCGATATGAGCAACGTTGAACTATAACACGACATGCCCCAATAGCCGTACTCGATAAAAAATGCTCACAGCAAGGCTCTAACTTAAATATCGTTGTAGGGTACGTTTATCCAAGATCTAAAAACGATTCACTGAAACTTTTTAATATCGACACACACCACTGCTGCCCTCTCACCTCATGTGGTTGTTGGGATGTGTAAATATAAATGTCATCTACATTTTGTTGGCCATCATATTCTGTGAGTTAGGCCCACAATAATTTGTGCTCGCTGTTTAAAGCAGAGGCCTGCTGCAAGATGGCCGCGCCTGGTACATGTGGTAGTTCTCTTTTCTATCAATCCTAATTTGAGACAAGTTTGAGGGTGATAAGCCTTTTTTTATATTGTTTTGCGAACAGGTAAGTACTGCTCACATATTCAAGCGTCCACATCTCGGGCATGTTTTGTGCTCCTTACTTGATCAACCGAGAATATCTATGAAACACACATTCAGTGAGTGTGGGGATGCATCGCTGCTCTCAAGTATGCGTTTATTTTGCCACAGGCTACAGCCAAACAACTTCGACAGCTCAAATTCGGTGACTGCGAGGGCGCGGCCTTACAGCTCCGTGAAACCTACACCCGAAGGGCTAGTAGGCTTGGTGAGGGCCAAAAAATAGGGCAGATTACGTAATAGGAGCTGAAGATATCTGTAAGTCACGATATTGCTGCTGTCACACCCATTGCCCGTCGCTCAGAATGGGGATTTTCTCGTCTTATCTTCTCAGTAGAAGCCGGCACAAAAGGGGACCCTTCCCCTGCCTCGCCGTGACACTAGACAATAGGAAAAGGGCGAAAAAGAGGTGGGAGATGACTTTCCGCGAGGCGGAAAAATATTTCTGGAGGTCCGCCTTTAAGCCTCCTAAAAGAACCCTCTACCCAAGGCGTTTAGTTTTACCCCATACATTTTAATTTTAGAGGTCTCCAATTTCATAATGTCTACTTTTTATGTGTATTGCATTGTGATAAATAGTTTGAGTTCAGGATAACCTGGCTTTTTAATATTAATTACATTATTAATTTTAGTGGCTTTTTAAAGTTTTCTCCACTTTTTAACGACCTTTCATCTCACACATCCTTATAACAGGAGGCTTTTTAAAGTGGAATTGCAGAGGACTTTTTCTCAACCTGGATGATGTTCACTCCTTTCTTCAGGAGTACACACCTTCTGCAGTTTGTCTCCAGGAGACATATTTGGGACCATCAAATAGTAATTTCACGCGATCATTTTAAGTCTTTCGCAAAGATCGCTTGAAACCGTCTTGCAGTTCCGGAGGAGTTGCCATCGTCGTGGATGGCACGGTGCCAGCTGTCGAAATCTCTTTGGACACTTCTCTGGAGGCTGTCGCAGTACAGTTGATGTTAGATTGTCTTATTAGCGTGTGCTCCCTCTACGTGCCCCCTTCATCTTCCCTGATGCTGTCCTATCCTGAACACCTTGCAGACCAGGTTCCAGAACCCTTTGTTGTCCTAGGACATTTTATTGCCCACAATCCGCTCTGGGGAAGCCAACGGGTTGACAGCCGAGGATCTGTTGCAGAATCATTTTTTTCCCCCAAGAGCTGCCAGTCTCATAAATACGGGTGAGGCCACATATTTCAGCTCGACCCACCACCTTTTTTCCTGCATTGACCTATCCATTGTTTATTCATCCATGTTCACAAATTTTACCTCGAGTGTCCTGAACAACCCACGTGGCAGTGACCACTTCCCTATTCGTCTCATCCCCACAAAGCCCACCTATTCTCCCCTGCTGTCCTCCTCAATGGAAACTTTCTAGAGCAAACTGGGAACTTTTTATGGAATGTGTAACGTCTTCTGTCCTGCCTGTAGCACACTCTATTGATAAAGAAAATGAAATAATCACAACTGCCATTGTTGACGCAGCTCGTGCTGCTATTTCACAAACATCGGATAAGCTACTCAAGCGTCCAAACCCTTGGTGGGATAGCGAGTGCCAAAAGTCAAGAAATTGCCAGAATTGCGCTTGGGCAAAGTTTTGGCGGTATTCCATTCCCACCAACCTTCTAGCATTCAAGCGCCTGCGAGTAGATGCCCGCCGTGTCAGGAGAAAAGCGAAGCGGCGTTCCTTTCACTCGTATGCTTCCTCGATTAATAAGTTTGCTCCAGTCAAGATTGTGTGGGTCAGGGTAAGGCGAATGGATGGTGATTATGCCCATTTTTCAATCGCCCTGCTGTCAGCCAACGATGGCGAGGCATTTTCATCTTTGCAGGAACAGGCCGATGCACCGGGTAGACATTTCGCTTTGGTCTCCAGCTCTGGGAATTATACAGAACATTTTTTATACTTTAAAGCCAAAGCTGAGAAGGTTCCAATCTGCCGCTTTGATAGCTGTGCCAAAGAATTTGACCGGCCTTTTACTTTCACTGAGCTGCGTCGCGGCATTGCCATAGCAAAAGCTACATCTACCGGGGTTGATGACATTCATTACACTATGATCTTCAGTCTACCTGCAAAATTTCTGGTCATTCTCCTCATCGGGAACATGTACAATTTCACTTTGCGCTTTAACTGGGTGACAAACCTCTCGTCCCATTCTCACAAGTGTTTTTATTTTTTAGAAGAAATTAATATTCTGCGGAAATGATAAGTCTAGATCTTAGTAGGGTTCGTTTTTAGGCTTTAGTCAGTCTTTAAAAGTGCCTTACTGACTGTGTCCTCCTTGATACCTACAAAGATTCTCCTCGCACAACATCTGCATGTTCAAATCAACAGGGCCCTCCGACGCAGTTGGGACATAAAGTTTTGCTGGGTGCCGAGTCACGTTGGTATCGTAGGCAATGAAGAGGTGAATAAATTGGCCGTTTCGGCTCGAGCCTCATCAACAATAGCCAATGGCTTACACTACCAGGATCTCAAACCACTATTGAAGAAATATATTTTTCACGCATGGCAGCTGGAATGGGATACGGAAATGAACAACAAACTCCACATTATCAGGCCCGTTCTGGGAAGTTGGCAGCGCTCTTATAGCCGGGATCGTCGTGTGGAGGTTCCTCTGTGCAGTCTAAGAATAGGTCACCCCCGATTGACTCACCAGTATGTGCTTGGTGGTGAAGATGTTACACCATGTGGCCATTGTGGGGAGCTTTTGTCGATTTTACACATTTTATGGCATTGTTCGTCTCATCACTCACTACGTCAAACATGTTTCCCGGGAACTTTTAGAGATCATCTTCCATTTCATCCCTTGTTTTTGCTTGGTGATAAACCTTTAGTTCCGGTCAGCCGTGCTTTAGACTTTTTGGAACAAATTGGATCTTTATAGGATTTATAACTTTGTAGCCTTGGTGTAGTAATTGTTATAGTACGCCCCAATTACGCTTAGTTCGGCACACTATAGCCCTCGTTGCTGCAGCACCAATAAACTCGTAGTCATCATCAAGCTCAGAGAATGATCATTTAATGAAAGAAAAGTGCGGCGTCCAAGCGTCTTTGGCGTGTAAACCAGCCTGCGACATCAAAACGCAGTAGTGTGCACTACGACTTCCGTGATTTCCCACCAAGCAGGAGCACACATTTCATAAATGTGCTGTTAAGCCCTAGCGACCATCCCACTTGCTATATGGTAGGGGTTTTAGTAGACCGTTCGATAACCCCCTAGCAGTACGCGATAACGAAACTATGCAGACGCAAAGGCGCCGGATGATCCTCGCGTATCGTTAATGGGATCATCGAAACAGTCTTTTAAACTCCGTGCGCTGGCATAGGGAGTTTCGACTTTCTTTCCATCTTTTTATCAGTAGCCGTGTTACAACACGCTCAGGTATTTTGTGACATGGAGGGCTGTCAATACTAACGAACACGCTCCGCCTCTTATGTGGATCCAATATTAAATTGTAGAGGTATTTCACGAGGCTTAGAGCGTCATTTATTATGTCGCAACTTTTGCTGGCTTCCTGCAAGACAAAGTCTACGGAATGGTTACTGCAGTGGACATCAAGTAATCTAAACTCAGCGTCGCAATTTTTTTTTTTTGTAGTCCGGAAAAACGGTTGGACATATTAGCAGGTTCATTGAAGCAATGTCTGCGCAAATTCTGGAATTCAAGACCAACGAGTAAAATTATATCTTTCAAGCCTTTGTAGATTGTGTCGGCCCTACTGTCGAGTGCGTTATAAAGCCCGACGAACGCTTCTCGTGCGGTCAGTCTCGAGCGGTCTACCCATCGTACATATAATGTAAACTGTTCTTGCCCTGTGATATCTGTAGTCCCATCAGCAATGATACCAAAGAACGGGCTCGACCTCGCAGTTTTCACGATGCTTCGCTGTGCATTGTGTGCCACGATTTGTATTATTTCATTTTGCACATTAATGCTCAGCCATTTGCCTCTCCTCGTGAGCTATCTTTGAAGTGCTGGCACATCGTTCGATCGCTCTGCTAAAAGATCTATGAAATTGCCACCCTCTTTAGTGTGCCCCTGTAACGCTTGACCTGAGCGTCAGAAATAACGAATAGAGTTGATACTGTTATCGGTCTTCTGTGCTGCGTAGCAGCTGTGGCATTTAGCACACATTGTTCTTGGGGCTGATCACCTTCAGCAGCACCTACACTGGTCTCTTCAGTAAAATGTGTGCTTCCAGTCGACTGAATCTGTGCACTGCACGGTGAAGACGCAGGCAACACCTGCGTGCTTGAGGTAGATGGTTCCGCAGCACGACTTGAAAGAACAGGGGCCCGGTACTCCGCACTTGACGACAACAAATTGTCCATCTCCTTGTTGAAAGGCCAACCCTTCCGGTCGGCCATTTTTCTTCCCGTGTTGGCAATGCTTGTCTGTTCTTTTTAGGCCTTTAAACTTTGTCTCGCAGTCGGCCGTTGTCCTTAAGTGGCCGTGTGTAGCCATGTCATCACTGATTTTCTGCCAGATGTCTTTTCTTTTTTTCTTCCTGTCACGAAAGTCTACTTGGTGCTGCTGGTAACTTGAGATCAAAAGAAACGCCTGGGCGTGCTCCCACCCCATATTCTCTCTGCGGTTCTCTTCACCTGAAAGTAGGAAACCGTCACTGCAGACACCCTGGACATTTTGACGAGCATGTTGGATTAATACAACAAAATGAAAAGATACTAAGGATGGAACAAAGCCTGCATGTCTGCCTTTGCCCGTATTTGTTTCATCCTTTCATTTTGTCACCATAAGCCAATGACACAAATATTACTGGCAGTAGCATAACAATGAATATAAGATGCAAGAATAAAAGAACCGCTACTCATTCGGGTAAGTGTGGTCGCTGGCAAAGCCGCAATCACCGTCATCGCAGTCCCCTATCCCGGCTACCTAGGAGTCGGCTGCAATACACAAGCAAAATCTTAACTTCAAACAGATGCTGGCTCAGAAGGTTTTTATTAATGAATATTCTTTTCAAAACATCATATTCTTAAAATTACGATATGCCTCCATCACGGAAGTTTAGTACATTTAGCAAGAATGATTAGAGCACGCTTATGCCAACTATTAGAAGAAAATATAGGCAGCGTGAAGATTTCAGATCCACTGACCTGTCCTCCAATTTCTTCCAGCGTCTTGAGGGAAAAATGTCTTCTGAGCAGGATCTTGTTGAGATCTGTTGTGTCTAGGCAAATTCTTAGCTTGCTTTTCTGCTTGACATGATAAAATAGAAAGCGCGCAAAAAACAAGGATGAAAAAGGAGAGGACACGTATGACAGACAAGCGCTTACTCGCAACTGAAGTTTTATTCAAACTTGGAAAAACATGAAGATAGTTCTTTTCGCAGCTGCACATGCGTCATTCAATTACCCCCCCCCCCCTTCTCTACCGGTTCTAATCTACAAAGTTTGAATAAAACTTCAGTTGTGAGTAAGCGCTTGTCTTTCGTACGTGTCCTCTCTTTCTCGTCCTTGTTTTTTTGCGCGCTTTCTATTTTATCGTGAACTGCTACCAACCAGCCCAACTTTCAACCCTGTTGCATTTCCGCTCGACTACAGCCATCTGCAGAATGGAGTTGGATCATATATTTTCTTGATGATTTCGCCATCCTCCATGTTGTCGAGTTCTTTCTCGACGTCATCCATGATGGCGAATGGCCCTTTTCTCGGTGGCCTGTTTTCTCCACCATCCATGTTCTCCTTTAGGTCTCCATAATAGACACACCCTTTTATACATACCATGCCTGTGTACAGGTTTTCATCCTTCTGTTTTAGAAGGTGCACGTGCATCACTAGTTTCAGCGTTTTACATGCGTTTGTTCCTAGAATGGGTGCTGCGTGTCCATTCAAGACAATGAACCTGATCTTGACTGACTTGTCCCGTACCTTGCGCGGAACTATGCACTTGTCGGTGACATCAAGTTTGTGTTGGGTGTAGGAGACGATGCGTTTCACTGGCGATTGTCTTGTCTTGAGGTTGAGGCTGTTTGCAATGCCAACTGGTAGCACATTGCACTGGGCTCTGGTGTCCAACTTCATTTTTACCGTCTTTCCGCAAGGGAATGCGATGCTTTCGTACCAGTTTTCACTTGTGTTGTACTTTTCATTCTGGATTTCTGAGACAAACATTTCTTCATCTGTGTCTGTGCATTCGACGGTGTGAACATCTCTTTGTTTTCTTTTGCCTGTTATGCAGACAGCTGCGAAGTGTCCGGTTCTGTTGCAGGTGATGCACTTCTTGCCGTATGCTGGGCAGTTTCCTCTCCGATGCTGGCTTGCACAGTAGCCACAGTTCCTAATAACTTGTCTTTCTGCTAGCGGCGTCTGTGTAGCTCGCTTTTCTGACGGCAGTTTTGTCGTCTGCTTGTCGGCTGTAGCCTTTGCTCCGTTCTGGGTTGCATTGCATTGACGGTCTTCGTGCTCAGTGTCGTCATATCTTTGATTTGTTGAGTTGCCTGCTCATTTGCCTTGAAAAGGTGAATGCCTTGTCCAAGTCCATGGCTGGATCTGTTGGGAGTTTTTCTCTGATGTAGCATTTTGCACGCCGACGATGATTCACTCGTAGGAGTTCTTCCATGAGTGGACCGAAATTACATCTGTTCGTTTGTAGTCGTGCGGCGGCCACGTAGTCCGTAAAGGATTTGCCTTCTTTCTGTGCTATCTCGTTAAATTTGTACCTCACGTAGGCATGGTTAATGCGCGGCGTGAAGTGCACCGTTATCTTCGCCTTGATGATGTTCCTGCCCTTTGTTCATCCGTTAACTGGAACCTTTGGTAGATTGTTTTTAGCCTCGGTTCCGATAACTGGCATAAAGGTTGCTACTTGCACTTCGGGCGGCTTCTTCTGGAGTTGCACGGCAGTTTCGTACCTCTGGTATGACTGCAGCCAGTCCTCCCACATAACGCAGTCGAATCCTGGACAAAAGCTCACTGGTCAAAAGCTCACCGGACAAAAGCTCACCCATTTTTAACAGACACGGACAAAAGCTCACCAGAAGAAAATTTCATGTTGGTCTTAACACGAGTGCGGACAACTTAGGTGCATGCATGCGACACAAAAAATCAACAATAAATTAAATCTGACTGGCGCATGGTTTGTTGATTATAGTAGAAACAAGTTAATTTATAAATTGGTTAGAAGCGAATGCAGTCCCCTACTAGCTCCAGTAGTCTTGGTAGATCTCGACGTACCTAGGAAGCCATTGCAAATATTTGTAAGGTGATTCTGCAGGCGCAAAGTGGTTTTCTGCACCCGCTTCACTGGGGTCTCACCTCTTCGGGCTTGTGTGAATGCAGTGGCAACGAGCGCCTGATTTTTCTGTAGGCATTCAATCAGCCTCTAGACGCTTGGATGGGCGTGGCCGACGAGCTTCTGGAACCTGGTATTCCATCCTTCGCAAATGTTGCTTGTCCGTTCTTTATCTTGATCAGTGGCGTCGTACATATTCCACCGTCCGGGGGAAACTCCGGTCGTCGGTGGCGCACAGTCAGGCGAAGGGAAGAATTCGCTCTGAGTGCCGCCGCAGAAGGTGCAGAAGCATAACGGAAGGGGCCATTGACATACGTGCAATCTAAGTAGTCCAGCAGGTAGACGATGTCACCTGTAGACTTTTCCCTGATGGCTGGTTGTTCGGGAACAAGCTGTGGTGGAAGGAACGCCAGCCTGTCCAAAATACCGCACAGCTTTCTAAATTGGTCATCTGTCTTGTACTTTTCCAAAAGACCCAACTCCCGTTCCTTCAAAATATTTTTAAAAATTCGAAACTCAATGGTGTTTGTATATTAGAATTTTGCTTTAATTTCCCTTTCACATTACCTTGAGATAATCCTTCATTTCGAACACATTTACTGCGCAGAATGACTTGAACAATTCAATTTTTTAGCCTTTCAATTTAAATATTACCCTGAACACCAAGAAAACCCATGCCTTAGTAATGACGATACATTGTGCCTAACTTTTATGTGTGCGTCTAGTGTGACATAAGCACAATGAAAAGTTGAGGTCACCGAAGGGTATACCTTTGCTTCTTTGGTCACTCGTTGGGTTCAAAAACTATGGTTCGCAAACTTTCTTGGGCATGGCACAAGGGTGCTCCGGTATACCTTGAGTCAAGCAAGCTTGATCTTATCAGCTCATCTCAGTTTTGGTGGCCTATGTTTTGGTCCCAAATCGTTGCTTCTCTGCCAATTATGGCATATCTGTTGACACCTTTGCACGGAATGTGGTACAAGTTCTCCTAAAAATTGTGCAATGTTCATCGCGTCCGCATTTTATTTCAGCTTGTGTTTTGCCCGGCTAGCAAAAAAAAAAAATGATGTGAGTTTTCGTTTGGGTCTGTGAAAAAATGAAAGCCGTTCACAACTCCCTGTAACGCCAAATTAGAGCGCAGCTCTTTAGGAGGAGGAGGGGAACGTACGGAGAGGAGGCTATGCCCCTCTCCCTCTCCTGCTCGCCTCCCATTTAGGGGAAAATTTTCCGCTAAATTTAGTGGGGAAATTTTTCCGCTAAATTTAGCAGGGAAATTTTGCTGAATTTAGCGGGGAAATTTTTCTGCTAGATTTATTGGGGAAACTTTTCCGCTAAATTTAGCAGGGAAAATTTTCCACTGAATTTAGCGGGGAAATTTTTTCGCTGGATTTAGCGGGGAAATTTTTCCGCTAAATTTAGCGGGGAAATTTACCCATAATGCACCGTGCAATTACGCCGACGGTGACGCGGACACCGCTCAAGCCGAAAACAGACGGCCAAGAGCTGCTCTCTAAAACGGGTGAGCTTTTGTCCGGTGAGCTTTTGTCCAGTTACCGTGCAGTCATTAGTATTCGTATCCAATGATTTCGGCAGTCGGAGTCTGTTTTCGCATGACATCTCGATCTTCTGACAACATATGATGTCTATTGACTCACTCATGTACTCTTACGACTCAGTTGTTTGAGTCAACAACTTTTAATAGAACTTTTGAATTGGCGGTTACATAGGGCATGCATGGCGCAATGGTGACCCGGCGCCTTCTTGAACTACGTTCTTGGACTACTTCAGTTTTGCAGCTTCCCATACGCGCCCTCTCTCCGGCGCGGCCAAAACGGTCGTCGTTCGAACGGCACTGTAGTCGAGTCTTTCTTAGGGTGCCTCGATAAACTTGCCTCCGTTCAGGGTGGAGATATCTCCGTCGGCGCCGCCATCTGAGTTCAATCGCGTGCCGATGCACTATTTCGGGTGGGCTACCTCTAGCCTAGGGTGCACTTACGTTCACTTACGTCATTCAACTTCCATTACGCGGTGTATTTTCGAACTCAGACACGCATCTCAGAGTCTTTTTACTCGCATAAATAAAAAAATGAGTGGATGCGATGCAAACATTATAACAAGCGAGCGGACGGGCTTTGGGCTCTCACGTCTTTTTTTATTGCCACACTTTTTTCCTGCTAAAGCGAGTGCAGCTCTTTAAAGTGGCAACCCCCATGCATACTATTCGAGAAATGAAGAAGCACACATTGGCAAAATATTATGTATTTTAGCGACTTTGCGACAGGTCGTTTGGTGGAGCAGCTTTTCTACTTTTAAAGGGCAACTCTGCTCAATTCTGAAGATTTCGGGATAATGAGTGATTTCGAATTAAAAAGCCCTAGTAAAAGACACTACGTCGTTTGCTTCGCGAAAAATGGGATATATATTTTTAAATATAATTTTAAACACGAGCGGAAATCGAAACCGAAACTTTGGCTCCGTCCGGCAACATTGGCCTCTGGCCGCCAAGTACATGGCCATCACGTGGTACGAGATGTCACGTGATCCTCGGCGGCAGGCGCGAGTGTCGTCTGCACCGCACTCTTCGCCACGTTTTGGTGTCTACGGCATTCGACGACGTCTGCACAACTGCGGCATAAGTCTGCGACTCTGCCCACGTGGTGTCCATAGTGTGGACGAAACTCCGAGAGGCAATAATCAGAAACGGTGAGACGACGACGGTGGTTGTGACACGGAAGACGGCGGCAACAGCGGGACCACGGCGGGCGGTTGGTCTGCTCCCAAGAAGCGCGCTGCGCAGGCGCGTACGCCAATCACGTGGACACCGCTGAGCGCCGAGAGGCAACGTTGCTGACGTCATGCGCTACGCTCGATCGGAGAAGTAAAAACAAGCAAAAGGGGGCCATGATGATGACGTTTAGCTCAATGTTGGTTCCCCCCTTGCCGTAGCCTTGACTGCGCTGTTGGTTGCGCCTAAATTCGCCCGCTCGAGTCAGCCGATTTCGGCAACTTGGCGAGTTGCAAAGTTTGCCAGACCGTTTAAGAAACATTTAGTCAGAACTGCATCGTAACATTTGACGTGTGGTCTTCCTAGGCGATACTGAAGAGGACTGCATTGTTTTTCAAAACCAAAAATGAAGTGGAGTTGCCCTTTAAGAGACAGTTATTGCAGAGCTCGGTTTGTACATCATGCACTTGTTCAGTAATTTATTATACTAAATAATACGTTCACTGCACATGCCATGTTACAGGAAAAAGACACAAATACCTCAACTCAGTATACAACAAGATTTATTTCTGCAAAAGCGAAAAGCTGAATCTCACTACAGGTTGGTACTGGTGACCGTTTTTCTACCATATCCATCATCCGACTCCTCTGGCTGACTTAGCCAGTGGAAGTAAATGCGCAGCCGCATTACGACAAAACGCTCCAACAGCCTGTGCATTAGATCTGGGTGTTCGCTGCTCTCAAGAGGAGGAAAAGGAACAGATTGCTCAATAATTTGTTTCACGGTCTTCGTTGGGCTCTCCAAAAAAACAAATGTCCTCTTTTGGGAACGCTTTCAATACTCCCTCACAACAAGAAACCAAGCTGAAGACCTCCAGGCTGACGTAAGTGAGGTGTGTTCCACCTTCAACATATTCTTTCATAAGCACAAGAGCATAATCCTTGAAAGCCTCTTCTGCAGTGAGCATTCGTGTGTAGGTACGGCACGACTGTACAGCGTAGAGCGTAGGTTTAAACAAGAACCCTGCCAAGTGAGCAACAATGTCGGACTCGACTCTAGAGAGTGGCTTTATTTCTATTATTTCATCATCTCCTGGAGGCTCTTCGACCTCCTGCTTCACTTCTTTGATTTCTGCGGAGAGGAAATCTACCAACTAGGTGCGGTCGTCAATGTCGTGGCCTGAATATTTTGGGACGTTAATGAACTGGCTCACTCACAATTTTGAGTGCATTTTTTCACGTCATATGCGTTTGGCACGGGAGAAATCGTCCTGACTACTGAAAACAGGTTCTCAAGACAGTCTTGAGCTAACCGCCGTGTAAGCACAAAATTGTAGCCACATACTTTCGAAAGAACACCGTGTAATTGCAACAATACCGTTGTCGGCATTAGTACCCCTGCCTGGCATGGCTTCCATACTTTCTTCACTCTGATCTCCAAGCTCTCAACGACTGAAGTACTGAGCTTCACAGCATTCAACATCGCGACATATCTTTGCGGACTACAAGATATGTCGCGATGTTGCATTCGCAAGTATCGTCTTGAAAACATATTATCGACTATGCTCAGGATTCGCCATCAACGATTATTTTTACACAAACACAAAAAGAATCCAACTAAGAAAAGAAAAAGTCTGTTGCCAGTCACGAATTAAGGCTATTGATCGAAAGGCCAAGATAGCACGCACTCCCTCAACTACAGAAACTTGGTGTACACGCACGCCGCAATATTCCGCGCTTATCATATGGTTTCAGGCTGTTTGAGTAGTAGAATAAGCACAAAAAGTTATCACAAAGTTGTGCACGAGCGAGAAACTCTCGCGCTGAAGAGCTGCTACCCCCTCAACCTATTTTAATCGGGAAAGGCTAATTAGTGAATATGCCCAAACGGCAGAACAGGGGTATTGATATAGGTATTACCATTGAAACTCGGGATGCGGTGCTTGAAAGAGTTAATTTATTGGTCAAAACTCCGATTGATCCCTCGATTCGACCGGTGAGACAAAGTGAGGGCTGATTTTGAGTCGAGCAACTTCGATCATGAAGCAATCGATCGGAGCTGCTAAGACAATTTCTGAATACTGCCTTATATCGTAATAACGTGGTCGCACTTTTGTTATTAATCTCGGAAGATCCTTGAGGCGTGACCCCGAGCCATGCGGGTTCGCCCGCCCACGTCTGGCTGTGCGTGGCTTTCCCGTGTCCGGGGAAAAGGGCATCCTGGTGGTTGAGCCGAGCCCGGGGTAGGTTTGGACCCTTCGAGCCCCCCCCCGGGCTAGGAAATACACCACTTCGGCCCCCGCTTCCCGTAGACGGGAGTCCTGGCTTGGCCCGACCAGGATGATTCAGCCTAGTCGCCACTTCTACTATCCCCTCCTTTCTTTCACCCTTGTCTTCTTCTTCTTTTCACTCTTCTTCTTTTCACTCTTCCTTTTTCAACTCCTTTGGCGGCAAAGGCTAACCTTGGGTGGTGACAGATACTCTCGTCCAGATCCACACTTGGTTATAGTTTCTGGGTAGCACTAATAGAGTAATGCTTCCAGCAAAGCCATATTTGTTATGGGGTGTTACTTATTCCCTCGTTTGGCTCCGTGGTGGGCGGCGCGCCACAGATTCCGAACACTCCTTGCCCTCTTATGGCGCCCCTCTCTTCCAAACCCCGTTCGGGGCAAGCCGTTAAAAGGCGCTGCCCTGAACACAAGACTATTGAAAAAGAACCAGAGGTAGAAAACTTCACGAAATTTTTCGTTGTTCATTCTCTCGATGAACAGAAACCTGTGTCAAAGCTTTCACCATTTGTCGTAGCCAAAGTACTTGAACACCTTGTAGGGTTTTCCTACAAGGCTAATAAACTCCACTCAGGAGACCTCCTAGTTGAGATAAATAACAAAAAGCAAAGTGAAGCGCTTCTCAAGCTGAACACCATACTTGATGTGAAAGTGTCGGTGAGCCCTCACCGCACACTGAACACCATCCGTGGAGTCCTCTCTGAGGACGACTTCCTTCACACTAGTGAGGAAGAACTCCTCGAGGGACTCCAAGGTGCCGGCGTTGTCGCCGTAAAACGGATTATGTTCAAAAAAGATGGTGAAGAAATCCCTTCAAAACACGTCATCCTTACATTTTAGAGGCATACGCTACCACAAACAATCAAGGCTGGACACCTGAACTGCCACATCCGCCCTTTTGTCCCCAACCCCCAGCGGTGTTTCCGTTGCCAGCGTTTTGGTCACGGAACAGGCAGCTGTCGAGGGAAGGAGGCTTGTGCAAAGTGTGGCAGTCGGGATCACATCTCTGACAATTGCGAGAATGTGGCCCACTGCGTTAATTGCGATGGGCCACACCCTACCTACTATCGTGGCTGTCCCATATGGAAGCAAGAGAAGGAAATCATTGCCATTAAAGCCAAAGAAAATATCAGCTATAGCGAAGCAAAGAAAATGTATTCCTTCATGTCGAAGGGATCATACGCCGACGTGGCACGGAGGGGTCTTGTGCCACGCTCGGAGTCGAGGGCTACCCAGGTCTCACTTGAGGTTCTGGAGGCAGCCCTCAGGGCCCCAACCCCCCAGCTAGGGCAGCAGTGCCCCCCTCTTCATGGAGGGAGTGCACATGCTGCTTCGCTGGTTCTAGACAGGCCGGCAAATGCCGCACCTGTCCGCACATCGCGGTCCTCTCCCGGGGAGAGGGGGCGAAACTCCCGCCCGACCTCCTCAGAGAGGACCTCCTCTTCGAAAGAACGGCACAACCCTCGTGCCGCTCCCCCAGTACCCAAGGGGCCGGAGGAGGCAGAGTTGAAAAACACTCTGCCCAGCACCTCCGGTGCCTCTTCGGCTGGCCGGGGCAAGCCACCCCGTGCAACGAGCCAGCCAAAACCTTCAGGTAAAGGCTCGCCTCCAGAAATAGAGGCGATGGATGATACCGCTGAGTCACCCACTCTTGCATCCGACGAGGATGACATGGAGTGGCTGACTTTGAAGTCTAAAGGAAAAACACCAGTGGTCCCTCCCAAATAACCATTAATTTCATACTCTCAATTTTTTCATTGCCTCTCTCTTTTTAATTTTACACTTCACCTTTTTACATAAATAAAGAATTTGCATTTTATGCAGTGGAACTGTCGTGGTCTTTTACCCAACATTGATGACGTTAACTATTTTATGGATGATCTTCGGCCTATTGCCCTCGCGTTACAAGAAACTCGTCTCCAAGCTCGTCATACACATATTTTAAGGCGTCTTCAAGTTTTTCGTAAGGTTGTGTTAATTCCACTTCTGGGGGCGTGGCAGTGATTGTACAGAGTGGGGTTGCCTGTTCCGAGGTACCACTCTGCACCCCACTGGAAGCCGTAGCGGTACGTCTTCTTTCAGACCGCCTTATAACGGTTGTCTCTATTTATTTGCCTCAGAATGTTCCCCCGCATCTCTCTGAGCTCCAGGGACTCGTGGGACAACTTCCTCAACCCTTTTTAATTTTAGGGGATTTTAATGCCCATCATGCTATGTCTCGTCTCGACTCTCGAGGCAGAGTAATTGAGCGGTTTTTACTATCATCTCAAATATGTCTTTTTAATAGGAGGGAGCCTACATTCTTTAGTTCAGCTCACAATTCATTTACATCTATTGATTTATCTATTGCATCACCTTCATTACTGCCTTGTTTTTCTTGATGAAAATATTATTTTCATCATTCTTGTCCAGCTCGCTTGCACCTTTGCATTTAATTGCATTCTAATTTGTTTTTCTTGGCAGGTTCTTAATAACCCTTTTGGGAGTGACCACTTTCCTATTACTTTAGAGAGCGACATTTGTCTTCCCACTCTGTTAAAACGAATGCCTCGGTGGAAGTTAGACAAAGCCGATTGGTCTCTTTTTAAGTTAAGCTCCACGCTGGATGCATCCTTGTTTTCCTCCATGACTGCGGATAAAGCCACGTTGTACGTGACAGAGCAGATAATTAACGCCGCTCAGCAGTCAATCCCCCAAACTACCGGTAATCTGCCTCGTAAGTGCAAACCTTGGTGGAACAAGGAGTGTGCCATGACGCGCGCGGAGCAAAATAAGGCATGGGGCAAGTTCAGGCGGTATCCCACCTCAAGAAACCTGGTTGAGTTTAGAAAACGAAAAGCTAGAGCGCGGTGGACCCGTAAGCGATCGAAACGGAAAGCCTGGATTAAATATGTGTCGTCTCTGAGCAGTTTTGTAACTGCTAAGGAGGTTTGGGACAGATTCAAGAGAATCCAAGGGGACTACAGGGGGTTTACGATACCCGTTTTAAATCCTCCATCTGCTTCACTGAAAGATACGGCTAACGTCCTTGGGGACTTTTATTCTGTGTCCAGCTCCTCTAATTATTCTGATTCCTTCAAGTTGTTTAAACGACGTGCAGAGCAGCATAATATAGTTACAACGGGATCAAACGCTGCATCTTATAATCAGCCCTTCACACAATGCGAGCTAAAGAGTGCCCTTGATATAAAAAAAAACTTTCTGCTCCTGGACCCGATGGACTACATTACGAAATGCTGCGTAATCTCTCTCCAGAATCTCTCGAATCCCTTCTTAATTTCTTCAATTCATTGTGGAAAAGGGCTAGTTTTCCAGCGGCTTGGAAACGGGCACACACTATCCCTCTCCTGAAGCCGGGTAAGGATCCATCTCTGCCCTCTAGTTACCGTCCGATCGCTTTAACCAGCTGCCTTGGGAAAACATATGAAAGATTGATTAACAGGCGGCTGGTGTACATTCTAGAAAAGGAAAGCATTTTGGATAACAATCAGTGCGCGTTCCGCCGAGGACGATCTACCTTGGATCATTTGGTGCGCCTAGAAACGGCCATACGTGAAGCATTCGTGAATAGGCAGAACTGTGTATCAGTCTTTTTTTACTTAGAAAAGGCCTATGATACAGCACGGCGATATGGCATCCTCCACGACCTTTGTGGCTACGGAATTGGTGGGCGTATGCTGCAGTGCATAAAAGATTTTTGGACTGACAGGACGTTTCAGGTCAGATTAGGAACTGTTTTGTCAGATCCTTTCGTTCAAGAAAATGGTGTTCCCCAGGGAGGTATCCTGAGTGTTACACTTTTTGTAATCAAAATGAATTCTCTCGCTCAGGTTTTGCCACCGTCCATGACATACTCACTTTATGTTGATGATATCCAAATCTCAGCATCGTTGTGCAATCTCTCGAGCTGCGAGCGCCAGCTACAGCTTGCCATAGATAAGTTTGCTAATTGGGCGGACGAAAATGGTTTTAAGTTTTCACCCGGGAAAAGTGTTTGTGTCCCATTTTCTTTACGCCGTGGTAGATTCATCCCTGAAACTGCAAAGAACCTGCATCCCTGTCAGGAAAGAGCACAAGTTCTTAGGTGTTACCTTTGACAAAAAGCTCAATCATATTGCTCACCTCAACTCACTCAAAGAAAAATGTCTCAAAACTATGAATATTCTAAAAGTCTTATCCCATAAAACTTGGTGATCTGACAGACAATGCCTTCTACGGCTGTACAACGCTCTTGTTCGATCCCGTCTCGACTATGGGGCTCCAGTTTACGGTTCTGCACGACCGTCCGCGCTCAAGATGTTGGATCCAGTTCATCACCTTGGACTGCGACTCGCAACAGGCGCTTTTCGGACGTCGCCCGTCCTCAGCCTGTATGCTAAATCAAATGAGATGTCACTCGAGAAAAGACGCCATCATCTAAGCTTAACTTATTACTACAAGGTGCTTGCTAACCGTAATCATCCAACCTACCACTCCCTACAAAAATCTAGATTTTGCCGCCTTTTTGAGAATAGGCCAAGCATTGTGAGGCCCTTGAGTTTCCGAGTACAGGAATTGTGTTCCTCACTTGATCTTTGTTTGGACAAAGTTAATCTTATGCAGAATGTAGAGTGTGTTGCCCCCTGGGACATAGTGCCATTTGCTTGTGACTGGGCTCTCACAAGGTTTAATAAACATAGCGTCTCTGCCTTTATCATCCAACAGGAATTTTCTGAGCTTGAGAAGAAGTATGAAGGCTACACACATTTTTACACTGATGGTGCTAAGACGTCGTCATTTGTTGGCAGCGCCGTACATTCTGATTGTTTTATTAAAGTGAAACGCCTAAATGCTTTCTCTAGCATTTTTACAGCTGAAGTTTATGCAATATCTATGGCCATAGATTATATTCTCCTGGATAAAATAAAACAGGCTGTCCTATTTGTAGACTCTCGGAGTGCGGTTACCGCAATATGCTCCTTTACAGTTACTAAGAATGCGCTGGTGCAGCAACTTCAAAATAAGCTTAATAAAGCGGTACATGGAGGCCTTGATATTAAATTTTGTTGGGTGCCGAGTCATATGGGAATAAAAGGTAATGAAGAAGCTACATCCTCAGGTAATCTTCCCCCGTCTCACGCCTGTTTGCCACACCAAGACATTAAACCTATAACAAAGTCATCCCTTCTTCGTTATTGGCAGTCTGAATGGAACATGGAGTGCAATAATAAACTTCATATTACAAAGCCGGTTCTTGGGCTCTGGGAGAGCTCTTCTCAGAGGAACCGATTCCATGAAGTACTATTGTGTCGTCTTCGAATCGGTCATTCTTACGTAACGCACAAATATCTTCTTAGTGGAGAGGACCCACCGGTGTGTGAACATTGTGGGGATACGCCTACCATCATGCATATCTTGTGGCTGTGTTCAGCTTTGGACAAGGAACGTCGTATTCACTTTCCTGAATTGTTTCACTTACAAATCCCGTTTCATTCTGCTCTTTTGCTGGGAGAATACCCCCTCATCCCATTCGACCGTGTGTTGTCTTTTATCACAAGCGCGGGTTTTATTAATAGGATCTAACCCTACATCGGTAATTATATTTCTGTAGCTCGTTAACAACAACAGCTGGTTTCTTAAATTTTGTTTGGCGCAGAATGGCCTCCGTAGCTGTTGCGCCATAAAACCCCCAAACCCCCCCCCCCCCCCCCCCCCCCCCCTCCTTGAGGCGTGACTTGCCTTCCATGCGATCACGCTTGACGCAGGACTCCCATTTTCTTCTTCGCGCCTTCTCTTTGGGAAAGCGGAAGCATCGGACTCCTTTTGCCAACAAAGCGGCACACAGAGGCACAAGACAGCCGGTCATGCTAGTGCTCGGACGACTGCTTTTGAGATCAGTAAAACCCACTGATCTCTGTGAGATTAGTGGTAAGACCAGAAAGACTTTTCCGTGCACAGCCCGGCCCACACTCTTAGAAAAAAAGGTATCTATAGTCCTTCATAAAGGGAGGAAAGCTCATGTAACCTATGTTCCTTTAGAAAGGGAGAAACTTTAGTCCTAAAAGCAGGTTAGCAAAGTTCCTTCGTCGCCTGCATATCATTATGGTGGCCCCGAGTCGAGCAAATCGAGCTCAGTTAGGCTTAACAAGGACGATCCGTCTATTGTACGGGGCGAGAGGAGCAGCAAGTAAAAGCATAACATGAGTTTTCCGCGAACTGTATTTATTTCCGAAGCCAGCTTCCTCCTGCAAGAAAAGAAACTTGCGTTTCGAAAGCAGTTACTCAGTTTTGTCGTCGTCAGCTCCGCAACCGATACCCAGTTACTTTGCGCACTTTGCGTTTTACCTTTGCTATTTATCAAGCCACAATTCCTTCGTCGACCGCACATCAATCACGGAGGGGTAAACCATTCGCGACACCAAAAGCCGCTCTCAAAAGAACAAATTCCAAGCAGCTGTTGCACGGTGACCACAAGTTATCGCACAGCGTGAAAGAGAGTTAAATCGCTTGCCACCAGATGGCAGGGTCAAGCAGAGTAATTACAAGTAGCTAGTCTAGGTGACACTAGGTACTACCTGATTCACGTTCTCTGAAAAATATTTTTATATGCTCACGCCACCATTTTGCTTCGGGACCTTCGGAAACCTTTATTATACACACATGTAGATACATTACGCATATCACTAGTATCAGTTGAATATATACATTGAGCTCACACACATACGTACATGACACATACAAACATCAATACAATATCACATTAACCCAATCACTACATCTGTCCTCTGCGTTTCTGCCTTTTATAATAGTCGTTTTGAAGGTACGAATTTTCTCGGTAACCACCTAAGCAATAAAAATATTCCCAGCGCGTTAATTTTTTTCAGCAATGACACCTCTGGGAGCATTTTGAACTGCTCAGGGGATGAACCGCTTAATAAAAAGTAAGCGCTTTTGCTGTAACTATTTGAAAGCCAATAAATCAAGCCGCTTCAATGCGGTTCCAAGCCATGCGTTTGCTTCACCACATGGCACGTCATAGCCAGTATTTCTATTGTAGTTTTTGTGTTTCCATTTGTGCTGTTTGCGAGCAGCTGCAATTGTCGTCTTGAATTTATCTGTATAGGGATTATTCACTCAGGTAGAAGCGAAGCTTCACGGGCAGAGAAATTTCTTTTCAATCAACTTGAATGCAGTCGAAGTTGCGACTTGCAGCTTGCGAGTTGCGACTTGTGAATTTACCTACCATTTTTTCCTAATGCTACAATTCCAAACTGCAAATACAGATACTTTCCGTCGTATTTTCATACTGCTTAGCCCTTTCTCTAGAGCGCAATCGCTGTTGGGGAGGAGACAACAGGACATCGCAGACGACAGCTGTATTGACCACTGTACGATAGGAGGGAGCTACGGTTCAGACCAGCTTTACAACATGACTATCTGCTGGTCGATCGATTGCATCCTAATCCTTCAAGCGGTCTTAAACTCTTTAAAGGGATGCTGAACCGAAATCTGGATTCCACAAAGCACGTGGCAAATGCGTGCAACGGGATGCTACAAACACCAAAACATCACTCATACAGCGATATCTCGAATGGATGACCGTATTTAAAAAAAAAAAAGAAAACGCATTTGACTGATATGTTTACGTCTTGTTTCTCCAAGAAGGAGAGGGAACGGCCTCGCGTCTTCTCCGCCTCGCCGCTTTGAGGGGTCGAAGCGAAGAAAGGAGGAAACGAAATATCTTGACGTCGCGTGCCTCGTCGGCCTGGTTCAATCTCGACTTCTTTTTCCAGAAATACGGCCGTCCATTAGAGATATTGCCTTACTAGTACTGTTGTAGGGATTGTATTGTCCTGCCTACATCTCCTGCATTGTTTTTTTTTTTTTAAATCCAAATTTCGGTTTATCATTCCTTTAATGTAAATTGGAATGTTAACCTGGAATCGCATTAAAGCCTATCAGCGTTTTATCTGCTGTATTTCTTGTCAGATGAAGAAAATTAAATTCACGGCAACAATATTCCTTATTGAGCTGTCTAACAAGATGGCTTAAAGCAGCTTTGCCCTTTTTCTTGCTAGCTGCACTTGCTGAGTGATACAAATTTTACCATTCTTTCTTGAAAAGAAGTGCATGCGCGTAACAACATAAAACTCGATGACCATGCAGTAACTTCCTGTCAATACTCAGCACATCCCAATGCAAGCAAAGAAGCCTTTTCTAACTTGTCTATCACTTCCCAAAACAGGTCAAACACAGGAGGCTTGTCCAGTGTCTGGGAAACAGTTTTCTCCATCTTTGTGATCACTGTATATAGCCCCATTGAGGGTTCCCCAAGACACCCTGGTTTGAACGACCTCAGTTCAGTCAGATGCCTCGGAGGTAAATCAGAGTGATGTGATTTGAGTTGTTCGGGGGCACCTCTCAGTGTAGTCTGGCATTCTTCGCAAGAGATTTTTAAAGTCACGTTCTTGTGGACGTAATCAGCGAGGTAATAGACAACCATGCCATGTGCGCTTTCTTTCTGGTACCCATGATCACCCAGATCATCGCTTCCAGTCCCTGAAAAAAATTCCAGAATCTTTTTGTTCAACTTTTGCGCCTCTGAGCTCCGCAGCGGCCTTTGCCTTTCCTTCTAGGCTGTCATGCAGGGACACAATAACACTTGCAGAAGCTTCTGCACAATTTTTTTTTCACTGCATTCTTCACAGGGGTGAAAAGAGACAGCAGCCTATATATCTGGCGGAATCGGATCATTGTCGGATGGTCGTCATCTTCATGAAAAGAATGAATGCTAAAAAATACAATAAAAAATATAAAAAAATAAATTGACTCTGTCCACAACGATGCCTTTTAAAGTATCATTACATTAAAGGGAAAAGGTTGTGAAAATAGCGAGTATCATATTCACATTCGTGAAGTCAGTATCGATACACTGTTTTTTCTTGGTTTAGTTCAATATGGGGATGTTTGTTACCTCCAGAGGACCCTGATCGAGCTTGACCTCCAGTACGTAGGGAACACCGTTGTGAAGCTCGTCAATGATGTCCAGTTTGGCGACAATGTCACTCGCAGAGATTCTGTTGTATGGCGTGAAGCAAATGTGAGCATGTTCCGGCGAAGGTGGTTTTTCTCTGTGCTGCTCATAGCATGACGAGAACATGTTTGATTACCTGCACAAGAAAAATGAAAAGTAAACACTTACATCGCGCAAACAATGCGGCTTTTATGAGCTCTCAGATAAGATTATTTCTGCGGAGACTACCTTGATCTTTGACGAGTTGTCTCTAATCCCTTCGGCAGGATACCTTGTGTTGAGAGGGCTCAAAAGGTCATTTGACGATAGACCTCTGGTATTATGTGCTCGCGTTTTAAGTTTCCTACGTGCAATTGGCCTTTTACACCTGATATAGCTAGATAACTATGTTTAGACTTAGCTGCGAGACTTTTTAAAATAACTTTCTTGGCGCAATATGGCCAAAGTCGCTCTTGCGCCATAAAACCCCAATCATCACCATCGTCATCAAAAGGTCATTCATTGAACTTGTAAATGCCTCCATTCCTGCAGAGTCCTCCAGGCCTTGAATACCTTCTTTGTAGACCTCCCAGGGCCCGTTTGCTCGAAGCCAGTTAACTTGAACCGCGGTAAAAAGTTAACCTCATTTCCCTACGAGGGGGAATTTTAGGTCACGTGACCGGCAGAGTAAGGATGGCGGGGAAACATGGCGGTGCCCCTGCGAACGAACGTCGCTCGCTTTGGAATTAACTAGTGTGTCGTAGTAGCTGCAGTATCGGGCGCATTAATCAGCAATAAATGGAGCAGGAGGCTTTCGCTTTGCCTTACATCCCTTAAATCGGAAAGCATGAGCATTGACTTCGCCGCATTTTTTAGATAGTCTTTCGATTCTCACCATTCTTAAGCCTAAATGAACGCGGTAATTGTCGGCATGGCAACATCTTTGGAATACAATAGTAAATTGCCTGGACTCAGTTGGCCGGGTATTGATCACACGCAGAAGCAGACAGCTTCCCAATAGACATTTTGCTAAATTTCCCAAGCACCGAGGTGCATGCTACGAGCGCGTAGTTACACGCGCGGCATTTGCTGGGGTCTGTAGTATAACTGTTCTATAGCAAAAGCCTAAACCAAATTTTACCTTGCACGCGCATTCGTCAAAGCCTTATTACGATTATTTTTGTCAAAGCCTTATTATGATTATCACACCGAAGCCGTTCCCTTGTTCCCAAAGCACGCTTTCCAAACGACGCAGCATGGCTGCGCACATGTGATCTGTTTTCGCTTGCTCCATGAGAGTTAGCTTTTTTATCTGGGTTTTACTGTCATTTACGGTTTATTGACGCTGAACTGTCACGGCTGCCGAATGGAAGGAAATAAAAACCTTCGAAAGCAGGTCGGCCGTAAAAAAAAAAAAAGAAAAAAAAAATTACTACAAGCGATAACTCTCGCCAAGCACCCCTGCGATTCAAAAGTGGGAACGTTTCGGTCTCTCTCGCTCCCCGCGTTATCGCGAAATAGAGCGCCGCGTCTGGCGGTTTCTCCACACCGGCCACGCATCACTTGTGTTCAAATTTTTATAAGGCCGACTGTTCCTATTAGGGTAGGCGGTTGACTTTTTACCGCGGTTAAAGTTAACCGGCTTCGAGCAACCGAAGCCTGACCATGGGCTGTGCTTCGGCTGAAAATATAGGAGTGTTCACGACATTTATACATTTCAATAGCTGAAACGATTCAAATTGGAAAATAACACTGCGTTATAAACATTGCAAATTGTAAACTATATGCTTGCTCCTCACCTGCGTTGCAAGCCGCACGTTATTCTCTGCATATTTGCCGGTTTCACACGTGCCGCAGTCAGCTTGTACAGACCTTTAGATGCCTGTTCTTCTCAGTTTCATAAAGCAGCATATGAAATGTATATGCGGTTGTCTCCTGCCTGAAAGTAGTTTTAAGATCAGCACACCTAATAAGCATTACATTTTTATGGCTTCAACAAAAACAAATGCTCTATCTTGAAAAAAAATTAACATACCTGGCCATATTTCTGCTTCAGTAGATGGTTCCGCACACATTTGATGGCATGTGGCACGTCACACATGAAGTGGAGGTATTTTCTGTCAGGTAGACAGGGATGTGGAACCTTATGGCACGGTGGCACCACGTTGCAGCTGACTCCTCTCTGCTGCCACCGTCACTTATAACCGCAATGACTGTTGCCCTATGCTTGTGAAGTGCAGCACTGCTTCGAGCACGAGCTATGCCAAAATGTTGCCGGGAGCAGCACCCTTGGTGGCAAAAGTAGCGATAGGCTGCACCCAGCTTTCAAGAATTGGCACAAACATAAAAAAAGAGTGCACGTTCAGCAGGTTGATTGAGTACTTTGTTTGATAGGCCAGCGTCCACGAAGCCGTCAATCTTGTAGGTAGAACGGTTAAAGTCATAGGCTTGGCGTAGATTTATTCCGTCTAAAATAAAGGTACCAAATTTGTGGCCCCCTACCTTATAGCACAGCTGCCTTATAGCTTCCAAGCAAATAGAGTTAAACCCATACTTGCTCAGCACCCCCTTGAGGATTTGTGTCAGGCGACTCAGGGACAATAAAGGGAGCATCTTCATCTCACTGATCAGCTTATACTCTCGTGGGCTTCATATCCTCAACATCATACAATTTAGGATCCACTCAGCATTGTAACGCATGCCACATGCCACATGCCGACTTTGCCTTCAGCTGCTTGAATGATGTCATAAGCGCCAGGCGTTGCAAATGTGGAAGCTCAGTCAGTGCTTCTTCAACCCCCCGATCTAAGATCTTTGAAGGCTTTTCTCTTAGTGCCAAGATTTTCTTCTGTCAGGCAGCTGCGGCTCGGAGCACCCTCTTTGTCAAGTTGCGCATTTTGTTGCTCTTGTTATGTGTTAGCCTTAGCGGCTTCCTTGGACAAATTTGCCTTTGCAGGCGCAGATAGCGAGCACACAGTCGCTGATTCGAAAACACACTGCAGTGTTTGTGGTGAATGATCGCTGATGTCTGTACCTGCTCAGTCGGATTGCCACTTATCCCCGAACAGATGTTCAAGGCGTCAATTTTTGCCAGCAGGTTTTCAATGCCGGTGACATTGATTGCCATTCGAAGTAACTGCTTATGGTACTTGTTGTAACTGTTTATGACACATCTTCTGTTTTCGTCTATAACCACTGTTTTGGTAATTTGTAGTTGCCCTGCCATGAGATACCACATGTAGAATACGCCACACGTTTTTCCTGTGAACCCGTCGTCAATCAGTTCGAGCTTCCAGTTTGTGGAAGGCCGGGTCGCGGTCGTTAAATCGTCGAGCCTCACACCAGAAGCGCGAGAATCGGACGCGTAGGGCAGTGGCACCGTATCTGCCGCACCGTCTATGAACGTATCACTCGCGCAAGACGCAGCGTCACTGCAAGTTCCGCTGAGCACAGTGACCGACGTACGAGATTTTCCTAGCGACTTTCGCCTTCACGTCAACTTTGACTTGGAGATTCGCTCAAAAAGGTCAGGAAATAGCCGAGGGATAGCGCCGGGCACTAGCTCCGATTTCCCACGCGGAATGAGCAGTTCCTGTTAATTTACAGTATATTTGGAGTGCTTGACAATGTCGTCGGGCTTGAAATGGCTCTCGCATACCTTTGATATCCGGGAGTCACCTGTCCTTGCGGTGCAAAGCCTGCTCCCACCTTTTGAATTCTGTCAGATGTCGTGGTGGTGCGAAAAACTGGTGGCCAGCATCATTACGATAGCCGCTTGTGGAGCCTGGCGCCAAACAGGAAGGCATACGGGATCCTTCCTCATTGTCATCAAGTGCACGTCACCGGAAGCAACTATCCAATAAAAACCGCGCTTCACACTGAACGCAAGACAGCGCAATTCGCGGGAATAGCTTGTAGCGACGCCATCAACGCAAGGAAGAGGCGCGCAGCGACTGCGCCGAAGGGGAAAAAAGACTTTACCGCGGCGCCACTAGTTCGCGCGACCGCCGCACCGGCCACCTTTCAAGCGGAGCTGTGAAACTGGAGTTCAGTTGGTCTCATAACGTTGTTGAATGAGGGAAAAGTGATGACGATGACAATGGTGCTGGTCACTAAGCACGGGCCATTGTTACAGACATCTTGCTAGAAATTAAGTGTCCAACACACAATCTGTTGAACAGGCATGGCGGCCTGACTGGCCTCTTTTCAAGTCACACATATGACGTGAGATATGACGGCCCTAAGCTAGTGCTATCACCAGATGGAAAGTCTTCGTTCTACACCCAAGTGCAGTTGCAGCTCTTTTGTTTGGGGAAAAAGCATTGTCACTTTCTGGTGTGGGTGAGAAGTCAAGGGCATGTAATTGGCGTGTCGTAGACGAGGAATTTGTAAACAAGTTGCTGTCGAAACAGGAAGCCCTTTATTTCGAGCTGTACCTGCCTGCACTTGTCGATTGTCATTGGTCATGATGGAGATGTTCATGCACAGTAGTAAAGTACATGGTACCTCACAGACTTGAACTTTGCTCTCCATCCTTGATCAGTCTTGAATGCAGATTGCGCAGCCCTGCGGTGACTATCAGAACATTGTCGACACAGTTTACCTTTGCGAAAACTTGGGATGGGATGTCGTTCAGGAACCGAAAACACTTCATCCTACAGTTCGATCTCTCGACATGAATTCATACCTTAGAGAGCCAACGGCAGAACGCGACCTCGGCCTTAGACAGTTGCGGATTTTTTCGTCTGAAGGACGGCAACGACAACTTTACTCCATATGGTAGAATGTCAGCGATGGTGAAACCCTTGTCTGCAATGACCTCGTCCCCTGGAAGCAGGTACTTCAGCAGACCAGAGTCCAGCGTGACAAACTTGTCACTGGCTCGTCCCCCTTATTAAGCCTCGGAAATGAACATAATAAAACTGTTTGGAGCAATTATGTGAAGAACCTTGGCAGTGTTATGGCTCTTGTACGGGCTAAAAGCGCAACCCCTTTTGAGCATGTTTTAAGTTCTGTCAACGAACACTTCAAAGCAGTGTGCAATGCATGTAGTGTTGGGGAAATTTCTGAAGACAGCAAAATGTGTCTCTAAAATCATTTCTTGAGGCAGCCACTTGAAAAAGTACTCTCACAAAAAACCAGCGAGGTCCTCGATCCAAAAGTTAAAAAACTTGTCAGTCAGTGACACGGAAATCTCTAAGCGGAAAGCTAGGCTAGTAGTCCGAGGCGTAGTCTCATGAGGGCCTGCGAGACCTGGTTCTGAACTTCAAGCGTGCAGCATAGCTTTTGCAATTTATGACACAATCCTCATATACTCGTCGAACATAGTCTTAGAAAGTTCAGTTAAAGACGAAGCGTTTTGGAGGCATGCTCTCATAGAACGACAATGCAGTTTGTCTCGCACGTGTGTGTCCTTTCGGGAGCACAAATGAAGCCGCCCGTACGAATGGTTCTGGAGTATTCATATTTGCATTGTATTACCTTGTCTTCTTTCACTACATGACACCTGCAGATGTACTGGCATGCAGGGAATGGAACAGACACATCCGTCTTGTCAACTAGCGCATCAACAGCATTTCTTGGAAGGGTGTTCAATGGCTCATTGTCATGCGGATCACAGACGACAGAATCATGTAGAATAGCACCAAAGGACGGACATCTTGTTGCTGCAGTCGCTCAAGCTTGACTTTGCCTGTAGCGTAGCTTCCGTGGCCGGGCTTGCAATGAGGTACCGTGTTGGCTTTTTCCTCCCTTTATTTTTTGAAACTTTAAAATAAAAGTTCACAGTGGTCAAGAGAAGTGTTTAATAACATATTGGCAAGCTAGCCTCAATTAAAAGTTATGAAACAAAAATAAGTAAAGGACAGGAATAAAATAAAAGAAATAAGCTCTGACTGGGTCCATAACCCGTTTTTCGGACTTACTTCAAGTAATATCCGGGTTAAAATTTAGTACATCTTTTTATTTTTTGTTTTAATTCAGTGATCAACCACTCTTGTGTAGTGGTTGATCAGCGTTAATACCGTCATCGGGTATCTCCAGTTGTCACAGATGTTTCTGTCAATGTAAATAATAAATGTCCTTGCATCACAAGAAAAAAAATAATTTTTGATACCCTCTGCTACGGTTGCTGCCCTTCGACTGAGTCCCCCTCCAGAGGGACGAGCCTTAAGTAGGCCCGGCCCCCTGGCGACGGAACCCTCTCGACCCACAAAGAAGTGCGCGGTTGAGCCGAGACGGAACGTCGGCGGGGTTCTCAGCCGTTGGGAGCCAACGCAGCCAGCTTCCTTTATTTCTCAAGAGCAGGGTAGCCGTTAAGGCTTCTAGGAAACTAAAAGTGCGGCCATGGCCGCGAGTAAGGGCGAAAACAAGCGCCGCGTTGTCACAATACACTAGAGTTCTTGGTGGGGCACACAAGAGTGCAAAAAGAAACCGCGAAGAGTTCTCTTCTGTAGATGCCGCTTGGCGTTGGGCTGATGACGGCGATGTTGCCTCTTGCTGCACAAACACCGAGGCCAGTCAAGCTGGCGTCGGAGAACACGACGTGCTGCACCGTCGGGGGCACGAAGGGGACCGCGGCGGGCAGCATGGTCAGTGTAAAAGAAAAAACCTGGACCCAGTCCAGTGGTGGGGGGATTCCGGTGGCGGCCGCTTGGTGGAGCGGGCGCAAGGCGTGGAAGTGGCCCTGGTACACAGAAAAATAAAAGTTCCAAAGTCCAGCAAGGCGCTGGTAAGTAGAGATGGGTAGTGGGACCTTGAGCGTCTGTAGGGTTCCGAGAAGATCCCTGTAGCGACTTGGCGTGTGGCCGATGGTGCCAGCTTGTCCATCCATAAGAAATCCCAGAAAGCGTATGCGGTTGACAGGCGCGAACTGAGAGTCCTCCGGGTTAAGACGGAACCCACAGTCGACGAGGTCCTCAACAAACTGGGTGGTCTTGCGTTGAAGAAAGTCAGCATTGGACGTGCGCGAATAAAAAATTGTCTATGTGGGACCAACACCACAATCCCCGGGCTCTGGCTTCTCGAGTGATGGCCGTTGCGAGGTGCTGCATCACAAAGGGTGCGATCCTAATGCCGAAGGGCAAAACCTTATATCTGTAGTACCTGCCGTCAAGGCGGAAGCACGTCAGTGGTCTTGTGCGTGGATGCAAGGAAAAATGATAAAAGGCATCCTTTAAGTCTATTTTTGTAAAAAAAGGTGCTTTAGGTAAGGGGCACTGGGTTAGGACTTTCGGCAAGGGTGGGAGGCAGAAAGTCGGAGCAGGCAAGTGGGGCGTCAGGTGGGAACAATCGAGGATGAACCTCGAAAGAGTCTTTGACTTAAGGACGACTTGGATGGGTGATAGGTAGGGTCCCCGCTTGGTTTCCTCGATTACACCAGCCTGAAGCATGGACGCTACAGCGTCGCGGAGGACAGGTAGTTGGGTCCGAGGAGGGTTACGCGCATTGAAGACAGAGTTCTTTTTACTTCTAATAATGAGCGCTGACGGGTCAAAGGGGGGGGGGGGAAACCCAAACGTCACACTTACACGTTCCCAGTTGACGAGCGGGGGGGGGGGGAGACTTGCTCGCACTGGTGGGTGCGGAGCACCGGCGGCCAGGAAGGCTGGTCTGCGGCTGTCTTGTTCTTCGTTGTTGTCGTCTTCGGGGGGGGGGGGGGGGGGGGGGGGGGGGGGGGGGGGGGGGGCGGGAACGGCTCGTAGACATGAAGCCACCGAAGGATTCGCAGTGCTGCATCTTCGAGACTATCGTTCTCGTCCGTGTCCTCGGTATCCGAATTGGTGGAGGAAGGCTCCGATGGGGTAGTGTCGGATGGTGAGGATTCGGTCGTGTCTTGCGTGGTGGAGTGCCTGGGAAGGCCAGGCGCTTCTACTGCAAGGTGGTGAGCAGGTATCCCAGCTTCCCTGATAGCCTGGGCCAGGATATCCTCAGGGAGGATAAGATCCTGTAAGATGGCCAAGGTTGGTGTGCCGTCCACGATGGCCAAAATCGACTGGGCGTTGCCCAGGATGAGTTGCAACGGCGCGGGTACTCCAGTAGCCGCATCGTAGTAAGTCAAAAGTTCCTGGCACTCTAGGGGGACCACGACTCCTCGGGGGAGTGGCACAGGGGATACAGTGGTCACCATGGCGTCGACATCTCCGGTGGGAAGGCCTGGGGTGGAGGTGGTTGAGGCCAGTGCCGGGGGAAACCAACGGGGAAGGCCCGGTTGTCTCGGCACTTGGGGTTGGGTAGTGCACAGGTCGGCTCTCCGGGGGAAGGCCATGGGAGGGCTGGACCTGGGCGGGGGCACCTGGGCTCGCGGCGGGGCCGCCGGGAGGACTTGGGTGCTGTCCCTTACTTCTTAGGTTTTTTCGGGGACTTGGGGGGCCGCTGGCTCCTGGTAGTGGGCCGGTTGGCCCTTGTGGGGCTGGAGGTTCTCTCGGGTGAGGTCGCTCTGGGCTGGAGCGGTCGGCGTGCGGGGACTGGGGGGTCCCAAGAGAAGCGAGGCACTGGGGTCGGCGTATCCATCCAGTGCGGCTCCCCAACCGGATTGGGCGACGTGATACAAAAGTCGTACTCTGTCGAAGATTTTGAGCTTGTCCCGGTTGGGGAGCCCTGTGCACCTACAATCCCAGATCTGCACAAAGCATTCAAGGAGCTGCAGCTCCGTGATTTCGCGCTTCCCGATGTGAGGTGAATGTCTTGAGGCTTGTTGGATGTGAAGGAAAGCCTCCGCAATGTCCCTTTTTGTAGGGGGGTCGTGCACTGTGAAGACGCGCTGGCGGCCAGCGACTTGTACATTGTAGGGCTGCGCTGCGGCGAAATCAAACGGTGCATAAAACCTTCCGGGGTCGGGGGGGGCGACCCCGAAGGGCTGTTGCTGCTGGAGCCGGGGGTCCGGGGCGGCGACTGCGGCCGCGTGAGTTGCAGGGGTGGGGTTAAATTCTGATTGCGACACAGGCGGCCAGGGGTCGGTGGGAGGGGGGACGGTGACCGGGGGCTGGGAGTCCGGAGGGCCTCCTCCAAGTCGGAGCCCGCCAAAGCTTGTGATGGGGGGCTGTGCGGTCTGGGGGGGGGGGGGGGGGGACGGCCTGGGCTGCTCCGGGGTGATGAAGTCCCTGGGCCAGGACTCTCCCAACGGCGTTTGCGACGGCGTCGGCCATCTCACGTGATTCTTGCTGCTGCCTGTGTGCGTCCTGCAGAAGCCGCTTGAGCGTTTGGTTGGCGGCGAGACGATCAGCGTGGACAAGTTCTTCAATCCTCTGAGCGTGGGATTCGAGCGCTCTAACCACAGTTGGAGCGTCGGACTCGTTTTCCGAGCTCTGATCGTCATCATCGGCGTTGCGAGTAGTAGTCTTGGGCGGCATGGCGCGCACAGGATGGTAGCGGTGGCCAAGAGTAGGAGGTACGTCCCAGACGTGTCTGCCACACTGTGTTCGGGGGGGGTCTATCTGGGATGGAGAACGATACCCTCTGCTACGGTTGCTGCCCTTCGATGGTGCAAGCTTGCTCTGGCCTGCGCCAGAGCAAGCTTGCCACGATCCCAGTGCCGAGATGGATCGTAGGGTATGGGTTAGCTTTCGTCGGCCTGCCGTCAGTGAAGTAAATGGAGCACACCTAAATAAATAAGCAAGTTATCTGAGACCAAGCAATATTCGATCACTTTCACGCAGCGAGTTCCGCGCTGCTAGTTCCACGCGTGAAACGTCAGAAACAACCGACAAAACAACTACCACAAAGGATTGACACACAAGCTGTTTTGGCAGCTCGCCATCACCCTCGTGCTTTGTGTTGTGATCCCGATCGCCATAGCGGCCGGCCAGCCGCTGTCAGCGTGCTGACCGTGCCGCCGGGGCATAAGCGAGAAGTTAAGTAAATACCTAAACCAGTACTCGCCCTTGCGTTTCTAGTGGTGTTCAGCTCCTTGCGTTGAAAGCTGGCTAGCCATTCTTTTGTCCCCTTGCAAAAGGAGTGCAGCCTGTACGGGGCGCAGGCAAGGGCAGTTGGTGTGTAGGAGCGGACCATGTTCATCGCAGACAGAAGTGTTTCACGCCTTCAGAACCCTTCATTATTCTTGCAACCGATCACCGAACATGTCTTGTGTGCTCGGTACTGCGGTTTCTTCGCTGCAGCGTGGCCCATACAGAAAAATTGTGCCTACTCACTGTCACAGGCTGCCTTGTGCATAACGAAACTGGACGAATTTGAAGCCGTGTTATGGCGGCCGCTCCCCAGTGCCCCTTCAAGGCCGGTCACTTGGCTACTGATATGAAAGGGTTTATACACTACAGGATGCTTACACACCTTCATCCTTCTACACTACTCCTTATTCTGTACCTATTCAATCGCGTCTACCAAGAGGGCAGATTCCCACTGGCATGAAAGGTTGCTACTTTTGAAAACGGGGAAGGATGCTCCCTTTGCATCTAGCTACTGTTCAACTGCCCTCACCGCTTGCCTGAGCAAGACACTCGAATGAATCATCAATAACAAGCTCCTGTACGTTAAAAAAAACAAAAAGAAAACATTTCAGATAAGAATCACTCTGGGTTCCGTTTCTGCCATTCCTCAGTTTACCATTTGGTGCATATTGAAACCACAATTCGTTAAGCCTTTGTTAATAAACAGCATTGCTTATCTGTGTTTTTCGACTTAGAGCATGGCGTTATGGACTTCCTCATGACTTTTACGGAGTCGGGGTATGGGGGAGGTTGCTTGTTATTGTAAAAAAAGGATCTTTTTGAACGAACCTGCTTCGTTAAGATATCGTATCTTCTCGACAACAAAAGCTGTCGAGTCCATCAAGAGAGCTTCGAGGCTCTTTATGCTATGACGAGAGCTGCAAGAACAACAGTTTACCTTGTTTTATAGTCAACTAAAATATCATCAGCAGTCATACTGTAATCAATAAAGTGCCCAAATGCAGTAGATGGACTATCTCCCCAATCGGAACAAGTTCCTGCACTCTTAGCATTCCTAACTGAGGATAGACATAATCAGGTCCTTATATGACGTTCGTATGGAAATTTTTCATCAAGTTACGATAGCTTTCCCCAGCTTTTTCTTATTTCCCCCTGCCTGTGGCGAAAAAGTTTCCGAACGCTGCTGATAACTCTCGAGGCCACCAGCTTAACTGTGCTCTCAGCTTTCACTAAAACTAGGTGACTCAATAGACCATAGGTATGACTTTTTTCGTTTTTAGCTTTAAATGGAATAATTGCATGTTTTAAAGCAGAGAACCAATGCTTGGGTCTATGCTTTATGTTCTAGATTCCCGCATACAACTTAGCTTTCATTTTCTTATTCAAAAGAAGGGCTAAACCGGGCAAGATATAAAAACAAAAATACAATTTTGGGGTTTACGTGCCAAACCAACGAAGGGCATCTGACATGCCCCAGCAGAGGACTGAGGGTTAGTTTAGGCCACTTGGGTTAGGACGTGCAAACTAAATCGAAGTTACATTGCGCTTTTCCGCAATAGTCCTGTCATAAAAATATAGAAACCAAGTAACCAAATTAGTGACAGGTGCGTATGCAATCAATCAATAAAATAAATTAATTTGTCCTCCTAATACTTATATTATCACTGAAGGACAATGTAAACATTTGTGACGGTACTCAGAATTCAGGAAGACTGCAGGCTGCAGAGGGGGAGGGGGGTCTCATACCTTTCTCCAATTTTGACGGGTCGTCAGAGACTCCCTCAATGCTTCATTAACAGTTCAGAAAAATATGATATTGGGTGTTAGCCATGTCAATTTGATCTGCGAAAAGAGCGCAGTCAGGTTTGGCACAACTAAAGTCGATTTAGTGTACATCTAGAAGGAGCCTTATTTCCCCAACCTTTTCCCCAATCTAATTTCTAAGATCCTCCTCCACTTATAAGAAACTTTAAAGGGTCCTTGGATTTCGCGTGATTCTAAGAACTCCAAAACGTCACTCATACGGCAGTATCTCGAAAGGATGACCATCGTTAGAAAAGAAAGTCACGGTTGAGTTCCAACTCCTCTCTTCACTTCACCTCACCCCATTGGAGCGCCCTCGGCTGCCCAAGCTCGGGCAGCGTGTGCAGCAAGGAGGTGAAGTGAAGATCAGAGGAACCTGGGTCATTACGCCAAATGCAGGCTGTGAGCTTCGCCCAATTGCGCGTCTCTTCAGAGATAATAATTTAGAGATTCACCAAGCAAGGTATACCTTGTTTGGTGAAATCCAGATTTCGGTTCAGCATTCTTTTGAGCAATGGTGATACTTATCGAGAGGAATAAAACAAAATAAGTACAACTGATTCTGAGAAAAAAATTCAAAACAGATATGAAGTGCCACCAGGCCAAAAGGCGTCTGCTGTTTACGAGCGACAGATCATTCTTTCTGGCTGCAGCTCCACTGCAACCAGAAAGCAAGAACGCTTTATTGTTGGTCTCAATTCCGGGCTCTGATTCTGATATTTAAAAATCGTTGGCGTATTGGGTTCTCAATACCCGTAAAAAGTGTGTAAAGACTTCGTCATGCTGACAAACCTGAAGGGCACAGAAGTGTGTGCGCAAAGATTGCCAAACATTGGCATACGTTGTGTGTCCGCGGTTTCTTAAGCTCTGTGTGGTAGGACGTTATGCTTTATATGGTAGATGTTAAGTTTTGCGTGATAGGAGGTTATGCTCTATGTTGTACTTTGTTTTTAAATTATAGTATGCTAGTATGTAGTAAGAGCACATTAAGTGTAGTATGCGAAATTCGATAAGTGTCTGCAAATGCGGACACAGATCGTATGTTAATTCTTGCCAATATTATTGCTCACATTGATTTACTGATGTACATATTTACTTACCTATTCATAATAAATACTCTTAACACAGAATGCTCATCATAATCAAGCCAGCGTCTTCATAAATAAGTGATCACTTGTATAAATTAGGCATAAAGATCACTTGTAAAACAATTTAACTTCTGTACAGGCAATACACAGCAGCCTTCCGAAAGCTCCGAGGCCTTAAAGTGATGATGAACCAAAATATGGATTTCACAAAACAAGGTTGGAGCACGATGCCATATGGCCATATATTTTTATGAAAGAGGCCAGCACGTGACGTCATCATCTCCGCTGCTTCCGTTCCTTGCCGCGAGCACTACCTGCGCTAGGGCAGCCGAGGACATTTCATGGAGAGGAGGAGAAATGAAGAGTACCAACAAGGATTGTGACACCACATACTAGCCCTTTCTTTAAAAAAAAAATGTTGCTATCTCTTCGAGATATTGCTGTATGTACAAGTGATGTTTTTGTATCTGTAGCTCCTCTTCGAGGCACTTTTATTGCCTTGTTTTGGGAAATCCAGATTTCTGTCAGCATCACTTTAAACAGCCATTCTTAGCACGCTTGCATCAGTCTGGCAAGTTTTATACAATTCTTTGAAACAGCTTCTGGATGTCATATCTCTTCCTTCAGGTCCAATGCAGGGTGAATTTCCAAAACCTCATCCACCGTATGGGATTTCTCGAGTATCCATTCACGCCGTTTGCTAAATGTGCGGTTCATGGCATCCGAGACCAGTGCCTGGTTTCTTGTCTAGGCGGATTTTCTCATCTCTTTCTTGAGGAACTCTGTATCCCTTCTGAAAATTCAGATGCGATACAAGATTTTCATACAATGTTATTGGATACAAAAACTTACAAGATCTTGTATGGATACAAGAAGTTACGAGATCTTGGATGGATACAAGATCTTGTATAAATACGAGATCTTGTATGGATACAAGATCTTGTATGAATGTGAGATCTTGTATGGATACAAGATCTTGTATGGATACGAGATCTTGTACAGCTACAAGAAACTACCAAGATCTTGTACGTGAACGAGAAGTTGCAAGATCTTGTGTGAAAACAATAAAGTGAAGCATCATAGCGTAAGAAATTTGGGGCACCATAAAGCCTTGCATGTAGGATAAGTTTATTATTGATGATTGTGTCTTTTGAATTTATCAAAAGGTGGTATAGAAAATTGAGTTCATGCATGTAATAAAAAAATGTGTTTCAACTGTATACATAGAAAAAAGAGGAAAGCATATTATATTTATCATGTGTATGCCACTCCACCAGTCATTCTAGATACATTGTTGATTCCTAGCTATTTTATATGTTGTGGGGCATTAAATGTTTTAATAATCCAATTAAGATATACCATAATAACTTTATTGAAGGTTGCCAGGGGGAATTTTAAGTGCATCGGGAAATATGGCTTCGGTAAAAAGCATTAATTTTGCCGAAATACTCCCACACTTCGTGCCCCCTTGGGTAGTAGTCTACCCGCTCTCAGCAGGCTGCTGGGTTGCCAGCTGCTGGGTAGCCGGCTGCTGAGCTGGTGGCTGCTCTGCTGCTAGCTGCAGTGCAGACTTGACCTCCAGCTTTCTCCATTGGTTGGCCTTGTCTTGCAGGAAGGTGGCCACATACTTGTTCATTAGGTCTATCCGCCGCTTCTTGTTCGGGGCATCCCCAACGAAGGTGGAGAAAGCAGCTGAAAACATTGAGCAGAACAAAACGTACCAAAGCCAGCAGAAAATTTTTTAAATGTTTGAGGAGAAATAAAAGAATTTTCCAAAGCGAGCACATCAAGCTATATAGACCAACACGCTGTTTGCCAACAAGTCGGTGCTTGTCCACACCACACGTGGGTATTGCACGTGCACAGAAACCAGATTCGAGTAAGGTAAAGCACCTGTAATCTGGTGACAGCAGCGGCATAACGTCAGAGCCGTGCCTTATTATCGAACTTAAATATGCGAGTAAATGGGGTATGCTTGCACACCTTGTTATTTTAAGAACGTGCCGTATTATTAAAAGTGCCGGAAGGGAGGGCCGTAACGCTTCAACTGGACAGGCCTCTGTTTAAACATCACAAACAAGGTAGAAACCAAAGATGGGCGTATGTACAGCAATCAACCAACTTGCCCTCTAAATTTAGTCAGGAAATCTCGTTATATTGTTACACATGAATTTGGAAATTTTCATTAAATATTGCTTCCTACTGAAGTTTTGGATAACAAAATTTAAACAGAAACGATAAATAAAAATGTAACTAGTAGCATAAAATATTCCGTCTCACATTCTGTTCACCTCAGCTTTATCACAGAGATGAAGCACCCACTCATTTTTCAATAAACTGCTTACCCTGATATCTTTCAAATGAAATAAAAAAAATTGTAAAACAATCGATACTTTGCACAACTAATTTGCTTACTTTAGCAAGCATGATGAAATACAACAAGCAAGCAGGTTGCTAGCATGTCTTGCATAACCAAGAGCATTGCACTCCCGAGTTCTGATGCCTGGCATGTTTAATGTGGATAGATTTGAGCACATTCGCACATACCACGAATACTGCAGACTTTTTCGGGAGTCAGGGCCTTCCTTGGCTCCTTGGCGTTCTCCATCTTCACAAATCGCCGACAGTGAACCCCCGATAGGCTTCTGTTGCAAAGCTCCCTGTCGGTCCTGTTGCACGGAGAAGATCTTTTACAAACTTTGCGTCTGTCGGAGACTCGGCGATGTGCTCCCCCTTCGTCTTTGGGCGGTCTTGATGCCGTAGCCTGCATAAAAGGAATTATTGCAATGTTATCCCTACAGATTGTTGAATATTTTGGAAGTAAGCAGATACTCCTTTTTAGGGCCAAACATAAAATGAAGTGCCTCGTGGGGGCACAGATCTGGTCAGGGATTACGGTGTGACGTGGTGGCTGATGTTGGCTGCACCAATAGCGCAGTAGGACTGCGCTGTTGATTGTGCCTCCATCGTCCGCTAGAATTGAGTTAGGATATTTCAGCGACATGGCTCGTACCAAAATTAGCTGGCTCGTTTCTTATAGATTTAAATGGGAACTCGATTGACACTTCACTCAACAGCTATCGTAAATAATATTTGACGTGTGGCCTTCTTCTATGATACTTAACAGGTCCAAATCGTTTCCTCAACCAAGAAAATGAAGTGCAGTTACCCCTGAAAGCATATGCACAACCGAAATATAATTTTTATTACAACTTTCCTTATGTAAACAGGAAATGTACTTACAATGCCACAGCCTGGTGGATCTCCCAACTGCCGATACTTGAAGACGAGGTGTCTGGCCGCTTCACTATACAAGTCCCTTTTTGCAGGATGCCTGAAGAATCATAAATGGTATTGCAAATGAAGACAGTCAGCCAAATCCAAAAGGTTTTGTATCTATTGTCGAACAAGAGGACTTACTGGTCATACTTGCACGGGTCGGTGTGCAGCCAGCGAATTATACGGTGGCACAGCTGGTTAGAGACTTCAAGTCAATCGTGGGCTCTGGCAAAGTGCGTGCAGTTGCAAGTCCAGTGCACTGGGTTGGCAAGCTAAATCATGGAAATAGAAAAAAACAATGCTTACATTAAATTTGCAAGCGCATATATAGTGTGTTACCTTTATTCTGTGCAAGGGCATATTAATATCACAAAATTATAGTTTATGCTTTAATCAATATTTGAAGCTAAATAATGCGTCGACGTCTGCTTTTCTTGACCATGGAGACTAAGCTCCAAGATTTCTCAACTTTTTCGTGCAAAGCAGCCACCTCGGCTGCAAGTTCAACATTGCATTTCACTAATAATGTAAGCATTGTGTGCTTCCAATCTAACAGAGAACTGTGCAAGTTCTTAATCCTGCTGCGCCTATCAAACAAAGCAAGTGAAGACTATACCTGACAGCAGAATGTGGTGTCGTGGGCAGAGATGCTCTTGATGTCAAGAGAAGTACCGCAAAAGGCTCTTCCAGAGTCAGAGTGAGCTTGTCATGCATCTTTATGGAGTAATGTTGATCCACATCAACATATTCCTCGTAAGTTGAATTATAAACCTTAAAAACGGACAGCATGTAAAACCTAAGAGATCATGATAGAGTCTCGTGAATTCGCAGACGTCTTGGATTTCTTAGCGGAGCATATCTCGCACAAGATGCCGCATTCTTTATTTCGCTTGAATAGGAATAAAGAATTTGAATTTGAGACTTGAAGATGTACTTGAGTGCTCTATACTTCGTTTCAGCTTCCGTCCGAGCGCAGCCAAAGGCTGAGGGACGGTTCACAACATCGAGAAGAGCATTCCTACGCACCACAAAGTAGTGCGCAAAAGTAATATTTTTAAAATAACTGTTTTGTGCGTAAACAATGCACAACATTCCAGATCTGTACTGCAGAGAATGATTTGCAACGAAAGGAATTCAATATCTGAATTTTATGTTTTTATTAATATATGTAAATGCACGTGGTTTGGTGAAAACGCGTACATCCGCTGGCAACACGGCTGCAGCGCTCGGTTGGCTCGGTTCTTCCATGTCATTTCGTTCCCATCATGGCCGAATCATGTGCTTCGCCGCTTTCCTTACCGAGTCGCTTCAGAACGTCCCTTCGCAAAGGCACGTTCGGGCGTCAGGCGCGAGCGGTCGTGATGAGCGTCTACTTTCAAATTCGGCAGGAGACTCCGGCCGCGTCGTACCGCGAATGCATTGTAAACAAGAAAGGCGTCCGGGCCACTACAATTCATTGATACGCGGCGAAATCAGGGCACACCTGCCGATCACATTGAACGTTGAAAAGCTGGTGGAAAGGACTGCGCCTCGAGCCCTGGTATATCTAGACATTACAAGGAAACATCAACGGCCGGGCCATTGCACCTTGCAATGTGTACTTGCATCTCGAAACTATGCCGAAATGCCAGACAGGAGGAAAGCTCGGACAGAGACGCCAGCGGCAAGCCTACGTACTGACATTCCCTGGGACTAAATTTCAGAGCGTGAAAGGACACTTTTTAAACCTGTAGCAGACGATGGCCGTTGATACACCCGTAGCAGACGAAATACTCGGCGAAGGCGGGCGGCGCGGACGATCAGCGGCGCAGCGGAGTGATACAAAAGTGCAGGCAAGATCGCGTGACGGATTGCCGGCGTGTGATTGGCTCCGGCCACACGTAGCTTTGGCTGCGCTCGGACGGAAGCTGAAACGAAGTATAGCAAAACTCTCCTAATATAATTGTTAAAGGGGTGCTAAGAAGGTTTTTGAAATGCCCACCTCCTGTGAATCCCGGACGGAAGTGCTGAGCTCACCGTACAAGAGCTCAGCACTTTTATCACGGAACCGGACAAATGCTCACCATTTTAGGATTGTACCTGAACAAAGGCTTCATGAGGTACAAGATGTCTGTCACCGATCTTCATTCTACGGCCGATTTTGTTTCTGGTTGTCCAAAAGTCAGACCAGAAATATCTTGAGATTTCACTATTATTTTATGGTCCTTAAACATTACTGAAAACGGAAGTAAAGACGATTGTAAAAAGAGCACCTTATGAGCAGCAACGAAGACGAATGCGTGGCAGTGTGAATAGATATATTTTAATTGCAATTGTAAATAGATTAGGTAACCCGAGTAGCAATTGCCGCTCGCATAAATTATTTTAATAGTGTGACAGCAAGCCCGCGCCTGTGCCACTTCGTTCAGCTTAATTTGTTGCGCAAGGCTGTGTTTAAATTAGCTAAGTAAACAATCAAATCAATCAAATTATTAATTGATCTAAAATTAGATGGTGCTTGAACAGTGAAACTTTACAGCGATCCTGTGTTCACCTGCTACGGTATTTCACCTGGTGAGCTTTTACCCGGTTACCGCTTAATGTTTATAGGTTGCTTTCATGTGACTTCAAATTGCAGTTTTGTTGTTCAATGTTAGTGCAGTGACACTTGCAAGCTTCTGTGCTTTAAGGATTTGATGGTGTCAAACGAGTCCTCGAAATGCTTCTCTTCGGCACTCGTCAGACAGCTGATAACAACAACATGGCGGACGGAAATACCTTCAATTGTCAAGGAAAACACCCTAGAGAAAAGATTCGAAGTAAACAGCAAAACTAATGCGACGACGAACGCTCACCTAACGCTCCACTTGTTTTAGTTTTTTTGCTGTAAAAATGTATGGCTCCAGAAGCCAGCACGTGCGCGCGCTTACTGACAATCCACACATGCACCTTGATGATTAGGTAATTTTTTAGCGTTTTTTGTTGTAGCTCTGAGTTATGTTAAATCAAGGTTAATGAAATATGTTGTTAAACGATGCGTGTAAAGATGTATCTCAGGCATGTGCTGGCAACTTCAGTCCTGCTTATGCAAGCCTGACCTGCACGGAGTGCTTGGTTGTAATATACTTGACCTATTATTGTTTTTCTTCCTTTTGCATGGGCCGAGAGGTTCGCAATATTGTAAATGAATTATAAAGTTAATTACACAAAGCTGGACTTTAAAATTGCTAAGTGATTGTGGACCATTCTTGATACAATATTTCAGCTGCTCATTAAGTATAGGTGCTATTTTGCAGCTCATTTCACAGAATATCCAGTTGTTTACACTGCTCCTGAGCGCTCCCTCTCTTTTCCTTTGCTGCCTTCTCCACAGACTACTGTGGTTGCTTTTGTACAAAATGAATTCACCGGAATGCTGAAATTGAGTCAAAAATCATTTACTGGAGAATACAAAGAGAACTACAATAACGGGGTGAATGCCATTTTAAAATGCACGAGGCATTTTATATGCTGCATGCATTTAAATATATATGCCTTATGTGTCACTCGGCAAAGTAGGGGCCCTATTTTATTAAAGGGACTGCTCAGACAGCACTAGTTCTTATTAGAAAGCATGTTAAGTTTCTCTTTTGAAGAAGATATTGGATTCTAGAGCACTGGATAGTATTACAGCTTCATATTTCAAACTAATTCGGCACATGCCGGAAGCTACGGCTTCAATGAGCCGATCAGGACAACACTCCAACCTGTTGCATTGCTTGCTCACTCCTGCTCAGTGGGGAGTCCCAGCACATGGCTTCTGACATTTGCCTCCTGTTTTATACATCCCCCGCCCCCCCCCCCCCCACACACACACACACTCACACACAATTATGCGTATATTGGAAAATCTGAAAAAACAGCTGCGGAATAACTATTTCAGATATGTTCACTATATCACAGTTATGCAATATTTGAAAAAGGTGCTTCCGGTAAGATTCAGAGTAGTTGCCTATGCTTCGCTAATAAATTTGGCGCTAAGAGAGGGCTTCACCCCCTCGTATTTTGTTTCAAATATGTGGCATGTAGTAATGTACACTGTGCAACAGATATAATGATATTGGCGCTTCGCTTATTACCCGATTTTACCCCACAATACTCTGGACAGTAAGTGGCAGGTCATTGCGAAAGCCTGCCCCGCAACCGGAGCGATCAGATACAGTCACTCTAGGGCGAAGAGTGTCGTTATGTGTTGCTCGATGCGTAACATCACTGTTACTGCTTGCTGAGCCGTCCATGGGTGCAGTTTGCATCCGAGCAGGGCAAGTAGGAAAAAACTTTGCTCTTGTTTTGTATTCGCTCATACTCACGGAGCATATGGGAGATTAAAGGGGTGCTGAACCAAACATTTCAGTGTCTATAATAAGAGGCGCACTATGTTTCCATGAGTCAGCAGCCGCCGGTGTGCGCGAGCACACGCAACGAAATTGACGTCATCATATCCCCCATTCACGCTTAATAAGCTTGAATGATACGATGACTCATGAAATGATAGTGCGCCACTTATTATAGACACTGAAATGTTTGGTTCAGCATCCTCTTAAAGGCTACTTCGCTTCACACCGCTGCGCTTTATATATGCTCAGCTGCGCTTAGAGGGCATGCACCCACTGTAAAACAATTTAATCTAATCCTTTCAAATACACACATCCCTTCACAGCACAGCACAGCAAAGTGCAACCGTGTGAAGCAAGATTAAGTGTTATGGGATTTATATTTTAAAACAGAATCTGTTGATGGGCCTGATTTTATGAGAACGGCAAAAGATCAGACCATTACACTGCAGTACTGCACACAGCTCATAGCAATATAAAGCAAGCATAACCCCATAGTAGGCCTTAGCTATGACGAATATGTGAGAAGGCATATAAGTTAAAAATCAATTCAGGTTAATTAATATGAATACGAAAATTTACCAGTATCCCCATGGGAAGAGACGATGTGCAAACCTTCCAAGCATCAAGAGGCATGCGGTGGGTGTAGTTAGGCGCGCTTCACGCTCACGCCTTCAATATAAGGAAAATTTCAAGGAAATAACAAAAATAGGGCGACGAGGAGTGCTCATGAAACGCTCTACTAATTTTAGATGTCTGCTTACAAAACTTTCTGTAGATGCCAGCATGTCCTGCGCATGTACCTACAATTTCCGCATGCAATTTGATGCTTGGATGTAAATTAGCTGAGCATCTATTGAACTTAGGACAACAATAATTAAGTCAAATGCGAGTCAAGCATCTAGGCTAAGTATGACGTCATAACCTCGTATGACGTCAGTGCTTCCATATATGGCAGATCACTCCACGGGTCACCCTATATTATGTTACGTGCCACAAGGAAAAGAGATCGGGCTGCCCTCTGACATCATTTTTTCCAATATAATATACGCAGCTGGCCAACACATCTTAGATAACGAGGCCATAGTGCTGTTTTAGAGCGCAGCTCTTAGGCGCCCGTTTCCAGCTTGAGCGGCGTCGCCGTCGCCGTCGGCGTAACCGCGAGGTCACGTGACCCCCAGAGGTCCTGTGACACCCAAAGTCACGTTACACCCAAGGTCAGGTGACCCCCTCCTCCCGAGGTCAGGTGACCCCCCGGAGCATATTCAAGAATCAAGGGAGGAGGAGGACGAGGGTTCTGCCCTCCCCTCAGTACCTTTCCCTCCTCCTCCTCAAGAGCTGCGTTCCAATTCGGCGTTACGGGGAGTTGTAAACGGCTTTCACTTTTTTTTTCGTCGCCAAAGAAGGCCAATGGCGGGCGTTGATTGGGCACAAGTGCTGCAGTTTTATCACTGATTAGACATGATCCCCAGCCCAACACTGACGCACCACTCGTGTCCAATCAGTGCTTGCTAATCCGTCTTTCTTGGTGACAAAAACAAATCAGTACGAAGGCCTTCTTTTTTAGGACTATATCATGAAGAAGGCTCGAGCGCGCAAGACGCGGGCGCGGGCGGCCGGGGCGGTCGAGGGTGAGTGGACCCGCCTGCCACGTGTGTCGGTTGAAAAAAGCCCCCGGTTTATTCCGCATATTGTTGTAAGTACACAATCGCAAAACCCGAAGGTGGCGCCACGATTCATACTTATTTGGTCGCTACACTAGCGTCATCTACAGTTTTCGCCCCAAGAAAAAAAGTCCGTTTTGTGCATAGTTGCCCACATGAGTGTTTTTTTTTTTTGCACGTTGGCAGCCTTTGATTCTACATCAAAAGGATAGCTGCTTGCTAACATATAGAAAAGACGAAACTGAAAATTAGCTTGGCTTAGCCCTCTGTCACTCTTTCCCGGTCAGAAACGCTCGCCTTCAATATGCATGCTGTCAATTTGTCAGTCTCTTGCGAATGCAGGTTTTTTTTTTTTTTTTGCTTTTTTTTTCTTTCTTTGAGCAGGTATATGGGGGCTCGTGCAATTTTCATTTTTTTTGTGTGGTTCATCTGGTTTTGCCATGGAACAATGGAGCATTCTACTGTCTTTCGTCACATTAATACATTCGTAAATGCTGTCATCTGGCACATTAAAATGTGTCATACTGTGTTTTGAAAGGAAACAATGTTGTCATTGATGTGGATGCTGTAACATGATTTTATTAACGAGAGGGTACCCAGGTCCCTCAAGCGCTGCACTTCACTGAACGTCCTCCAATAAATGTACAAAGGCTGCTGTTCGCTCGGCAGAATAGGAAATTCACTATTGACTGCTGTTTCCAGCAACGCAATTTTGGCAGAACCACTTGCTTTGTTTTGGAGCCTATTTTATGTATAGGCAACTGTAATAAAATCAATCGTATTTGCAGTGTTGGCCATCGCGTGCAAGCATGTGTCCCACCCCAGGTCCGTGACAGTAGCAAAAGCTGTTCACGCTTGCTTTTGACTTAGGAGTGCATTTTCTTGTGAAGTACTGTGAAAACAGTTCAGGAAAGATTGCACATCTGAAAAGGTCTATTGCGATTGGAATGACACTGTCAAAGAATGCGTCGTCCTTCAGCACTCTTTTAATGTACATCTTTAACATTGAACTTATGCAACAAAATCCGAATAGGCAACACGACACAGCCATCTGTGTCTGCACCTGATAGGGGAAAGGGTGCTTCCTTTTTTGGCGCAGGTTGCCGTTGATATCCTCTAGGCAGAGCTCAGAGTCATTTACTGCCCGCTGTTTCGTGTGTGTGGCTAAGGAACGCGAACATTTAACTGCAACAACTCCCTTGCTGCGGCATGCACAGCAGACAAGACTAAAAGGACTGGCAGCGATGTAGGGGTGCTGCATGCTCAAATAAGCCCGTTTTGCAACGTGCGAAGTCGGTGTGATTTTTTAACATGACATCGATATAGCTGGCAACTGCATCATTCTCGTGCTCGAAATCCCATGCTGTAGCTGCACTCGTGAAGGTATTCTGTTCAGGATAGCAGATTTGTTCTCAAAAAGCTTATTGAGGGCTGGGTCACACTAGTCTAACAGACACTTTTCATTACTGATGCAGTAATCCTACCTGCATGATATGAATAACACTTTGTACATTTCGACTGTCCCCTTTTACTCTTTTCTACATTCGCTACCATTTCTTCACTGACGACAAGTTCGGCCAGCACCTTGTCGGCACGGGAAAGAGAGCTGGCAAGTCCTTCGTTCGTGCTTCGGCACATGACAAGCTGCGAAGAAGGCTTGGTTCTCCCCTGCAATATGGGTCGAACCTACCACTGTACTGCGGGTGGACCGTTAAGAGCGCGGGTACAGCTCCAGCATCCGAAACTCTGGAATGGAATATTTTAAGCTCTTTGTTGAAGCAGTTGGCACAACTGGTGCCATGGTGGCACGATTTCAGCATTCAGCCCCTGGTGAATCCAACCCATTTGTTTCTTTTAGAAGATGAAAAGTCAGCCTTTTGTACTGCCTCTCAGGACTGTGTGCAGGAAGCCACACGTTTTCCTTCCCCGTGGACGTTCTTGAGTTCCTGAGACGCACTGCTGTCTGGGCAGCGAACAGTGTCACTTCAATGTGCGAGCAGGCTTCGCCTGCTCGTGCCATGCAGGCGCTGTGATGACGCTTCCGTCGGCTTCGGCCAGCAACCAGGCCTTCAGTGGTGCCTCTCGCAGCCGTTGGGAGTGGTTGATCTAAGAATGAAGTGAAAGGTTAAAAGCTTCATGCGCATTTTAAGATTTTGATAAACTGAATTTACATTTTGTTTGTGTCTTTACTGCGACCCTGTCAGTTTGCTTTCACAATTACTTTTCCTGCGATTAACAAACGCTTGCTCTCAAGCGTCCCCGCAGGCGGCACCTGTGAAAGCAGGTGTTTGGAGAGTGGCGTCTCCACGGACCCCGAGCCATGCGGGTTCGCCCGCCCACGTCTGGCTGTGCGTGGCTTTCCCGTGTCCGAGGAAAAAAGCATTCTGGTGGTTGAGCCGAGCTCGGGGTAGGTTTGGACCCTTCGGGGCCCCCCGGGTGAGGCAATAAACCACTTCGGCCCCCGCTTCTTGTAGACGGGAGTCCTGGCAAGTCCCGACCAGGATGATTCAGTCTAATCGCCTTTTCTTCTACTATCCCCTCCGATCTTTCACTTTTACCTTTCCTGTTTCTTTTACTTCTCTCTCATTTCTCTTACTTCCTTTTCACCCCTCTTTGGCGGCAAGGGCTAACCTTGGGTGGCGATGGATCTCTGTCTTGACCCACACTTGGGTATAGTTTGCCGGCAGCACTGTTAGCGTAACGTCTCCAGCCAAGCCCTTCTTGTTATGGTGCGTTACCTAACCCCTTGTTGGGCTCGGTGGTGGGCGGTGCACCGCGGATTCTGAACACTCTTTGCCCTCCTATGGCGCCCCCCTCTTCCAAACCCCGTTCAGGGCAAGCCTTTAAAAGGCGTTGTCTTGAACCCAAGACCATCGACAAAGATTCGGAAGGAGAAACATTTACGGAGATTTTTGTTGTTCATTCACTTGATGAACAAAAACCTGTTTCAAAGCTGTCGCCCTTTATTGTTGCGAAGGTACTAGAAAACCTTGTCGGATTCTCCTACAAGGCTAAAAAGCAGCACTCCAGAGACCTCCTAGTAGAGGTAACCACCAAAAAACGGAGTGAGGCGATCCTTAAACTGACTAGTTTTCTTGATGTTAAAGTGTCGGTTAGCCCTCACCGCACGCTGAACACGATCCGTAGGGTCCTCTCCGAGGACGACTTCTTACACACTAGTGAGTAAGAACTTCTCGAAGGACTCCAAGGTGTTGGCGTTGTTGCCGTTAAGCGCATCATATTCCGTAAAAATGGTGAGGAAATTTCTTCGAAACACGTAATCCTTACTTTTGAAAGAAACACACTGCCAGAAACCGTCAAGGCAGGATACCTTAACTGCCGCATCCGCCCATATGTCTCCAACCCCCAGCGGTGCTTCCGTTGCCAGCGTTTTGGCCACGGATCACGCAGCTGTCGAGAGAAGGAGAGTGTGCAAAGTGCAGCAGCCACGACCATATAGCCGACACCTGTGAAGCGGCAGCTTTCTGTGCCAACTGCAAGGGTCCTCACCCTGCGTACTCTCGTTCTTGCCCCTCGTGGCGACAGGAAAAGGAAATCCTCACCTGAAGAGCAAAAGAAAACTTATCTTATCCGGAAGCAAAGCAAAGGTTCTCCTTTCTTTCGAAAGGCACGTACTCCGACGCGGTGCGCCGGGGCCCTCCACCGCAAACGGAATCGAAGGCCACCCAGGTGTCGCCTGAAGCTCTGGCCGTGGCCTTTCGGGCCCCATTCCCCCCGCAGAGGGAGCAGCTTCCCCCGCCTTCTGGAGGGAGCACATCAAGAGCCCCCAAGTCTCAGGACAGGCAGGCAATGCCAATGCCCGTCCTGACCGCGACGCCTTCCCCCGGTGGAAAGGAGCGACACTCTCGTTCCAACTCACTGGAGAGGGCCTCCTCCAAAGAGCGGCACAACTCTCGTGCTGCTCTCCCTCTACTCCAGGGGCCGGAGGAGGCAGAGTTCAAAGACACTCTGCCCAGCACCTCCGCTGCCTCTTCGGCTGGTCGCGGCATGGGCCTGGCTCCCCGTGATCCAAGCCGGAAGAAAACGCTGGCCAACACCAGCGACACGACTCAAGAGGCAGACTTGTCCATGGAGTTGGACGACTCGGCTGCTCCTGCCTCTGACCCGGATAGCATGCAGTGGCAGACGCAGACCCGTGCAGGGAAGAACAAAAAACCGGTTACTGTGCCGAAGTAATCCAAGAGGTCTCTCTCCCAAGTTTTAATCTTTTTACTACCGAGTTTTATTGATTTACACTTTCCGATATAAACAAATTTTATAAATGTCAAAAGTAAATTTTATGCAATGGAATTGTCGCGGCCTTTTAAGAAATATTGATGATATAAATCACTTCATGGATGAGCTTCGGCCGATAGCTCATGTTCAGGCACGTAGCCAGGGGGGCGGCCCAAGGGGCCCGCCCCCCCCCCCCCCCCGAAATCTTCCATTTTGCTGGGGCCTCCTCTCCCCCCTCCCCCTCATACAGAGTTTTGTCATGAGCGCTCCCCCCCCCTCCCCCCGAAACAAAATCCTGGCTACGTGACTGCTCTTGCTCTTCAGGAAACTCATCTTCATGATCGCTCTCCTCATATTTTAAGACGTCACCGGGTCTTTAATAAAGACCGTCTTAGTGATACTCCCTCTGGTGGCGTGGCAGTGGTTGTACAAGGTGAGGTCGCCTGCTCTGAGGTCCCGCTCTGCACACTACTTGAAACCGTGGCACTGCGCCTTCTTTTAGACCGCCTCATAACTGTAGTATCACTTTATGTACCACCTAACACTCCATTAAATCTTAGTGAATTGCAGGGTCTTGTAGGTCAGCTCCCACAACCCTTTATGATTCTAGGCGATTTTAACGCCCATCATTTCCTATGGGGTGGTATTCGTCAAGACTCTCGTGGAGGTGTAGTTGAACGTTTTTTATTGGCATATGGGCTATGCCTTCTGAATGGGAGAGAGCCAACATTTTTCAGTGCACCTCACACCACATTTACATCCATATATCTGTCGATTTCATCCCCCTCATTGTTTCCTTACTTTACATGGAATGTTCTCAACAACCCTTTTGGCAGTGATCACTTTCCGATTGTTTTAGAGAGCGTTGTTCAGTTGCTCTCACTTTTAAAACGTATCCCTAGGTGGAAGTTAGATAAAGCTGACTGGTCACTTTTTGAGTTACATTCCACATTGGACCCTTCTCTGTTTTCTTCTATGTCACCTGTAGATGCTGCACTGTATATTACTGAGCAGGTACTAAATGCTACTGAGGTGTCTATTCCACGAACCTCTGGTAATGTGCCAAAAAAAATGCAAACCATGGTGGAACAAGGAGTGTGCCACAACCTTAGCGGATCAAAACAGGGCTTGGGGCAAACTTCGCAGATATCCCACATCATGTAATCTCGCAGAGTTCAGGCAGCGGAAGCTAAAGCCCGTTGGACCAGGAAGCAGTCAAAATGGAAATCCTGGATGAAGTATGTTTCTTCTATAATATAGTTTTGTGCCAGCCAAGGAGGTTTGGGATAGATACAGGAGAAGAAATGGAGACTATAGGTGCTTTTCAATTCCTACTTTTGATGCCCCTTCTTCATCTTTAGTTGATATCGGCAACATCCTTGGTGAACATTTTTATAACACATCCAGCTCGGCAAACTACAGTGATTCGTTCTGTAGATTTAAGTCTTGTGCAGAGCGACAAAATATCTCCATGTCTGGAGGAGACTCTGAGCCTTATTACCAGCCTTTTATGCAGTGTGAGCTTGAAATGGCACTTGACATAACGAGGGTTCCTGCTCCAGGGCGCACCGCAGTTCATTATGAAATGCTTCGTCGCCTTTCTCCTCAGTCCCTGAAAAGTCTTCTCTTGTTCTTCAATTTATTGTGGGAAAAAGCCTGCTTTCCCCATGCCTGGAAGCATGCTCATGTCATCCCGCTCCTAAAGCCGCAGAAAGACCCTTCACTACCATCAAGTTACCGTCCCATTGCTCTGACGAGCTGTGTTGGGAAAACATTTGAAAGGCTTATAAATAGGCGGTTAGTATGCATATTAGAAAGGCAAAAGGTCCTTGACAAAAATCAGTGCGGGTTTCGCCGAGGTCGATCTACTCTCGATAATTTGGTTCGCCTGGAAACCATTATACGCGAGGCATTTGTGAACAAGCAGCACTGTGTTGCAGTGTTTTTTTTACTTAGACAAGGCGTGTGATACCACCTGGAGATAAAGCATCCTGAAAGACTTGTATGCTTGCAATATCCGTAATAGGATGTTGCAATTTCCTATTCTCTTTATGCTGACGATATACAGATCTCCTCATCTTCTTGCAATCTTTCTAGTTGTGAGCGGCAGTTATAACTGGCTATAAACAAACTTTGTAAGTGGGCAGACGAAAATGGTTTCAAGTTCTCTGTTGCAAAGACAGTTTTTCCCTACGTCGCGGGCTCTCCTTAGACCCAGCTTTGGAACTAAACGGTACTCTAATTCCTGTTAGGAACGAGCACAGGTTTTTTGGTGTCATATTTGACAAAAAACTTACCTTTATTCCCCACCTGAAATTTCTCAAGGAAACTTGCCTTCGTTCCACAAACCTTCTGAAAGTTTTGGCTCATAAATCATGGGGGTCGTATCGGAAATGTCTGTTGCATTTGTACACCGCGCTTGTGCGATCTCGTCTTGATTATGGCGCCATGGTGTAAGGATCAGCTCGCCCATCTGCTCTCAAGATGTTGGATCCTGTACATCATCTTGGCTTGCGGTTGGCAACAGTTGCTTTTCGGACATCGCCTGTACTTAGTTTGTATGCGGAATCAAATGAGATGTCGCTGTGTAAAAGACGTCAATACCTCAGCCTAACCTACGCGTCTAGGATCCCAGCAAACCCTGATCACCCAACGTATCATTCCGTACAAAGGTCTCAATTCTACCGTCTCTTTGAAAATAAGCCAAGCATCGTCAGACCGTTAAGTTTTCGTATAGAGCAATTTTGTTCCCCACTTCAACTTCGTCTGAACGAACTTAACCTAATTCAGAACACAGTCTGCGTGGCGCCCTGGAATGTGGTGCGTGTTTTTTGTGACTGGACTTTCACTAAGTTTAATAAGAATAGCATATCAGCTCTTGTGATTCAGCAGGAATTCCTTGACCTGGAAGATAAATATAAAGATTATGCTCACTTTTACACGGACGGTGCCAAGACTTCATCGTTTGTCGGGTGTGCCGTGCATTAAGGTCGTTTTGTAAAAGTTAAACGTCTAGAGGAATTTGCGAGTATATTTACTGCTGAAATCTATGCTGTGTCTTTTGCATTGGATTATATTCTGAAGACCAAAAATAGACGGGCCGTAATATTTGCGGGCTCTCAAAGTGCCATTACTGCAATTTGCTCTCTAAAAGCCAGTAAGAATATGCTTGTGGAACAAGTGCGAAGTAAACTTAACGGAGCTTTACGTAAAGGTCACAATATAAAATTCTGCTGGGTTCCGTGTCATGTGGGAATAAAGGGTAATGAGGAGGCAGACAGGCTCGCTGTATCTTCAGGTAACTGCTCTCGATATCAAGCTCGCTTGCCTTATCAGGATATCAAGTCATTAATTAAGTCGTCACTTTTTCGTCTATGGCATGCAGAGTGGGCCATGGAGTCTAATAACAAGCTCCATGTAAGCAAACTAGTCCTTGGGTCTTGGGAGAGCTCCTCACTTAAGAACCGCTTTCACGAAGTTGTATTGTGCCGGCTTCGAATCGGGCACTCCTTCCTTACACACAGATATCTCCTTTATGGGGGGTCCACCAGTTTGTGAGCACTGTGGAGACAGTCTTACTATTCTTCATATTTTGTGGATCTGCCCGGAATTCGACACTGAACGACGCGCTCATTTTCCTGAGGTTTTTAGATTTTGTGTTCCATTTCATCCCGCTCTTTTGCTGGGAAAGCACCCTCTCGTTCCTCTTGATCGAGTTTTATCATATATTACTTAGTACTGGCCTTATACACCAGATCTAGTCCCAGTTGTTTTCAGGTTCATCTTTTTGTAATGAGGTAACCTTAGCAGTTTCATTAGTTAATTTAGTCTGGCGCAGTATGGCCTCCGTTGCTGTTGCGCCAAAAAACCCGCAAACAACAACAACAACTCTCAAGCGCAAGTGCTACTCAGATCTGACCACATTTGCAACAACAAATGGATCTCGGCAACTCGTAGGGACCGTGGGCGCGGACATGACAGACTCCATGGAACAAATTCCGAGTAAGCAACACCACACACAGCCATCTGTGTCTGCACCTGATAGAAGAAAGTGTGCTTCCTTTTTAGGTGCAGGTTACCGTCGATATCCTCCAGGCAGAAGTGGAGTCATTTACTGCCCGCTGTATCGTGTGCGGGAGCCGGAACCCGTAGTGACGTCAGCGCTCCCTCCGTACGGGTGGTGACGTAATTACGGCTTCCGGCTCCCGGATTGAAGAGTTAAAAAATTTTCAACTTTCTCCTTCGCGGGTCGTGACGTAGGTTTCCGTATTTTCTCCGCGACCAGTCAGCGCGGCGCACTTCCCTCCTTGCCACCGGCGTTCACGTGGTTCCGCGTGCGAATGCCTCAGTCGCTCCGTGCTTGCTTGCAAGAAGAGCTCCGGCGATGGGGGGAGAAACTTCCCGCCCGTCTCCGACGCGACTTGAGGAAAGCAGCTCAAGCTGCTAAGAAGAGTGCCGCTGCGTTTGACGTACCCGAGAAAGCCTATTAGTTAGCTAGTTCAGCGGTACCCCTGGATCTACGACAGGTATCGTAGCGACCACAAGGACCGGGACAAGTGAAAGAGCTCGATACTGCTTTTAATAATTTATTGACACTGTTTCGGAGACACAGGAGGTGGTTGCAACCCAATGAAACGGCATCTTCAATGCAAATATGAGTGGCCTTTAGAAAGGCCGTTTGTAGAGGCAAGCAGTGGTTGACTTGCTGGCTGCAAAGAGACCGGAAAGGCAGTGGGATGTTATTAATAAGCAAATGTGCTAAGCTTCCAGCTTTGAGGGCATGCTTGTTCACTACAATTGTAATGAAGCAACTCATTTGTTCATTTTCTTTTTTTTATATACACAATGTTTTACCAGTTTCGGGCACTCTGCGACCGACAAAATCTCCTCCCCCTTGAAACAAACTCCTGGCTACGTTTAACGAGAAAAGAGTCAAAGTACAGGCTAGCTGGTGGAAGTCAACCATTTCGTCGTTTACCCTGAGACTGGGGGGGTTTTCGTCTGTTTTTCTGTTACTTCTGTCTGTCTGTTTTTTCTGTTACTTCTGCTCTTCAAAAAATCCCCCAGTCTCAGGGTAAACGACGAAATGGTTGATCCTGGCTACGTGCCTAGCTGCAACCATTGTGCGTGCGAGCTACATCCGACACTTAAAAGGTTAAAAAGGTCAACGACACTGGTGCACGCTGTAGACCAGTTTTTAGGCAGTACTGTACGACCGCTAGCCTAGGGTCTTTAACACCCGTCACGCAGTAGTGAAACACGAACGTCTGCTGGTACGATGCTCATCCAGATCGAAACGGGCAGGGGTGGGGATTGAACCCAAGATCCCTGGGTTCTGCAGCGCGAGCTTTCAAGCAGAATTCACTTATAAGCAGCTTGTAAGCACATATCCTAGCTAGCACAAAGGACAAGGAAGCACAACGGGCTTCCCCCATACATGCACTCAATGGAGCACAACACCGTGACCAGATTTAGTGGACCGAAAGAGTGTGTCGTACGAGCTGCACATGTGCATGCCATTGCTATTTTTTTATAGCACAGACGAAATAAAATTTGACAAGCATGTGACTGTTACGAAAGCTGCTCTCGTGATCCTGCCGCGTTAAAGATGATATAAACGTGCAGTTCACACTGAAAGAATAAAAACACAGAAAATACACAAGGGACAGACACACACAGTTTTTTCAACGAGCAACTACATTTAAATGATGCCCATTACACTATGATGAACCACCTTGGATACGGAGAAAATTAAGTGAAGACTGAAATACTAGAAGGTACTAGAAAAAGGTAAAGAAAAAGGTAAAGCTGGCGGAATTTAACTTCCTGAAAAGGAAGAAGAAGAAACGGGAGATATTTTCTATGACAATTCCGGCGCTAGGAAATCCATCTCTGCTGTCGATAACGACAGTGAGGTCTCGGAAACATTGTCTGTGGCAGTTTTGATCTTAAAGGCTTCGATGATTTCTCGCCCATACTTGTCTTTGTGTGAGCCTAGCACAGTAGTGTTTGCATAGCTAGGAGAGCAATCTTGGCAGGTGCGGGCGTGGACAACAATCGGATGGTAGGAGTCGGATGACGCCTTGTTGGTTTCGAGAAAGTGTTCTCTAAGGCATCGTCCCGTCTGGCCAATATATTGACTGCCACAACTGAGCGGAATAGAATAAATTGGCTTCTCTTGGCATTTGACGTATTTGTTGACGTGTTTGATGGTGCATTCTGGTGGACGACTTTCGTTATTTACCCTTTGGCACATTTGTTTTAGCTTCATCCGACATGTGAATACTACCTTCGTGTCGAAGCGGGCAGCGAGACTCTTCAGGCGGTGGGAAGTATTATGCACATATGGAATACAAGCCGGGCGTGTGTGGCTGCGTCCATTGTTGTTAGATGATCGGCGGTTGGGCCCTGTAATGAGATGCTGAAGGGTAGTACGGAGGAGGTCTGCTGGATACCCGGCTCGGAGAAGCCGGTCATGCTGACGTTGGACGCTTGTTGATGAGAGATGGGGACAGGATTTTGAACGAGAAGAGGCAAACAGGGTTCGAATAATTCCAAGCTTTACCAATTTAGAGTGGTTGCTGCAGAAAGGGAACGATATAATATATAAATAGATATAAACATGCTTTCACTGCGGGAGCGTACGCTCCAGGGCCGGTTTTCTCGAAGCGATGGTGAACCCATTTTGGTAAACCATCGTGCCTAGGAAGGAAAAAGTACCTAGGTACTGTAATAAATGGCTGGATATAGAATATAACAATAATTATTTTTGATTGGGCAGTAAGATGCGCCATCTATCGGTAAAACAAGCCAGTCATTTTGTTTATCCTCTTTTTCCGCTGGTTGTTATCGATCTAGTATGGTGTTTTAAGTAAAAATATAGTAATGTTGTACTTGAAGACCAATTTATTTGCTTCAGATGGTACGAAGAAATTTTAGCTACTATGCTAAAGTTTGCCGACGAATATTCGAAAACGTAAGAAACATTTCCTTCAATATGTTTCGCCATAAACAGCGCATAACTTTCCCGTGTGCCTTCCAGTCTGGCAACGCCGGTGCTGTAGTATCGTTTTTGTTCCTTGCGATGCACGTTTCTGCGATTCCTGCTGATCTCAACTGTTTGCCCCCTTTTCCTTTTGCCCAACCGATCCACCGGTGACGAGAAGCAACGCTTCTCCTCACCGTTGAATTGCTGGTCACCGGGGATATGTGGAAACCTCGATGCTGTCGGCATACTGTCGGCGCACTGCGAACAAAAAAAAAAAAAAAAAAAACAGTACAATGTCCCAGCTGTTTACCCGGAACGAAGACTTTATTGAGGATAACTCCCTTTCTTCGCAAAGCAATCGCTGCTCACGAGTTGGCGTGCATAGTGTAACAAATTAAACGCGTCAGTATAAATTTATACCAACACTCGTTCGCAAAACATTTTTTTACTCACAATAAAAACATTTGCAAGGCTTATGTACCGTCATATGTCTTGGATCCCGGACTGCTGAAGAGTGATGCGTTCGCGGGATGCTGCCGTCGGTTAGTTTAGTAGTCCCTCTGAATTACCGCTTTGCTTGACGTGCTAATAGGTTGATGGTGCGTCATTGATATAACAGCCGGATCGAAATGAATGCTCAGCAGAACCAAGAAGAACTATTAGCCCTCGTTAAGCGACGTCGCGGCCATTTTGCTTGTAAGTACTGGGGTGCTATGTTGCGCTTTTTGCACTCCCAGGAGACTTGGAAGAGGGAAGTGACGTCAACGACACAGCAAACGCAGATTGGATGTTGACAGAAGAAAACGAAATCAACACCCAATCTGCGTTTGCTGTGTCGTTGACGTCACTTCCCTCTCCCTAGTCTCCTGGGAGTGCAAAAAGCGCAACATAGCCCCCCTGCTCCTCCCTCGGCGCCCCTGCTCTGCCAGTCAGGTGACCTTGAATTCCCTCTTCTAGGGACAATAGTTAACTTTAACCCACGGTTCGCGTTCGAGAAAACGGGCCCAGGTGAGTATTCCTGCGAGCGACGCGCGTCCCATGTGGAACACCACTTGATATATAACATGAAAATAATCCAAAATAAAAAGCAGCACACCCTACCTGGCTCGTGACATTCGGAAGCACTCAAAGAATTCCCGGCCGTCGGGGTCTTCGAACATCTGTCTCACGATGGTATTTTTTTTCCGAGGCTTCAGGAGCTCGCGGACGGCATTTCGCTTCTTCTTTTTCTTCACGCTCCGTAGTACTGCTCACACGCAGCCGCGAAAGTAGTCAGCCGACGCCAGTTGATAGTTCTTGCATTTGTTCCGCACCTCACTACACAAAGGTTCATAAGTGAGGCAATTCGAGCTTCGTAGCCGGGATCCTGCTGAGACGACGCCATCACGAAACAAAGCGAGAGACACTCTAGACGGAGCGCGCCGCGCGCGCCCGGGCTGCCCGGGCGAGGACCCGGCTTGACGACAGCCGCTGATTGGTTGCCCGGGGAGCCGCCGTGACGTCAGCTCCCGTATACGGGGACTTGACGGGGACCCGTGCCGCGCGCCGTTCAAATCAAACCGTGACGTCAGCTCCCGTAAACGGGAGCCGGAAGTGATTACGTCAGTACGGGTTCCGGCTCCCGGGTTCCGTACTCCGAGTCTGTAACTCCATTGCTGCAGCATGCACAGCAAAAAAGACTTTCAGGACTGGCAGCGATGTAGGGGTTTCTTCGTGCTCAAATAAACCCCCGCTTTGCGATGTGTGAAGTCGGTGCGATTTTTTAACATGACATCGACATAGCTGGCAACTGCATCATTCTCGTGCTCGAGATCCCATGCTGTAGCTGAACTCGTGAAGGTATTCTGTTCAAGATAGCAGATTTCTTTCAAAAGGCTTATTGAAGGCAGGGTCACACTAGTTGAACAGACACTTTTCATTGCTGATGCAGTAATACTACCTGCACGATATGAATACCACTTTGCACATTTTGACTGTCCCCATTTTACTTTTTTCTACATTCGCTACCATTTCTTCACTGATGACAAGTTCGGCCAGCACCTTGTCTGCACGGGAAACGAGAGCTGCAGCAAGTCCTCCGACCGTGCTTCTGCACTTAACAAGTTGCAAAGAAGGCTTGGTTCTCCCCTACAATGTGGGTCGAACCTACCACTGTACTGCGGGTGGATCATGAAGAGTGCAGCTACAGCTCCAGCATCTGAAAGTCTGGAATGGAAGATTTTAAGCTCTTCCTCTGTTGGAGCAGGTGGCACAACTGGGTGCGATGGTGGCACGACTTCAGCATTCAGCCTCTGGTAAATATCCATTTGTTTTTTTTAGAATATGAAAAGTCAATGTCCCGAAGCCTTTTCTACTGCGTCCCAGGGCTGTGTGGAGGAAGCGAGACGTTTTTCTTTTCGTGCACGTTCTTGAGTTTCTGAGACGCACTGCTGTCTGGAGATCGAACAGTGTTGGCCCAATGTGCGAGCAGACTTCGCCTGCTTGTTCCATGCAGGTGCAGTGCGCTGTGATGACGCTTCCGTCAGTGTCGGCCAGCAACCAGGCCTTCAGTGGTGCCTCTCGCAGCCGTTAGGAGCGGCTGATTTAAGAATGAAGTGACACATTAGAAGCTTGTTACGCATGTAAGGCTTCGATAAACTGAATTTACATTGGGTTTATGTCTTTACTGCGAATGTGTCAGTTTCCGTTCACAATTACATTTCTTGCAATTAACAAACGCTTGCTCTCAAGCGCAAGTGCAACTCAGATCTGACCACATTTGCAACAACCAATGGATCTCGTTGACTCGTAGGGACCGTGGGCCGTGTGTTAACGACACAATTTTACAGCACAGGAACCAATATTATAATTTGTTGCGATCAAATAAACACAGTCGCACTTAAGCAGGCAGATTAAGGAACAATGGTCAACCTACCTCGCTCAGAACGACGATACGCTTGGATGGTAGCTGCATCGTTATGAGGCCCTTCAGCCATCCGCTTGTAAAGTAATTCTGGGCCCCTAAGGACGTGTAGGCCTTCATCTGTAGCAGGGATATGTAGTTGTCGATAAAACCAGATAGTTGTGGCTGGAAGGAAGTCCGCATCTGATGTCGCATTCGTTCCCACGCGTAGTGTGCAGGGATCGACGCCGTCGCACATAACAATGATATTAAATTAGCTCGGTTATGGAACTGCCCGTAGGCAGTGCTTGCACGAGCCCAGTACCCCCCCCCCCCCCCCACCACTCACCACGACTCGCCTTTCACTGTTCGACGCGCCGGACGGCACCTATGCTGGCTGCAGTGTATTCTATAGAATACGCACGTTTCGAAGCACAGTCTCTAGATGGCGTTCCAGCTCTGTTTTATGGAACACACCGTTATGAAACGAAAATCTTGATGGCACTTCAAACGACGGGACGCGGGCTGGAGTGAGTGAGGGGGGGGGGGGGTATTTCTTTTGCAGAAGTTCCACAACTGAAGTAATCTACTAATGTTGGCACCAAGGAGGTTATCATATAACTTCCGGAGTGTAGGTGGCGCCCTGTAACTGACTCCAAAAACGCCGTCCGTTGCCATCTTACTCAGGGCAAAAAACGGATTGAGGCACTCTTTGGCATAGTACGACCAAGGAGGTTTCTGATGTGCTGTCTGGTGTTTCATGTGCGACGTTTCGCTGCAAAGCAACTGCAGCTGTTCCCTTAGGCGATGGTGGGCTCCTGCGTCGCTTTTGGCTGTGTAAATCGCGTGTAAATGCCAGGAATTACTTCGCATCAATAAGTATTGAGCAAGCACGTAGTAACCAATCTCGCTCGCTCGCTATCGCTTACTGCTGTATGGGAGTAGGCTCACGGGAGAAAGCGCGATGATTTTGTGCATTTGAACAGCAAAATAGCCTTAAGCATGTTTGCACGTCGCAGGTTTCCCAAAGACAGCACTCGACGATCTGCATGGGAGCGTGCTGTTCGGCGGGGGGATGGTTGGTCGCCTAAGAATACTGACGTTCTGTGTTCAGTATACCTCGAAGCAAGGGCGGATCCAGAGGATCCCCCAGGGGGAGGGGGGTCCAGGATAAAAAAAAAAGAGGGAGCGGGGGGGGGGAGGGAACACTTGCTGCCCACCTCATTGTGTTTTGGATCTTTGTCTAAACACGCGCATAAATAGGTAGAGAGAGGTCTTTCCACCTCAGCGACACAGAGTGTCGCAATGCAAGACGCGATTGCAATATTTCCCGCTTCGAAGCAAGGAATACCGGATTCTTGATTTAAAGGGGCTGTGGAACAATTTCAGTGCTTTGCTTAGATAATTTGGGAGTTGGTGTCTCGACCTTTCGGAAGTAAAGAACAAAAACCCGCTTTCGCCTGCATGTCCTAGTTTTTATTTTAAAAATAGACAAAGATTGAGGTTTTCAACACCCCTCAACTCCCCCACCATCTTCCCCGCAGGGGGCACCTGTGAACCGCAGGTGTTTGGAGAGTGGCGTCTCCACGGGCCCCGAGCCATGCGGGTTCGCCCGCCCACGTCTGGCTGTGCGTGGCTTTCCCGTGTCTGGGGAAAAGGGAATCCTGGTGGTTGAGCCGAGCCCGGGGCAGGTTTGGACCCTTCGGGGCCCCCCGGGTGAGGCAATACACCACTTCGGCCCCCGCTTCTCATAGACGGGAGTCCTGGTAAGGCCCGGCCAGGATGATTCAGTCTAGTCGCCAGTTCTTCTACTATCCCTTCCGATCTCTCACTTTTACCTTTCCCGTTTCCTTTACTTCTCTCTCACTTATCTCACTCCTTTTTCACCCCTCTTTGGCAGCAAGGGCTAACCTTGGGTGGCAATGGACCTCTGTCTTGACCCACACTTGGGTATAGTTTCCCGGCAGCACCGTTAGCGTAACGTCTCCAGCCAAGCCCTTCTTGTTATGGTGCGTTACCTAACCCCTTGTTGGGCTCGGTGGTGGGCGGTGCACCGCGGATTCTGAACACTCTTTGCCCTCCTATGGCGCCCCACCCCTCTAAACCCTGTTCAGGGCAAGCCTTTAAAAGGCGTTGTCTTGAACCCAAGACCACTGACAAAGATCCTGAAATCGAAACATTTACAAAGTTTTTCATTGTTCATTCGCTCGATGAACATAAACCCGTTGCAAAGCAGTCGCCTTTTGTTGTTGCCAAGGTACTGGAAAACCTTGTCGGGTTCTCCTACAAGGCTAAAAAGCAGCACTCCGGAGACCTCTTAGTGGAGGTAACCACCAAAAAACAAAGTGAAGCGATCCTGAAGTTGACTAGTTTTCTTGATGTCAAAGTGTCAGTTAGCCCTCACCGCACGCTCAACACCATCCGTGGGGTCCTCTCCGAGAACGACTTCTTGCACACTAGTGAGGAAGAACTCCTCGAGGGACTCCAAGGTGTTGGTGTTGTTGCTGTTAAGCGCATTATATTCCGAAAAAATGGTGAGGAAATCCCTTCCAAACATGTCATTCTTACATTTGAACGACACACACTGCCAGAAACGATCAATGCAGGATACCTTAATTGCCGCATCCGCCCCTATGTCCCCAACCCCCAGCGGTGCTTCCGTTGCCAGCGCTTTCGCCACGGATCGCGCAGCTGTCGAGGGAGAGAGACTTGCGCAAAGTGTGGCAGCCACGACCATCTAGCAGACATCTGTGAAGATGCCATTTCCTGCGCCAACTGCAAGGGTCCTCACCCTGCCTACTCTCGCTCTTGCCCCTTGTGGCGACAAGAGAAAGAAATCCTTACTCTGAGAGCCAAAAAAAAACATATCGTATCCCGAGGCAAAACAAAGATTCTCTTTTCTTTCTAAAGGCACATACTCCGACGCGGTGCGCAGGGGCCCTCCACCGCGAACGGAATCGAAGGCCACCCAGGTCTCGCCTGAAGCACTGGCAGTGGCCCTTCGGGCCCCCGCCCCCCCGCAGGGGCAGCAGCTCTCCCCACCTTCTGGAGGGAGCACGCTAGCTGCCCACAAGTCTAAGGACAGGCAGGCAATGCCATTGCTAGTCCTTACTTCGGCGCCTTTCCCCGGTGAGAAGGAGCGACACTCTCGCCCCAACTCACTGGAGAGGGCCTCCTCCAAAGAGCGGCACAACTCCCGTGCTGCTCCCCTAGTACCCAAGGGGTCGGAGCAGGCAGAGTGTAAAGACGCTCTGCCCAGCACCTCCGCTGCCTCCTCGGCTGGTCGCGTCCGGGGCCTGGCTCCCCGTGATCCAAGTCGAAAGAAAACGCTGGCCAACACCAGCGACACAACTCAAGAGGTAGACTTGTCCATGGAGTTAGACGATTCGGCTGCTCCTGCTTCTGACCCGGATAGTATGGAGTGGCAGACGCAGACTCGTGCAGGGAAGAACAAAAAACCGGTTACTGCGCCGAGGTAATCCAAGTGGTCTCTCTCCTGAGTTTTAACCTTTTAACTACCAAGTTTTATTAATTTACATTTTCCGATATATACAAATTTTGTAAATGACAAAAGTAAATTTTATGCAATGGAACTGTCGCGGACTTTTAAGAAATATTGATGATGTAAATCATTTCATGGATGAGCTTCGGCCGATAGCTGTTCCTCTTCAGGAATCTCCTCTTTATGACCGCTCTCCTCATATTTTAAGACGTCACCGAGTCTTTAGAAAAGACCGTCTTAGTGACACTCCCTCTGGTGGCGTGGCAGTGGTTGTGCAGGGTGGGGTTGCCTGCTCTGAGGTCCCACTCTGCACACCACTTGAAGCCGTGGCAGCTGCGCCTTCTTTTAGACCGCCTCATAACTGTAGTATCACTTTATTTACCACCTAACACTCCATTACATCTTAGTGAATTGCAGGGTCTTGTAGGTCAACTCCCACAACCCTTTATGATTCTAGGCGATTTTAATGCCCATCACCCCCTATGGGGTAGTATTCGTCAAGACACTCGTGGAGGTGTAGTTGAACGTTTTTTATTGGCATCTGGGCTATGCCTTCTTAATGGGAGAGAGCCAACATTTTTCAGTGCAGCTCACACCACATTTACATCCATAGATCTGTCGATCTCATCCCCCTCATTGTTTCCTTGCTTTACATGGAATGTTCTCAACAACCCTTTTGGCAGTGATCACTTTCCGATTGTTTTAGAGAGCGTTGTTCAGCTGCCCTCACTTTTTAAACGTATCCCTAGGAGGAAGTTAGATAAAGCTGACTGGTCACTTTTTGGGTTACATTCCACCTTGGACCCTTCTCTGCTTTCTTCTATGCCACCCGAAGATGCTACACTGTATATTACTGAGCAGATACTAAATGCTGCTGAGGTGTCTATTCCACGAACCTCTGGTAATGTGCCAAAAAAATGCAAACCATGGTGGAACAAGGAGTGTGCCACAACCTTAGCGGTTCAAAACAGGGCTTGGGGCAAACTTCGCAGATATCCCACATCATGTAATCTCGCAGAGTTCAGGCAGCGGAAAGCTAAAGCCCGTTGGACCAGGAAGCAGTCGAAATGGAAATCCTGGATGAAGTATGTTTCTTCTATAAATAGTTTTGTGCCTGCCAAGGAGGTTTGGGATAGATACAGGAAAATAAATGGAGATTACAGGTGCTTTGCAATCCCTACTTTTGATGCCCCTTCCTCATCTTTAGTTGACATCGGCAACATCCTTGGTGAACATTTTTATAACACATCCTGCTCGGCAAACTACAGTGATTCGTTCAGTAGATTTAAATCTCGTGCAGAGCGACAAAACATCCCCATATCTGGAGGAGACCCTGAGCCTTATAACCAGCCTTTTACACTGTGTGAACTTGAAATGGCACTTGACATAACGAGGGTTTCTGCTCCAGTGCCCGACGCAGTTCATTATGAAATGCTTCGTCGCCTTTCTCCTGAGTCCTTGAAAAGTCTTCTCTTGTTTTTCAATTTATTGTGGGAAAAAGCCTGCTTTCCCCATGACTGGAAGCATGCACATGTAATCCCGCTCCTAAAGCCACAGAAAGACCCTTCACTACCATCAAGTTACCGTCCCATTGCTCTGACGAGCTGTGTCGGGAAAACATTTGAAAGACTTATAAACAGGCGGTTAGTATACATATTAGAAAGCCAAAAGGTTCTTGACAAAAATCAGTGCTGGTTTCGCCGAGGTCGATCTACTCTCGATAATTTGCTTCGCCTGGAAACCGTTATACGCGAGGCATTTGTGAACAAGCAGCACTGTGTTGCAGTGTTTTTTTACATATGGTGAATTCCACTCGTAGATCTGAAGCGCTTTCCAAAATCCGCGAGGGAGGCAAAATTCCGCTCCGTGGGACCCGCTCCGTATCGACGAGGGGAAGATAAACTTGCATTTTTGGAGCGACCTCCCCCACACCCCTCCCCACCCCTTCTCCTTCCGCCGTTCAAAATGGCCGCTGCTCGAACTTGACCAGCCCACCAACGCCTTAGCCGGCTGATCTTTCCGACGAGCAGTGACGACTGCCACTGCTTAGCTGCAGAAGTAACACGCGACACAGGCCGGGCGGAATTATACGTGCCACGGCGCCCATGTCACAAATAGCGAAGACGTCCGCGTTCGGCACCGTCACATACCTTTCGGCCGCCTCGAAGCGGCGGGGCACGGACAGCGATTGCCAGCGGTGGAGTTCAGATTGCTAGTACGACTTTAATAAACACAGAGGTAGCAAACCATCGCTTGCAAGGTCGTTACCTAACCACTTATTGCTTTATTTCACGGGAAAACGCCGATGGAATGCAGTGTAAAAAAGTAAACAATCACTGGCTGCAGAATGAATAGGCCTAACCTTGCGTCTGCCTCCGGCTTTTCTGTCGTTCTTCCTCGGTGATCACAGATGTCAGCGCTTACGATTTGCCACGCTCCACATTCCCGGCTTTTTATCCCTGATCTGCGCGAGGTAGAAGCGTTCGAGCCGTCACAGTCCAGAGTAAACAGCCGACGCACCCGAACAGATCCAACTCCACGACCCGACCGTGCGGCGTGGCCCGACCGGCCCGCCGATCTCTCCAACCTCGCCGCGCATGCGCACCGCCGATTTAGACGGAAATCACGTGGGCCGCTCTGTCAATTTCCGGAGAGATCTGTGAAATCCCGCAGAGCAAGTTCGGCGGAGTTTGGGGCGCTCCGTGGAGCGGGCGCTGCCAGAGATCTACGAGCGGAAGATGACCAACTTGAGCCAGATCTGCGAGCGGAATATGCGCGCTCCAAATGGAGCGCTTTTGGAGCGCTCGAGATCTGCGAGCGGAATTCACCTTTAGACAAGGCGTATGATACCACTTGGAGATATGGTATCCTGAAAGACTTGTATGCTTGTAATATCCGTGGTAGGATGTTGCAATGCATTACGAACTTTCTAACAAACAGAACCTTTCAAGTCCGGCTTGGCAGCACCCCGTCTAAACCTTTTGTTCAAGAAAACGGAGTCCCACAGGGAGGCATTTTGAGCGTCACTTTGTACTGAAAATGAATTCTCTCGCACGAATGCTACCTCGATCCATTTCCTACTCTCTTTATGCTGACGATATACAGATCTCCTCATCTTCTTGCAATCTTTCTAGTTGTGAGCGGCAGTTACAACTGGCTATAAACAAACTTTGTAAGTGGGCAGACAAAAATGGTTTCAAGTTCTCTGTTGCAAAGACAGTCTGTGTGCCTTTTTCCCTACGTCGCGGGCTTTCCTTAGACCCAGCTTTGGAACTAAGCGATACTCTGATTCCTGTTAAGAAGGAGCACAAGTTTCTTGGTGTCATATTTGACAAAAAACTTACCTTCATTCCCCACCTGAAATTTCTCAAGGAAATTTGCCTTCGTTCCACAAACCTTCTGAAAGTTTTGGCTTATAAATCATGGGGGTCGGATCGGAAATGTCTGTTGCATGTGTACACCGCGCTTGTGCGATCTCGTCTTGATTATGGCGCCGTGGTGTACGGATCAGCTCGCCCATCTGCTCTCAAGATGTTGGATCCTGTAAATCATCTTGGCTTGCGTTTGGCAACAGGTGCTTTTCGGACATCGCCTGTACTTAGTTTGTATGCGGAATCAAATGAAATGTCGCTGTGTAAAAGACGTCAATACCTCAGCTTAACCTACGCGTCTAGGATCCTAGCAAACCCTGATCACCCAACGTATCATTCCGTACAAAGATCTCAATTCCACCGTCTCTTTGAAAATAAGCCAAGCATTGTCAGACCCTTGAGTTTTCGTATAGAGCAATTTTGTTCCTCACTTCAACTTCATTGACGAACTTAACCTAATTCAGGACACAGTCTGCGTGGCGCCCTGGAATGTGGTGCGTGTTTTTTGTGACTGGACTTTCACTAAGTTTAATAAGAATAGCATATCAGCTCTTGCGATTCAGCAGGAATTCCTTGACCTAGAAGAGGAATATAAAGATTATGCTCACTTTTACACGGACGGTGCCAAGACTTCATCATTTGTCGGATGTGCCGTGCATTCAAGTCGTTTTGTAAAAGTTAAACGTCTAGAAGAATTTGCGAGTATATTTACTGCTGAAGTCTATGCTGTGTCTTTTGCATTGGATTATATACTGAAGACTCAAACTACACGGGCCGTAATATTTGTGGACACTCAAAGTGCCATTACGGCAATGTGCTCTCTAAAAGCCACTAAGAATATGCCCCGCAGGGGGCACCTGTGAAAGCAGGTGTTTGGAGAGTGGCGTCTCCACGGACCCCGAGCCCCGCAGGGGGCGCCTGCACCTTTGGTGCTTGGTGAGTAGCGTCACCACGGACCCCAGCCACGTGAGCCACCATACCCGCACGCAGGGGGCACCCACTTTAGTAGGTGCTTGGTGAGCGGCGTCACTACGAACCCCGAGCCATGTGGGTTCGCCCACCCACGTCTGGCTGTGCGTGGCGTACCCGTGTCCGGGGAAAAGGGGACCCTGGTGGTTGAGCTGAGCCCGGGGTATGTTTGGACCCTTTGGGGCTTTTGGGGCCCCTCGGGCGAGGCAATACACCGCTTCGACCCCTGCTTCTCGTAGACGGGTGTCCTGGCTTGGCCCGACCAGGATGATTCAGTCAGTCGCCTCTTCTACCCTCTTTTTCCTTCTTTCACTTTTCCTTCCACCTCTTTCTATTTTCTTCTGCACTCTCTTCCTTCCTTTTTCACCTTCTTAGGCGGCAAGGGCTAACCTTGAGTAGAAACAGGTCCTGTCCCTGCATCCACACTCGGTTATAGTGCCCGGGCAGCACTGGTAGACTATTTGTGTCAGCCAAGCCCATCTTGCTATGGCACATTACCTACCCCCTTGTTGGGCTCCGTGGTGGGCGGTGCACCCGGGCACTGAATCTCCTCCCATCTCTCATGGGTTCTAAAGCAAAACCTCCCTCTGATCGGGCCCTGAAAAGGGTCCGCACCGAAGTCGCTCTGAAAGACACGACCTCATCTCCCCCTACATTCCCCAAATTTTTGGTTATTCACTCTGAAGACGATACACCACTCTCCAAGATGTCCCCCTTTCTTGTTGCGAAAGTGCTAGAAAGTGTGGTCGGTAAGAACTTTAAAGCCAAAAAGATGCCCTCAGGTGACCTACTAGTGGAAATTGAATCCAGACAGCAGAGTACAGCACTCCTGGCATTGAACTCCGTGTCTGATCACAAAGTGACTGTTTCACCCCATCGTACACTTAATACTATTCAGGGCGTTATCTCCGAAGATGACCTGATTGAGGCCTCTGACACTGAGATACTTGAAGGGCTCTCTGACCAAGGAGTTGCAGCTGCGAGGCGCATCTCCCTGCGTCGGGACGGTCAAGAGCGGAAAACTAAACACATAGTGTTAACCTTTGAATCTACCACACTTCCTGAGGCTGTTAAGGCTGGCTATCTCCACTGCAGGGTTAGGCCCTATGTGCCTAATCCTCGAAAATGTTTAAAATGCCAGAGGCTTGGCCACGGCTCTCAGAACTGCCGTGGTAAGGCCACTTGTGCCAAGTGTGGGAAAAATGACCATTCTGCAGACTCCTGCTCCAACGAAGCCCATTGTGTCAACTGTAGTGATCCACACCCAGTGTATTCTCGCTCATGCAAGACATGGAAAGAAGAGAAAGAAGTACTTAACTTGAAGGTCAAAGAAAACCTCTCTTACCCGGAAGCGCGCCGTCGCTTTGCGTTCTTGCGCAAGGGTGGCTATGCGCAGGTGGTGCAGCGGGGACCTGCACCACTGAAGGTTGCAGTGGCAACCCAGACGTCCTTTCTGGACTATGGGAGGCCACGGCAGTCCCCCACGCCCCAGCTGAAGATTCAGCTCCCGGGGCATGTTATCTCGGCTGGACGGTCTACGGACCCTCCAAGCCAGAGTGCGAACCCTCGCGCTCCAACAGGGCAACAGCCCGGGTCTTCTCAGGCTGTTTCCCAAACTCAGAAGGGACCGGTGGCTGCCGCAGCCGTCCCTCCTCCGCGATCTCCTTCCAGGGAGAAGGGTCGACACTCTCGCCCACACTCCCTGGAGAGAGTATCATTGAAGGTGCGGCACGGCTCTCGTGCCGCACCTGCAGCGCCTGAGGGACAGGAACGGGTGGACTTGGGCGACGCTTCGCCCAGCACCTCCTCTGCCCCTTTGGCTGGGTCTGGTCGCGGACGGCGCATGGCGCCCCGTTCTTCGGACCCACAGAAACCTGCAGGAAAAGCCTCGTCTCAGGAAACTGAGGCCATGGATGAGTGTGAAGCCTCCACTCCTGCGTCTGACCAAGACGACATGGAGTGGCAGACTACTAAGAGTAAACACAAGAGCAAAAAACCGGTGATCCCACCATCGTGATGTTGTACATCCTTTATTGTCCTTCGCGGCAGAGTTGACGTTTTTACTTTTACCTGTACCTTACTACTTTTACTGATTTACTAATTTTTAACTTAGTTTTAGAATAATGGCTAAATTTACTTTTATGCAGTGGAATTGCCGCGGCCTTTTACAGAATATTGACGATGTTAACTTTTTTATGGACGACCTCCGTCCTATAGCTCTCTCTTTACAAGAGACGCACCTCAATGATCATCATGTGTCTATTTTACGTCGTCACCAAGTTTTTAGAAAAGATCGTTCCACATCAAACTCATCTGGTGGAGTAGCGGTAATCGTCCAAAGTGGAGTTGCTTGTTCTCAGATTCCTCTTTCTACACCCCTTGAGGCTGTAGCTGTACGTCTCCTCTTGGACCGCTTCATCACCATTGTCTCCATCTATATTCCACCAAATGCTCCACTGCATATTCATGATCTCCATGATTTAGTTGCTCAGCTCCCTCACCCATTTTTACTTTTAGGAGATTTTAATGCCCACCATCCCTTGTGGGGTGGCACACGCCAGGACTCGCGTGGTGGGGTCATTGAACGGTTTTTACTGTCATCAAGTCTCTGTCTTTTGAACAGCAGAGAGCCTACTTTTTTTAGCGCAGCTCACAACTCATTTACATCCATTGATCTTTCCATTTCATCTATAAACCTTGGTGTCTTGTTTCACATGGAGCGTTTTAAATAATCCGTTTGGAAGCGACCACTTTCCGGTTGCTCTGGAGAGCGTGAAATCTATTCCCAGTCTCATGAAACGGACTCCTCGTTGGAAGCTAGAGAAAGCAGACTGGGCTCTTTTTAGTCAAAAATCCAAGCTTGCTCCCTCTATGTTCTCTTCATTAACTCATGACGATGCCACAGCCTACATCACAGAGCATATAATTGGTGCTGCTCTTTGCTCCATCCCTCAAACTTCTTCGAACATCCCCAAGAAATGTAAGCCATGGTGGAATGAGGATTGTTCCACCACAAAGAATAACCAAGATAAGGCTTGGGGTGTCTTTCGTAGATACCCGACATCGGTGAACTTGATGGAATTTAAGAGACGCAGAGCTTATGCCCGCTGGACTCGGAAGCAGGCTAAAGGAAAATCTTGGAGAGGTTACTTGTCCTCCATCAGCAGCTATGTTCCAGCAAAGGAAGTATGGGACCGACTTCACAAGGTCGAGGGGAAATACCGTTGTTTTACGATCCCCCCTTTTCCCTCTTCTGGAGCGTCATTGTTAGACCAGGCAAATGTGTTGGGCACTCACTTCGCTGCTGTTTCAAGCTCCGCACATTACTCTCCAGCATTCCTGAAGCGTAAGGCAAGCATGGAAAAGACGAGGCTCTGCTTCACAGGGGGAGCGTCTGCACCTTACAATCAGCCATTTACAAGGGTTGAGCTCGAAGTGGCTCTCAACTCCCGCAAGAATTCTGCCCCCGGTCCCGATGGAATTCACTACGACATGATCCGACACTTATCTAGAGAGTCACTCAGTGCTCTTCTCACGTACTTCAATGGTCTGTGGTGTGATGCCTACTTTCCTGTTGAATGGAAGCGGACTGAAGTTATACCGCTGTTGAAACCTGGCAAGGACCCTTCCCTTCCTGCAAGTTACAGACCAGTAGCATTGTCAAGTTGTCTGGGGAAAACATTTGAAAGATTAATTAACAGGCGTCTTATTTATTTTCTCGAGCAGCATGATATCTTGGATATTAATCAGTGTGGCTGTCGGCCTGAACGCTCTACAACAGACCAGTTGGTGCGGCAGGAGAACTTTGTGCGCGAGGCATTCGTCGACAGGCAGCATTGTGTATCTGTTTTCTTTGATCTGGACAAGGCCTATGACACCACTTGGAAGTATGGCATCTTGCACGACCTTTCTATGTACGGAATACGCGGTAGAATGCTTCAGTGTATAAAGAGCTTTTTATGTAAACACACTTTTCGAGTTCGGTTGGGAACAACTTTATCAGACTGAGAGAACGGTGTTCCTCAGGGTGGAGTCCTAAGCGTCACACTCTTTGCAATAAAGATTAACTCTCTTAGTAAAGTCATTCCTCCCTCAGTATCTAACTCGCTATATGTCGATGACATTCAGATATCTGTAGCGTCATGTAATATGTCTAGCTGTGAGCGGCAGCTACAACTGGCCATAAATAAAATGTCTACATGGGCTGATGAGAATGGTTTTAGGTTCTGTCCGGAGAAAACTGTTTGTGTTCCTTTTTCTTTAAGGCGTGGCCTCTGTTTAGATCCTACACTTCCTTTAAATGGAAACAACATTGCTGTCAAAACGGAGCGCAAGTTTCTAGGAGTTACTTTCGACCGTAAACTTACCTTTGTTTCGCATCTCAAACAGCTCAAGCAAAAAACTCTGCAGGCATCGAACATACTCAAAGTTCTTTCGCACAAGTCGTGGGGCTCGGATAGAAAATGTCTCCTTCGTCTATATTCTTCTCTTATTCGATCCCGCCTTGATTATGGCTCAATTGTCTAAGCCTCTGCGAGACCGTCTGCTTTAAAAATGCTCGATCCGGTACATCACCTTGGGCTGCGTTTGGCATCTGGTGCTTTTCGCACCTCCCCTGTGGTTAGCTTGTTTGTTGACTGTCATGAAATGTCGCTTAAAAAAAGGCGACAGCTGCTTAGCCTCACCTACGCTTACAAAATTTTGTCGGACCCCAGCTCTCCCACTTATAGTTGTATTCAAAACTCTAGCAACAGAATGTTAAGTTGGGCTAGTTGGTTGTTCATGACTGGAAGGAAGCGCCGAAAGACAGGGACAAAAGAAGTAGGTAACGACGACACGTGGCGCCACGTGTCGTTGTTACCTACTTCTTATGTCCCTGTCTTTCGGCGCTTCCTTCCAGTCAAAACTCTAGGTTTTCTCGCCTTTTTAACAATAAGCCAACTGTTGTGCGGCCTTTGAGTCTTCGTGTCGAGAGTCTTCGCTCCTCCCTCAATCTGACTCGTGATTTTAACCTTTTGGATAGTTCACACCATACTGCCCCATGGAATGTCAAACCCATTTTTTGTGAATGGTGCTTCACAAAATTCAGGAAGCAAAGAGTCTCTCCTTTAATTTTACAGCAGGAATTATTTGCATTGGAGGAAAAATACAAAATTATAATCATTTTTATACTGATGGTGCAAAGTCGTCAACGTTTGTTGGTGCAGCTGTATACTCTTCTTGTTTTTCCAAAGTCGCTCGTCTGAACACTCTTGCCAGTATTTTTACTGCCGAGCTATACGGGGTCATGATGGCACTTGACTATATTATTCAGAATAAAACAAAGAAAGCTATCATCTTTGTAGATTCCCAGAGTGTTGTTAGGGCTGTGTGTTCTGTTCTATCAACAAAGAATCAGCTGACCCTAACTGTGCGTGTTAAGGTGCAGCAGGGCCTACAGGATGGGCACGATATTAGGTTTTGCTGGATTCCTAGCCATGTGGGCATTGCTGGCAACGAGGCTGCAGATAAACTGGCCGTCTCTTCGTAAAATCTCCCAGTGTCACATGCACGCATCCCCCACCAAGACTTAAAAATGCCTACAAGACTTGCAGTCTTGCGATCGTGGCAGTCTGAATGGGATTCAGAGCTGAACAATAAGCTTCACACCATCAAGCCAGACCTTGGTATTTGGGAAACATCTTTTGACAAAAATAGATTCCACGAAGTCCTCTTATGCCGCCTGAGAATCGGCCACACCTACCTCACTCATAGTTACCTACTTACTGGTGGAGAACCTCCATCCCGTGAGCGCCGCGGTGAACCTTTGTCTGTTCTTCATATTTTATTTCTTTGTCCTGGTCTTCAGCAGCAGCACAAATTATTTTTTTCTGATCTTTTCAAATATCGCATTTCATTTCACCCTGCCTTGTTACTTGGTAAGCGTCCGCTGATTTCATTCAAATGTCTTTTTAATTTTCTTGAAAATACTGGATTTTTAAACAAATTATAGAACTAGTTCCCCACAGTTTAATTCAAGTGACCCCTTTTTATTGATTCACCTTGTTTGGCGCAGTATGGCCATTGTTGCTCTTGCGCCATTAAAACCGTAAACAACAACAACACTAAGAATATGCTTGTGGAACAGGTGCGAAATAAACTTAACGGAGCTTTACGTAAAGGTCACAATATAAAATTCTGCTGGGTTCCGAGTCATGTGGGAATAAAGGGTAATGAGGAGGCAGACAGGCTCGCAGCATCTTCAGGTAACTGCTCTAAATATCATGCTAGCTTGCCCTATCAGGATATCAAATCATTAATTAAGTCATCACTTTTTAGTTTGTGGCAGACAGAGTGGGCCATGGAGACTAATAACAAGCTCCTTGTAAGCAAACCAGTCCTTGGGTGTTGGGAAAGCTCCTCACTTAAGAACCGCTTTCACGAAGTTGTATTGTGCGGGCTTCGAATCGGGCACTCCTTCCTTACACACAGATATCTCCTTTATGGGGAGGATCCACCAGTTTGTGAGCACTGTGGAGACAATCTTACTATTCTTCATATTTTGTGGATCTGCCCGGAATTCGACACTGAACGACGCACTCATTTTCCAGAGTTTTTTAGATTTTGTATTCCATTTCATCCCGCTCTTTTGCTGGGAAAGCACCCTCTCGTTCCTCTTGATCGAGTTTTATCATTTATTACTTGTACTGGCCTTATACACCAGATCTAGTCCCAGTTGTTTCCAGGATCGCCTTTTTGTAATGAGGTAACCATAGGAGTTTCATTAGTTCATTTAGTCTTGCGCAGTATGGCCTCCGTTGCTGTTGCGCCAAAAACCCCGCAAACAACAACAACCCCACCATCTTCCGAGTCACGTGCGCTGTGACGTCAATGGGGTCGCGCGACCCCATTGACGAGTCGCGCGGGGTTCCGGTGAAGCTGTCTCCCTAGAACCATCAGCGAGCGCGTGACCACGTGCTGGCGGAGCACGAATAATATGGTGAAAGGAGGAAAGGTCTCATCCAGGTCCGGCCATCTCTGTCCGGCTCTCCGTCCGCCCCCCCCCCCCCCCCCCCCCCCCCCCGGCTTCTGGCGGCTGTTCGCGGTAGCAGAGTGAGCTGACGGTTTTGTGGACCTAGGATAGATGGCGCCACTAAAACTCCGCATAATAAAAGTTTTGTCGATGATACCAGGTTTTTGACGCATTTATATTTATTTTGTAACGACAAGATTTATAGAAAACTTGCCTTTTATCGAGCAGGTATTCGCACAAATTGCTATCTTTCTACAAGACCCCCATTGACGTCATGCCGCGTGGTTCTCATGGCCGCCGCTCGCGGCTGCAGGTCGGAGAATATTCTAATTTTTGCCTTGCGATTACGCGGTGGAATCGCAACATTTCGAAGGAAGGAGGTGTTTTCTGTCCTTTATGACAAGATAACCAACGTCAAAAGAAGAAGATGCCAATTCTTTCAACCTTAAAATCGTTGCACAGCCCCTTTAACGTTGTACCCATATCGCACGACCTAAGACTATAGTTTGGGTTTTTCGGTTCACCCCGATAAACCACAAAAATTAAGCCCCAAATCGGTTTTATCGAAATCGGTCCTTGAATAAAAAAACGCCAACACTTGTGGAAAGAAAATCTTCATCTAGTTTTATTTTGGCACAAAGCACTGCCTCCGATGAACTGACCGCGAGGCTGGTTTTTGCTCTTAATCCCATTTCTCGTGTTTTTTTTTTTCGTTTTTTTTTTCTTGTTGCTACGGGGATGTTTTTCGATTATTCGGGTCACGCGAATGTTCCGCGATGATTGAGGAATAACATGCCACATTTTCTTAAACATAATCTCAGAAAAACCCCGTTTTCTCGTCCAACACCAAAAATTGTCACCAAAGAACAGATAATCTGCGGGATAAAGTAAAGTCAAGTAAAAAAGTTGTGCGTCGGCTATTATCTGACGAAACATTTTCCAAAAAACTCTACACCAGAATGCGTGATATAATAAGGCCTACGAAATAAGTTAGAATATTTTTATAAAATTATGTCCCCAGTACAGTTTTAGCCTGACTTGGTTGTTTTAACATATAATCAGAGCAACGAGCACCAAATAAGTTAAGGGCAATATATAAAAGCTTACCATTTTCGCCGCGCTGCGTGTGATATATCCGATAAGGTCGAAACGGGCAAGCAAGACATGATTGGCTCAGACACCATACAGAAACAAACTCTAATCACAAATTACGAAAATAAAATTCAATTGCTCGTTGCCATTCAGTATGGCTATAGGGCGAAGGCTTTATCACCTTCGTCTAAGCCAAACCTTATTTAAATATCCCTACGCGGAGACCTAAGAGATTGGAGTGACAGCCAATAACGTTCAGATTTTTCACAATAACGCTAGCTCCTCTCTTTTCGCTTTTATGAATGAATTCTTAGAAAAGGCAACCAAAGGTTCCACTAGGAACTGCCAATGGTAGCTCGATGGCAGCTCGCCTGGAAAGGGTGCTCGAAGGAAAGTAATGACCCTCAAAGACCAATCACCCTGAGGCACGCGGAAGGGTTTCATATTTCTGTCGTGCTTGAATCTCCGTATTTTCGACATTCTTTATTCTGTTCGGGGATGGCGATGTTTAATCCCCTCAGGTCGGCCGAAGCCCTCCGAGGACGACGGTGATGTCACAAAAAGGGAGGAAGAGGGGGGGGGGGGGGGGGGGAGGCAAGTCAATAAACTTGATAAATGAAACACTCTGAGATTAAACGAGAAACTTTGACAAGCGATAGGTCCAAGCCCGGTGCAAAGTAGAGAAAGGCGGCGACACGCAGGGATAAAAGAACAAACGAACAAGAAATTGAATAAGAAGCGATAAAAAGCCGCGCACGGGTACGCACGAAAAACTCAACGCAACACGCGTTACAAACACACTGACGAAACTTCGGGCGGCGGGGCCACGAAGAGCAACAAAACAGCACTCAATTCGCGACACAACACGAAACAACTCGCCGCTCGCGGCACAAATGCAGCCGGGAACAATGTTCGCCTACGCATAGAAAACGAAAGTTCCGAGGAAGGAAAAGCTCCACTGGTGAACCCAAAGTTCAGGGGAAAGTTTAACCGTGGTTCAAACAAAGTCCGAAGACTCACCGACGTCTTGGGTCTGACGGACGACGAAGGCTTGACTTTCCCGGAGTGGTGGACTAGTTGCTCGGCGGTTGACGCAACGCAGCCCCGCGCACACACTCACTCCCCAAAAAGGGAAAAACCGAAGCCCGTACGACTCACGGGAACAGACGACGGGAGGAACGACCAGCCAACCTGACCGGCCCTTCCGGGGGTCCACCCTTCTCCCGCCGCCTACCAGGGTCTCCGAGCTCGAGGTCGGGAGAAATCAATTCCTAATCGGACCAAGCTACCCAAGCAAAACATAAAAATAAAAAAAAATCGACGGCATCTCCACGTGGTTAATGATGTTGATTGGGCGAGGCTCTGGTGGTGCTTCTCTGCGTGGACGCTGAGCCGCAGCATGCCGAGCCTTTCGTTCGTTTTCATCCATGTCAGAAAGAGAATGTGTGTTATGGAACGTGGTTATATACGCATTTGACCGCAGCGCCCTCTCGTCTATAAACGTTGAGCCAATGCATGCAAAGTTTAACGCGATTATATACGCATTTGACCACAGCGACCTCTTCTGTATAGACGTTGAGCGGCTAGATGCAACGTTTCATTCATGACATCCCCAGCTCTTGAGTTACTACCACATCTCAGAGCCCCCTACTCGTCCCGCAGTCCTGGCCGAGTTGGCCGAGTGGTTAAGGCGATGGACTAGCAATCCATTGGGGTCTCCCCGCACAGGTTCGAATCCTGTCGACTGCGCAAACATTTTTTTATTATTTTTTGCTCTGCACGAGCACGTGAGCTCACGAGCACGAGCAAGATCGATGTGAGCACGGACGCCGGACGGACGAGGCTAGACCCTAATGGCCCCGTCACATTGAGGAAACACGGCGGAAACATCAACAAAACATGTTTCTCAACAGTCGGGAAACATGTCGGCTGTCGGCTCTGTTGCCCGACAACCCTGTCACATTGAGGAAACAGCAACACAACATGGACGACAGCGACAATGTTGTCTCGGTGTGACCGCTTTTGGCAACGGAAACCTCGGCAACTTGTGTCGGACGACACGTGTTGCCCACTTCGGTGGCTGAGCGAATTTTTTTTTCCAGCAACACGGCAACATCTATATTTTTTAGTACAGATGGTCGCACGAGAATACTTCAATAATTGGCAACTCCCCATTTCTAAGGAGCCCCATCACTATTGCAATTTGCGCATCCCTTCTTGCACTGTGTGGTTTGTCGGAGCGGTCGAGTTTATTCGATCAGTTCAGTGCTTCGCTCGAGATGCCGTCGAACCCTTCAACTGTGCCGTTCACTTCGACTGAGGAGTCGAAAATGATTACGATGGTCGAGGAACTTCGATTTTTGTGGGACGTGCGTGATGAGTGATATCACCGACGTCATCTTAAAGACAAAGGATACAGCGACGTCGCGGAAGCGTTGGGGCCCCAGTTTACAGGTATGTATGAATGATCCGGCCCGGGATTTGCTTTAGGCCGCTCCTGAAGTGAAAAACAAACTACTTCGCTAATATTTTCGCCTTCACTTGAGCAAAATATGTCTGCGCCCTGCCTTGTTGAGTGCATTTAATATCAAGCCTCGAGATCCCCTCGTGAGCGAGGGTTTTATATTTCGTTGCGACGTATTGCGCAAGCGAGTAACATTGACACTTCCGTCGCCCATGCGCTCGTGCAAGGGAAGCACGATCAAGCAGCAAGAGCAAGAGCTCGCGCTTGCGGCCTTTGCACTTAGTTCAAGTTAAGGTGACACGAAAGTATGTGTGCTTAATAGAGCTTTCACATAATTATCAATGCCACAAAGAGCGAGTGTAGTTACACGCGCTGCAAGTGCCGATGTCCGCAGCAGTGATTTTTTGGAAGCAACCATATAACTCGAATGGCATTTCGCACGCGCATTCGTCGAAGCCTTTTGTCGCAATTTACCCCGACTATTTTAGAAAAGGTGAGCGCACGGAGTGTGCATAACTCCGTTCTCTTATGCTCCTTGATGGTTGGGTAATTTCGGAAAAGGTCTATTGTTGGCTTTTTTCGAAGTAATTTCGTGGACTATACAGTATACTGTAGTCTAGTCAGAGTCTGGCAATGAACTGTTTTATTAGGTGCGGAGCATGACCTTATATACTCAGCGCGCTAGTAGCTACAGCGCCGACTGCCGGGATTATGACTGGCCCATGGCATCTTCCTCCTCTTCAGGTTGCTTGCGTTCCGAGGTTTGGTATCGCTGAGGTTTCCTCCGTAGTCGCGTACTTCTGCGCTCTGGGGTAGCCGATTGAACGTTGGTAGCTCCGGCGGTCGCATCTTCATCTGCCGGTGACGGTGCGTGTCCAACCTGGTCGTCCCCGGGAGGTGTCTGTTGACTCGAAGTACCGGCTGTTCCGCTCCCGTGGACCGACGAGGCATTTTCAACTGTATTAGTAGTCGGCAGAAGTCGCGAATACTCCCTAGTACGTCTTTTGCTCTGACCATCTTCAGTGGTGACTACGTAAGACCTGGGTGCATCTGTTGTAGCTTCGATGACCGCGGGAGTCCAGGTTCTCTGCAAACTGTCATAAACGGTTACGGGGAAACCTGGTCGCAAATCAGGAAGTTGGCGCGCTGTTCGGTCGTATGAAGCCTTCTGCTTGTCTCGAATTTCCTTCAGACGACTTGTCACTACCTCTGTTGGTACGGTTTCGGGTTCCATATGACTTGTGGTAACGGGCAACAGTGTTCTTGTTTGGCGCCCCATTAACCGCTGTACCGGCGACTTGAGGTGGGCATCTCTAGGCGTGTTGCGCCATTCTAACAGTGCTAAACAGAAGCTTACTTTGTCTCGAGAGCACTTGATTAAAATCTTCTTTGCTTCTTGGACTGCGCGTTCAGCCATTCCATTGGAACGGGGATGGTAAGGACTTCAAAATACTTGTTGGATCTGCAGGCTCGCCGAAACGTCCTTAAACGCCTTGCTGCTGAACGGCGGCCCGTTGTCGCTGCATATCCGGACGGGCAGTCCATGAGTGGACAATATTTCGGTGCAGGCAGAAATCACTGTGGCCGCTGTTGCTTGGCGAAGTTCCCTGGTTTCAAAAAGAAAAGGAGTAGTAGTCGACCACAATGAGAAACTCATGACCGTCATGATGAAAAAGGTCGACTCCTATCATTTGCCAAGGGAGGGTCAGTACGTCGTGGCTAAGCATTGGCAGCTTCACGTTTCTGGGTTTGTATTTTTGACACAGTGTGCACGAGTGTGCTAGTGATGTGATGTCACTCGTAATGTTTGGCCAATATATGACTTCCCTTGCTCTGTTTTTCATTTTTTCCTCCCCACAGTCCGCCGCGTGCAAAAGCTTCAAAACTTCATTTCTTTTTGCTTTCGGGACGATTATCTTGTTGCTTCGCAATACCAGGCCGTCTTCCACGTGAATTTCATCGCGATAGTTCCAGTATAGTTTTAGCTCATCCGGTACGTCATCCTTCGAGTCGGGCCATGATGTGCTGGCGTAGTCGCGAAGTTGCAGCATCACCGGGTCCCTTTCTGTTGCGTCTAACATGCTTTTCAGCTTGGCGTCTGAAATAGGTAAGCACGTCAATGCATTCACGTGGAATTGCTCTTCTTCGTCTTTCAAGACGATCTTGCTTGGAAAGCGCGAAAGCGCGTCCGCAATTAGCAAAGTTTTTCCTGCCTTGAACTTCACGGTTATCGGGTATCTTTGTAGAATGAGACACATTCTTTGCAGTCTGAGGGGCACTCGGAAAAGGGCTTTTTGAATATAAATTCAAGGGGTCTGTGGTCGGATTCAACAGTGACTTCGGGCTGTCCTACGATGTAGTCATGAAACTTCGTGCAGCCGTGAACTATAGCTAAAGTTTCCTTTTCAATTTGTGCGTAGTTGCGTTGTGAATCCGTGAGGGATCTTGAAGAGTACGCAACCGGGTGTCCATCTTGAAGAAGGACAGCTCCGACGCCGTGTTGGCTCGCGTCGACAGACAAAGTAGCAGGCTTGCCTGGTCTGAAGCACGCCAAAACTGGAGCTTCCATCAGCCTCTGTCGCAGGACTTTGAAACTGTTCTGATGTCGGTCCGTCCAATCCCACGCGACTTCTTTACGCAGCAGTTCTCGCAGCGGGGCTGCAATCGAAGACAGATTTGGTATGAAACGAGACACGAAGTTAACCATGCCGAGGAATATTTGCAGGGACTTGCAGTTAGTCGGGGCAGGGACTGCTAGAATGTCCTGCACGCGTTGGGGGTTAACTTGAAGACCTTCCGTGGTTATGACGTGTCCAAGGTAGCGAACCTCTTTCTGAAGAAAACGGCATTTCTTTTTGTTGAGCTTCAGGTTGGCCACTCTGCAGCGTTGCAGCAGCCTCTGCAGGTTTGCATCATGCTCTTGCTTGGTTGCTCCCCAGACCAAAATGTCATCCATGACAACGGCTACTCCTGTAAGATCTTCTAGAACAGTGTGCATTGCCCGCTGAAAAATTTCCGGAGCTGATGAAATGCCGAATGGTATCCTCAAGAACCTGTACCGTCCAAATGGTGTGCTCATAGTGCACAAGTAGGAGCTCTCGTGGTCTAAAACAATCTGCCAGAACCCAGAGGAGGCGTCAAATGTGGAAAAGTAATTCGCACCGTGCAGACCCGGAGAATTCAAGACATCTGCCAATACTGGCATCGGGTAATGTTCGCGCAATAAGGCTCTGTTTAAGTCCAACGGGTCCAGACAGATGCGGATCTTGTTGGGTTTTGTAACAAAGACCATGTTACTACTCCAATCTGTAGGTTCTGTGACTTTGGTTATTGCTTGATCCTGCTCCATGCGATCGAGTTCCTTTTTAACTTTATCTCTCAAAGCAATGGGCACTTTCCTCGGTGGTTTAACGATGCCTTGTGCTCCAGGTTTCAGTTTCATCTTGTAGGAGATATTTTTTAGTCTGCCGAGTCCCTGGAACACATTATCAAAAGGCTTGGCTGCTTCGTACATGTCGCTGCTCGTAATTGTTGCCATTCGCTTGATTAATCCGAGCTCTTCTGCGACCGATCCGCTAAGTGTAAGGGGTATGTCTTGATCCATCACAAAGAACTGCGCTGTAGTTGTGTGGGTGCCACATCGGAGCGTTAGTGCAACGCGCTCTCTTGGATATTTCATATGACCAAAAAACCCATTCAGAGCCACGTTGCATTTCCGCGTTAGCTTATCTGTCAGTCGCCGGAGCGTCTGTTTTGACATGACGCAGCAATCCGCTCCGGTATCAAGCTTACAGTCGAGCGGCTCGTCTTCAACGTGAACCTGGGCTGACCAAAGGTTTCTGTTGGAGACACTCGCCATTCGCAAAGTCTGCAGGAAATATTCTTCTTCGCTATCGATATATCTGCATGAATCTCCCGTACTTGCTTTTGGTCGTGCTGTTTTGGGTGAGTTTTTTTTTCGGTTTTCTGCATACTTTTGTGAAATGGTTGTAGCCACTGCAGTTCTGGCAGCGTTTTCCTATTGCTGGGCATTTTTGGTCTCGGTGCGCGGAAAATCCGCACTTCGGGCATGATGCTTCCATACGATTAACAACGGCTGCATGCTTTTGTTCCGCGAAGCTTTGTATCTTTTCGAACTGTTCCTGGCCTTGTTCTCGGGCTCGACATATTTCCACGGCCTTTGCGTATGGCAGGTTTTCTGAGATCAGCTTCTGTTGCAGTTTTTTTGTCTTTTATCCCGAGGATGATTCGGCTTCGAAGCATACGCTCTTCTAACACGCCAAACTCGCAACGACATGCTAACAAACGGAACTCTGTTAGCCGCTCGTTAAAGGTTTCTCCTTCTCGCTGATCTCGGGTGCCGAAACGAAACTCATTGTATGTCAGGTTCGTGGCAGGTCGGTAGAAGCTCTCGAACTTTTCCATGAGCACGTTAACGTCGTCTCGTTCCTCCTCCGCTTCAAAAACGAACGTCGCGTATGCTTTCCGTGCCTCTTCACCTATCGTCATTAGGAAGGTGGCTGCTTGTACTTCCTTAGGTTTCGTTGTGAGCATCGTTGCAGTCGAGAAAAGCTTAAACTCACTTTTCCAGATGCGCCAGGACTGCCACAGGTCGCCCGTTGTATCCAGCGGTTTCGGCGGTGGGAGCAGCGATGACGCCATGCTATCTTCTTTGTTCTCTTCACCTCGCTTCTGACACCATGTAGTCTGGTCAGAATCTGGCAATGTACTGTTTTATTAGGTGCAGAGCATGATCTTATATACTCAGCGCGCTAGTAGCTACAGCGCCGACTGCCGGGATTATGACTGGCCCATGACATTAGATAAGGCGAGCGCACGGAGTGTGCATAACTGCGTTCTCTTATGCTCCTTGATGGTTGGGTAATTTCGGAAAAGGTCTATTGTTGGCTTTTTTCGAAGTAATTTCGTGGACTTTACAGTATACCTACCTTGCTTTGCTTCTTCAATTACTCTCACACCTGAAATGAGCCAGCATTTATATTCCACACTCGAATCTGATGTAAAGGGAGGGGCACATAGTCAGTTTGAGCCATATATGGCACCCTTGAATGACTTATTTTACGATCATGCCCCTACGTAACATACAATGGTTTTTATTTCATGCAGCGGCAGATGTCAAATTCAAGTTTTCAAATCTACGGTCACAGTTCTAACGAGAAAACCGAAAGGTTAAGGCAAGCAACAAATCGGGGACAAGCCCCGGTGACGTTTATGTACCCCAATGGGGGCACTACAGGGAACTGCTGTTCCTGTTGATTTCATGCCTCCAACACGAAAGCCAATCGAATATGTCTGGCTCCAATGTAAGTGACAAACAAGAGTAGCGATTACAGATGCACATTTATTTGCACATATGGCAACACTTTCTTCACATGCACGTCATCTCAATGAGTAGAATGCGATGAACTTTCGACGCCACATTCATGCCGAGTGTGTCACACAGCATATCATTTCGAGGCTCCATCATTTTCTTCACAAGTATGGAACGTAAACAATCCCAATGTTAACAGTACCCGATACTCCCTGTTGTTAGTGTTAATCGGTGGCTGCCAAAAATAAAACATGGCATTGGGGCCAATGTCTTCACTCTAAGCCGAAACATAATTTATTGGTTGAATTCCCTCTCTCACAATGTGGTTTCTTGTTATCATAAATCCTTGAACAACAAAAAGTACTCTACCCAAGAGAACAAAATTAACAGGATTGACCAGCAGCAAAAACAGATGTCCTGCAAATGAAATAAAAATGATTTCGTCATGCACATAACGTTTCTTTCCCTTTCACAGTCGCAGACTTAATCACAAGCTGAATCACAGGCTGAACCAGATACAGGGGCTAGTGATAGTCCTTGGGGACACTTGGACGGCAGCGACGTAGTGGACCCCACAAGTTTTGGGTTGGAAGATGCGGCCTGCAGCCTGAGTCAAGGGGCCAACAGTGGTGTGACTCATAGTCCCCGTGGAATGTACAACGACGGTGCAAGCTCCAGTAGTGGTGGGAGCAGCACTGCGCAATCCAACAGGCCTGTAAAAAGGAGACAAGAAGAAAACTGTGCTTACCAGAAGCGGCAGCTTTTGGAGACTGCTGTGCACGCTCTTACAAAATCAGTGAAGGCAACTAAGTTGAGAGATGAATGCGATGATTTTGGCGTTACAATTGCACACGCATACAGAGGCCTACAGAGGCAACTGGCCAGCATGTTGGCATATCAGGCAGTTGTGAAGTGCTTTCTTCTAAACGATCAGGTCGAGATTGTACAGGCGGCACCTGATTAATGAAGACACTGGCCAGCAGTTATTTCTCCTCTATTCAAACATTGCTCACTTTATATTTTCAGTTTTCCTTTCTTGATCATTGGGAACGGACGTAGATTTCTTGATCGCATGTTTGCAGCTCAAGTTTGAAGTTGCATTTGTGTATTACAATTATTGCTGCAAATCAAACCATATGTAACAGTGAACTTGTCAAATGCCTGCCTGAATGTTATTTTGTTTTAAAGTTTCAACTACTGTTCCAAGAGGTTATACTGCTACTCTTAGTGTTTATCATAGTTCACTTTAATGCTTTTACATTTCCTTTTTTGTGTGTGCTTATATGCAGTATTGTATTCAAATAATTTATTTTTGTTCCAACTTTTCCTGTAATGACCCACAGGATAACTGTATTGGATAATAAATAAAATGAAAGTATAACCAGAATGTTAGGGTGCAAACGAGCTGGTGATGATTGAACATGGTGAACTGAACCCCGAGGCTTGGGAAAAAGAAGGGCGACGAAAGAGAGGGAGAAGAGTCGCAACAGACTTCTGTTCTTTCTCTCCTTAGTCATACTTCTTTTTCCCGCAGTGTCTCAGGGTTTAGTTCACCATGTGGAAGTATAGTTATTAAAAAAGACGGTCAAATTACTTCTCTAAAGTGTATCATGCACTTCGAGCTGCTATACCAAATATTTGATTCCGCCATACTTTAGTGATACACTCTAGGCACCGAGTGCCCACATAACGTCAATCAAGCATGGGGCTTACTGACAACTCCGACAAACCAATAATGAGTGGTGCCGAGTGGAGCAAGAAGTCCAATATCAAATGGCAGAACAGGTGAGCTGGTGTATTGTTTAGAAACCAAGGGCAGAAAGAGATTGACACAGGCTAGCACAGGAAAATTACAGCATGAAACCACACCCAGAGCACAGCTAACAAAAGTTTTCATCTTTAGCAAGTCTTGTGAACAATTTTTAAGATGTTGTCTTCAGCTGTTAATTGTCCGTGTAAATTTTCCTGCTTCCAGTACAACCGAATATATAATCCAAGTGATACTTACGAGCTAGGATAATACATGCAGTTATTACTTCCAGACACAGCACATTGATTCCGTGTAGTACCTGTTTAAGGGATCATTCGCCACTGCCAGCTCACTTGTCCCTCGTTGGCGAAGCAGTTCGTGTAGAGGTTCCGCACTGCCTTGGCATAGTCACTGCAGTTGCTCTCACCTCTCCGGAACTGTCGCATTGCTCCAACTGGGCTCACACCCTGTCTCCATGAGCCATTGCGCACATTCCCTGTATGTCATCAAAAAATATTGTTGAAGCACGCACATTTCAATTTGATGTGTTCATGAGCCTGGTCCCTCTTTATTATTACCGACCTTTATTGTTTCTGTTAAACCCGTGAAAGCTTCGAGCCTCACTAGTAACTGATTTCTCACAATTACCAGTGTTACTCGCACCTTTCTGCTCAGGCAGCGGAAGCATCTGACAATAATTTTAGCAGGTCGCCAAAATGAAAGCTGCCAGTAACCAGACGATTATTCTCTACTGTGTGCTTTTACCTCATCAGGAGCATACCGGGCCTTCTCTGGGCCGTCATTCACCTGCTATAAGTTTCGTAGAGAGACTAGAAGGAGTTCTTGGGGAAATTAAAGCTGCAAAGTTTGTACTAAGAATCCGTCCCGTGGTCAGGTCAAGAGTAATTGACTATACCGATACCAGCTTCACACTGGTAAACAAGGAGTAGCTAATTGAAAGACATGGCATGTTTAGTCTCAGTTTCTTTCACTACATTTCATGTTGGTGATAGACCAAATTTAATAGGTCACTATTGCGTTCTCATGATAAGCGACGGCCCTCCTATGCTATCGCGAACATAACTACCCTATGGGGGCTGCCGCACGTTGATGTGGTGGTCAGTTATTTGCCAGAGCTCGACTCTGCTATCACGTCGACATTGACTCCCGCGACGCTCTATTATTTTCTTCTGTCTTCCGGTTTAGTTATTTGTTTTTGGACAGAGTTCGCCCCGATTTAACGTTTATTTATTTATGTTTATGTATTGTTTCTTTTGTCATCATGTGTGACAATATAGTGTGCCGCTGGATTTCTCGGCCAGTACGTAGGTACCAACATGTAAGAGGTCTGACCATTGGACCATGTCATGATACGCACTAGACTAGATAACTGCAGACTGTGAATGAGTTATGCTCTTAAATACCTAAGTGAGTAAGTGCTTTTGCTTTGGAACTTTCGAAGTGAAAATGGCATTACAAACAGTCAGGATGTTGCACGATATATTTGCATTGCTTTCGCCTGTAACTTTACAGAGGAAACTATTAGGCTCTTTAAACGTGAACTACTGTAGCTCTAGCCATATTTGAAGCTTAAGCAAATTTTCAAGGTAAGGGCCATTTACATGATGCAAGGGTGGTACACTACATTCTCACCGGTCAGGATGTCCTCGACATCCAAGCTGTCTGGAGGAGTGTAGAGCTGTCGCGTCCTTTTCGACCGGAGGAAGTTGTGTAGTGCCACAGTGGCCAGCACAATGTCGGTGGCTCGCTTGGGATCATGACGCAAGGGAGACCTATATATCTGCCATCGATTGGCGAGCACGCCAAATGCGTTCTCCGATGTGCGTCGAGTACGTGACAGCCTGAAATAAATAGCAATGATAGCAAGATATTATCAAATACAGTGCCAGTATGCTGGTATGCTTCTCTATGTCTACGAAATTGGTCACTGATGTTGCCTAATATGTAAATCATGGTCTTATTTGTCAGCTATAGGAAAATCAGTACCGCAAAAAGCTTTAATTAAAAATGATGTGAAATGCGTGAGTCAAGTTAATGTATATGGCTTCAAGCTTTGGCATAATCTCCAAGGCCTGTTTTCCTTGCTGCCACAACATAACATGCATATTTCCATATCTCTGTACACTTCTCTACCATCCTATGCTGACCTAAATATCCATACTAAAAGTTTTAAACTAAATTTGTACACCTCGTACGTTTGTCCTGTTTGCAAACTTCGAATGGTTTGTGTTCTCCCAATAGCGTGCACAACAGACTTCATTTGCAGTAAGCCTGCGAATAACCAGGCGTGACATTAAAAAAAAACATACAATTCAAAGTGACAAATACACTATGTACTGCTTGGACCCCTTACCTGTAGTTGAACAACCGCTTCTCTGTAGTGAGCTCTGCAGCAGGGTGTGGCCTCATTAGGTAAGGCTTCAGGCCAAAACCTTCATCCCCCACAATCACATAGGGTGCTGCTTGTGTTGATCGTGGAAGCACTTGAGCATCAGGAAGGATGGATGGCTCCTTCTCCAGTGCCTCTTTGAGCTTGCAGGCGCCCCAGATGCCGCTGTCGTTCATTCGGCCATTGCGGCCCACATCCACGAAGACGAAGTTCAGCTCCGCATCCATCAGTGCCATCAACACAATGCTAAAAAAAACCCTTGTAGTTCCGGAACTGAGCTTCGGAGTCGTGAGGTGGCATCAGGGCAACTTGTTTCCCACCTAACGCCCCAACGCAGTAAGGGAACTGCCAGAGGTCTTCGTACAACTGTGCGATTTGTTTCCATTCAGCACGAGTGCTGGGTACCTGCAATACGTTGTTTTCAGATTTAATACAGGTGTGTTCCATACCAGCTGCCACATAAAAGCCCATTCACAAATTTCCGTTCGAGTGTAATGCATTAGTTGCCAGGTGTGGATGCACCATGCTGTGGGGCCTGTGCCCACTGTAGCACTGAAATGCAGTCGGCTGCAGCCAAGAACCAATACGAACGCACTCTTGCCACTCACAATTCCCTAATTGCAAGCACTATTCGTGCAAACATTATGGTACCTGGCACCAGCATCAATATGACTTTGTCGTAGGGCTTTTCCGCTAGCTGGATCTCGCAGCTCCTGGAGTGCTCGCATTTCCTCAACCTGGGAACAATACATTCTGGAACCCAGACTGCTGCCAAACAAGCAAGATTCCATCCGCGAATAAGCAAACAGGAGCTCGATTCTGAGGTGCACAGACACCTATGCCACACTCTTCTCTCTACGGCCTCCGACCGGCCTGAAGTCGAAATATGCAAGATCTTTGCACTCGAAGTTACAGCCCTACCCAAGTTCCTTGTGCGGTGCAGTATGATAGTTGCTAGGCGTAATGCTTCTCTACGTGACCGCAACCTTGCTGCACTACACCCATATTGTCACGGGTGGTGACCAAAAGAACAATAAATAAACAAAGAAATAAACGTTTAATGTGTGCGAACTTGTGCCAAAAATAAACGGGTACAAAAGATAATAACAGAGCGTCGCGGACGTCGAAGTCGGCGTAGCAGCAGAGTCGAAGGCTGGTGCGAAAACCGATTCCGCTCGCCTTGCGGAATCCCTTATGTACCCTCGTGGGTTTCTGGATCGTTCGGCGTAGAAGGTTCGGCGCGTAGAACATTCTACCCTCGAATCAGCCAAGACTGTTCTCGAATTTACCAGAACATCACATTACAGTGTCAACAAAAATGTGTAGCCGCGGCCAGGAATCGAAACCTGGCCTTCTGCGTGTAAGGCGAGCGCGATAACCGTTAGGCCACGCGCGCGCTGCCTACTTAGCCAGCTGCGCGCGCGGCGATATGCCGGAGAGGTTGTTTTGCTACGACATTTATTGTGTACATATGGTATACACTATGCTTTCCTCTGGTTTTCTGGCTCTTCGAGTTATGATATGTGCAACAACCAATTCTGTATAGTTTCCTTTTTCTTCCAATGATATTCATTGGTGTATAAAGTTATGCAGTGAATGCTACTTTTATTTTAAAATTAGCTGTAATTTAGGCCATTTATAGTAAGATCAATGAAACCACTATTAAACTGCAAATTGGAAAATAAATGTATCGTCTGATGTTCTGAAAACTTTAGAGCTCGGATCTCTGCAATATTATAACTTTTTGAGCTTTGCGCGGGACCAAAAATTCAAAAATTGAGCTTCCCAAAACTAGAACCAAAATCAAAAGTAGAAAATTAGATCCTCGTTTAAATCCAGAAGTTGCAACTTTGGGAGTTCGAGCCTCAGCAAAGATTTTCAAAACAGAAATTAGAAACCCACGAGGTTGGCGACACCTTTATAAATACTTTCTATATGTCGGTACTGCTGGTGGCTTCGGGTCGGAGCAGAGGTGCTCAAGTTCGCAGCCACTGGGCACGGGGTATGTATGTATGTGTACAGGTAATCACACTATCCCCACGAGACTTGTCTTTAGCTAAGAGTTTGTTCCTATTTAGGTTAATTTGCGTTCGTCACTCAGCATCACATGGGGCCAGCCACCAACAAAATTCTAGAATTCCATTTTCAATCTCGCAGCATAACAAGAAATTAAAAAAAAAACAAAAAAACTAAGGTCTGTTACCGAATTTCACAATTATTACCGCAGATCTCTAGTCAATGAAAGCCTGGAACACACTGGGACGGAGATGAAGAGACCTGGTTATGTTTTTCTCACTGTGAGTTCCAATGTGGCGATGCAAGCGAGTTGGTTCATCATTACAAACTGGATACAGCGCGCCAACAAACGCGGACGGAGGGAAGAACTGGACAGGTACGTCGAGTGCGCAGTTGGGGGTGTTTATCGTATCCCATTAAGCTGCGGTCGTGAATACATCGGCCATACTGGCCGATGTGTCAATGAACGGGCAGATGAGCACGCACTTTTGCTGCGCTCATTCTCGGGAGGCCACCTTCCTGTTCACTGTGTCACCTGCTTGTGTGTGCCGAAATCTAAAAGCATCGCGGTTTTGGGGAGGGCAGCCGATAGGACTGCACGCGAACTGCTGGAAGCCTATGAGATTGGAAAGGCAGGTTCCCGATGCATCAGTCAAACCTCGTACTATTTACATAAAAAAGAAATAGCTTTTTTGAGCACGTGTTGATTAGTGACGGTCTGGTGATGTGGCATTTTTTTCTTGTTGGTTTTCCTTCATTAAGCGTTAAGTTGAAGTCCAGCGCTTGTCCTGTCCAGTTCTTCCCTCCGTCCGCGCTTGTTTGCACGCTGTAACCAGTGTGTTAGTTCCACTCTTATTACCTGGAAGTTTGATTATGTCGTATTGTTATTACCTTCAGGAAGTCATCCTTCAGTGCACTGTAGATAGGCAGACCTCGTGCACGATGGTGGAAATGGTGTTGTGCCCTCTCCGGAAATGAAACTGGAGTCACATCTGGCTGTCCCCTGAAAACAGTTGAAGACACAGTGAAAGGACCAGTACAGCTTGGCTAAATATGTGTTCCCTCGTTTTTGTAATCAGCGAATAACTGCAAGATAGCAAGGTAGAAGAGGGGAAAAAAAGGAAATATTGGGGTTTTACGTTAAAAAGCAACTGGAGGTTATGTGCGACGCCCCAATGACTCGTTGGGGAAGGGAGTGCCCAGGGTTTGAACTTTGATCACACCCTTTGCGCTCCTAAGGCCAAAACCGAACATTTACGCCACAGAGATGGTGAGATGGAGAATTCGTTCCGATGTATGGGTGTCAAGAATCTATCGCTTAGCTCAAACCAGCAGGAAAAATTGGTGCCTGCGTGTAACAAAGATTTTCCATGGGGGATTTTTCCCTGTAAGGTTGCAAGACGTCGCTCAGCTAGGTTATGAACACATACACTTATCTCGTTATGATGCAGCAACGTGCACACACATGCAGGGCTCACACTTACCCGTGGCAAGGTACCGCAACCTGATGGCCAGTCGCTCTGCAGTCGAGACACATAGCCGGAAATTTGTGTCCCTTTTTTCGATGCGCGATTTTACCCTTGCTAGGAGATCCTCAAAGGAGCCGGTGTCCATCCGAATCCAACGCCGGTAGGCCTCAGAATCTTCCAGAGCCAGCTCCCGCATCAAACTCTCATAGGCACCTTGTTGATGTACTCTTGCGAGTCACTCGCTGGTCCATTTTGAACGCGGCTTCTTGCGTGGCGGCAGCTGATCGTCAGAATCATCTGAATCGATGGCACAAAGAAGCACCAAAGCAGAAGCTGCTGCTGTGGCCGGCGCGTATGCCATCCTGCAAGGGTCTAGCCCTGTAGCAGAACGCAACCGCCAAATTCAGAGAACACGAGATGGTTTGCGTGGCTGATGAATCGACTGCGGTAGAGCGACGGCGATGAGACGGCGATCCAAAATGGCAACGATTTAAGGGGCGAGCGGCCGGAGCCAGCGGATCTGAGCCTAGCCGCCTATACTTCGTTTCAGCTTCGGTCCAGACGCAGCCGATGCTACAAGCGCGAGCATGTGGCCCAGAACAGTGCTTGCACTGCACGAGCGCGCGTGCTTGGCAGGGATGCTGAAAGCCCGGAGCTCGCGCTTGTAGCTTTGGCTGCGTCTGGACCGAAGCTGAAACGAGACGAGGGCAAGAGAGAGAGAGAGGCAGCGCGCAGGAGAGGAGGCAATTTGTGTTCTTCCGACACGCTTTCCCGGTGTGACAGGATGTTCCCCGAGTGTCGGAGAACAAGTTGGGAAACATGGTTTTCGGACGACAGCAACATGTTTCCGAACTGTTGCTGCTTCCGCAATGTGACAGGGTCCCCGAAAACACGTTTTCCTCGTGTTGAAGGACAAAGTTCTCCGACTGTTTCCGCAGTGTGACAAGGCCATGAGGAGCTTCGCCCCTAAAGCTCCCAACGACTGGCCTCGACAGAAACGCATGACTACAATTTCTCCCTTTCAGGAAGGAGGCAATGTTCTGCCCGGCGGCCTTGTCCTAGCGGCAGAGACGCGGGCACCTTCAAACATAAACTGATAGGTGGAAGCGGGAATCGACAGGGATGGATTTTAAAGGGTTCCATATGGGGGTTTTAGTGAGAAAGAAAAGCACGCGCTGAACAGAGACATAACCAAAGAGAAAGCAACAGAAAATACTGAAATTCGTGACAGAAGGTCGCTACTCCCAAAAGCCCATTGTCAAATGGAAACAGGCTCGTCGATTTTTTTTTTTTTTTTTACTCCGCGTTGTCACGAGGGTGCAGGTGCGCTTTGACGCCTGGGGCCTCTGCTTATCATCTTAACCCATTGCTTCCCAGTGCAAAAAATAGTGAGAGTATTTGAAAAATATATTGAATACAGGGTCACTGAACATAAATATAGACACAGGGGCCAAAAAAAATTTCATAAGTGCTACGAATTGTCTACTATAGCTTGTTGCATATCTGCAACACTGGGCAGTAAGTGAATATCTCAAAATATTAGCCATATATAAGAAGTTTATTTTATCAAACAAGGCACAGCAGTGATGAACAAAACATAGAAAGACGTGCTTCCTAGCATGGATAAGTTACCTAACCCCGATGGAAATCGACGAAACAATTCCGGTCTTTGTTTATGCACAAGTGAACATTGCACTTTGAGCAAGCGACGTAGCTGTAGCCTCCTGTGCACAACTTGCATCTGTTGCGGCGGTCCATCCAAATGGGCCAATGATGGCTACCATCGCCTCTTACGTCGCGTGGAACTTGTGGTGACGCCCGCTTCACCAAGGGAAGATTCTCTCGAGAAAGGCGGCCAGGCGGACGCTTCCTGTACAAAACCAAGCTCGTGGCAAGGTCCGCAAGAAATTCTCGCAGAGGCTTGGAAGATTCCCTTTGCTGCAGTGAGTGACGCTTGTGCAGAAACCACGCATTCACAGCAGCAATTTTGACGGTGTGCCAAAATATGTACATGTACCACCGCTTCGAGCGTATGGAAAACCTGTAGCTGTAGCACATCTTGTCTAGTAGGTCAACACCACCCATCGATCTGTTGTACTCGGGTACAATTGCTGGACATTCAACTGAGATGCGAGACTTCTCTTTCTTGTCCCATCTCTCTACAGAGGTGACCGGTTCCACACCAGTGCAGTTAGAAAGAAGTGTGACCGGTCTGTTGTCGAACCACTTTACAGCTATCATGCTTCTGTCACCACATGATGCGACACATGAATCACACGTGCCACGACCTTGCATCTTCATTGCCTTCTCATCCATTAGTTTGCACGACTGCAGTCTGTTCTCTCTCACAGTTCCAATGTACGAGATACCCCTCCGCGTTAGCTCGCAAACTAAGTGTGGTCCCGTGAAAAAGTTGTCAGCAACGATGAGATTGTTGTCCCGTTCAGGGAGACTTGAACACAACTGAAGCACCACTCCCGCACCAAGGCCTAACTGATATCCTTCTTGGTCTCCGTAGGCTCCCTTGCTGCATGCCTGGTAGATGTCAAAGTCGTAACAAAGTCCAGACTCGCCAGCACGAGCCCAGAGCTTGAGGCCCCACTTGCACTTCGGCTTGTTTGGAAGGTACTGACGAATTTGCGACCTTCCACGAAAAGGAATCAAAATTTCGTCGACGGATGACTTGCATTCCTGAGGTATTTTCAGCATGTTTCCCCGCAGTGCTGACAGCCATGGTCGCAGCTTCCAGCATTTGTCTTGTTTCACTTCGTCTGTTGCACCGTCGTTGTCAGCAAAATGCAAGTGACCAGCAATCTTCTCAAATCGATTGCGCGACATCACCTGTGCAACCAGCTCATAGCGGCTTCCATGTTCCCAGTAGGCACGTACATTGTGCATATCCACAAGTCCCATGCGAAAAAACATTCCTAGAACCGAGGTGAGCTCTTCGACTGTCATGTTTAGGGGTGTTCCGTGCTTCTGCATATAGTAGTTGTTGGTTTCTTCGACAACGTGTCCCAGCATGCTCCTCGAAACAAACAGGTCAAAAAGCTGCTTCGCTGACAGGGGTTCAGCAGGAGGCAGAGGGAAGTCATTTTCAAAGTCTGTGCCAGCTTGGTCAAACGCACATTTTTTCCATGTGTAGCGTTTGTTCGCATAGGCTCCTTTCAGGTCCCCCTTAGCAACTCCTGTCTCAACATTAGCGTCAGTGCTCTCGACGTCTTCATCGCTGCTATCTTCAGTGATTGCTTCGCATTCTTCGCTGCTGCTTTCACCCGAGAGATCACTCTCGTTGCAATCGATGTTGTCCAGCAGGTTGTCATTTCCAAGGAACCGCTTTGGTCTTGTCCTTGGCACACCATAGAAGGCTGAAGGTGCAATGACGGCCTGTAGATGGGATAAGAACAAATTACCAAGAGTGAAACAACATCCCGAAATGACAGCTGAAAGGTATTACCTAACCGAACAACAAAATTGTAGCGAAAATTGAAAAAAAAGCGAATGTTGCATATATGCAACAACCGTGTGAAGTGACATTCACTGCCCACTGTTGCACATTTGCAACATGCCAGGAATAAAAAATATCCAGCTTCATATAATGTATGAAATGCGAGATTCTGCATGCGATTCACGCGAAGGACATTCCTAGAGGCTCCTCCGGTAATATAGAGCTCCTATTTTCAGTTTTAGGTTCTTTGTGGAAATGTAAACATACCTGGTTTTGAGAACTCCCGCACGGCGTGGAGGACGCCATTTTCAAACGATTCCTGCGAGCACAGCGCTGCCCCTAGTGGTGAAAATCTGAACTCCTTGGATTGAGAAATGCCCACTGAGAAGAGCACTGACAACTTTTTGTCACAAAATGGGCCCGATGTATTTTTCTTGAGCAGTTGAAGTCTGTGTTGCAGATATGCAACATGGGGCATTAATGGGTTAATTAACTGGCAAATCACAGGAAACGACATTTCGAACGGCCGGTGCTCGGATACAAACGGTCTGAATCCGTCAAAGTTTCGAGCAAGGCTCTGGTTTCCGCAGTCCGCGCAGCATGGCGGGGGGTGCTGATATGTATCGAGGGGAGGGGGGGGGGGGGGGGGGGGGGGGGCTGGGCCCTTTCCCCGCCCCCCCTGAATCCGCCAGTGCTTCGAAGGTGGTCAAACAAGAAGACTTTCATCGTAACCGGAGACACGAAAATAAAAAAAAAATAAAAAAACGGACAAAACAACTTTTTTTTTTTAATTTTTCGTGTCTCCGCTTACGATGAAAGTTCTTCGCCAGCTCGCCTGTGTTTTTACCCTTTCTTCGAGAATACTTTCACCGGGTAGCATTCTAATTGTGTTCCCTGCGTTTCCAGCATACCTGTGGAAAGCAGTAAATATCTTAGTCATTGTGAACGCTTATTTTGTAGTTTAATTAGTTGCACCTGAAAATCGAGACGGTGCGCTTATAACAGTCATGGATTTGCAAACCAAGTACTAAACCGACTTAATTTTCGCGAGCTTGATATTTCTCTAATTTCTCGAAGTGCCGGTTTCGGTGATAGTTCACGTGCACGAATTTTTGCAATCGAGAGAGGTATGCTATGGATTCATTACGAAAACATTAAATAGGCTGAATACAATTGAATAGCGAGTTGCTGTGAAGGAAAAGTAATTTGAATTGAATATCATTTGAGTGTTTGATAACTGTTTTGTGGAAAAAATTTGTATTTTTTCACCGATTTTGTTTCTATGAGCATCCTGCCAGGGAACAATGGCTCTTTCCCCCGTCCAGACGGAAACGCCGTTCGGCGCCCTCGCCTAGACGGGGTAAAAAACGGCTGTGTGAATGATCATGATGTAGAAAACCCGAGACTGTGGTAAAAGCAGGGTTTCTACATCATGATCAACATCCACCAGCTCGGCTGCGCACTCTCTGTTTTTTCTTTGTGTGAATGAGGCAGTATAACCTCCTTGGTCGGCATATAATTATCTCCGCCTCATAGCGAGCCCGTGTAGGGCCCGCAAGCTCCTCGAAGTACGAGATACAAAACTCCTGGGCATTGGCTTTCGTCATCGAGCCGCACGGGCATGCAAACCGACATCGTCCAGTCGTTCAGTGGCGAACTAGCGGTGGCGGTGGCGACTGCTTTTTCCAGTACGTAACAATAGACAGTTTTAGTATAGCGTTGCTGGACCTTACGTACGCAATACGCAATAGTATAGCGTATGCTAAAAATGACCTGCTCGGACCGAATTTAGTTGTGCGTTACGTTTTCGAGTGGACACCGCGCATGATTTTGGTTAAATTTGCTAGAGCCGTAGATTTCCGCGTACTTATAGCGCAACCATGCTCCTGGAAAGAAATATTTTAAATGAAAACGCGTCCAATCATTTTATTTCAAATTAAACCAAGCCACAGCTGCCTCGTCAAGCGCGCTTTTCTGCGGGGTACAGAGGCTACGAGTACGAGTGCGTAGTCAAATGCGATCACGGAGCCTCCGTCAGTCGTCCCGTGGAAACGGCACCTTTTATCAATGCTATCGCGAAATGAAATTCATGACCCTGATGTCCACTGCATAGCGAGAACTTCGGCGATTTCTTTTAGAGTCGTTCGTCCGTCGGTGATGAACTGTGGGAATAGGCTTAGCGTTGAGCAGATCGCAGCGTCGACGCGCACTCCGAGCGGCGAACATTTTCACTGTGCACTCCTTTAGCTGCACGGCGATCTGATTTGACCGCGGTAGGTCCCAGAAAGAATCGCCGAGCTGAACACCACGCAATTTCACGTAACACAGAACTTTGAAAACACCACGTCGCCCTTGCTCCGCCAGTCCAGGCAACCGCCATCTTGAAACTGGCGCTCTCGTTGGGTCCGAGATTTCTCGAGTGTGTCCCGCAAGGCCCGCTAGCCAGCAACGCTAAATCCCCAGCGTTGCGTGCGTACGCAATACGCTAGCCCTTTTATTGCGTTCTGCGCATGCGCACTCACGACCCGCAATTTCCTTGCGTACGCAAAGCTATAGCGTACGATCCACTAAAACTGTCTAATGGCGAGCGACCGACGGAGGTACGGAAGTGATGTCACGTGAAGACTATGTATACCGTGACCGGGTTGCAGTGGCTATATAACCGAAGCAGCCAACCAGGGGGCGCTTTGAATTTGCGACGGTGGCGCCGCCACCTGAACACCTGGTCAGGTCGAGAGCATCTCGGTGCCGTAACCGTATTGTTTAATGCGGCGTGATAATGCTTCGTTTACGGTGCGGCCTCCAAAAAATAGAAAGCGTCAGAGAATTCTTTCGCGGGGCAAATTTAAAAAAAAGGACGAGAAGCTGCATAAGCGTGTGTTTTCCGTGGAGGAAATAATGAACGGCCTGCGAACGAGGTGAAGGCGAAATGCGTGTCGCAGGTGCGACCAAACGTCGCGTACGACATCTCTTTGCAGGTGACTGGTGTTTACATTTCACATCGGAATAACGTTGTTGCTGATTATCCTAAGATTACTAAATGCAATGAACCACTGTTGGCGTGCGTTCTCGTAGATGTCGAGATTGCGACCACGGTATTTTTCCGTCATTTAACCTTCAGCAGAAGCGGTGCTGCAGAGAGTTCTTTCACACTGAAGATATTGTTAGAACTCCGCCGCGAGGAACGAGCCGTACGCCATGTTTTGACAAAAGCGAAACAAAAGATGACGATGTTATTGGGATTGCGTCATGTGCGATGGCTGTACAAGAAAAACGAAAATTGAGTTTCTTCACACTCCCCCACAATGACGTCAAATCATTAGTAAATAGATTCCATGGGGTATAAAAGTGATACAGGTCTCCTAATAATGGTTCCATTAGGAAGACGCACCATAGCAGCTCGTACGTGCCCGTCTCGTCCAGTCAATGCTTCTACGACTTCTCCCGTCTTCCAAAGTTGTCGAGGTTGGAGATGTTGGTGGACCAACACTAGAGTTCCTTTCTTAAGGGCACTGGAGGAAGTCGGCACCGTGAAATGAGCAGATCGCAGACTGGTCAAGTATTCCCTCTTCCATCTACGCCAAAAATGATCTGCCATCTTTTGACGGTAACGCCACCGCCTGTTGTATTTTCCTTCAAGGGGAGGCACAGGCTCCGCGCTGGACCTGGTCGGAAGTGCAGTTAAACGCTTTCCCACCAGAAAATGGGAAGGGATGAGTGGTACCTTTTCGGTGGCTTCGGTGTAGACGTATGTCAGAGGTCTTGAGTTAATTACAGCCTCAATTTCAGTTAAGATGGTCGTCAGTTCTTCGAAGTTGCAGTAGCTGTTACCCAAAACTTTCTTGAGCGAGGACTTTACCGACCGGACCATCCTCTCCCAGAACCCACCCCACCAGGCAGCTCTCTCGATTATAAACTTCCACTGTATCTGCCGATCAGCGAAGTAGGCTTGTATCTCCTCTCCACGCAACGTTGTCACAGTTTATTCAGGTCCCTTGAAGCACGCTGAAACGTTTCTGCATTGTCAGAAAAGACGACTCGGCACACTCCCCTTCTTGACACAAATCGTCTGAAGGCCATCAGAAGATGGGGGGTGGACATGTCGGTCACTAGTTCGAGGTGAATGGCACGGGTAACGGCACAGGTGAAAATGAGGATGTAAGACTTCTTGTTGTTGCTTTTATCCCTTGTGTTGAGCGGTCCCGTGAAGTCCACACCAGTCACCTCAAAGGGGGCCGCTTGGGTTACTCTGTTTCGAGGGAGTGGAGCAACTGGCTTGGTGGCCGCTTGGCTGTTTACATGGTCACCAGATCACACATTTCTTCAGCACCTTTTTTACCATCTGTCTTCCTCGAATGACCGAGAACTGTTCCCGCAGTTCTGTCAGAGTCTCAAGGGGACCAGCGTGGAGAAGTTGTCGATGGGTGGCATTGGTCAAAAGCTCGGTAAAATTATGACTTGATGGAAGAATGATGGGATGCTTTGCATTGTCGCACATGTCAGCGTTACTGAGGCGTCCTCCGACCCTCAGCACCCCGTCCTTGTCATGGTATGCGTTTAAGTCCCGTAACGGAGGGTTGCTTTCCATGCCTGCTAAGCGTCGAACGCATTGGAGCTCTCTCTGAAACGCCTCCTGTTGAACCTGCAGGATCAGACACGTTTGAGCTTGTGCTACTTCTTCGGTCGTTAAACAACCCTCCTGTTTTTGGCTGCGATGTCTAGAGTTATGTATAAATCGTCGTATCCAGGCAACAACTCGAACAAGCTTCGAGAGGGAACTGTGGCGCTGCATAGGCAAAACCTGTTCTTCTTTCAGTGTTACGCTATGGACTCGAACTTGTTTCTTTTCTTCATCTGCCGCGGTCATATCAACACCCGCTTCATGCGTTGGCCAGGCAGCAGGTGACTCCGTAAGCCATGGCGGTCCGTTCCACCATGCCGCACTCGACTTGAGTGCTTCGGGTGTCACCCCCCTTGTTAGCAGATCAGCCGGATTTTCTAGTCCAGGGCAATGGCTCCAAAGCTCTGGATCAGTCAGCTGTTGGATCTCCAATACTCAATTGGCCACAAAGGACTTCCACTGTTGAGCAGAACCTCGCACCCAATGTAGTGCGATTGTTGAGTCTGTCCAGAGGTACCAGCTGGCGACTTGTAGGTTCAACGACCTAGTAAGGCAGTCCTTTAGCCTTGCCCCTATCACCATTCCCATGGGGGAGAAAGTTTTTTTAGCGGCGCCACCCAAGTCACCCTCGTTGGTGCAGTCTGCGTGCGCAGGTACGCCACAGTTCCATAAGCCTTGGGACTGGCATCTGTGAATATGTGGACTTCGTTTCGGTCATCCTGAGGAAGTTCAAGGCACCGTCGGGGTACTGTTACTTTCGTTAAGTGGTGCAGTGCTGCATGCCACTGCGTCCATCTTGTTTGAACCTCTTCAGGTAGTGGCGCGTCATAGTCGACACCCAGTTCCCAGAGGGTTTGGAACATCAGCTTGGCTGTCACGGTGACTGGGGAAAGTAGTCCTAATCGGTCATAAATGCGAGATGATGCCTGGAGAATGAATCGTTTCGTGTTGCTGTTCCGGTCTAGGATTTCCAAAACAGGCCCCATAGAGAACGCCAGGCAATCGCTGTCTTGTCCCAGACAAGTCCTAACACTCGAGAGACGCTAGGGGTGGTACTCTCTACTTGATCTAGAACCACACCCGGTTCCTTCCTCGTTGAATAGCTGACGTAGCTTCGTAGAATTTGTGTTCCACTTTCGCATTGTCATTCCGGCTAGCTTCATAACATGTAATGTTTGAGGATAGAACTGTTCTGCCTCTTCCTCGGAGTTCGCTCTAGTGATAAGATCATCGACGAAGAGTCTTTCGGCTAGTTATTTTGTTGTTTCCGGATAGTACTCTGCAATCGACCAGTGGGGACGTAGTGTAACTGCGAGAAGGAACGGGCTGCTGGTCGCTCCAAAGGGAACCCTTGTCATCCTCCGAACTTCTAAAGGAGGGTTCGGCTCCTGCTTCGTTGGAATTTGTTCGGACCAGAAAAATTGTAGAGCATCACGGTCTTCCAGTCTCAGTAAGATCTGTAAAAATACCTTCTCAATGTCCACACTGAGGCGAATACGATGAATCCAAAAGTTTAGTAACACTTTCAGGAGGTCCGGAGTCAGGTTTGGTCCTGGCTCTAGTGCGTCATTCAGAGACAGACACTTTGGTTCTCTTGATGACGCATCAAACACGACTCTGACCTTGGCCGAGAGGCTGTCAGGTCGTAACACAGCACGGTGAGGCATGTAGTGCACTCGGTTCTCTGCCTTGTCTGCACTCGGTGAAATTTTTCTGCAAATCCTTGCCGGAGATACTGGCGAATTGTCTTATCATACGCAGTCAGCATCACGTCGTCCTTAAGCAACTTCTTTGTGAGGCTCACCAGACGCTTCCTTGCATCTCCTTCATTGTCTGCCAGCTGAATGTTCATTGGCTTCCAAGGTAAAGCCATCTCGTACCGTCCGGTAGTTAGCTTGATGGATGATGTAAACGCTCTGACAACTTCATTCTCCTCTTCTTTTTGTGGGAGGTTAGGATCGGTGATCCCCATGCTTTCCAGCTCCCGAAATGACCAGAGCTCGGTAAACAATGAGCATGTGCTTCCACCCACATTGGCTTTCAGAACTGCCGCAGTAGAACAGGGGGCAGTCAAACCGCTCTGGGGAATCGGTCCTTGAAGTGTCCATCCAAGGTCTGTTTTGACAGCGACTAGAGCGCCTTGCACTTTTTGGCCCTCACCAGAGTCAAGAGTCCAATAGTAGTCAGCACCGATAACAATGTCAATGCCATGTCTTGTTAACTGGGCTGGTGGCAAGGTGACGTCTGCCAGCTCAGCTATCTGTACTTGGACTCCTTGCACTACACTCTCAGGTAGATGATGATGATCGGAGCAAATCTCTGGTATCTCCAGAGCTTCTAGGCAATGCTTCTTTTGACTGTTCTGGCTCCTTAGCCAGACTCGTACCCTTCTGCGTTTCTGCCAACAACCTCGAGTTGCAGCTTACGTGAAAGTTCTTCCATCACAAAGGTTCGTTGGCTTCCTCCATCAAAAAGGATGCGCGTGAGAGCTCTTTGCTGTTTCCCTTCTGCCCAGACCTCAGCTGTTTGAAGTAGTACAGCAGGTGTTTTATCGCTCTTCTTGCCAGTCGAAGAGGGTAACACTGCTGCGGTGTTCTTACTTTTCTTCCAGGATGGGTCACACATTTGAGTTATGTGCCTTCGCCCGCATGTTTCACAGATTATTCTTTTGTTGCGTCATTCTTTGGAGGTGTGTCCCTTGATCGAACACCGGAAACATGGTCCTGCTTTTCGAAATCTTTGCTTTTCCTCCTCCAGAGAAATTGATGTCTGACAATCTCGTGTTGCGTGGTTCTTCGTGGCACAGAATGCGCACGGTTCAGTCTGCTTGGAGCGACTAGCTGAGGAAAGAACAGCGACTGATCCCTTGAGAGAAGCCTTCCCGCCTTCTGTTATCTTGGTATGGCTCATACTCCTGGCTTCTCGCTGACGAACTTGTTGAGCGTCTTCATGGCTCTCCACTTCGAGCTTAAGGAAGCGTTGCAGGCTCTCCATTTTGATACCGTCGTTTTCCTTGTCCGTAGGACGTTGACACTTGTGGTAGTCAATGACCTTACTCCTGGCAGCGTTCTCAGTAGCGCAGAGTAGAGCATAGCTCCGTAGGTGTCGCTCTTCATTCCGAGCGCGGTGAGAGCGGCCATATTACGTTGCAAGTGGTCATAGAGACGTCGCAATCCGCAAGTAGTTGGGAGAGGTGTTCTTGAATGAGAACGTCAGTCCAACCGAAGCGCTCCCTGAGAAGCTCAACGACGGTATCGTAGTTTTCTCCCGCTGCTTGAATGCCGGCTATCGCCGATGCTGCCTTTCCCGTAAGCGCCGACCGCAGGTACAAGAACTTCTCAGCGTTAGAAAGGCTGTCGTTGCCATGTATGGCTTGCTTGTACTGTTCCCAGAAGGGTTGCAAATCGGCAGCTGCACCGCCAAACCGTTGAAGCTCCAGTTTCGGCAGCTTCACCTTAGAGGTTGCAACGTGTCCGTCGCCGTCGTTGTGAATCCGCGTTGTACCGGCTTGGGGCCTCGCTCGTCGGAGTTCCTCTACCTCCTGTGCGATGGCGGCGATGTACGTGACGACCTTGTCGTCATATTCAATCGTGCGATCGTAGTTTTGCTCAACGTCTCCGTCAGGTAGCAGTGGTTCAAAGGATGCGTTCACGTTGCTCAGCTGTATTCGCAACTCACTGAGCCTCACCGATAATACGTTGAGGCTTCGCTCGTCGGAGTGCCTTGCGATAGCTGCGTCGATATCGGAGATCAGTCTCGTTACTTGAGACCTCAGAGCCGTCCGCTTCTGCTTTAGTCGTTCCATGGCGTCTCTGGGTTTCGCGGCGTTGCGGCGTCACTAGGCCTCGTTGAGCGATAACGTCGGTAGCGTCGTTGGAGCTCGCTCTCTTGCGGCGTCCCTTGGCTCGTTTCGTTGCGGCGTCACTAGGCCTCGTTGAGTGATAATGTTGGTAGCGTCGTTGGAGCTCGCTCTCTTGCGGCGTCCCTTGGCTCGTTTAGTTGCGGCGTCACTAGGCCTCGTTGAGCGATAACGTCGGTAGCGTCGTTGGAGCTCGCTCTCTTGCGGCGTCCCTTGGCTCGTTTCGTTGCGGCGTCACTAGGCCTCGTTGAGCGATAGCGTCGGTACCGTCGTTGGAGCTCGCTCTCTTGCGGCGTCCCTTGGCTCGTTTCGTTGCGGCGTCACTAGGCCTCGTTGAGTGATAATGTCGGTAGCGTCGCTGGAGCTCGCTCTCTTGCGGCGTCCCTTGGCTCGTTGAGTGATAACGTCGGTAGCGTCGTTGGAGCTCGTTCTCTTGCGGCGTCCCTTGGCGTGTTTTCTTGGCGCGTTTCGTTGCGACGTCACTAGGCCTCGTTGAGTGATAACGTCGTTAGCGTCGCTGGTGGCTCGTTCTCTTGTGGCGTCCCTTGGCTCGTCTTGTTGCGGGTGGATGCCCCGTCGTCATTCCGTCGTGACTATATCGTTGTCATCTCGAGTTTTCGGCACCAAAATATTAGAACTCCGCCACGAGGAATGAGCCGTACGCCATGTTTTGACAAAACCAAAACAGAAGATGACGGTGTTTATTGGGATTGCGTCATGTGCGATGGCTGTACTAGAAAAACGAAACTTGAGTTTCTTCAGATATATTTACGTTTCGCGGACGACGCTGCCATAGTACAATAGTTACGATGATATAATGTTTTCACCCATTATCACTTCGAAAGAAAATCTGTTAATAAAGGTCAACGATCTTTTTCTTTTTCTTTAGCTATCAAAGTCCCCGCGTACGGTCGTGACCGGTACCTGTTCTTGCCGGGCCGGTGTCTCAAACCGCTGCAAGCATTGTGCCGCAGTTTTTTTTTTATTAATAGTGCCGAAGATTCCTCGTGCCTCTGTTATTTATCTGCCCATGCAGATGAATAACAGATTTGCCGAAACCGAAAAAAAATGTGCTGTTAAATTGTCCCTCCGAGATGAAGGAAGATTGCAAAACCAAGAGTTCAGCCTTGGTTTATTCGTGTGTAAATGGCTGTGCATCACTTGGCTATAATTTTAATGACAATGTTCAGCTAGATAGAGAGCTAGTATAAAACCTTTATTTTTTTTTTCAACCTCGTGCTCTGGCATTCGACCCGCGTCGCCATCAGTTATGCTGGAATGCTATTCTGAAATCCAGGGCCCCTTTAATGGAGATCCTTCAACTTTCTAGCAGGAGTGCTGATGATTTAGTATGCAGAAATGCCCTGGATGACATGGTCGGCAAGGTGTCCTTGTCCGTGGACAAGGCAAGGCTTGTTGGGCTCCTCGCTGCCATGAAGGGGCCTCGCGAGGTCTACCACCACATGACTGCCTGCTCCACGAGCCTGAGGATGCTTTTAAAAGCTCTCAACTTTCTGTCAACGCTTGGCGATGAATTGCAGGAGCAGTATGTCGGAAAACATCATGCTCCTCCGCACGTGGCGCGTAGCCGCACGTAGCTTCTGCATGTGGCGTGAACCTATTTGAAGCATTTCACCTTCTGCCTATTTGCATGACTTTGAATGAGGATCGATCAAGTGCTTATAGTTCCCATTGCACGCTCTATTCAGATCGACTAATACGTTATGATGACCCAAGTTTCAATAATTATACCAAAAGAAACATCACCAAAAATGTATCGCAAATTTTTCTGCAGTGAGGTGGCTCATGAGGACCAACTGTTTTATCTGGCGTAGTTAAAGTATATTACAAAGTATTGCGATGCGTGCGCAGCTGTTAAAGACAGGGACCTTCATATGCCAAAGGGCATCGTTTTGTGATCATTTAGAATTGTGCTATACATCTGCGCTTTTGGCATAAACTGCAATGAGATCATAGAGCGAGAACTAATTCTGTGTCGAACTGGGCAGATCTGGTGCAGCGACCTTAAAAGAATCCCTTAGGCTTGGCGAAATATCAATCGTGCGAGTTGCCTCGAGTGGCTCTTAGCTGGGGCAACCCATTACCGACTTTCTCCGTCTTCCACTGATGTTCTGCCATTCTTAAAGTGCGAGCACCCCCTCAAAATACCTCGCACAACCTACTGCTTTTTTGACAAGCATGCTGCATCATTTCAAAGGTTTCTGTTCAAGATTTTCCGAGCACGACGCAGAATTGATGCTCTCTCCGCTCTCATTGCGGTCCATGCTTAAATAACCCACGTGCTTTTGCAGGTGGTTGCAAAAAGACGTCCAGCGCAGTTTCAAATGCTCCAAGAATGACGGCCTTAGGCATAACGGCACATGAACATCCATGCTTCTGACACCTTTGCCTGCATTACCACGCTACTAAACTACCACATGAATTACCACGTTACAAAACTAGTATCTGAACATAATTGCACCTTGTAAATCCTTTGAATGTACCATCACTTAGAGCGTGTGAAAGAAGGTTCAAAATGGTTGCTTGCTTTGCCTGGGTGGTGGGAAGAGCTTTCGTCTGCTTTGCTTTCTGTCTGTCTAATGCGTCCAGGTAGCATAAAGAGCGCCGCATGCCATCTCGAGCACGACCGCGAATGCGATCCGCACAAGAGAAGGCAACTTCGATGCTCTAGCCTTGGGCATATGCAGACCCAAGCGCTTCACAAAAAAGCTGTCCAGTATGGTAATTAGCACATACTCATTTTGAACTTCGGAAATGCACTGCGTGATGACATCATAGTGAATGTCTGGAGGCAAAGCTTTGTAGATAATCTGTTCATACATTGTCTTGCATTTTGTCGTACCTTGTATGCATACATGCAGGTATCGTGACAGGGCCAAAAGCAGTGAAGGAGCTGCAGGGTAAACTGGGCTCACCGGTTTTTGAGGCAAGGGATTTTCATGCCCACAATAATCTTGGACTCTTACTGCAGAAAGATATTTATAGTTTACTATTTCAGACTGGACTTGTAGTCATGCCCGAACAGCCCTGGCTCTGCTGCAGCCCGGACGGCCTTATACAAGTAAGCGGAAAAACCGCTCTCATTGAACTGAAATGCCCAAAATCATCCTGCAAGACCCGCCCCATTTTGGACCTTGACGCAGGAGTCTGCACTGAGGCCTACCTCACTAACACCGACAGTGAGCTTTCGCTCGAGCCACCACACCCACACTACACACAGGTGCAGGTACAACTATATGTCCTGAACCTCAAGCAGGCTATCTTCTATGTGTATAGCCCCAAGGCATCGGAGCCTGTCCTTGTAAAGAGGGACGAGTGTTTCATTACGAAAACAATACCGAAATTGGAATATTTATACTTCACCCGGTTTTTCCCAATGCTTTTCAAGTGACTTTTTTACATTGCTGTAAAATACCATTCTTTGAGGCTATGTGCATAGAAGATAGCCATGTACAATAATTATACTCCGTATCAGTATGAGCATTAAACTAAAGAAAACATGTTATCAATAAAAGAATAATTTTTATCTTTAGGAAAAGATCTTCCACACTTGCCAGTGTTGAATTGATGTTTTTGAATAAATTTCTTGTTATACAATCTCTGAATGATATATATATATATATATATATATATATATATATATATATATATATATATATATATATATATATAGATAGATAGATATATAGATAGATAGATAGATAGATATATAGAGAGAGAGAAAAAATCAGTCACCTATACATCTTCATACATCATCAGGCATGTGCAACATTCTAAAACATATATTGTTGACAGTTATTATCAGCGTGCACAGCGATCTATTCGGTTCTACTTGGGGTGTGCAGTTCCATTCGGTAAATACACTAATTTTGAATCTAAAATTAATGTGCCATGAAACATAAAGGGTGCTCTTTTCTCTGCACCATGCGTAACGATCGGGTCATTCATATAAAAGCGTTTCGGCTGCGACTTTCACAAAACGAAAATACTGCAATGGATGGGTTCAACATGAATGCATTGCATGAGGACACATAAAAAAGAACCATTATGAACACAGCTGGAGTGAATACGAGAACGTGCCCGGTGGGAGACTGACCGATGAAGTAAAAATCGCACAAAAGGTGTCTCCCAATTTATGAAGAAGTAAACCAGGTACCACCTCTGCTCGTCTGCAACTTTTGCCAAGTTATGCCGAAATGGAGTACAGGCTAACTCATTTACAGAAGAACGGCACCAGCACGAGGATACAAAATACCTGCTTCCAGTAAAATGGGACAATATTCCGACTGAGTAAGAGTAAAACAAATTAGTAAAATTGGCTTTTGTGTATGTTTATACAGCCTAGAACTAGGTCTGCCTCAACGGGCGACGAGTCTCCCAGCTATGGATTAAAAAATTTAGCTAGTGGAGTGCAACCGCTAGCCTGGGGGTCTTAACGCGCATCACGCAGTAGTGATGCACGCCGGTACGATGCTCATCCAGATCGAAACGGGCAGGGGTGGGGATTTAACCCAGGATGCCTGGGTTCAATTCATTTAGTCCACTTGAGTATCTTTCACATGCAACCGGTACACTATAACTTCACTGCAACTAGCCTCCATTAAATGCCCACGTTGCCTGGATGTGTTCCACATCTTACTCGAATGGGTCCTAGTTGCTCCGGCAGATTATGTTGTGTGACAACGCAGGTGAAGTAACGCTGGGTACTGGGAGGTTTTCGAACGCTAAAATACAAAACCCTTACCCTAGAGTAAGATCGAGTACATTTTGGAGCACGGCCCTAGTAACTTGTATGGATGTTTAGACAGCTGGGAGTTAATTAGTTTTCCTTGAGAGGCCTCTGATGCCTGGTTTACATGATAAATTTTGCCAGGGCAGTGCGACCAGCAGCCGCAAGAAGTCGCTACACAAACCTTTTACACATCAATATTGTTTCAGGCTCAGACTATCTTTGGTTCATTATTTTAGTCGACAGAAAAGAGAAATATAGGGACGTATAAAAAAAGTAATGTTAGACTTCACTTGGAGGTCGCACTAACAGGACAAGACAAGCACCTGACTCAACACTTAAAAATAATTAGCTCAGGACTAATCTCATCTTCAAAATCTGAATCAAGCCTTTTGCATGGATGTTTAGACAGTGGGAAGTTGGTTTGTCTCAAAATGACACCTAGTGTTTCAGCCGTGAGGGTCAATTTTTTCAATGCTTTAGAACTGCTAACCTGGAGTTTCTAACGTGCATTACAGAGTACCGTATTTTTCGGTGTATAAGTCGCACAAATTGTATAAGCCACAACCCCTATAAACGGTTGTTTTTACGAAAACGTTGGTACATAAGTCGCACCTTTGTATAAGTAGTAGTTGTATATTTGCACGGTCATCCTGTGGCAAGGCTACATAATTTAAGTCCATACCTATAGAGAAAAACGTACATTGGTCGTACCACTGTAACATGCGCCGAGTGAGGTTGTGGAAAAAAAACAGTTTCTACACAGGAAAATATTGTAACAGTTACATGGCTATGAAATTGCAGTTACTATACATTGCAGTATTTTCATAAACCAGAAGTTGAGCGAAGTCTCCAAAGTGTGCATTACCATATTTGTAGCGTTTTCTGCACAAAAGTTTAGACAGCAGAAAGTTAGTTGGCCTTGCAGAGGCCTCTTTACTTTTGAGGGATAATTTTATCAGTGTGCTTCAGCAGCTAGCCTGGAGTCTGACATCCATCATGTTATTGAAATGTGTAACTAAGGTAAAGCTATGGAAAGCGCAAGATTCACAAGCGGAAGGAACAGGTACGAGAAGACTGATAAACAATGTCTCGTACTTGGCTCAGTTCGAGACATTGTCTATTGCCTTCTTACTTTATTATTTGTGCGTGCATGTTCACAAGGGCGGAGCATACTTGGACGACGTGGTCCATTTGTGGGATTAGTGTCCGGGGTTCTGTGCTTTAAAATGTGGAAATTTGTCAGCCTTTGGATCACTCTCTCCACATGGATGCGGGCCTGCTCAATGTGGAAGGTGTTGTCTATGTCTTCTTGGGAAAACTGTTGACCTCCAGCTGTGAAAGGCGGCATGGCAAGCACAGCACCCTTCTCAGCCATGGTAGTCCGGGTGCTGGAAAAGCCCCTGTCGCTTAAAACAACATCGCCGGGTCGAACCAAAGATAGAAACCCTGAATTTACTCTGATGTGACTGTCACTGTGTCGCCCACCATAGATTATATATACAAAGGAAATCATGCCATTATGAATTATGCCAATTAGTAATTTGATGGTGTAGCCACTTCTCTAACTTTAATACATGTAGTGCTGCTGCTTAAGTTAGGAGGGCGTTTCAGTTTGAATATCTGTGCGATTTGTGGTGAATGTACAGCCTGGATACGTAGTGTGTTTTGAAAGCTGGTGGCAGCGGCTCCCTGATGATGTCTCGAGCTGGCACAAACACCCATCGCTCGAGCCTCACACTTAGAATGTCCAGTAGTGCTTTGAACGTTTGAGACGCTGTGGTGTGGACCGAGAAGAGGGCGGCTAGTGCAGTGAAGCTGATCCCCAGTTTAAGCTTCATAAGGAAGAGGGTGAGTTTGTCCTCAGCTGAAATGTCCCTCTTTCTGTACCTGATTGCTGGTGTGAGGCTCAATAACAAACTAAAACAGTCGTGTTGACCTTTCATAGGTCCTGAAGAGCGTGCTCGGTTGACTTGAGCGACTCGAAGCCAAGAAATCCACACTGCCGTCGCCAGTCTCCCTCCGTGCTTGAAACCTGAAGAGAGAAATTGCAAAATATAAATCACTTCTGTACATTTTGCCACGCGCTTACGTGGCCGAGTCGGCAGCACGTCCGGCTCACACGCAGGTGGCTCGGATTCAATTCCTGGCATTGCGTGTAATTATATCTTTCTTTATGAAAGTAGAAGTTCGGAAAAATTGGAGAACTGTCTAGCCTATTCATGCCCAGACTGTATCGTATCGTGCGAAAAGAGTCGAGGTAGAATATTCTAGGCTCCCATGGAAGCTGCGCAGCGCCGTACAAATGAGTCTCGCTCTTCCGCTTGATAGTGCTACTCTTTCGACCTTCGACACTACCTCTTTGCATTTGTTTTTTCGGCTCAAGTTCGCCAAATTCCATGTTTAGTTTCTGTGCACTCGTCGCATCATCGTCTGTCTCTCATTCGTGACAATATGAGTACTTTCAATTGAGGTATGCAAAGTAGAAACCAGAGTATGGGAAGTTGTGTGTAGTCTCGAAACTGCTAGACATTTAAATTACCCCATTCACTTGGTCTGCGTGAGTGACCTGGGTCGATCCGTCCTTGGCACCCGTTGCGGACAGCACGAGCCTCAGTGGTCTTCCGGTCAGTGGCGTGGGATCGTCCTGTGTTCCCTAAGGGGCAATAACAGGTAAAACGGGCGCTATAATAATGCTCGTAAATTTGACACCACAAAGAAATCAAGAAATTATCTGCACTGATAATGGTAAATATTGAGAGGTAAAAAATTGTGGGCGTTCTTATGTCAAAGCAGAATTTGTACCTCCACTTGTAATGGGGGTTTCTGAATAACGTGTTTCGCAATCAAATACCCACACAGGATTGCTCAGCACTGTAGACGTGTGCATTTCCGGCACCGCTTTGACTTCAACGTCCACTAGCATCTGGAGGGCGTTCCAGTCGGCATCATTCTCATCCTCGGCGGTGTCCTCCGACCTTGGCGTCTAACTGGGAACAGTAGGCGTCTCCAACTATGGTGGCTGAAGCTGAAGTCGTCCCGACCTGTTGAGCAGCCTATTCGCGACTCCAGCAAAACGGACGCCGCCAAGCGGGAAAACCGGGAACCAGCCGGTCCAGGTCGCTCCGCGCCCCTCGGCGTCTCTGGTAGCTTTCGCGGAGACGTGTTGTCGGCGCGGTGGCGAACAATGTAATTTGACGAAGGTCCGAATATTTCTTAAGTTTGCCTGAGTGATCATTAGTGTGGTGAAGCCTCAGTAAATTGTTTTCTTCTATTACGTGTTAAAAAGCCCGTTTACTCCACAGCACACGGTCGCGTGCTTTCGATTTCTTGGATGGGGAGGAATCACGGAAAAACTTTTTGATTTCTTCTCTGTCTCGAATCACATTCAAAGTGACGACTGCTTGGTAACTGATACTGGAGGGAACATCAATGTTGCAGTCAAGTGAATGGGAAGGTTCGATAGCTGCTTTTCTTGAGTTTGGTTGTGTTCGGTTAGCTTCAAGTTTGAGCCACCCACGCCGGTCGGTGCGTTGGCTATTCATCTTGGCTGCTTTTCGCCGAAAAAGCCTCTGGACCACACTGAAGGAGTTGGGCTGATTTCGCAATTACTTGATTCAGGAAAACTTACTGGGAGACAGACAGGTCTCGCAACGTTAGATGCTGCCACGGCATTTTGACCTATCGCGCTTCCAATATTTATATTACCAGGACGTCGAAGCCAGCAGTAATATACGTCTACATTGATCAGGTTGACCGGCCACAAAAAATACTAATTTTCTCCGTTCAGGATTCGAAGCAAAGTTCAATGCAGAGAGGTTCTGCGTGGATCTTCAATGAAGACTCTCTTCGCAGTTTGTCTCCGTGCTGCCGGCTATAGAACCATTTGGCTAAATTTAAGTAGTATGTCTTCGTCTGTCAAATATACTTTTATTCAGAAGCTCACCTAATAGCTAGTTAACTAAGCTCATATTTCAACCCGAAGGATATACTAATATCGCTTTAGTGGGACCATAGTACGTAATATAATACATAACCCGCTCGTCAAAATGACTTCTCAATTGCTACTAAAACCTGAATTGAAATACGAGTATCAGCTGCTTAGCTGGGGCGCCGGCGGGTTAACATGGTCCTTGGCTCAAAAAGCGGTTGCTTAATTTTCGTAATTTTCCTGCAGCCTGTGTTGATGGCCGAGCAGACGACTGGAGCTGTTTCGTAAACGCGGATACGCACAAAAGCTCGATTCCGCGGACAGATAAGTCGCATGGTCGAGGCATGCGAGTTAGCTGAAAAGTTACTATCTGTGGAACAATTCTATAGTCATCGCCGCTTTCCTTAGATGATCAAAACTGATTAGTATATTACCGTCTCTTCGGAGCCCATAGTTTCGGTTTTGAACGAAATCTGCGAAACGAAAGTTTGACACGAAGAGAACAAAAAAACACCGGCAAAACAAAACTATGCTTTGCAAGTTTATCTGCACCGGATACACTTAACCGTCTCAGTTCAAATACCTATAAAATTGGGCATTAAACAAAAGAAAATCTGTTAAATTGAACGCGCCACCCATTCAGGCGGCCTGGCCGAGCCGCCGCGACCTGGACTTAGCCGCCATGTTTGTTTGGTGGTGGCGCCCCCTATAGGTCGCTGGAGTCGCGAATAAAGGGAACCAATCAGTACTTGTACCATGTGTCCCAGAGAGGATTTTGCGTTTATTAATAAAGCTGTTGAAAAATTTTAAAACAATTGTCAATAAAACAAGTCATTTTGTACAGCAACAGAGACCTTCTGGAGTCTGCTTCTGTGGTGCTGCATTCATTTAATTACAAGCGAAATAGCTTTCTGTGTCTTTTTATAACTTTGAGGATATTCTACATCGAGTCAAATTCTGAAGAATTGTGCATATCACAAAATTCAATTCCGGTAAATGCAGGATATTGGTCTCGGGTTTGTGTTTTGGTAACGATAAATATCAACCCGCTCGTTTGGTTCTTAAAAGTGCGTCTTATTCGAAAATACCTTCCTACTTTCATCGAAAATCAAATCCGGAAATGCAGAGCTCTAGACGTAAACGAGGTTATTAGTACCACTTTGGTGGTGGTCGGGATGCAAGATGGGTGGGCTTCCGCGTCGTTCCGACAATTACCGACGGAATGGGCGCTGCATATTCTGGTCGACGGTGATGGCATCCAATTCGAACCGTCCTCGCTGAAAAAAAGGAACAATGTAAGACATTTGGCGCGATATACAAAAAACCGAAACGAAATAGGATGAGAACGACAGGGAGGAGTTTGTCGTCCCGCTTTATTCGATAACGCTACGGCGTCTCGGGAGCGTGCACGCGCAGCCGAAGCACGGCAAAAGTAAAGCGCTGGAGAGCGCTTCAGGCGAAAGGCAACCAGAGCGACGCCGTTCTCACCTTGGTAATGCCTAAATTTAAAATATTAATGCAAAGAAAGTGCGACGTGGCAGTCTGGATCCCGTCAATCACCACAGTTAAGGGATACGCAACATAAATGGAATATTCCGTCATACATGCACGGCCAAATTGCTTTGCCGCGTTTGAATACGACACTGTTTTGTTCTTATATGGATTCCACCTCGCTTCTCTTTCAATATATTGAGCGAAATTCATATATCAACAAAAGAGAAGCTTCCTTTTGCCGGCGCACTGCCATGATCCAAGCTTGACGTTCCAGGAAAGCTGTAGAACTTCAACGGTTGACCTCTATAGCCGGTGATAGGTCAAAAACGAAGTGGAAGCTCCCCCCACCTCTTTCCACTTTAGCGGAGCGAACGTCGGAGAGGAGGTTGCCTCCTCTCCAGCGTTCGCTCTGCTAAGGTGGAAAGAGGTTGGAGGAGCTTCCACTTCGTTCTTGACCTGTCACCGACAATAGTTCTGCTACTACTACAGTCACGGAGGTTGTTACTGCAGCCGACCACACAGCAATACTGAATGCCGGGCGCGCGTTTTTTTTTTTTTTAATCGATATTTTTTCGATTATTGTAGTCTACTAGCGATGGCGGTGAGGCGAGAAGAAAAACACGAACCACTCAGAGGATAGCGTCCCACCAGGGGCTGGAATGGCGCTGTAATCGGCGGCAAAACTTAAAGAGGCTCTAGTGAGGGAGGGCGCAACTGCTAGATCGGGCATTACGGGATATGGACGCCATTTAATTCCTACATTTTGCTATGAACCTACGGGGCAAAGGGTCATTTTATTTCCTAACTCAGGTCATAAAAGCCCATGAATGTGCTTGAATAATTTATGTCCGCCATCCTGGACGCTGACGTTGCTTGCAATGGGAGGCGAGAGGAGGAAAGGCGTTTTGAGCAACAGAGTTGCAACAGAGAGGGCGTCTGCTCTCCTGCATGCAACATTGGCGCATATCCTTTGCCCATTCTCTCCCTCAGGCGCCGCCATTAAATTGCGAACGTTCTCCAGATGTTGAGTTGCGCCGACCCTCACTAGAGCCTCCCCAGCGAAAATTGAGCGCTTCGGCCCTGTGGGGGGTATAGGTGTGCCGACTAGAGACTCAAACGCGCGCCACTTCTTCGTGACTACGCGTGATGGAGCCGCACACGAGGGTCCATTAGGGTCCCGGTCATGCGGCGGAAGATGCGGTAGGAACGCGCTGCGTGCCTGCATATCTCAGGATTTACGCTCATAATACAAAACCATTTTTCTTTCATAAACGTGATTTACAATTTCAAACAGCGTACTAAGATTTGAAAACACACTGGGGCGAATGAAAAATTTAAAATAAGAACCAACTTTCCACCTTTCTGCGAGCATCGTGGGCGTTTTTGTACGAATTTATTTTCTAAAGATAGACCGGGTTTTATTTTTGAGATTTCCGTCCAAACCAGCAAACTTTGTCTTATTAAATAAGAGCAACTAATCCGTGCCTGTAAAGTAAAACAAAAAAAAAATATTGACTGCAGTAACTGAATTCATTTGATCTTCTGAACTTTTCCCCCAATATTTTCACACCTTAAAAAGCAAAGTCATCCACAGCAGTCAAAACAGCACGTTTTTTTCAAAAGAGTGTCTAAAACTCCCTTCAGAGTTTTCACAGCACATGCCGCATCTTCAGGTGATTCTTTGCTTGTCTCGCACTTTCTCGGAGTGGATCCTCAGGAGGGGGCACTTGTGAAAGCAGGTGTTTGGAGAGTGGCGTCTACACGGACCCCGAGCCATGCGGGTTCGCTCGCCCACGTCTGGCTGTGCGTGGCTTTCCCGTGTCTGGGGAAAAGGGCATACTGGTGGTTGAGCCAAGCCCGGGGTAGGGTTGGACCCTTCGGGGCCCCCCGGGCGAGGCAATACACCACTTCGGCCCCCGCTTCTCATAGACGGGAGTCCTGGTAAGGCCCGGCCTTACCAGGACTCCCGTCGCCACATCTTCTACTATCCCCTCCCTTCTTTCACACTTGTCTTCTCCTTCTTTTCACTCTTCTCAATTCTCTTCTTTCCTTCCTCAACTTCTTTGGCGGCAAGGGCTAACCTTGGGTGGCGACAGACCCCTTGTCCAGAACCACACTCGGTTATAGATCCTTCCTGGGCAGTGCTATTAGCATAACGTCTCCAGCAAAGCCCTTTTTGTTACGGTGCGTTATCTATTCCCTTGTTGGGCTCCGTGGTGGGCGGCACATCACAGGTTCCGAACAAACTTCGCCTCTTATGGCAAACCCTCAAACCAAAACCTCCAGTTCTGGACGTGCCGCTAGGAGGCATCGTCCCCAACGAACAGTCATAGTGAAAGATAAAGAAGATGAAACTTTTTCAAGATTTATGGTGATCCACTCCGAGGTCCCTGACAAACTTCTCTAAGATGTCACCGTTTCTTGTAGCGAAGGTTCTCGACAGTAAGATTGGTGGTGATTACAAGGCAAAAAAACTGCATTCTGGTGATCTGCTTGTAGAAGTTGCCAAAAAGTCCCAGAGCATTACGCTTCTAAAATTGGCATCCCTAGGTGACGTACAGGTAACAGTGAGCACACATAGAACTGTCATACTGTGGTCACGTACGCACGCACCGACCCAGCGGCTCCCGAGAGAACTTTTCTCCACTCGATCGAGCGGCCCCGGAGAGCGTCAGGTTACCTTACCCGGCTCAAGTGCTGCGTCGTCGACGGATGTTGCCGCACGCTTACACAAGTCCGCGCAACATCCATTGCACCACATTAGACAACATCTTGGCAATCACACCATAGCACTGCCAATACTGCTGTCTCATCTGGCTGACGTATTGCCTCGCGATTGCACCAGTTCACGCCATCGCGAGGTAACCCTCAGCACGAGGGTTTAAAAAGAAGTCGGACAGAGGAATAAAAGAAGACGAGACGGAGTGAGCAGCGAGACGACATGGGACCAGCGGCCTGAACAGACGCCGACAACACTCTTTCATCATTATTATAAATTTGGCCAAGTCATAATCAGTTAACGAAATAAAATGTTAGTGTTCTCACCAACCGTTCCAGACCAAGTCTAGAACAACCCGAGATACTACAGTGGTGACCCGATTTTCCCCAGCGCAACCACCAACAACCCCAGCTCAGCCATGCCGGACGAGGAGCCCGTCTCCAGCACTGTTTCCGCAGTCGCCCTCAAGCTTCCCCCTTTCTGGCCTGCGGACCCGCAGCTGTGGTTCGTCCAAGTCGAGTCTCAATTCGCCACTCGACGGATCACGGCTGACATGACGAAGTTCCACCATGTCGTGTCCAGCCTCTCCCCAACCATCGCCACAGAGGTGAGGGATCTGCTACTCACACCGCCAGCCGTCGATGCCTACAGCACCCTAAAGGCACAGCTGATTCGCCGCACAAGCGCCTCAGAGGAGAAGCGTCTACAGCAACTCTTGACAGCAGAGGAACTTGGCGACCGCACTCCAACGCAGCTGTTGCGTCGGATGGAGCAGCTCCTCGGAGACAAGGCGACGACCATCGACGAGTCCCTCCTCCGCGAGCTCTTCCTGCAACGCCTGCCGAGCAACGTTCGGATGGTGCTGGCATCAGCGGGGGACATCGGCCTCGCTAAGATCGCCGAGCTTGCAGACAAGATAATGGAGGTCTCTACCCCATCCCCGAACATCTCAGCAGCCCACACCCGATCCAGTCCAGACGAGGTCCGTAAACTACGAGCCGAGGTCGCGCGTCTCGCTGATCTTGTGGCAAAATTGCAAGCTCCTCGTGGCCGTCGCGCATCACGCGGGCGTTCCCCCGCCGGACGCCGGTCTCGCTCTTCCTCCCGCACGGACTCAGGCGAGTGCTGGTATCATCAACGTTTTGGCGCCGAAGCTCTTAAATGCAAGCCCCCTTGCACCCAAGCGGAAAACGAGAAGGCCGAGCACTAAGGGTGGCAAGTGCTCCCGCCGATCTCCACAGCCGCCGATCCTTGTTGTTTGTGACGGACCGCATCTCTGGTGTTCGCTACCTCGTGGACACCGGGGCAGAGGTTAGTGTCGTCCCCGCAACCGTACAAGATCGTCGGCACCCCAGCACGTCGCAACTTCGTGCCGTGAACAACTCGGCCATTTCGACATACGGTGCGCGTTCCTTGACACTCGATCTCGGACTGCGGCGCACTTTTCGCTGGGTTTTTATCTGCGCGGCCATTCCGCACGCAATTCTCGGAGCAGACTTCTTAACGCGTTTTGGGCTGCTGGTGGACGTCAAGGGGCGACGTCTTCGAGACGAAGCGACACGACTCACCGTCCAAGGCATCGCCTCGTCTCTGCAGTCTATCAGCCCCACATTCGCATTTCCAGCTGAGGACTCCCCGTACACGCGGCTGCTCGGCGAGTTTCCACAGCTGACGCGCGTTGGACCGGACGAGTGCCCTATCCAACACCCCGTGACACACCACATCGAGACGTCAGGAGCACCTGTCCACGCGCGTCCCCGCCGGCTACCCCCAGACAAACTACGGGTCGCCCGACAACAGTTCGAACACATGCTCGAGCTGGGCATTGTGCGCCAGTCGGAAAGCCCTTGGTCCTCGCCTCTCCACATGGTCCCCAAATCCACGCCAAGGGACTGGCGTCCGTGTGGCGACTACCGAGCCCTCAACCGCAACACAGCAGAAGATCGCTACCCAATCCCACACATTCACGACTTCACTGCATCGCTCGACGGCACTACCATCTTCTCCAAGATTGATCTGGTACGTGCTTACCATCAAATTCCGGTCGAGCCCTCGGATATTCCAAAAACCGCCGTCACCACACCCTTCGGTCTATTTGAATTTCTGCGCATGCCATTCGGACTCAAAAACGCTGCGCAGACCTTCCAACGTTTCATAGACCAGGTGCTGCGAGGGTTTCCCTTCTGCTATGCCTACATTGATGACATCCTCGTGGCCAGCAAAACTGCCGACGAACATCTCGGACATCTCCGAGCCCTGTTCACTCGCCTGGCCGAATTTGGACTTGTAATCCAGATGGACAAGTGCGTTTTTGGCAAGCCCGACCTCGAATTTTTGGGCCATACTGTCAACGCTTCCGGCATCCGCCCACTCGATACCAAAGTGCAGGTGATCAGAGAGTTTCCTAAGCCATCAACCAAGAAGCAACTCCGGGAGTTTCTCGGCATGATAAACTTTTATCGACGTTTTCTCCCGGGCTGCGCAGAAAAGCTCCACCCGCTGCACGGCATGCTCTCAGGCTCACGTAACCCCAAAGCCGAGCTCACTTGGGACGAGCGCTGCACATCAGCATTCCATCGTGCCAGAGAACTTCTGGTTACAACAACCATGCTTGTGCATCCCAAGGAAGCGGTCCCACTTTCGGTAGCCACCGACGCTTCGGACAACGCCGTCGGCGCTGTGCTTCAACAGGAAGTACACGGACAGTGGCAACCTCTTTCTTTCTTTTCCCGGAAACTAACTCCCACCGAGCAGCGTTATAGCACTTTCAGCCGCGAGTTACTGGCGATATACTTAGCCTTGCGGCATTTCAGGCATTATGTCGAAGGTCGGCAATTTTTTGTCTTGACCGACCACAAGCCCCTCGTGTACGCTTTTCGTTCACTGCGACCCGACGGTGGCAGCCATTCTCAGCGAGAGCTGCGACAAATGTCATGTGTCTCGGAATTTACATCGGACATCCGGCACGTTCATGGCGCAGAGAACGTCGTGGCTGATGCTCTGTCACGAATAGGCACATGCACCAACGAAACTCTGGCTGTCGTCGATTTCGCAAAACTGGCAGCTGCACAACGCAACGACGCCCAACTTCGCGACCTCCGTGCCACACCCGGACGGCTGGTATTCAGTGAGCTCTCTCTTCCTATGTGTTCGACCGACCTTATATGCGACACATCAACGAGATCACCACGCCCCTACGTGCCACTACAGTTTCGCCGCCAGATCTTTGATGCCCTTCACGGACTTTCGCACCCCGGAATCAAGGCTACCCAACATCTTATAACATCTCGCTTCGTGTGGCCCGGCATCAACAAGGATGTTCGCCACTGGGCCCGCACTTGCATACAGTGTCAGCGCTGCAAAGTTCAGCGTCACACGGTCACACCCCTGGGAACCTTCAATCCACCCGACGCACGGTTCGACCACATCCACATAGACATTGTTGGACCGCTGCCGCCTTCCCAGGGAAATGCCTACCTTCTGACTTGCATCGACCGTTTTACTCGCTGGCCGGAAGTCGTCCCCCAGCCCAACATAACTGCGGAAACGGTTTCACGCGCATTCGTTGCATACTGGATTTCGCGGTTCGGCACGCCTTCCACTATCACGACTGACCGGGGCCGACAGTTTGAATCCAGTCTCTTCTCCAGCCTCACTAAGCTGCTGGGATCTCGGCGCATTCGCACCACTGCTTACCACCCCGCCAGCAATGGCATGGTGGAGCGCTTTCATCGCCAGCTGAAAGCCGCCCTCAAGACCCATCAACGTCAAGATTGGATGGAAGTTTTGCCCCTCGTTCTCCTCGGCATTCGGACAGCCCTCAAATCTGACCTCGGTTGCAGCGTTGCAGAGTTGGTCTACGGTACGACCCTTCGCCTCCCCGGCGAATTCTTCACATCCACACAAGCCGACGCCTGTCTGGACTCCACCAACTACGTGACCCAACTGCGGGAGGCTATGACACACATCCGTGCCACCGCACCCCGTCAAAAACCCAGCCAACCCTCCTTCATCAGCCAGGACTTGGCGACGTGCACACATGTCTTTCTGCGAAATGACGCCGTGCGAAAGCCCCTGCAACCGCCCTACGACGGGCCACACAAGGTGTTAAGGCGAGGTTCAAAAAACATCACACTTGCAATTCGTGGTCGCACCGAGGTCGTCGCATTAGATCGCGTTAAAGCAGCTTATTTAGATGGCGCCCCAACAGACACTTCTGCAACGGCACCACCCCACCCGGAAGTGCCACCTAAACAAACAACGCTCGCGCCAACCTCGCCTCTTCCTTCTCCACCCGACCACAAACAGATCATCGCCCCGGACAAACAGCGCCCGACGAAGATCCAGACACGCTCCGGTCGCCACGTGCATTGGCCACAGCGTCTGGGAATTGCAGCTCCTTCAACAGCTGCTGCACACCTCACTCGCGCGCCCGCGGCGAGTCGAAAGCCTAGGCTCGGATAACGGTGGTCTCTAAAACGTTCGCCTACTCTCTGGGGAGGGAGTACTGTCATACTGTGGTCACGTACGCACGCACCGACCCAGCGGCTCCCGAGAGAACTTTTCTCCACTCGATCGAGCGGCCCCGGAGAGCGTCAGGTTACCTTACCCGGCTCAAGTGCTGCGTCGTCGACGGATGTTGCCGCACGCTTACACAAGTCCGCGCAACATCCATTGCACCACATTAGACAACATCTTGGCAATCACACCATAGCACTGCCAATACTGCTGTCTCATCTGGCTGACGTATTGCCTCGCGATTGCACCAGTTCACGCCATCGCGAGGTAACCCTCATCACGAGGGTTTAAAAAGAAGTCGGACAGAGGAATAAAAGAAGACGAGACGGAGTGAGCAGCGAGACGACATGGGACCAGCGGCCTGAACAGACGCCGACAACACTCTTTCATCATTATTATAAATTTGGCCAAGTCATAATCAGTTAACGAAATAAAATGTTAGTGTTCTCACCAACCGTTCCAGACCAAGTCTAGAACAACCGAGATACTACAGAACCCTCAACACCATTCGAGGGATGATTTCTGAAGATGATCTTCTTTCCAGTAGTGAAGATGAGATCTTGGAAGGCCTGTGGGCATCTAGAGTAGTGGCGGTCAAACGCATTATGACGAGGCGTGACGGTGCAGAGGTGAAAACTATGGCGCACCGTGCATTCACGAGGGCGCCTATCAAACCACTCTGGCATTAGTGCCGCGAGGCAGCTAAGTAGCTGCCTCGCCTCAGACACGATCACATGGTCGTGTCGCCGCGGGGTCGATCGGGTCTCGAATTCGGCTCCCGACGTGCCGCTTTCTCTCCTAGCCACTGGATGGCGCTGCAGGCGCCCCCGTGGCGGGCGAGGAGAAACCTCCTCGCCCATCGATGGGGATAGATACTCGGTGGGCCAGGGGGCGAGAGGTCTCTTAGAACTCCGGATGAGACCGAGACGCAGGCAGGCAAGTGGGTGGCGACCGGATCTAGGATATCACGGGACACGAGGCCTAAGGGCTTTCTTTGTGTTTAGCGTTGGGCTTAACGTGCGGTTGTAAATATTTGTGTAATGTAGCTTGTATTTGTATTTTAGATTGAGTGTTTCTTAGGGTTGTGTGTTATTGTACCAATAAACTGGGAGCGGAATACCGCTCCCGTGAAAGAACCAGGCTGGACTCGGGTTGTTGACGGACCACGTGGGAAACGGCAAATCGGCGGCGGTACGCGATTTCCTACAAATGGCGCCCAACGTGGGGCAGGCGAGCCGTAATTACGGTCGCAACGTCCGTCGACGACACTGCGTGAAAGTTTACGCGGGGCGGTCCCCCTGGTTGGCGGGTCTATACCGCGGCACTTTGAAGGTGGAAAAGGCACGTCCAAACAAGTGTTCGGGATGGCCGCGGGTAATTTCGCGCTAACAGATTTAATGTTTTTGGCTGACGTCGCGACGACACAAGCGGAAAAAGAGCGACGGCTCTCGGGGTTGGCGGAGGGGAACGTCGCGGAGATGACCGTAGTGCGGAGTCCGGAAACGCCGACGGTATCGCCAGTAGTGTCTATGCCGCAAAGCACGGAGATGTCCCGTGAATCCACGGCGTTGGCTGCGGCGTTCGCTCAGGCCTTACAGAGCATGCAGAGGCAAACGCCACCGCCAAAAACCCTCATCCGCATTCCGGTGCCGGAGTACAGCGGACACAGCGATCGAGCTCTGAGCGCGACCGACTTCTTGCTGGAAATCCAGCGATATCGGAAGGCTACCGGCCTGACCGAGAAGGATACGCTAGGCAGGATTCTGCCGGTGGCTCTTGTAGGCCCGGCAGCCAGGTGGCATCGCCTTGTGGGCGAGTCAGCCGGAACACTCGATGAGTTCACGGCCCTCTTCCGGCAAGAGTTCTTGCCGGCAGACTACCTGCCAAGAATGCGCAGGGAACTGGAGGAAAGAACGCAGGCTCCCGCTGAGCCCTTTGCTGAGTACCTGCGGACAATGCAGGAACTCCTGCAGATCGCCGATCCGAATGCTACGAACCAGGAGTAGGCCGAGCAGGTGGTGAGGCAGGCGCATCCCACCTTTTCGCGGTATCTGCGTGGGCGCCCATTCGGAAGTCTGAATGAGCTCGCACAGGAGGCGCGCAGGGTTCAGGCCGACATACTGGCGGAGCGCAGGTACCACCTTCCCCCAGCACCAATCGACACACTCGAACCCCGATGCGCGTGGCACGGGCCGGTGCCACGTGGGTGTCGACGGTGGGAGGTCGCAATGGCGGCGGCCAGCGGGGAGCCGAGCGGGAATCCCTGGGAGCTCACGGATGACGCCTTGGAGCCAGGATCACGCCGAGGAGGGAGCGCGGCCGTCCACGGGGCGGAATTCCGGCCGACCGGCGCACCACGGATCGCCGCACCCCAGGAGCAGTCTGCCGCCGACCCGCTGCCACAAAGGAGTGAGCGCATCGCACGTCCCACTGGGGAGAATCCTATCCCAGGTTGGCGAAACCGCTGCTTTCGGTGCCACGAAATCGGGCACTATAGGCGCGACTGCACAAGGGAGATTCTGGGAAACGGAGGAGGCCGCCGATAAAGTTATCGGCGGCGAAACAGACCAACGAGCGGGTCCCCGACACCCCATCGACTGTGTGCGTGCCGACGGCGTATCGAGTCGGAACGGTGACAAGCACCGCGGCCCCATTTATTTCCCTGACGGTGGCGGGAAAGGAGTTCGCAGCTCTTCTGGATAGCGGGGCTAGTGCGTCGCTAATTGGGGACGAGGTCCTCAGGCATCTCCAACAGAAGTCCGTTCGGGTGAGGCATGGGGAGACCACTTTCCAGTTGGCTTGTGGGTCGACGACCTCGAGGGGAGCAGTGCGTCTCGTGGTTCGTTGGAATCAACGGGCGCAGAGACAGCGGTTCGTCCATTTGGCCGGGCTGACAGTGCCCATCATTCTGGGACGGGATTTCCTGGCCCACACCGGCATCATCATTGACGTCGCAAGTGGCGGGTACCGAGAGGGGGCACATGCACCCCTTTCAAGTTTCCGAGAGCGCTCCATGGGGGCCATGGAGCGCTCTCGGAAAGCGACAGAACAGGAAAGAACCGACCGCGACGATGCCATGCCCATGAGTCACCCAACTCCGAGCTCCGCCGAGCACTGCGACGAAATGGGCCACCCGTTGGCCAATGCCGATGGACTGTCTCGACCAGAGCGAGAGAGGTTGGCGGCTTTGCTGCACAACTTTGACGAAATGTTCACCGAACAGCCGGGCTGCACTAAGCAGGTGCAACATCGCATTGAAATTGGGGACGCACGCCCTTGGAAGTCCAATCCGCGTCCTGTGAGCCTGACGAAGCGAAAAGCGATAGATGCCGCAGTCGATGAGCTCCTGAAGTCGGGAATCATTCGCCGGTCATCGGGACCCTGGGGATTCCCGGTGGTTTTGGTGCCCAAGAAGAACGGAACATCGAGACTCTGCGTCGGTTATCGGCGCTTGAACGCGGTGACCGTAAAAGATGCGTATCCATTTCCGAGCATCGAAGAAATCATCTCGAATCTGGGGAAGGCGAAGTATTTCACTACCCTCGACGCAAGCAAAGGCTACCTCCAAGTGAAGATGAGCCCGGGCGACGAAAGCAAAACTGCATTCGTGTGTCACCGAGGCTTGTTCGAGTTCACTCGGATGCCGTTCGGATTAACAGGTGCACCGATGACATTTCAGCGATTGATCGACGGGGTGCTGGGAGATGCCAAGTGGCAGCACGCGCCCGCGTACCTGGACGACATCATTGTGAACTCGGAAACTTTCGAGGACCACCTTCGTCACCTCGAGGACGTGTTGCGCAAACTGCGGATCGCCGGCCTCACACTAAACCCAACTAAAGCCCAAATTGGAGCTTCTGAGATCAGCTTGTTGGGATTCCGGATCGAGAGAGGAAAAGTTACCCCGACGCGGACAAGTTGCGGGCGATGTTGGAGTTCCCAGTCCCTACCGATGTTGGGGGAGTGCGCCGTTTTCTCGGCATGATAGGATACTAACGAGCCTACATTCCGAACTGCGCAGCCATGCAGGCATCCCTCACGCAGTTGCTGAGGAAAGCGGCTCCCTGGAGCTGGGAGGCGCCGCAGGAGGAGGCGTTCCTCCAGCTGACCGAGGCCTTGGCGCGTACAGCATCCCTCAAACTGCCAGACCTGAATAGGCCCTTCACGATCCAGACGGACGCCAGTGACCAGGGACTCGGCGCGGTGCTCTTGCAGGATACAGAGGGAGAGATCCGCCCGGTGGTATTTGCCAGCCGAGCGCTGAACCCGGCGGAGAAGAACTACACGGTGAGTGAGCGCGAATGCCTCGCCATCATTTTTGCTCTTAAGAAGTTCGATCATTATGTCGATGGGACGGAATTCACGATCGAGACGGACCATATGGCCCTCGCGTGGCTCTCCCGAATCAAGGAACCCGCCGGGAGACTGGCGCGTTGGGCCTTGACACTGCAGAAGTACGAGTACCGAATTCGGTACCGGAAGGGCACGACAAATGTGGTAGCCGACGCGCTCTCCCGCGCATCCGTGGATCCCCCACCGCGCGAGACAGCAGACTGCGGAGGCGGGGCCATCCTCCGGGAGACGGAAAATCCCGCCTCGAGCACCGCTCGCCACTGTGGCGGCGTCGCGCAGATGGCTGAGGCGATTACCTCACTGGGACCGGCGTTCAACCGAACGGAACTGTTCGAAGCGCAGCAGCGCGATTCTTTTTGTCGCGCCATCTTCGACCGGCTCAGGCAAGAGATGGATCCTGACCAGACAGGCGGAGAGATGCTGCGGCACTCCGGAACACCGAGAGGGCCAAGTGCCACCGCCCAGGAGTCAGACATTGAAGCAGGTGAGCTAAAGTCTTACCTGATCGATGGGGACGGCGTCCTGCTGCGCTACTTCCCGGAAGAGAGCGATTCAAGTGAGTCGTTCAAGACCGTGATTCCCCGCGATCTCAGAGTTGCAGCGCTGCGTCACTACCACGATGCGGACGGTCACGGCAGTGCACCGAAGTCGTGGCATAAGCTGCGCCGTTTCGCTACCTGGCCGGGCATGAAGGGGCAGCTGTGCCGGTATGTCCGGAGCTGCGCGGTGTGCCAAGAGCGCAAGCCCAGGGGGGGCAGACCACCCGGCCTGCTCGAGCCGATCGTGAGTACGCGGCCATGGGAGATCGCGGCCTGCGACTTGATGGGGCCCCTGCCGCGGTCCAGCGGAGGCTCAACATGTGTTGGTAGTGTTAACGTAGCAGCTTGGGCGAGTTGGTTGCACATGATAACACACACCACAGCGCACTATAGCAAATAACACTCACACCTTACACACGAAAAATAAAGCGAAATTCAAACAAACCGCGCTGACTGACAACTCTTTTTATATAACTTTGTCTTCTTCAACTTCTAGCACCACCGAATTTCCCAATTCACGCGCACCGATCTTCTAGATGCCTAAAAATGTTTTCTCTTTTTCTGTCAGGTGTAAAGATGGTGTACTTATACAGTTGTTATAGTTCCTGGCGATATGTTCTGCTTCGATAATTTCTCGAGTTAATTGGTTTCTGTTCCTGCCTAAAATTGTACCGGATGGCAAGTGAACGTCGCACCCACAATCCCGGCAGTGTATGCCTAGATGCCCTGAGTTGGCTCTGGAGCTGTTGTTGTTGTGTTCCCGGAGCCTATCGTTAAGGCATCGTCCGGTCTGACCAATGTACACTTTCCCGCACGAAAGGGGAAATGAGTACACCACTTCATCGGCACACTCAACGAACCTGTTCTGATGGTTTTTGGTGCAGCATACTGTTCGGTGGAAATCAGGTGAGTTGACTTGTTTACACAAGTTGCCAAGCTTATTGGGAGCAGTAAAGAGGACAGTGATGTTGAACTTGTTTGCAATTTTCTTGATTCCATTGGAGAACCTGTGGAAGTATGGAAGCACGACAGGTCTCGTAGATCTTTCTCTGGCTCTTGGTGTGATATATGATGTCGTATTTTTTGTTTTCAAGATGCTCTCAGCAATCGATGTTAATAATGACGTGGGATATCCGGCGGATGTTAATCTGGAAATTTGGGCATCGAAGCTTATTGAAATAGAATGCTCGCAAGATTTTTGAAGAGAGTTACTTAGACATAATTTGACGATTCCTCTTTTTACTAGCTTGAATAAAAAACCAATTCTTCCGTACAATTCGGCAGATTCTAAGCTAGTAAAAAGAGGAATCGTCAAATTATGTCTAAGTAACTCTCTTCAAAAATCTTGCGAGCATTCTATTTCAATAAGCTTCGATGCCCAAATTTCCAGATTAACATCCGCCGGATATCCCACGTCATTATTAACATCGATTGCTGAGAGCATCTTGAAAACAAAAAATACATCATATATCACACCAAGAGCCAGAGAAAGATCTACGAGACCTGTCGTGCTTCCTTACTTCCACAGGTTCTCCCATGGAATCAAGAAAATTGCAAACAAGTTCAACATCACTGTCGTCTTTACTGCTCCCAATAAGCTTGGCAACTTGTGTAAACAAGTCAACTCACCTGATTTCCACCGAACAGTATGCTGCACCAAAAACCATCAGAACAGGTTCGTTGAGTGTGCCGATGAAGTGGTCTACTCATTTCCCCTTTCGTGCGGGAAAGTGTACATTGGTCAGACCGGACGATGCCTTAACGATAGGCTCCGGGAACACAACAACAACAGCTCCAGAGGCAACTCAGGGCATCTAGGCATACACTGCCGGGATTGTGGGTGCGACGTTCACTTGCCATCCTGTACAATTTTAGGCAGGAACAGAAACCAATTAACTCGAGAAATTATCGAAGCAGAACATATCGCCAGGAACTATAACAACTGTATAAGTACACCATCTTTACACCTGATAGAAAAAGAGAAAACGTTTTTAGGCATCTAGGAGATCGGTGCGCGTGAATTGGGAAATTCGGTGGTGCTAGAAGTTGAAGAAGACAAAGTTATATAAAAAGAGTTGTCAGTCAGCGCGGTTTGTTTGAATTTTGCTTTATTTTTCGTGTGTACGGTGTGAGTGTTATTTGCTATAGTGCGCTGTGGTGTGTGTTATCATGTTGGTAGTGACCTGCCACTTCACCGGATTCGTCGAGATGTTTCCAATGCGGAAGCTGACAGCCAAGGGAGTCCTGAGCAGGCTGTCCGAGGTCTGGTGTCGCTACGGGTTCCCCGAGAGACTGGTGAGTGACAACGCCTCGATATTTTACTCGAACGTCTTCGCGGCAACCTGCCAGGCCCTCGGGATTAAGCATTGTAAGACTTCGTGTTACCATCCCCAAGCAAATGTGACCGAGCGGCGGAACCGCGACATCAAGCCGCTGCTCGGGGCGTATGCTCGTAAGCAGCGGGACTGGGATCTGCACTTGGATTTGATTTCGTTTGCATTGCGGTCCAATCTCAACCGCAGCACTGGGTTCACGCCTGCGCTTTTGAACTTCGGCAGAGAACTCTCTACGCCGACCGATGCGGTTCTTCGCCCGCGACAGAGCGCGGCCAGAGCGGTGCCCTCGCACGAGGATTTCGCGACGCGCACAAGAGAGCGACTGTCGCGGGCGCTGGACGCCGCCCGCGGAAACAGGGCTCGCGCGCGGGCGGAGCAGAAGAACACCTATGGCAAAGCGCACCGCGATGCGCAGTTCGAGGTGGGCGACACCATTCTGCGGCGAAGTCACGTGCAGAGCGATGCGAGTAAGTTCTTCTCGGCGGCGTTGGCCCCCAAGTGGGTTGGCCCCTTTGTCATCGATTCCAAGAAGTCTCGACTGACATACACGCTGAGGGACCAGAATTCTGATCTCGTCCGCGGGACAGTTCACATCGGCGAACTGAAACCCTTTTTCCCCAGGGAAGGGGATGAGCCGGTCAAGCGGCCGCAGAGGGGCATTCGCGGACGCCAACGATCTCAGGATTTCCTGGGACCACCGCGGCACGGCTACAACACGCGTAGCCGGAGGCAACCCGATGGGATCGGAACCTCGTAGAGTGCGTGGCCCGGGAAAGGGAAGAAGAGGGGGGAACGATCCGAAAACGGCGTTCCCGGCATTGTGTTTTTGTTTTTCTTTGTGGGTGGGGGAGGGGTATACGTGCCTCGGAACCCTCAGTGTTTGTTTTTCTTTCTTGTTTTAGAGCGCAGCTCTTAGGGGCCCGTTTCCGGCTTGAGTGGCGTCGGCGTCGCCGTCGGCGTAACCGCGCGGTGCATTATGGGAAATGTCCCATAATGCACCGCGCGAGCCCCCCACCGGGGTCACGTGACCTCGTGGGGGCACGTGACCCCCTGAAGTCACGTGACTCCCCTGTGGTCACGTGACCCCCTCCTCGAGGTCACGTGACACCCGAGGTCACGTGACCCCCGCCGATGTCGCGTGACCCCCCGATGACGTCATCGTCACTGATGACGTCACCGGCATCCACATCGTCATCGTCATCATCACTGATGACGTCATTAGTGACGTCACTGATGACGTCACTGGCATCCACATCGTCATCGTCATCATCACTGATGACGTCACCGACATCCGCATCGTCATCGTCATCATCACTGATGACGTTACCGACATCCGCGTCGTCATCATCACTGATGACGTCATCAGTGACGTCACTGATGTCGTCACCGGCATCCGCACCGTCATCGTCATCGATGACATCATCAGTGACGTCACTGATGACGTCACCGACATTCGCATCGTCATCATCACTGGTGAAGTCATCAGTGACGTCACTAATGACGTCATCGGTATCCGCATCGTCATCGTCACTGATGACGTCATCAGTGACGTCAGTTATGACATCATCGGCATTGGGGGGTCACGTGACCCCCCCCCCTGGTTAGTTTAACCCCCCCCCCCCCCAGTACCTTTCCCTCCTCCTCCTCAAGAGCTGCGCTCTAATTCGGCGTTACAGGGAGTTGTAAGCGGCTTTCACTTTTTTGCTTTGAATGTTTTTATTTTTTTGTGCGGCGTTGCTGTTGGTGTTGGGGTACTGCTCCCTCGCTGGGCGCGCGCCTTGGACTTTTCCCATCTTTTGTGTCATCGCCCCTGCGGCTGCTGCTTCGAGACGCAACTTGGTGTGCACCGAATGGTCCTCTCTGGGAGAGGATGAAAGGAAAAGTCGCCGTTTGGACAAACACCAGCTTGGGCTGAACTCCTCGTCTTCGGGCAGCGTATTCCCCGGCCGGAACCACAGCTCGGGGAGCCTCATGGGACGTCCGCGACGCCACGCAGGACGCCGGGGTGCAGTTCTCAGTGACACTGGACTTCCAGCCCCGCATCGTTTCGGGAGGGCGGTCGCAGCTGGGTCGCAACCACAGTCCCTCTCTGGTGCACCACTCTGTGGAGTGGCCAGTCTCATGGTGGCCTGGCACACTGCTCAAGGACCCCATTGCCCCGGAGGCCGCCGCCAAGCCGAAGTCGACACAGTCTACAGTGAGGTGTGTGGTGGCCGCGCACCCCAGGTCTCGGTAGAACTGATGGACCTCAGTGAGGACGACCCATGGGACCAGCGGTGTGTGTGTGCTTGTGACGGTCTCCAGGCCAAACAAAGCGACGGTGTTCCCAGCAGTTCCCGTACGTCTGAATTCCGGCGTACTTCGATTTTAAGGAGAGGGGAGTGTGGCGCACCGTGCATTCACGAAGGCGCCTATCAAACCACTCTGGCATTAGTGCCGCGAGGCAGCTAAGTAGCTGCCTCGCCTCAGACACGATCACATGGTCGTGTCGCCGCGGGACGACTGCGTTGGAGATCTTGGATCTCGCATGATAGTCGCTCCACCGTTGCAGAAAGACGCTCGCTCATGTTGATTAGCGAGGACAGCTGCTCCTTAGGATTAGAACCGTGCCCGGATGGTCCCGCTACCGCGGTGTGTTGTCGAGCCGTGTAGACACCCGTTGTCGAGATGTCCATGACCTTCTCGGCCATCCGGGCGAGTGTTTCTATAGGTTCTGATGATGTAGCCAAGATCATGCGGACCTGTTCCGGAAGGCGCTGGACAAAGAAAGAACTCCCGAAAGATTGCTGCGTCCAAGGCTTCAGCATCTTGTCACCAAGCAGCTGCTGCATTTTACGGAGGTTGTCCGATGGTTTGCGGTTGCTGAGTTCCTCCGTCGTTACGAGTTGCTGGATTCGACGTTGTTCGGACTTGCTTGCCCTACGTATCAGCTCAGACTTCAGCTTGTCGTAGGGAACGTCCGCAGGCGGAGCTCGCAGGACGTCTCGGATGATGGCAGCAGTTGATTGGGGCAATGCCACGACGTCGTGATCGTACTTAGCTAGTTGTGATGTTATATCTCGCCATTCCTGAAAAGGGACTCAATGCTGAGGAGTGGTCGTCGGTAGGTGCAGAGGCATTCCCAGTTGAATGAGCCATCATTGGGGTCGAGCTGGTTGACGCTGATATCCGGGTCACCACTTTGAAGGGAGCTCGTCCACCTTCAACTAATTTATTTTCGAAGGCGAAATAAAGCAGAGTCGCTTGGAGCGATGTCGGGTGCTGACATTGTGGAAGCCGGTGTTGGTCGACGCGCGCCGTGTGTCTCGTGTTTGTTTTTCGTCTTCCTTTTCCGCGCCTTGCTGGGAGCCGCTACAACCTTTTTTTTAACAATAGCCATGGAAACTAGTTTGAGCGTATGCTTTATCGCAGTACGGTTTAGTGGAAGGTCGGCTTGCCACCGCCGATTTCGTTTATGATCAAGAGCCATCTGGATGTTGCAATAAATGTTTAGATCTGTTGATGCAATAAATAAACGTTGTTTTCCTCGTTATATAAACCGGCTCTATCAATCTATGTTAAGTTTTCTGTGTAAGTATTGCTTATGGATACTGCAATCAATGTTTGTTTTATTTGGTATATCGCAATGTCGTTAAGGTTTCTGTCTCCGCCCTCATATATAATGCGTTCTATGGAAATGCCCTTGAGATTATTCAATTTGAACTTGCACTTGAACTTGAACAAACAACATTTGATTGGGGAAAAGATTTATCTCAGGATCGAGTGTGCATTGCAAAGGTTTCAGCGAACCAGTCTTATCAAGTTATCATGTCGGGGGTAGGTGAGAAACAGGTGATGCCGGTGGCAGCAATTTTCTTTCAAGAAATTTTCGAGGTGTTCTATAAACTAGGTTCACTAATATTATATGCCTTGTGGCAAGCGACATGCGGAGTGTGCAGTAGCGCGGCAATGGCTACGTTTACATGAATGCGATCGTAGCGCATCGAATCGAGCAGGGACCAATCACATGCAGCCTGCCTGCTTACTTCTTCCTCTTCTACCCAACTGCTACCAATGAAAATCGTGAAATCTCGACTCGATGCGCTACGGTCGCATCCATGTAAATGCAGCCAGTGGCCGATACAAACCGTGGGCACGGGGCGCGAGCTCGAGCGTCTTGTGCGTGGCTCACGAGGGGCTCGGCGGGGGCAGACTCGAAGGGGCCGGAACGAAGTAAAGGTGTGTTTTTGCTATGTCCTGACTTGCGTGTCTTTCTTGCGGGCGAGCGGTGGCACCGGACCCTACATTATTTGGCGCTCGACGCGGGGCCTACTGCTCTCCCGTGGGATGGACCGCAGGCCTTTTAGCCCGTTTTAGGCGTTTTTAGCCGGGTTTTTCCCGTTTTGACTTTGCCCTGCCCGTTAGGCCTACGTGGCCGTTCGACTAGGCTTCGGCCACCGGACGCCACCTTTGCCATCGCGGCTTGGCCCTCGTCTCTACTGTGCATAGTGTATATTAGGTGTTCTCTTTCGGTTCCTTTGTGTTCTTTCTTGTTCGGTTTTTGTGTTTTTTCCTTTTCGCGGCCACTTTCGCGATGAGCCGCCGCAGAGCCGCCGCTGACCAAGCCGAGAGCGGAGACGAGCCGGACGCGGAAGGCCTTATGGCTCGGGTGGCCAACCTATGTGACACGGTCACACAACGTCTGCTGCTGACTGACCCCGGACTTCAAGGTCGTGACCCGCGTCCCCAGGTGCCGGTCCCAACCTACACCGGCTACGACGACCGGAAGTCCGTGGCCGACTTCCTCGCAGAGCTGGCGGCCTACAAGCTTGCTGCGGGCGCCTCGGACGAATACGTCCTCGCGCGCGTTTTGCCCGTTGCGTTGCAGGCGAGTGCAGCCCGCTGGTGGCGCATCGTGGCCCCGTTCCTGTCCTGGAAAGACTTTCGGCGGAGGTTCCAGGACGAATTTCTTCCGCCTGGGTACCTGTCTCGAGTCCAGCGAGAACTGGAGCGCCGAACCCAGCACCCGGACGAGACCCTGGTCGAATACGTCCGGGTGATGCAGGAGCTCTTCGATAGGGCCTGCCCAACGACACCGGGGTCGGACAGGGTTGCTCGGGTCGTACAGCAGAGCCATCCCAGATTCCGACCCTACCTACATGGCCGCACCTACGAGACCCTTGAGCACCTCCCGGGACGCTCGCGGCATCCAAGAGACGCTTCTGGCAGAGCTCCAGTACCGGCCGCCACCGCCGCCCGAGGAAGCTCTCGACCCGTCCTGTGCCTGGTCAGCTCCCGGGCCCAGAGGAGGTCCGACTCAGCGCCAACCCCAGGAGTATGGCGCGGTCCTTCCCCTCCCCCCCTCCCCCCCCCCCCCCCCCCCCCCCCGCGCGCTGGACCCCTATGCCTTTGGACAGCGGGAACGCGGGAGAGCACCACCCGGTGGCTTGGACCCCCGCCCTAGTGCCTGGCCGGCTGGATCGAGACTACGGCAGGGTGAAAGCCGTTTAAGGTCCTTTCCCCGTGATTCGCTCCGGGGCGCGGATCGCTGGCCCAACGAGGGAAGCAACAGGCCACAACGACAGGCTCTAAGCAGCCAGACACGCGACACTGACCGCCGCATTTCGGTGAGCTGCTTTGGCTGCGGCCGACAAGGTCACTTCCGCCGAGACTGCCCGGATTTGGTGGGCAACCGCCCTGTGGTCTCGGAAAACCAGCACGGCCGACGGCGTTGACCCCTGAGCGCCCGCCGGCCGCGGTGACCATGGACAACCCGGCAGCACTACCATCGGTATGTCGAATCCAGCCTGACCCTGAGCTAATTAATTGAGCCTCGTATGACAGTTACAGTGCTCGGGATAGCTGTGGCAGCGCTGATTGATACCGGTGCGAGTCTGTCACTTATTGGGGACTACCTGATTGAACGCTGCAAAGAGCAGAAAGCTAACCTGCGTGAGACTAACGTGCGCTTACAGCTAGCGTCAGGACCAGAAATGCTCGCGAGTCAAGCCGTGAGGTTACAGATCGGGTTCAACGAGAAAAAACGCCGTCAGCGTTTCGTTTGCTTACCTGGTCTCACGGTACCGATTATTTTGGGACGAGATTTCATTTTCGGGGAGAACCTGGTTCTGGACTTTCCGAACAAAGGCTACCGGTTAGGTAGTGACTCGAAACTGATCCCATTTACCAGACGAGAGGATTGTATCGTCAGTGTCGATAACGTTGGCGTTAGAACGCCTGCTTTGCGACTCCCATGTGCGGTAAGCGATTCTTTGCAGAAGTGTCCTGCTACGGACCAGCAAAAGCGGCGTCTCCAAAGACTCCTGGAGGAGTTTTCGCCGATGTTCACGGAGAACTCCGGCAGAACCGGTGTCCTGAAGCATTCAATTGACACCGGGAATACACGGCCCCTACGCTGCAACCCTCGACCAATCAGCGTACACAAGCGAGCCCTGCTGGACAAGGCGCTCCAAGAGATGATCGACACGGGTGCCGTACGTGAGTCGCAGAGCCCTTAGGCCTTCCCGATCGTCCTTGCCCCCAAGAAGGATGGAACGGCTCGGCTTTGCGTCGACTATCGACGCCTGAATGCGGTAACCGTTCGTGACGCGTACCCGTACCCGTCGATTGAGTCGATCATGTACAACTTGGGAAACGCGAGCTTTTTCACGACTGTTGACTGCAGTCGCGGTTTCCTCCAGATAGAGGTCGAACCCGCTGACATCGAGAAAACCGCATTCACGTGCTACAGAGGATTGTACGAGTTTGTGCGCATGCCTTTCGGCTTGAGCAACTCTCCTGCCACATTCCAGCGTCTTATGGACATTGTGCTTGGAGACGCACGACACAACTACGCCATGGCGTATATGGATGACGTAGTAGTCTTCTCACGCTCGTTCGAAGAACATCTTGTGCACCTTCGGACTATACTCGAACGCATGCAGAATGCTGGTTTGACAGTTCACCCGGGAAAAATGCAACTGGCAACATCCAAGATTAACCTGCTCGGTTTTGTAATCGACGATGGATCGCTTCACCCTAACGAGGATAAGCTGAGGGCCATAACTGAGTTTCCTCCCCCCCATGATGCAAAGAGTTTGCAGCGATTTCTGGGAATGGTTGGATTTTATCGCCAGTTTATCCCCCACTGTGCAGAGATAACGCGGCCTCTGAACGAACTGCTGCGCGAAGGCGTCAAGTGGCATTGGGCGGAGGCACAGCAAAATGCCTTCCTTCAACTGTCCAGAGCTATTGCTGAGACAGCATCTTTGAAGCTCCCAGACCTCAACCGTCCGTTTGTGCTGCAAACCGACGCGAGCGGCTACGGTTTAGGTGCTGTGCTGCTTCAAGACATTGATGGTGTCTTACGACCCGTAGCGTTTGCGAGCCATACGTTGACACCAGCTCAGCGGAATTACAACGTTTGCGAGCTTGAGTGCCTAGCCATCATATTCGCCCTGCAGAAATTCAATATGTATCTTGATGGCGCGTGCTTTGTGATCCAGTCGGATAATGCAGCCTTGTCCTGGCTTCAGCGTTTGGAAAATCCGGCAGGTCGATTAGCACGCTGGGCACTGACGCTTCAAAAATATGAGTACACCATTGTGCACAAGCCAGGCTCACAAAACAAAGTTGCAGACGCTTTGTCGCGCGCTCCGCTCGGCGAAGAGCACGTGCCCGAGTATGCCAATGTTTTGGCTGCGATAGATGCTGGCTCGCGCTGGGGTACTTTGATTAGCAAAGATGAGCTTCGGGCTGCACAGCAGAACGATGGACTTTGTCGCAGGGTCTCTGAGTGGTTGTCTTTACGTGACCGACGTGGCAACAGAGACGCTGACACGGGTTTCGACTCGTACTTACTGGCCGAAGACGGTCTGCTGCTCCGGTACATACCTCAGATCGACGACGAGGAGGGTGGCTCCACAGATACTCCATTTCGAGCCGTGATACCTCGCCGACTTCGCACGTCATTCATTAGATACTACCATGACTCCGCTTTGGTTGGTCACAGTAGTGGCTGCAAGACTTTTGAAAAGTTAAGCCGTACTGCAACTTGGCCAGGAATTCGTCAGGACGTGCTGAGGTACGCTCGTTCATGCCCGGTTTGTCAGAAAGCCAAACCGCGCGGTGGTAAGCCTTCTGGTCTAATGCAGCCAGTCGTAAGTCGATCCCCATGGGAATGCGTCGGTGTCGACGTCATGGGCCCTTTCCCACGCAGTCCGCGTGGCAACCAGTACCTGTTGGTTGTCACGGATCACTTTAGCAAGTGGGTGGAGCTATTTGCATTGCGATCGCTGACGTCCAAGAAAATCTGGTCGTGTCTGATGGAAACGTTCACACGCTTCGGATTTCCGGCAAAATTGATTAGCGACAACGCTACTTACTTTGCCAGCAAAGTGTTCCGAGACTCATGTGCCGCATTGGGCATACAACATAAGCGGACGTCTCCCTATCACCCGCAGGCAAATATTACCGAACGGGTAAACCGAAATTTCAAGTCGATGTTGATCGCTCACACCGAGCGCCACCGGGATTGGGATGCGAAGCTTCCAGAACTTGCGTTCGCAACCCGAACCACGGTTAACCGATCTACAGGTTTCACACCCGCGCGCCTTAATTTTGGCAAAGAGCTGACTTTCCCGCTCGAAAATAGTTATTCTGTCGACGATCCGGGTGCTTCTCGCTCCTATGGCCAGTTTGCAGGCAATCTACGACTGAGACTCAGGGACATCGTTCGTGATGCCCGGGAGAGCTTGGACGTCGCCCGACTGCAACAGGCTGAGCAGTACAACCGAGGTCACCGGGACGTGCAATTCCACGTTGGAGACTTGGTGCTGCGCCGGACACACCCACTTAGTAACGCAGCCAGAGGTTTCACGGCATCCCTGGCTGATAGGTGGGACGGTCCATATAGAGTACGTGAGAAAGCTTCACGCCTCACGTACACGCTCGTCGACTGTGAGTCTGGGCGACTCACGGGACCTGTTCATGTCACCGACCTCAAGCAGTATTATGATTCGGCTGATGAACTTCTCTCGCAGGTGGGAAGTGTTGCTGATCTGGCTGGTACTTAGTTTACCGCCTACACTCTCGAAGACTTCAACGTCGGTGACGAAGACGAAGATTATAGAAAGAAGATTACTATGGGTTTAGCCGAGAACCAGCATTTTACCGCCTATTTTGATTGATTGCGCGCGACTTTGAGCGGTATACATTTGACTGTTCTCGCGAGCTTAGCTCACCTGTTCTTGCGTTTACGTAGAAGACGTTTGCTTTTTTTGTAATGGACATTACAGACATCCTGTTTTTTTTATTACTGATTTCCAAGCATGCCGCGAGTCAATAAGGCTGCCAGACGGTTCCCATCACCACCCCGGCACTGGCGACCCAGACGCTACTACCAGCCCAGGGGACGAGACAACCCGAACAACCACCACCGCCGGGGATCCAGACGATCGCACCAGCGGTCTACCGCCACCTGGGGCACCCTCGACAACCACGGACACCCAGTGGCCTGATCGTCCAGCCTCGCTTGGCACGACCAGCCGCGCCCTTTGACGGTTGACATGGACGCCCAAGTGCCTGAACCTTTCAGAGGCTTCACGCTGAACACCCACCGCCCGGCGAACCCACCACAAAGTTACACGGAAGACGAGCGCAGACTCCTGTGCCCGCTCTGCGAGGTGCCAGAAATCCACCGCCGTACCCACAGAGCTGGAGCACTTCATCGCTCGCGGGAGTCAGCAGCCGCCGCAAGGGCAGCCATCTTACACATCGAAAGGATGAGGGACGACGATCTAGCACGCGCCATCGCCGTTATCAGGAGGCTCCGTCCTGCTCTCCTCCGGCCCCCATCCCACGCAGACCCGTCACCACCAGATGCTGCGGAGATCGCGATAAACATTGATGACGACGAGCAACTCTGAGAACAGTTCCTAACGCCGCGGGCTGGGAGGGGGGGGGGGGGGGGAGGGGGGGCGGCGGGAGGGGGGGAAGTGTGTGGCAAGCGACATGCGGAGTGTGCAGTAGCGCGGCAGTGGCCGATACAAACCGTGGGCACGGGGCGCGAGCTCGAGCGTCTTGTGCGTGGCTCACGGGGGGCTCGGCGGGGGCAGACTCGAAGGGGCCGGAACGAAGTAAAGGTGTGTTTTTGCTATGTCCTGACTTGCGTGTCTTTCTTGCGGGCGAGCAGTGGCACCGGACCCTACAGCCTCTAAACGTGCTGCAGGGGTGTTATTCATAAGAAAACTCTAATAAATGAGGGGCGATCTCTAGCCAATTTCTAATTAAAGTCAAAGTCCCGACGCTTGGTACCGATTCGGTACCTTGTTCAGGGGGCCTTTAGAAATAGAGGCAGCCTCTTCGTTTTCTTCTGCGTGAATATTTACAGACGTGGAGCAGCATCTTCGTTTTTTCTAAAGTGACAATTTACAAACCAGAAGCAGTAGCTTTGTTTTCTTGAATATTAACTATTTACAAACGAGGATCAGCACCTTCGTTTTCCTCTATGGTGGGGGCCTCTTTCTTTCGTGTTTTTTCTTTTAAATGACATTGTCCATTGATCAATGCTGAAAGTAAGGTGACGGTTGATCTATTATTAATGACTAGTGTAGTGTGGACATGCCACGATTCAATAAAAACCTGTTGGTGCAAGTTTGTCTGTACATTCAAGATCCGGGTGTTTTCGAAGTCGACGCGGTGGTCATTGCCATCGCAGTGCTCCGGAACAGAGGTATGCTTGAGGTTATGTTGGCTAATTCTTTCCTCGAAGTTCTTCATTTTGTCGCTTTATATAGGAGTGCACTCTGCACAAGGAATTCGGTACACAACTCCTTGTGCTCTTTCTTTAGGCGGACAGTCGTTCAGACGCGGCATTAGGCGCCCAAGTGTCGAAAAACTCTAGAGGACATTCCAGTTATGTCGGAGACACTTTAGAAATGTTTTGCTGGTTGGAGAGATCGCCATCTTTCTAAAAGACAGCGAAAAGTTAATTGTATGTCATGCAAGGCTAATGGTTCAAGACCTCTAGTGCACAGAATGTGCACTGATTCTTATATGACTATATTGAAAAAGGAAGGATTAAGGGCCTAAACTGCTGGCAAGCTACAGGATGCATAGTTCTCCATAATCAGACTTCATTTGTACACATGTTGGCTTGGCGAGACATGTGAAGGGAGCACTTCTGCTCAAGTTATAGTAAATACGCATTCGACAAATTCAACGATGACAGCACTGCAACCATGCTATGAAAACTTGCTGATAAAACCACCGACAAGGATTTGTGAGGAAGAGTTAGTAGTTACATGAACTATCACCTGAATGGAAGGTGAAAGCTGCATGCTGCAAACACTAAAGTCGTCGCTGATAGGCACCCCAAAACGTAATGGTTCCTGGGCAGTCACAAGACAGCTTTTTCTTCATCCCCACTATGGCGGGGTACTGAGAAAATCTCACTGAAACTCAAATTCATACTGCCAATGCAGCTGAAGCACGCATAATGTCAGTTTTAACAAAACGAGGCTGGAGGAGTGAGGAAATGTCTAGAAGGAAGCCATCTAGCGGCAGGGAAGGCGAATCGAGACGTATTTGACTATTGCCTATTAAAGGTGCACTAAACGGAGTTCTGAGATTGTCTGCTCTTGGTGATAACTTCTGCGGTCTCTAAGCATCCTAAAAGTCCACAAATTAGGGTGATCCGACACTTATTTCCCTACTAAAAATGTGATTTGCGATTGGGACACGCCCTTGAGCGGAACTTTCCGATTGGGAAGGCTGGCACATAATCCAGCCGAGCTCGACGTCAGGGTGACGACAGTGCTCGTCAGCCAACCGTAAGCCGCCGTTCCAATAGCAGACGACGCGGCGCCGTCAACAGACGATGTGCTACTGCAACACCGGCTTACGGTCAACTGACGAGCACTGCTGTCACCCTGACATCGAGATAGGCTGAATTATGCGCCACCCTTCCTAAGCGGAAAGCTCCGCTCTAGAGGGGCGTGTCCCGATCGTAAATTACATTTTAGTAGGTAATTAAGCCTCACTTGCACATATTTTTGGGGTTTTTTTGTATGCTTAGAGCCTGTAGAAGGAGTTATCACCAAGAACAAACAATCGCAGAAACCTCTTCAGTGCATCTTTAAGACAGCTCCATTCTTCTCACAAGAGGCCGAAGGACATTTTTGTGACGCATACAAAGAAAAGTAGAAACAAAGAAAGAGACATTCATTGTGAAAGCTGATTGAGAATTCCAGGAAATAATAAAGAACAGTTTGGCTTTTACGACTTGCAGTTCCGAAATTCAAGGTTTTTCAGGCATCTAGGGTTCTTCGTTTTGGGGGTTTTATATTTTTCAGAAATCGCGGGTAAAAATAAGGTGCTATTTTCAGGCTCATAATAGGAGAGGAATGGGGTTTTTCCGGAAACTATTCTGGAATTCGGGTTTTTTCGGGCCTTATCAAGCAACGGGAAAACACACAAAATCTGTTATTCACGTAAAAAAAAGTCAACAAAAGTCTACGATATAGCCAAGATGGTCGAGCACACAGGACCTTTCCACCTTCTGGCCCATTCCGAAGCGAATCAATGCCGAGACAGCGCCAATCCAAGGTGTTTGTAACAATCAAATGAGTGACTGGAAGAACAGATACGAAAGAGATACAGTTTTTCATAATTTTTTATAAATTCGGTTGATGTCAAGACTGACTTTTGGGAAGAAATTGGGTTTGACCCAATTCTTGTAACACCTGTTCAGGGTGAAAAAACTGTGTAATATTGGGTTTTACCCGAAAACGAAGAACCCTACGTATATCAAAGTTCTTAGTGTTTTTACCGGCGGATGTTGCAAAGGTTTTATCAGATTTATATGAAAACGCAGAACTCTGCTTGTTGGATATTGATAGTGTGCGATTAGTCTGCCCTTATATGGCGACACTGTCTCACCGTAGAGCGATGGCAAGACTGCGTGCTGGTATAATGATCCGAACTGAACACAATTGGTGCAAGTCAAACCCAGATTTCTGGGTTCCAAAGTGAGCTTTTGCTTTAGATGCAGCAAGTTGTCGTGCAGATAACAATCAGCCAACAAACTCCCGTAGATTCCGTGGGTGGACCACACTTCATGTTTATTTCTACTGCCACATGTTTCCAACAGGTTGACCGCAACAAAAGCTTAAAGCACTTCCCATTTGATGACAACCTCACTATCATTGTACAGATCTAAAGCACAGTAGAGCGTCTGATCATCATCAGTGTCCACAAGTTTTAGGTGCCCTGACCTGCCCACACGGTGGCAAAACATGTGCCTGTCGAAGCCTTCATTGGTTAACAACTCAACCAAAATGAACAGTTTGCCTGATGCAACATACAGGGCTTTAACTCCACAGAACTCTGGTTCAACATCCTGTGCAGCCTTCACAAGGATATCACCGCACCAGTACTCGCGGTGGTCGACTGCTGCATGCGACACCTGGCGCGCATTCAGTGCCAGCACCTCCTGAACAGAAGGTGGCAGAGAACTCTGGTCAACAGGCTTGCCAGATGGGGCCATGAGCTGGGCATCTAATGACAGCTCCTTGAGCTGGTGACTGTGCATTAGCTGATGTCGTTTGGACAATGTCAGAGTTATGTTTCGAAAGCTCTTCATTCGTGAGGCGAGGCTCTTAAAATATTGATGTTTGGCTTCAAACCTCAGACCAAAACTGCTGTGGTGGTCCAAGCTCACGAATCATTCTGGCATAATGCACAAGGTAAGGAAGCTTGGGAATGATGGGTGTACTTCCATACCGCTGTGCAAACTCCACAAGAAACGCGTGCACAATTGTCTCCAGTAAGGTATAGTACCCGCTGGGCACGACAGTGGCAAAGCTGATGTCAACAATTTCCGAAACTGAGGGAACAATTCCCAGTCCGCGTCACCTTCTGGAATCAGCTCAGTATGAATCAAACCCAGAAGTCTCCGAAGGCACCACTTCTCGGATGCAGTTCTCTTCAAGTTTGCTTTGCTTGTTAGAAAGCTTCTGTTCATTGCAACGGGTTTGTTTTTCTTGTTGTTCCACCCATATGCAAAGGAAGCGATGCGGTCCATGTCACTGTACGACAACACCCCACCCTCAATTAATGCCTTGAGTATTGGGCGAAGAACGGACTCGAAGCCTTCTTCTAGAATGTCGTGCATGAGGTTGGGGGTAAGTGTCGCGTCACGTCAAAGTATGGCAGCTCCAGCATTGGGGAACGTTCGTTCACACCATACAGTTTTCTATTTAACTTTGGGTTCACAGCCACAGCTTTCAGATGTTGCTCGTGTGCCTGAGCCGACCGCAGGGTACAGAAATCCTCTGTTGTTATCTCTGACAATGTTTCGGATAATGCCATACAAAACCGGCACACCCTGCCCTGACTAAAACAACATGAGAAGCCCCCAAGGCGATTCATAGATAGGTCATCACCACACACACAGAATACAAAGACCTGTGCATTCTGTGCTGCTTCTTTGCTCATGAACCTAAGTCTGTATGCCTGTAGTTTATTGAGGTCAGTGATCGAGGGGCTCAGGATGTTGTCCAAGCCGTACTTTTGTATGTCGTCATACTTCACCAGAAGCACTAGGTAGATGAACCGTAGCTGCGACCTGTGTCCTGGATATAGGTTTAACAATGTGAAGTACACAGCAAATAGCTTGTGCACGCCACGCTTTGGTCCTAGAGGATTGCAAATCTCCAGTTCATCACTGTACAACAAAATGGAAATTGTGTACCGGGCCCACGTCGGATGAGATTCATAAAGTCTTGGAGAAGGAGTCCGCCTGAGAAGCTTCGGTAAACCTCCGGTTCATCATGGCTTGCTTGCGGCGTGATGAGTCGGGCAGCAATATCGGGATGTTCACAGAGCTTTGCAAGAACGCTTGGAGTTGGCACATAGTTGTACCTGTCCCCTTCAGAGCCAAGATCACACGTCCTAGGCTCAACATGTGGAGCATGTGCCTTGACATACTGTTCACGGAGGTGCTTGCTTTGAATGCCTTCGGAAAGCTCTGGTACGAATGAACACCTGAGAAGCGGGAGCACATCAGGAGGCAGGGCTGACAGATCAACCTTGGCTGCGATCTCATCAGCAAAGCCCCTCGTGACATGCTCAAAGACGATTTGCAGGTCGCTGAAGACTTTCTCTGCCACTGTGTGAGCCAGCTTGTGGTTCTCAGTGATGATAAGGAAGAAGTTCCAGATCGCTGTTCTGGCTTCTGCCAAGAAATCCACGAAGTCTTTTTTTTTCGGAGGACGCTTCTTATGGCTGCGCAGTTGCTTCAGCGTCGGCGTTAGTGCCATTGTCTGCGAGGTCTTGAGCGGGTCCATCCTTCGTTTTGGTGCTTAGGTTAATTCCAGTGTCAAGCAGGGGTGCTATGTTGCGCTTTTTGCACTCCCAGGAGACTAGGAAGAGGGAAGTGACGTCAACAACACAGCAAACGCAGATTGGACGTTAACAGAAGAAAACGAAATCAACACCCAATCTACGCTTGCTGTGTCGTTGACGTCACTTCCCTCTCCCTAGTCTCCTGGGAGTGCAAAAAGCGCAACATAGCCCCCCAGGACATCCCTGTGGCACCGGTAAAGATGGAATATGTACGATGCAAACTTCGTGTAGCTACTTGTGCACCCACCGATTCCACAGAAGATTGGGAAGTTAGCATTAACCCCATGCACGATCCCCCCCGCAGGGGGCACCTGTGAAAGCAGGTGTTTGGTGAGTGGCATCACTACGAACGCCGAGCCAGGTGGGTTCGCCCACCCACGTCTGGCTGTGCATGGCTTAACCCGTGTCCGGGGAAAGGGGGACCCTGGTGGTTGAGCTGAACCCTGGGTATGTTTGGACCCTTCGGGGCCCCCCGGGCGAGGCAATACACTGCTTCGGCCCCTAGCTGTTTCTCGTAACACCGCTTCGGCCCCTGCTTCTCGCAGACTGGTGTCCTGGCTTGGCCCGACCAGGATGATTCAGCCAGTCGCCTCTTCTACCCTCTTATTCCTTCTTTCACTTTTCCTTCCACCTCTTTCCCTTTTCTTCTACACTCTCTTCCTTTCTTTTTCACCTTCTTAGGCGGCAAGGGCCAACCTTGAGTGGAAACAGATCCTGTCCGTGCAACCACACTAGAGTATAGTGCCCGGGCAGCTCTGGTAGAGTAATTGTGTCAGCCAAGCCTTTCTTGCTATGGCACATTACCTACCCCATTGTTGGGCTCTGTGGTGGGCGGTGCACCCGGGCACTGAACTTTCTTTCCCACCTTTATGGGTCTGCAAAACAAATCCTTCCTCGATCGGGCTCTGAAAAGAGTCCGCACCGAAGCACGTACACTTGATGTTCCAGTAGTAGTTGCTCCGCAGTATCCAAAGTTTTTGGTGATGCACTAAGAAACTGAGAAACCACTAACTAGACTGTCCCCTTTTCTTGTCGCGAAAACTCTAGAGGGTGTTGTGGGAAAGACTTTTCAGGCTAAGAAGATCACATCAGGTGACCTCCTCGTAGAGGTTCACACAAAGATCCAAAGTGATGCTCTACTATATTGAACTCAGTCTCCAATTACAAAGTCACCGTAACCCCCCACCGCACACGAAATACAGTACAAGGCGTAATTTCTGAAGATGGCTTGTTAGAAAATCCAGAAACGGAAATTGTGGAGGGCCTCTCCTGCCAGGGTGTGATCGCCGCACGGTGTATCACACTTCGACGTAGCCGGCGTGAACACAAAACAAAACACATCGTACTAACCTTTGCAATGACCACCCTTCCACAAGCTGTCAAGGCAGGTTACCTGCACTGCCGCGTTCGGCCATACGTACCGAACCTGCTGCGCTGCTTCAAGTGCCAGCGGTTCGGCCACGGCTCGCGGAGCTGTCGCGGATCTGACACATCTGCGAGGTGCTCTAGCAAAGAGCATCTCGCAGATCACTGTGAGAACGATCCGAAGTGCACTAATTGCGAAGGGAAGCACGCTGCATACTCTCGGTCTTGTTCTCTCTGGAAGCAGGAAAAATAAATACTTACATTGAAGGTCCAAGAGAACATTCCATACCACGAGTCAAAGAAGCACGTGTTTGCCTCACGTGGTTCATATGCAGAGACTGTGCGCAAGGGACCTGCACGGCCGATGGTGTCCACGGGGACGCAGACATCTGCGGATGACCTGCGTGTCCTCGTCGGGGTCCCCCTCCACCTCGGGAGCGGTGCGGCAAACACTGCCTCCGAGCTCTAGGAAAGAATTGGGCGTGCCCACGCCCAGCAAGGAGCAAATAAACAATTCAATTGAAAGTTACGCCGCGTCCTGTCTAGTTCTCCCTTCGTTTTTTGTCCCTGTTGTTTTGGCGTATTACACCATGAGCAGGGCTTGGCGACCCTTGCTCCTCCCACTGCCCTGCCCCCCAAAGGACGGTGTCTGGCACCCAACCTCCTTCTGCGAGCAGAGGATGCTCCAATGTGTGAAGAATAAGATGAAACACACTCCGTCTTGCACATTCTCATTCAATGTCCGAAATATCATGAGGAGCGTCGCATCAACTTCTGAAGGTTTTTTAGGGAATAGATCCCATTCCACCCTGCCATTTTGCTGGGAGAGGAGCCTCTTGTTCCTCATACCCAAGTTTTTAACGTCCTAAACAGCATTGGCCTATTACAGCACCTTTAACTCAGTGGATTCTCTTTTTCTTGTCTGCATTTTATGAAACATTTTAAACTCTTATATCATACCTCACCTTTTACTAAATAGCACCGCAGTTTTTTCTTCTGCCACTTTTTTGGCAGACTATGGCCTTAGCAGCCGCTGCGCCACTAAAACCCAAAATCAAATCAAATCAAATCATGTCAAAAAGGAAAGGAAGTTGCATCCAAGATGAGTGACATAAGAGAGTATTAGCAAAGACCAAAATGGGAACTTATACAATCCACATGACCATTAATAGGAAAAAACAGACATGACCATCTAAAAAAGCAGTCACTACAATAAACCAGTAGAGTGCAACGTACTTGCTGCAAATAATCCCAACAAATGCCTAGTGTGCAGTCTGCACGCCCCAATAAAATCCCAATAAAATTAATTTTACTCTTGCAGATATCTTACGGAATGCAACATAAAAGCTAAAACATCTCCAGAATGAAGTTTTACCCACTGAACTTTTCAAGCTGTACACCAGAGACGCGAAAATGAAAACGAACTTTATCCAAGTTTCTATTTACGAAACGGACATGCCAGCTCAATCGAATCCTACAAACCATTCTTAAAAAACCGTATAGGACACTCTGGAGTACAAAAATTAAAACACCAACACGTGAGAGAGTTATGTACAATTACTCAGAAACATTTCGGAGGTGCGCTACACTTTCAATAATCGAAAGAAAGTGTGACTCGAGCTGCTGAACGAGTGTGAACGCTGCGCTTGATGGCACAGTCATGTTGCTGAAGAGCTGGCCTGGGACGTAATTCGCTTTAAGCATCATGAAAAACTGATGTGGCTCATCAAGATTACTTTGCTCATCCCTAAGCAAGTCAGGACAACGACAACCTTCTGCAGCCTTCTCAGTAAACATTTTAACAAGGAAGCCAGCAACATAATAAGTGGCAGAGTTGTCAATAACATGAGACTCCTCATCGGTTGCCTCCTCAGTGATGTTGTCCAAAGATGGAAAGTCGTCCCGTGGGACATGTTGCACAACATCCACGAGTGGCTCGCTACTAAGTGAAAACGGCGACAACTCCTGGAGGAGGTCCGTCTCATCCTTCTTGACGTTTGCCTTCGGTGACAATGTGAAGAGCTTCTGAATCCCAATGTGTTTCAGCCCAGATGTGAACTGAGGCACATTGGGATTCGAGTTGCATCCTTGCTTTTGTTTAATGTGTCCAAACAAACGTTCAAGTGGGTCTTGTTGAAGTCGACGCGTGAGGAGGAACTCAAAGTCGTAATTCTGGGAAACATCTTCCCACAGCAGGAAGACGGCTTTGATAGTAATTTGCCACCCAATGATAGTGTGTGACTGACGTTTGGCATCGAACTTCCAAGACGCAATCCATGGAAGCTGTTGTCTGAGAAATCCAACTAAATCCGGCTGCCCTTTTCGAATAGCATGGCACAACTTTTGCTCCGTTTTCTTTGGACTGGCGCTATTCAAACAATCAAACAGCTTGTCCATGCTATCACAAAAATAAGCAGTTCACATGGCTGCTTCAGGCAGCTGTTTTGCATAGATGAGAGCTGAAAACGCGACGCACCCTGAAGCACTCAATACCTGGGTCGCCCGCTTAACCTTCATATTAATGAAAGATTTCTGGTACATATGTCTTTCGGTTAACTTTGCCGCCGACCACAGTTGCGTCTCATGTGTGGAGTGGTACAGTTTCACAAGATCTGCCCAGTCCGTAATGTCATTTTCGATATGAAGACTGTGGGATTGCAGGTTGTTCCGAGTTGTCTTCACTAAGTGGGGAACATCGTAAATGAAGTAAACGCGTTCACTTTTTACGAAACAAAAAGGCCTGCTCCACATAGACACCAAGCTGATTTGCTAAGCTTTCATTGGAAGCCCCTTGGTCACAAATTAAAGCTTTAACTGTAATTCCAATATCTTGCAACTGCTCAGTGAGCGAGACCAACGGGTTCCAGATTACGGTAGATGGCGTAGACGTGTGACCAATCGCATAGGCGACAGGTTGAGCCCATTCCCGGGAAACTCCGGAGAGAAGGATAACCAGAGCCCTGTCGGCAATCGTTGAGGTTCGTTCGCAGCCATCATCCGTGAATTCATGAACAACATCTTGTGAGACGTCATATGACAAGTTTTTTTTAACGCTATCTCGTCGAAGACGAGAGTGCAGAGGCGATCGCGCTTACTCCATGATTGTGTTTTTGTAAAAATTGATGACATAATGCCTGGTATAATTCCAGGTGTCATTTTGACATCTGACAGCCATCTTCTTAGTGTGCGCTGACTAGGAAGAGTGAGATAGTGAGATAAAAAACGGTATGCCCGTTACCCACGGAAGTTGAGATGAAGAGCAAACTTTTTCAACCATAACGGGAATCGTTTTCCCTTGCCCTTCAATCTTAATTTAACACGGCTTGACAGTAGGTGAAATACCTCGTCTGTCACGTGATGGCGAATGATGTCGAGAGCTTCCGAAGCTGATCGAAGCATCTTCTTCTCTTGGTTGCGCATCCTTGCGATGGTCTTCCGGTACTTTGAAACCTTGGCCTGGAGACGCCTTATGATGTCCTTCGGTCTCGACGCAAAACTGCGCGGAGGAGGCGTAGAAGCACCTGAAGCGGCTACAAAAAATAATGAAATCAAAGTAGGTAAGCAGTTCTGCTTATAACCAGCACAGTCAACATTACCTTACAGTGACATAATCTGCAAGTAGATAATGTTACGCTTTATTCTCAGCGTATCTCGCCCCTGCTGTTCTCTTCTATCCTTTTAATCCGAACATCACTTCTTCCGTCACACTATCCCCTCACAAAAAATAAATGACAGAATGAATGACAGTTCAGTTCAAGCTGAGCAGCCCTCTTACCGAGCAAGGCGGTTTCTGTGAACCATGAGTATGGGCGAACGAGCATTGCGTTGCACGCGGTATACCACATCGTTCAAGCGCGTGACAACAATGAATGGTCCTTGCCAGTTACGCGGTAGTTTGGGCAAAAGCCCCCGTTTTCGCAGAGGTTTGTAAAGCCACACCTTGTCTCCCGGTTGAAACATTTCTTGCGTGGTGTGCTCGTCGTATCGTGCCTTCATTCGCTGGAAAGCGATAGACAGGCGCCCTCGAACGAAGTCGTATGTCCGCTCGAGACGCATCATCAGGTCATCAACATAAGACGCGGGGTCAGAGGAACGGTCTGGTGATCTTGAGAAAGCGAGGTCGCACGGCATGCGAATTTCTCGCCCCAAAAGAATCATGGCGGGTGTGTACCCGGTGACTTCGTGAACTGCGGTTCGATAGGAGTAGAGGAACAGAAGGACAAAGCAGTCCCAGTCGTCTTGATTGTTGTTGACAAACATCGCCAAATGCTGCAGTATGGTGCGATTAAAACGCTCCACGAGGCCATTGGACTGTGGATGCAGCGGCGTTGTTCTTGTTTTTGGTGATGTTGAACAGCCGACAGACATCTTGAAAAACCTGTGACTCGAAATTTCGTCCTTGGTCTGAGTGTAATGGCAAGGGTGCGCCGTACCGGGATATCCAGTGGGTTACCAAAGCATCTGCCACGACAGGGTCGGTTTGGTCAGGAATAGCGATGGCTTCTGGCCATTTTGAGAAATAGTCTACTATGACAAGGAGAAACCTTTTGCCAGTTTGTGTTCGTGGTAGGGTGCGCCGGACCGAGAACGTCTATGGCGACCCGTTCAAATGGTGCTCCACTGACGCGTTCTTGCAATGGCGCCTGTACTTTTTTGGTGGGCCCTTACGCGAAGCGCACAGGTCGCACTGACGGCACCACAACTTGACATCGTTGTGGCACTGCAACCAGTAGAAACGCTCACGTATCTTCTGAAGGGTACGGTTGACGCCAAAATGGCCTCCTTCGGGACTGCTGTGAAGCTGTCGGAATATCTGGGCGCGGAATTCGGGTGGTGCAACTAGTTGCCACACGACTCGGTCACCAGTGGGTGTTTCCCAGCGTCGGTACAGAAGTCCGTCACGTAACTCTAATGTGTCCCACTGGGCCCACAATAGCTTAATGCTGCTGGAGATAGGTGGGATATCTCAGTACGTTGTGGCCGACGGCCGTTTCGTTTCCACTGGACGCACAGGCTGACATCAGGTTCACGTGACTGGGCCTCTTGTATTTCTTGCGGTGACCACATGCTCTTGGAGATGGTGACGGGGCAGAGGGTGCGACTCAGGCCCGAATTACGACGAATCATGCTCATGCACTGTCGACAGGAACTCTCACTACATGGACGCCTAGAGAGGGCGTCGGCGTTACTATGGTGTGATCCCGCACGATGTTTAATCTCGAAGTCGTACTGCTGTAGATGTTCTATCCAGCGGGCAACTTGACCTTCTGGTTCTTTAAAACCAAGAAGCCATGTCAACGCTGCGTGGTCTGTGTGGATTATAAACTTCTTGCCACACAAATAGTGATTGAAATGGGAAGGAGCCTTGACAATAGCGAGAAATTCACGTCTTGTGGTGCAATAGTTTCGTTCTGGCTTTGTGAAGGCTTTGCTGTAGTAGCCAATTACTCGTTCATGGCCTACCTGTTGTTGAGACAGTACTGCACCTGCCACGGTATTGCTCGCATCTGTGTCCCGAATGAACAGCGCGTTTTCTCTTGGGTAAGCCAGCGCTGGGGGCGACGCCAGCGCACACTTTAGTGCGTCAAAGGAGTCTTGGCATTCCGTAGACCATTTCAATACCTTGGACTTCTCGGTCAAGGCATAGAGAGGCTTGGCGACTTGTGAAAAACCAGGGACGAATCGCCGGTAGTACGTCGCCGGGCCGAGGAAGCTCAGCACGTCAGCACCTGATGCTGGAGTTGGCCAGTCGGTGATTGCTGATAACTTCAGTGGATTAGGAAAGACGCCACTGGCTGCAATAACGTGCCCTAGATATCGGGCTTCCCGAGCAAAAAGAGTGCATTTTTTAGGGGTCAACTTCAGGTTTGCGTCTTGAAGTCTCTTGAGCACCAACTGGAGATTAGTCAGGCGTTCGGTGAAGGTCTTTCCAAGGACAACAATGTCGTCTAAATACACAAGGCAAGCGGACCAGGTTAGTCCCTCGAGGACATTTTCCATTAGACGTTGGAATGTTGCGGGAGCGTTGCATAGCCCAAAGCGCATGACTGTGAATTGATAGAGCGCGTTGCCGGTGTTGGAGGCTGTTTTTTCGCGGTCTGATGAATGTACGGGAACTTGCCAGTAGCCGCTCTTGAGATCAAGGGTGGAGAACCAAGTAGATCCCGCGAGCGCGTCTAGGATATCACCTGTCCGTGGTAGTGGAAAAGAATCTTTCTTTGTGATGTAATTTATCTTCCTATAATCGACGCAAAATCCAGTTGATCCATCCTTTTTTTTTTACAAGGGTGATCGGCGAGGACCAGCGTCCATAGGCTGGCTCAATGACACCTTCTCTGAGCATTTGTTTAACGAGGTCATTCACATGTGAACACTTCGCCAGTGGTAGTCTCCGAGGCGCTTGCCGAATGGGGTCTGCATCACCGGTTATGATGCGGTGCGTAGCCAAATTGGTATTTCCTAAGTCAGTGTCGCTACTGCTGAATACAGCCGAAAAACGTGAAAGTAAATTCTGCAATTGAACAGCGTCATTCTCTTGAAGGCGAGGGGCAGTGGCAGCATAGAGAGGTATAAGGTGAACTTTGAGACCAAGAGAACACGGTGTCAGCGAGTTTAATGGCAGCCCATTCGCATAGCACACTGATACAGTCGCCGAGCCGAGATGAAATGCCTGTGCCCCAACGTGAAGGGTCCCTCGAGCAAAGTCGAGCACGCATTTGTGGGTCTTTAAGAAATCCATTCCTAGTATGCAATCGTCAGCGAGCTGAGACAACGTCTCACCCGAATTTTGTCGCCGGTGGCGCAGTTGGGAGTGGTGTAGGTGGCATTGATGCCCATCACCGAAGCGTTGCTCCAACGGTTGAACTAGAGAGGTGCACGACGTACGAGATTCTGGCGACATGTGGTGAAGGACCTGTAATGCTGGACCTCTGAGATTTACTGCAAGTACCTGTGCTTTTTGCTCGTCGGTCCATCGATTGGCGGCAGCGAGGATCTGAAATTGTGTCGCGTAGGCGGACCAGGTGCCGGTGCCGTCAAATTGTGGCGCCCGTAGCTTGAGATACGTAGCAGACGGATCGACGGTCCGTTGAGCCGTGGGTGGAAGCTCATTTTCACCGGTTGGTAGGGAGCTTGGTTGTGCCAGCGCTCGAAAGCTTTCAACGATTGCGACTGATGTTCTCTCAAAGGAGCTTGAAATGGCCTCCAGGAGAGCCGCATCGCGTTGCCTGGGTTCTTGGGCAGCCCGCTGGTGGTGGACATCCAGCAGAGCTGCAATGGCGGTCGAGGCATCGGCTTGACTGTTAGGCTCAATGGGATCAGGAACTGAAAGGGGTGGGATGGCTCCTCCTCCAGGTTGCGGAAGCCCATCCTCAGGTTGTCGAGGACAGTCCATGCTTGCCGGAAAACGGTGTCCCGAACGGAGCTCCACTTCTGACACCAGTTGTTACGCTTTATTTTCAGCGTATCTCGCCCCTGCTGTTCTCTTCTATCCTTTTAATCCAAACATCACTTCTTGTTCTTCCGTCACAACAATATGCCCCTAAACTACAGACAATTAGAAATCATGGGAAACTGGGCTTTTGAAGCTATGTTGGCTAAATTTACAAATTTTTACCCTATGCCTTAACATAGTACATAAGGTATATTATATATAAGGTATATAACTCCTGCAAGCTTCTTTCATCCATTCCTAGGGCAAATATATTTAAATTTTCGCCTCTGCAGCTTTCTACTAATAATTAGAATAAATTATCAGACTCAATAGTAACAATATCGGATATCTCAAAATTTAGAGAAGCAGTTGCCACCTTTTACGGCCTGTAGCCCACTTGTGTATTATCTTTTGTTCGTTTTTTTTTTCTCTTTTTGTTTGTACTGTGTACCTGAAGTGTACAAAGACTGCCTGCCCCCCTTATGTAAAGCCCCACGTAGGCATTTAAGGGATTAATAAATGAATGAATGAATGAATGAATTACAGGTTTTGTATGAAAAGCCCGTCACCAGAGAAGTAGACAAACTAATATCCACCTTGACGCACATGCTTTTTAGTTATGAGTAGTAGCATATGGGCACACAGGTGAACAAAAGAAATGGGGCACTTACAAGCTCCAACTGGTCCAGAGGAGAACCATGTGGACGGTGCCACTGGTCGGAACTCCAAGGGCGAACTGCACGATGGGGCTGTAGCCTCCATGGGGTCTGCGCCGCACGGCGGGGCTGTCACTTCCGTGGAGTCTGGTTTGTCTATTAGACGCAGGCTGTTGTTTCCAACACAAGTCCTTCCTCACCATGAGCAGCGGTTGAGGAGCCTTTGGGTCAGAAGCTGGAGGTTGCACTGCACGATGGGGCTGTAGCTTCTATGGGGTCCCCCGCAGGGGGCACCTGTGAAAGCATATGTTTGGAGAGTGGCGTCTCCACGGACCCCAGCCACGTGGGCCACCATACCCGCACGCAGGGGGCACCTACTTTAGTAGGTGCTTGGTGAGCGGCGTCACTACGAACCCCGAGCCATGTGGGTTCGCCCACCCACGTCTGATTGTGCGTGGCGTACCCGTGTCCGGAGAAAAGGGGATCCTTGCGGTTGAGCTGAACCCGGGATACGTTAGGACCCTTCAGGGCCCCCCGGGCAAGGCAATACACTGCTTCGGTTCCCGCTTTTCGTAGACGGGTGTCCTGGCTTGGCCCGACCAGGATGATTCAGTCCCAGTCGCCTTTCTCCACCTCTCCTTTCTATACCTTTCTTCTTCTCCTCTTCCTTCTTATTTCACCTTCTTTGGCGTCAAGGGCTAACCTTGGGTGGTGACAGATACCCTCGTCCAGATCCACACTTGATTATAGTTTCCCGGCAGCACTGTTAGCGTAACGTCTCCAGCCAAGCCCTTCTTGTTATGGCGCGTTACCTAACCCCTTGTTGGGCTCGGTGGTGGGCGGTGCACCGCGGATTCTGAACACTTTCCGCCTCTTATGGCTCCCTCCCTGTCTAAACCCGGTTCCAGGCAGCCATCCAAACGGCACTGCCCGGATTAAGTCACTGCCAAAGCACCAGAAGTAGACCACTTTGTCAAGTTTTTTGTCGTTCATTCTGAAGACGATCAACGCCCTGTCGCCAAGCTGTCTCCGTTCATTGTTGCAAAAGTTCTTGAGCACTTGATCGGACCCTCCTACCAAGCAAAAAAGTTGCATTCTGGGGATTATCTTGTAGAGGTCACCACACAAGTGCAAAGTGAGGCCATTCAAAAAATGAAAAGTATCGTCGATACCTCCGTCACTGTAACGCCGCACAGGACGTTGAACACTGTACGTGGTGTCATCTCTGAAGAAGACCTCCTAGGTGTAAGCGAGGATGAGATCCTTGAAGACCTACAAAACTCGGGTGTCACTGCAGTAAAGCGGATTATACTTCGCCGCGAGGGTCAAAAGATACCCTCAAAACATCTTATTCTTTCTTTTGAACGGCATAGTCTTCCAGCATCAGTGAAGGCAGGCTACCTGAACTGCCGTGTCCGCCCTTATGTGCCGAACCCCCAAAGGTGTTTCAGGTGCCAACGTTTCGGGCATGGGTCTAGGAGCTGCCGTGGAAGAGAGATCTGCGCCAAGTGTGGCAGCAACGAACATGTTGCAGACATCTGTGAAAGCACTGTGTGCTGCTCCAACTGCAAGGGCACCCATGCAGCGTACTCCCGTGTTTGTCAACTGTGGAAGCAGGAGAAAGAGATCTTGAGTTTGAAGGCTAAAGAGAACATTTCATATCTTGAGGCCAAGAAACGCTGGTCCTTTCTTGCACAAGGCTCGTACGCCGACGTGGCGCGCCGGGGTCCTGCGCCACGTATGGAGTTGAGGGCAACCCAGGTCTTGCTCGAAGACCTGGCTGCCGCCCTCAGGACCCCAAGGCCTACCCAGGGGCAGCGGGCTCCCTCTCTTCGCGGAGAGGGTTTGCCAGCTGCTCCCACGTCCCAAGACAGGCCAGCGCCTGCTGCGCCTGTACAGTCTGCACAGTCTCCGACCAGGGAGAAAAAGCGAGGCTCCCGGCCTCACTCCCTGGAGAGACCGCCAGCAACCAAGGAGCTGCATGGTCCTCACGCAGCTTCTGCAACACAAAAGGAGGCGGAGCAGATGGACGGGGTTGAATCTCTCCCAAGTACATCTGCCACCCTCCCCTCAGGTTCTGGTCGCGGCCGCAGGTTGGGATCTCGCAGCTCCGACCCTCCCAAGCCGGCAAGCAAGCCTGCTTGCGGAGCTCAGGAGAGCGGTGCTCCTGCCCCGTCCACCTCCCCATCTACCCCTGGGTCTGACCAGGAGGAGATGGAGTGGCAATGTCCGAAGACCAAGCAAAAAACTAAAAAACCCATGATTCCTCCGAAGTGATTACATTTCTTTCACTCTTCACCCGTGTGCTCATAATTTTATATCTTTACAGTGGTTTCAGTGGTAATGCAATGGAACTGTCGAGGGCTCTTAAGTAACCTGGATGATGTGGAGTTTTTGCTGGAGGAACACAAGACACGTATGCTATGTTTGCAGGAAACTCATTTAAACCCCAGCCATACCAACTTCCTCAGACGGTACCAGGTATTCCAGAAGGATCGTCCGTGCTCAGTCAGTTCTTCTGGAGGAGTTGCGGTGGTTCTCCCGAGAGAAGTGCCCTGTGTACAGGTTCCACTGTCTACCTCACTGGAAGCAGTGGCTGTACGGTTTATGCTTCACAAAGGTCTGACAGTGTGCTCTTTGTACTTACCACCATCCGTTACTTTGAAATCCTCAGATTTTAATTCGTTTTTAGACCAGCTTCCTGAGCCATTCCTTTTGATGGGCGATTTTAATTCTCACAACCCTCTATGGGGGAGCACACGTCGTGACATCCGAGGGAAAATCATTGAGACTGTCTTATTCTCGCAAACGCTTTGTCTTTTTAATACTGGTGAGCCTACCTTTTTTAGCTGTCAACACCTTTCTTCATCATGCATTGATCTTTTCATTGGGACTGCCACACTTTTTCCTAACTTTTCATGGCATGTTGATCGTAACCCATATGGTAGCGACCATTTTTCCATTATTTTAAAGAGCACTGCTCCTTCATCCTCTCTTATGACACGTTCGCCACGCTGAAAGTACACCAGGCAGACTGGACCATGTTTGAAAGTTTATGTGAGGTTAACCCTGAAACCTTAGTTGACTTGGATGTGAATGATGCCTGCAAATTCCTTACTGCGTCTATAGTTGAGGCAGCTCATAAAGCTATCCCGCAGACTTCTACACGCCTTCCTGTTAAGTCGAAACCTTGGTGGACTAAGGAGTGCAGCGAGACTCGGAAAAAACAAAATTGTTCATGGGCTGTGCTACGCCGGTACCCGACCCCTCCAAATGTTTTAGCCTTCAAACAGGCTCGGGCGAAGGCTCGATATGTTCGTCGTCAATCCAAAAAAACGACATGGAAGAAATACACCTCCTCCGTTAATAGTCACACCAGTGTAAATGTTGTCTGGGAAAAAGTGCATGAGATCAATGGGGATTACTGAGCCTTCTCTATTCCGCTTTTTGTTCTGCCAGGGGGTGTACTGTCGAGTCTTGAGCAGCAGGCCAATATTCTAGGAAAGCACTTTGCATCTGTATCGGGTTAATCACATTACTCGGTTGCATTTTTAAAGCATAAAAGTGTTATAGAGAAGAAGAGAATAAATACCTCTGGAGGACTACGAGAACCCTATAATAGACCATTTACTTTTCGAGAGTTACAGGCAGCTTTAAATGAAAGTAAAAATACCTCCCCAGAACCAGGCCGGATTCATTACTGTATGCTGAAGCATTTGCATTCTAATACCCTGCAAGTACTTTTAAACTTTTTTAACCAAAATCTGGCGAGAAGGTGTCTTTCCAGAGTCCTGAAAAAGAGCCGAGGCTATCCCGCTCCTCAAGCAAGGAAAAGATCCATCATTACCCTGAAGTTACCGGCCCATAGCCCTCACCAGTTCCTTGGGGAAAACCTTCGAACGGATGGTAAACTCAAGATTGGTCTATTTTCTAGAGGAAAATAGTCTCCTCGATAAGTTTCAGTGCGGTTTTCGTGTCCATAGATCAACAATAGATCACCTAGTCAGACTCGAGGAAACTATTCGTGAGGCTTTTGTTAATAGACAGCATTGTGTTTGTCTTTTTTGATATAGAGGAGGCTTACGACACAACATGGAGGTATGGAATCTTGAACGATCTTGTCTCGTATGGAATTCGTGGCCGAATGCTCTCACTTATCAAAAGGTTTTTGGGAGACAGATACTTTCATGTCAAGCTTGGTACAATCTTCTCTCGAAGTTTTGCCCAAGAGAATGGAGTTCCACAAGGTGGTGTCTTTAGCGTAACACTATTTTTAATAAAAATGAACTCTATTGCAAAGTCTATTCCACAATCACTTTCCTATTCTCTTTATTCTCTTTACGTGGACGACTTGCAGATCTCTTGCTGTTCGTGTAACATTTCAGTCTGCGAGAGACAACTACAGCTGGTAATTAATAGTCTGATGAGGTGGGCTGATGCCAATGGGTTCAGTTTTTCACCAGAGAAGTCAGTGTGTGTCAACTTTTCATTACGTAGGGGCATGATCCTAGAGCCTAGTCTGACCTTAAGGGGGCAGGCAATTCCTGTTCGTAATGAACACAAGTTTCTAGGAGTGATATTTGATAAAAAGTTTAATTTCCGTAGTCATGTACTTTACCTGAAACAGAAGTGCTCAAGGTCAATGAACCTCCTAAAGGTGCTTTCACATTAGTCTTGGGGTAGCGATCGGGAATGCCTCCTTCGTCTCTATCACTGCTTGGTTCGTTCGAAATTAGATTACGGATGCGTAGTGTATGGATCCGCACGCCAATCTACCCTTCAGGTGCTGGACCCGATCCACCATCAAGGCCTGAGGCTTTCCACTGGTGCTTTTCGGACGTCCCCTATACCGAGCCTGTATGCTGAGTGTAATGAATGTTCACTTGAAAAGTGACGATTTTATTTATTGTTCCAGTATGTATTAAGAATTTGCTCTATCCCTTCTCATCCAATCAAAGAAGCAATCCAGGAGTCTCGCTACGAAACCACATTCCAGAACAAGCCATCTTTCGTACCCCCTTTTACGCAGAGAATTAAGGCGTACAACCTTGACAGTTGCAGCCTAGTTGCTCAACTCCCACCCGCAGTAGCTCCTTGGGAGTGCATAGCACCCATAATCAATTTTACTGTGATTAAATATAATAAGCGGCAAACTCCTGTTGCTGCCCTGCAGCAGGAGTTTTCCCAGGTTGCTTATACATACAGCAACTGTACGAGCTTCTTCACAGACGTTCCTAAAAGTGACTCTGTTGTTGGTTCTGCTGTTATAAGCGAAACATGGAAGGTTGTTAGACGTCTTGATGCCAGGGCCTCAATCTTTACTGCAGAATTATATGCTTTAATTTTGGCTGTTGAATTCATTATAGAACACTCTATCCAGTATTCTGTAATCTACTCTGACTCTCTCAGCACATTAAAGGCGCTTTCTTCTTTGGAAGTACCAAAGAATACCTTCTAGGCTCCGGAACATTGTGCACACTGCAGAAAAATCACACCTACACATCAATTTCTGTTGGGTTCCTAGTCACGTCGGTATTCAGGGAAATGAGGATGCTGATAGAGCTGCCCCAGTACGTGCATTGAGAGGCAACTGGATATCGAAGACATTCTGTACACTGATTACAAACACAGTCCAATCAACACAACACAAACACAGCAATCCAGAAAACCTGGCAGCTAGAATGGGACACAGAAATACACAAGCTTCATTGCGTGAAACCTACCCTGCGGGAATGGGCAAGTTGCCGACACAGGGAGCGCTTCTTTGAGGTTGTGCTCTGTCGTCTCAGACTGGGACACACCCATCTCACTCATGGGTACCTCCTACGGGCAGAGGCAGCTCCGAAATGTGAACACTGTAACGAGTCGTTGAGTGTCTTGCATATTCTTATCGTATGTCCTAAGTACCATCGCGAACGCACCACTTTTTTCTCCATCTTTTTCCGCAATCGCGTCCCGTTCCACCCGGCATTATTATTGGGTGACGAACCTCTTATGTCACACCATGAAGTTTTTAAGTTTTTAGATAGCATTGGCATCCTACATCAGCTACGAATTTTAGTTTGTTTTAATTTCTTTTACGTTTGCCTGAAGATTAGCGGTGGCAGAGAGCCAGCGATCTTGTATTGTCGGCACATCTTCTCATACTTCCTAGTGTGAATGAAATTCCTTTAGAGTGCCTCTGGTTAGTGGAGCATCGGTTAAACATTTCTGGAGGCCTTAATTGGCCTGTATCTTGTAAAGTTTTAAACATTCATTCCCCATAGTTTTAAAATGGAACTACCTACTATAGGTCTTTCCAGTATAGCCTTTAACTTACCCGTTGTTTGGCACACTATGGCCTTAGTTGCCGCTGTGTCATTAAACACCTAATTTTCTTCTTCTTCCTCTATGGGGTGTGCGCCGCACGGCGGGGCTGTCACTTCCATGGAGTCTGGTTTGTCTATTAGACGCAGGCTGTTGTTTTAAACACAAGTCCTTCCTCACCATTAGCAGCGGTTGAGGGGCCTTTGGACCGGAAGCTGGAGTCTGCACTGCATGATGGGGCTGTAGCCTCCATGGAGTCTGCGCCGCCCGGTGGGGCTGTCGCTTCCATGGAGTCTGGAAAGGTTTCGTCTATTAAAAGTTAGGTTGTGAAGCCATAGAAGCAGCATTATATTTAAATAAAGTTTTACACAAGTAATAAATCTTTACCTTTAGGTCTCTCAGTATCTGAATATGTCGATGAGCGAACTGAAGGCACAGCGGTTTTTATAAGCTTCGTTCGCCTGTGTCACGTGGTGTGAAGTGACTGCTGCAGATGAAACACTTCTCATGTAGCTCACTGGACGATCTTTGCAGAAGGTCGTTTTTTTTTTGTATACTTTAGCCACGCCTTTGACCTGCGAGATTTAGTGAAGTTCATTACTTTTTATTCTGTTTCTTTGTTCAAAATAACATATTTGACCACTATCGTTTTCATATTGTGGTTTCACATGGAGGTGATAACCAAACTAATAGTGCTTCAGTAGGTTGTAGTTATTTATTGACTCCACACATAAACTATTTTACAGACTGTTTAAACGGTGTGCAATGCTATAAAAAGAAGTCAAACTTTTTTTTAGGAGTTCGGTAGTTTTATACCAGTGCTGACAATGGGCATCAGCTAGTTTTAGTGCCTTGCTCGTTTATAGAAACATTAAAAATCTTGCAGTCTCAATAAAAAAATAAAAAAAAAACACTGAGTTGTGCTTTCCTTGCATGTCATGTTAATTCACCACGTAGCAACGAAGTTGTAATTCAGCGTGCCTTGCAGAGCTGGGAAGCAAGTCCACCACAGTCCGGTTATCATGGAATGGAATGTTTTAAAACTAAATTCAGTACTAACAGAAGTAAACACATTTAAGATTTGAAATGAGTTTTGATTAAACATTCAGCTTTCTCTCCGGTTTTCGTTAGAACTATGCATCCAGTACGTTGTTAAAACAAAGGACAACCTGTCGTCTCGTGGAACTCGGAAGAACTTTGTTCCTGGCTTCTTGCGCGTTCCTCCATTGTTTCTGCACCAGGTTACGCAACAGTAGCTGCCGTAGCCAAGCATCCTGGCGGCATCAGTTGGAAAACGAAAATAGCACAAGTTAATTTGAGATTATGCGTATTTAGTGCCTCAATTTTATAGCAATTTGGAAACCAAAATTGTTGAAGCGACAATAAAGAGTGGTGATAAAAAAAAAGTGAAAGTCGTTTTCCACTCCCTGTAACGCCGAATTGGAGCGCAGCTCTTGAGGAGGAGGAGGGGAGGGTACTGAGGGCCACGTGTTCTCGGGGGGGGGGGGTCACGTGACTTCCCCCCCCCCCGAGGGCACGTGACCTTGGTGGGGTCACGTGGGGGCAAACACGTGCCCCCTCAGAGGTCACGTGACCTCGGGAGGGGGTCACGTGACCCCCCGGGTCACGTGACCAAAATTTTTTCGCTAGATTTAGCGGGGAAATTTTTTCCGCTAGATTTAGCGGGGAAAGTTTTCCGCTAGATTTAGCGGGGAAATTTTTTCCGCTAGATTTAGCGGGGAAAGTTTTCCGCTAGATTTAGCGGGGAAATTTTTTCCGCTAGATTTAGCGGGGAAATTTTTCCGCTAGATTTAGCGGGGAAATTTTTTCCGCTAGACAGCGGGGAAAGTTTTCCGCTAGGTTTAGCGGGGAAATTTTTTCCGCTAGATTTAGCGGGCAAATTTTTCCGCTAGATTTAGCGGGGAAATTTTTTCCGCTAGATTTAGCGGGGAAAGTTTTTCGCTAGATTTAGCGGGGAAATTTTTTCCGCTAGATTTGACGGGGAAATTTTTCCGCTAGATTTAGCGGGGAAATTTTTTCCGCTAGATTTAGCGGGGAAATTTTTTCCGCTAGATTTAGCGGGGACATTTTTTCCGCTAGATTTAGCGGGGAAATTTTTTCCGCTAGATTTAGCGGGGAAATTTTCTGCTAGATTTAGCGGGGAAATTTTCCGCTAGATTTAGCGGGGAAATTTACCCATAATGCACCGCGCGGTTACGCCGACGGCGACGCCAACGGCGACGCCGCTCAAGCCGGAAACGGGCGCCTAAGAGCTGCGCTTTAAAAAAAGCCTTCACGGTATTGTCACACCACATTTCTTTGTATTTTCCTCGTGAGCGCGCTTTGCTTACGATGGCCTCGCCCTAAGCAAACCGCGCATGAAGGCTACCTGTACCCTGCTTCATACCTGGCGCCAGGTACAACGCTGTCAAAGCTGCTGGAGCGAAAGCCACGCGCTCACGCCACCAGCATTGACAGCGATGCACATGATGTATGAAATTGAGTATGCCTTGAGTGCCTTGACTGGCGCTCTCGCTGCACGAGCGCACGCGCGCTCGTACAGGGGCTCCGGAACCGGGGGGCAGGGGGGGCGTCCGCCCCCTCATGTTTTAGAGCGCAGCTCTTAGGGGCCCGTTCCCGGCTTGAGCGGCGTCGCCGTCGCCGTCGCCGTCGGCGTCGCCGTCGGCGTAACCGCGCGGTGCATTATGGGTAAATTTCCCCGCTAAATCTAGCGGAAAAAATTTCCCCGCTAAATCTAGCGGAAAAAATTTCCCCGCTAAATCTAGCGGAAAAATTTCCCCGCTAAATCTAGCGGAAAAAATTTCCCCGCTAAATCTAGCGGAAAAATTTCCCCGTCAAATCTAGCGGAAACAATTTTCCCGCTAAATCTAGCGGAAAACTTTCCCCGCTAAACCTAGCGGAAAAAATTTCCCCGCTAAATCTAGCGGAAAAAATTTCCCCGCTAAATCTAGCGGAAAAATTTCCCCGTCAAATGTAGCGGAAAAATTTTCCCGCTAAATCTAGCGGAAAACTTTCCCCGCTAAATCCTAGCGGAAAAAATTTCCCCGCTAAATGTAGCGGAAAAAATTTCCCCGCTAAATTTAGCGGAAAACTTTCCCCGCTAAATCTAGCGGAAAAAATTTTCCCGCTAAATCTAGCGGAAAAATTTCCCCGCTAAATCTAGCGGAAAAAATTTCCCCGCTAAATCTAGCGGAAAAAATTTCCCCGCTAAATCTAGCGGAAAACTTTCCCCGCTAAATCTAGCGGAAAAAATTTCCCCGCTAAATCTAGCGGAAAAATTTTGGTCACGTGACCCGGGGGGTCACGTGACCTGGGGAGTCACGTGACCCCCTCCCGAGGTCACGTGACCTCTGAGGGGGCACGTGTTTGCCCCCACGTGACCCCACCATGGTCAGGTGCCCTCGGGGGGGGTCACGTGACCCCCCCCGAGAACACGTGGCCCTCAGTACCCTCCCCTCCTCCTCAAGAGCTGCGCTCCAATTCGGCGTTACAGGGAGTGGTAAACGACTTTCACTTTTTTTTTCGTAGGGGTCATGCCCCCCCCCCCCCCCCCCCCCCCCCGCAGTACGACCGAGAGAGATAAGATCTGTTAAAACTTCTTAGGACGAGGGTACACACTGGCATTCTGGCGCCATCTATGCGGTTACCCTGGAACTGCATTTTACAAGAGCGAAGGTTTCGCGGGATTTCCGAGGTCAAACGTGTGTAATACCTGTAAGAAAGGCTTGTTTATAACGTTGACAAAAGTTTTTCTAGCCAAGAAAAAAAAAGGATAATGCGCAAGAGAAATAGTAAAAGAAATAGTAAATATGCCGGACCGCCAAGTTTACACTGCTACCCAAAGATGCGCCAGTGTGTCCTCTCGTAAGAGGTTTTAAGGAACCTAGTTTTAAGAGGTCGCAAGAGTGTGAACGGGCCTTTAGAGAACCGTGCATTGAACGGAAAACTTAACAGTTCATGCGTTCTTGGCATTTCATCAGGTTCTCGGCAGGCCTCTTCACGATGTATGATATGTGCATTTGGTATTTGTTGATTTTTCTGGAAACAGGTGCCAGCAGGTACGGGCATAGACAATGGTAATTATATTCGTGCATGTGTACAACTTTTTTTGTTATTTTATTTTAAAGCTTGCTATTTAGTTTTAAAAGAACTTCGTGGTTCCCATGGCGAAGTTGCAAACATTACATTGGTGCGCTCAAAACCAGTCCAAGGTCAGAACTAATGCCAAGGCATCTAAAAAAATAATGTGAACAAAAACAATGTCATTTATTATGTTGCCAAGCTAGGCCTCGCAAATGTTAGCCAAATCGGGCCCACTAATACCCACCCATGTAGGAGGGTGTCTTCAGTGCCCATGCTTGTTGTTTATTTAGACCTTGAACATGATTCCTTACTACGGAGGACTTGCATTACGAATGAGTTTTCTAGTTAACGATGGTGTTCCTGTTAACAAACCATTGTATAATGTGGGCAGAAAATAAGAGTGAAGAAGTGAACTTTGGTCTTTAATGGCAAGTAGGCTCATATGGAATCATTTTTGCTTCAATGGAGGCTCAAGTATGCAGGACCCTGAAGGGACTTTCCTTTCAGTCGACGGATTGAAGGGTACCACAAGAGTCAGCGAGGGAAAGAGAGCAGGACCTCTTGGTGTCAACGCCTTGACGCCTGGGTGGCTGTGCCCCGAACCGTGTAGTTTTTGCCGAGGTAAACAATTGGGCCATTTGAAAGTTTTGCGGATAAATAAAGCATGACTCACTTGCATGCCTTGCTGTAAACAATCCAATGCAGCACTGAAATTTGCGAGTTGCAGATAATGTCACAGGTAGGATAGATAACCTCTACACTCTCAGAGTTCTGTGAACTAAGGAGCTGCCCAAAGATTACACAGCAGGATGGCGCCCCGCTACAGATCACCAGCATACGTCGTACCATAGCCTCCTTTATACTGACAAAACCTGGCAGATTGCCACGAGAAGCGGTCGCCGAAATGGAAAAGGTGGAATGGCCTACAACGGAGAAGAGTCTCGCCGCAGCAGACGCGAAACACGAAAAACGTATGTTTTGGGTCCTCGCCACTGCAAAAGCTGTGTGCTGACGTCCAGGTTCCCCGAGGGATGGCTCTTTAATGCTCTGTGCTACCAAATCCTCACGCTCCAAATCTGTGACCAGGCACTCTATGACTCCGTCGTCGAACTGGCAGGCTTTGTGAGTATAGAGGTGCTATGGTCTTACTCTAATCCACTTCACTTTTTTTTTTTTCAGGGTAAGCGCATCTTTTTGTATGCATTCTTAAAAAAGAGGGTTAGACTGTTATAATTAAATTGGTGCAGACAACCACTAACAAGCTCCGTTTGCTGTCGTCAAGGCCTACGTTATTCTTATCAATGCCGATCTTCGCAAAAGAAAACAAGATAGGGGAAGGGACAAGAGCGGAGGAAAGCCGTGCCGTTTGCGTGGTCGATGGAACTACTCATGCTAAAGATAAATCACATGTAACTATGGTTCCCCGCAGGGGGCACCTGTGAAAGCTGGTGTTTGGAGAGTGGCGTCTCCACGGACCCCGAGCCATGCGGGTTCGCCCGCCCACGTCTGACTGTGCGTGGCTTTCCCGTGTCTGGGGAAAAGGGCATCCTGGTAGTTGAGCTGAGCCCGGGGTAGGTTTGGACCCTTCGGGGCCCCCCGGGTGAGGCAATACACCACTTCGGCCCCCGCTTCACATAGACGGGAGTCCTGGTAAGGCCCGGCCAGGATGATTCAGTCTAGTCGCCTTTTCTTACTACTATCCCCTCCGATCTTTCACTTTTACCCTTTCCTGTTTCTTCTACTTCTCTCTCAATTCTCTTACTCCTTTTTTACTCCTCTTTGGCGGCAATGGCTAACCTTGGGTGGCAATGGACCTCTGTCTTGACCCACACTTGGGTATAGTTTCCCGGCAGCACCGTTAGAGTAACGTTTCCAGCAAAGCCCTTTTTGTTATGGTGCGTTACCTAACCCCTTGTTGGGCTCGGTGGTGGGTGGTGCACCGCGGTTTTCGAATTTCCTCTCGTCTTTCATGGCTCGCTCTCAAACCAAAACCCCCGGTTCTGGACGCGCCTCTAAGAGGCAGCGTCCTGAACTCTCTGTCATTGCCAAAGATCCTGAAGACGAAACATTCGCGAGATTCTTGGTCATTCACTCTGAAAACCAAAACCAACCTCTTGCCAACCTGTCGCCTTTTGTAGTTGCAAAGATCCTAGACAATAACATTGGTGCAGAATACAAAGCAAAGAAACTCCATTCCGGAGACCTACTCGTTGAGGTGGTAAGGAAGTTGCAGAGCTCGACGCTGTTGAAAATGACATCCCTTGGTGATCTGCCGGTCACAGTGAGTAAGCACAGAATGCTGAACACGGTCCGTGGGGTCATCTCGGAAGATGACCTCCTTACGACCAGTGAGGATGAAATTTTGGAAGGCCTACGAGCATCTAAAGTGGTTTCAGTCCAACGCATCACTTTCAAACGTGAGGGCACTGAAGTTAAGACCAAACACTTGATTTTGACATTTGAGCGTCATACGCTTCCGGTGCTTGTCAAAGCTGGCTACTTGAACTGCCGCGTGCGACCCTATGTTCCTAACCCACAGCGGTGCTTCCGATGCCAGCGCTTTGGTCATGGGTCGCGCAGCTGTCGGGGGAAGGAGACGTGCGCTAAGTGTGGGAGCCACGATCATGTGGCCGACATTTGTGAAAATGAGGTTTGCTGCGCCAACTGCAAAGGTCCCCATCCAGCCTACTCTCGCACCTGCCCCTTGTGGCAGAGGGAGAAAGAGATTTTGACGTTAAGAGCCAAAGAGAATTGTAATGTATCCCGGGCGAAGCTCAAGCCACGACACCGAGGAGCCTCCAGATGTGCTTTTAATGGCGCCTGGAATTCCAATGCCCGAGCACCCGTCCCGTGCCCCAGGTCCGTGCTCTTGAAAAGCGCGGGATAAGCGCGTGTGCCCGGTGACGCCATCTCTTGGCCACCAGCGGATACATGACACTTCCCCCTCACTTGGCTGAGAACCCGAACCTTTCTGGCGGCCGTCGCACGCGAGTGCTGGTGCGTATGATCGGCTGGGTGGAACATGAAGGTCCAGTAGGTAGTGTAGGAGCAGTAGCCGGCCCTTGAGGGGTGATTGACACCTCGCAAGGCTCCATGGCCAAGTCCCACACAGGTGAAGGTGTAGTAGTCGTTCTGCGCGGTAGCGTGGAACTTCTAGGTCGTATATGTTCCATATGTCGCCGTGTCTTTCCCTGATCGGTGTCGATCATCCACGACCGAGGGCCCAGGCGTCTAGTGATGGTACCCGCCATCCATGTGCGTCCACTTGGAAACTTGCGAATCCACACTGCTTGTCCCACCAAAAATGCTTCCGGAACAGTCGAACTCGTGGGTTCATAGTTGGGTCCGTGGAGGAGTCTCTCGAGCGGAGACGGCAACTCTCGGCCAAGTAGCATCCACGCGGGAGTTTTTCCCGTCGCTGTGTGTACGGTAGTGTGTTGCTTGTATAAAAAGCGTGCCAACGTACAGTCCAACGTGCCCTTTCCGCCCTTCGCCAACGCCTTCTTTAACTGCTGGACCATTCGTTCAGCTTGGCCGTTAGTTGCAGGGTGATAAGGGGCACTGGTGACCGCTGCGATGCCGTTGGAGGAGTAAAAGCTCTTAATTTCTTCCGATACAAAGGCGGTCCCGTTGTCGGACATTACTTTCCGTGGTATGCCAAAGGTTGCAAACACGCTGCGCAGTTCTGAAATAACCGTAGATGACGCCATATTCCGAACTGCGCGAACTTCTAGCCATTTGGAATACGCGTCAACAATTATAAGGTAGACCTGCCCCTCGATCGGCCCGGCAAAATCTAGATGGATGGTGTCCCATGGTGCCGTAGGTCTTTCCCAGGTTAGGTTTTCGGCCTTTGGTACTGCTCTCTGGTTCACTTGGCACGTGTCACATTGAGCTACACAGAGTTCAATCTCTTTGTCGATCCCGGGCCACCACAAGTAGCTCCGAGCGTATGATTTCATGGCAACGATGCCCCGGTGCCCCGCATGTAGAAGTGCTATGGCCTCGGATCTCATTGACGCGGGAATTACCACGCGCGATCCCCAGATGAGACAACCACGGTGAATTGACAATTCTGCTGCCTTGAGCTTGTATGCGACGAAGCGATCACCGTCTAGCTTTCTCACTTCGCCATGTTTGACCGCTTGGAACACCTTAGCAAGTATGGAATCCTTTGCTGTGTTGTCCGCCAGTTCTGTTGCAGTCATGGGAGGTTTCGTGAGCGCTTCCAACATCAAGACATCGCCTGGAGGATGTTGCTCGTCGTCAGTTTCCGGCAATGGCAGCCTGCTTAAGGCATCGGCGTTTTGATTCTGTTTTCCTGCCCTGTAGATCATATTATAATCGTAAGCTGTCAACTTAACACAGCAGCGTGTCATCCGTGGCGAAAGCACAGTTGGTACTGGAGATTTTTGGCCCATGATCCCCAACAGCGGTTGATGGTCTGTTGTAATTGTCACGTGACGTCCCGCGACGTAGCGATGAAAACGGTCCATGGCGAAAACAATTGCCAGCCCCTCACGATCCAACTGTGAGTAATTCTTTTCGGCTTTGCCGAGCGTTCTCGAGGTGAAAACGATTGGAGCTTCGTTGCCATCGTCATCGAGCTGAGCTAATACCGCTCCCACGCCGTAGGGTGATGCGTCACATGACACAATCAGGCTTTTGTTCTCGTCGTAATGCGCGAGAACAGTTCGCTGTGCGATGGCATGCTTTAACTGTCGAAAAGCTTGCCGATGCTTTTCTTGCCATGTCCAAGGGACATCCTTCTCCAGCAGTGCATAGAGGTTTGCCAAAAACCGGTCGTAAAAGGCTAAAAGTCCCAGAAACGATTGTAGCGTTGTTCTGCATGTTGGCTCGGGCATTTCCTTGATGGCTTTCAGTTTTTCATCTGTCGGGTGTATTCCAGCAGCATCAATGGTGTGGCCGAGGTATTCTACTCGTTCAACTGCAAAACGACACTTACATCTCTTGAGTCGAAATCCAGCCTGAGCGAGTCGCGTCAGTACTGTGTCCAGTCGAGTAAGGTGTTCGGCTGCGGTCGCACCGCTGATGATCACGTCATCTAGGTATACCCCGATCCCCGGAATTCCAGCAAGTACCGTTTCCATGAATCGCTGGAAAATCGCTGGTGCCGCGGCGATCCCAAACGGCATCCTCTTGACTCTGTATAGGCCTTTTATAGTGTTAATGGTTAACAGATCAGCTGTATTTCTTGTCAACCGTAGCTGCTGATACGCTTGCGTGAGGTCTAGAGTAGAAAATACCAATCCTCCTTGCAAATCGGTTAGGATTTCTGGAATTGTTGGCATAGGATACACGGTTGTTTTCGCCTCCTTGTTTACTGTACTTCGATAGTCACCGCATAGTCGAATGGTCCCGTCTTTCTTCCGGACCACCACCACAGGTGTAGCCCACTCGGAATGCTGTGTTGTTTTCTAAAATACCTTGGCTCTCGAGACTTTTCAACTCGGCCTCTACCGCCGGACGTAGTGCAAACGGCACGGGTCGTGATTTCAGGAAATGAGGAGTAGCGCCCTCTTTTAGTTCCAGGTTTACTGGTGGACCACTATGTCCCCTGATGTTGGCGTCAAAAACATCCTCATGAGCCTTCAAAATATTCGCAACGCTGTCCTTGGTTCCTAGATGGTGAATTCCACTGACCCGAATCTTGAGGTCTTGAAACCAGTTCCTTCCCAGAAGACTGCAGCCTGTTCCGCGGGTGACGACCAATGGCAAGATGTAGTCTTTAGATTTATGTCTGACATGCACGTTCGCCGTTCCAAGGACTTGTAAACCCTCGCCTGACCAAGTATGAAGGGTCAGCCCGTCCTGGTTCAACGTTGGAGGGTTCTTGGGCCACAACCGACGATACGTGGCTTCGCTAATGATTGAGCAAGCAGCTCCCGAGTCGACCTCCAATTCCAGCTCGCGGTTGTTGATCTTCAGGGTGACCATGAACTTTGGCAGCGTGCTGGATGCTCGTACTGCATTCAGGTCGTGCAGGTTCCATGACGTGTCCGAAAGATCATCATCAGATTGCAGAGTTTCCTCGTGTTGTTCCACGTGGTGTGTCGTCTGCGATTGGTGATGCACGCTTGACTTCTTGAAACAAGCCTTTTCGACATGCCCCTTCTTGTGGCAGAAGTTACATCGTGCATTTCGGGACTGGCACGAGAAGGCCGAATGCTGTTCTAGGCATCGGTAACATGTCAGTGGTTCTGACTGTCTTTTCTCCTTCTGTTCCAGGTGCGCAGGAGGTAGTTGTGCTTTTTTAACTGCGTAAATTTCCGATTTTTGGGCTTTCATGTCCCTTTGATGTTGTGCCGCACCTTCTGTCCTCACAGCCATGTCGTATGCTTTTTTAAACGTTAGGTTGGTTTCCGCAAAGAGACGTTGCTGTAGGTGCTCATCCATTATGCCACACACGAACCGATCCCTGAGCATTACGTCCAGAGGCAGCATGGTAGGGTTGGGTACTGGTGGACTCACGGTGACCGCAGTTCCAGGGGCGTCCGCGCTGGCGGGGTCGGCGGTCGTTCCAGTAGCGGCCGAAGCAACGCCGATGGAGCTGAGCGATGGCGCAGCCGTCTGTGTCGCCAGTATCCCGAAATTGCAGTCAGCGGCTAACTTCTTTAGAGCTGCCGCGTAGGTTGCAATGGACTCCCCGGGCTGCTGGTCTCTCCGCTGGAACTTCGTCCTGCTGAAGAGCTCTGACGGCCGGGGGTCGAAGTGCTTCTGCAGCATCGCCATGAGTTCGTCGAAAGGGACGCTTCCTGGTGTCCTCGGTGCAACGAGTGCTCGCACTACTTCGTATGTCTGTGCTCCGCAAAGCGTAAGCAGTAGAGCCCTCTTCTTTGAAGGCTCAGCTATGTCGTTTGCCTCGCAGTAGAAACCAAAACGATCGGCCCAGGATGTCCAAGCTGTCAGGTTGAATTCTTCCATCTTGCCTTGGGTGGTCATTGCTCCCGCTGTAGTTCTTGTATGTTGACCGACTCGTCGCCAAAATGTAATGTATCCCGGGCGAAGCTCAAGCCACGACACCGAGGAGCGTCCAGATGTGCTTTTAATGGCGCCTGGAATTCCAATGCCCGAGCACCCGTCCCGTGCCCCAGGTCCGTGCTCTTGAAAAGCGCGGGATAAGCGCGTGTGCCCGGTGACGCCATCTCTTGGCCACCAGCGGATACATCCCTAGCAAAAATAACGGTTTGAAATCAGTCCGGAAAGTGAAATCCGGACTAAGATTAAACCGGAGTCACACCGGAGAGGTGGCTTCCGGTTCGCACAAACCGTGAATTTTCATATCCGGTTCAAAGTCAAATTGGAGGAATTCCGGAGAGGCGAATTCCGGTTCGCTCATACCGTGATTTTCCTAATCCGGTTCAAAGTCAAAGTGGAGGAATTCCGGACACGCAAATTCCGGTTCGCTCTAACCGTGAATTTCCTAATCCGGTTCAAAGTCAAATTGGAGGAATTCCGGACAGACAGATTCCAGTTCGCACAAACCGTGATTTTCCCAATCCGCTTCAAAGTCAAATTGAAGGAATTCCAGACAGTCAAATTCCGGTTCACACAAACCGTGATTTTCCTAATTGGTTCGAACAAACCGTGATTTTTGGAGTCCGGTTCAAAGTACAATTGAAGGAATTCCAGACACACAATATGCGGTTCGAACAAATCATTTTTTGTCAAATTCGGTTAAAAAACAAATTGGACAAAGTCTAGACTGAAAATATCTGCTTTGCACAAACCATACTTTGCCATATCTTGTTCCAAAGAAAATCGGATCAGCCGCCTGATGCCGAAGACTTTCAAGCGTATGGTTGAAATATCAAGTTGCAAACAATCCATCCCGATACCGTACGTACGGGCTGCTGCGTCGATCAAAGCTCAGACCGCAGAAGACAGCCAGCTGATATGCGGTGCCAAAAAGGAGACATCACGGCGATTTTTGTGCAAGTCATTGCCATCTGATTCCATCTAGAATTTTTTCTGCAATACTTATTCATTATTATGCTCAAACAACGTTTTGGTATTTTATAGTTATTTTTAAAAAAATTGCTTGATAACTGTCAAATAATTTTTTTTTATATAATTTTCTCCACATAAAAACAAACAAAAACAAGAACTAATTCGATGCCACAGCTAGATGTACACACAATCGGGAAGTGTCATTTCAGTATCTTTGACAGCTTTCCTGCGGTCTCCTTGTTTATGCCTGCATGCTGAACATTCTATTATGGTGCACATGCAGGCAATTTTAGGGGCTTTTATCAATTTAGGTACGCAAAGCAGGGATTTAAACCGTAACCGAAACCGAAAACCATTTAGGAACGAAAATTTTCAGTAACCGTAACAGAAACAAAATTGTTATTTGAAATTAAAAAAAAAAACACGTAACCGTAAGCGTAACCGTAAAGTATTTACCGGTAACTGGTTTTAACCAATATTAGCCGAAAAATAAAAAATAAAAAAAAAATTTCTCATGTATGACTTGGAGGACGGATCTTGAAATATTGTGGCAATTTGACAGAGTTACTTTCAGCGAGTGGTGCATCTGGTAATACGATTTCCGTTCAATCTAACTTTAGGATTAAGGATACTTGGTTGGAATCATTAGTCGTGCTTATAATAAAAAAAGTCAATTTCTAAATCTATGACGCTCCTACATCGCTACATGTGTCAGTACGTGTCGCCTTCAGTGTAATAACTAATAAGTTAGAATTCTCAGATGTCCATCCAATTCGGTTCTATCAAAACCACCAATGTTCCTGACATGCAGTAGCCAATATGAAGAAACGAGGTAAATTGACTGTCATGCAGAGCTGGCGGAAAAGAAAACATAGTATTCATTTAGTCTGAAACGTCGCCAGTAACGATTTTGAGACAACACAGAAAGAAAAAAACAATGTGACCGGTTTGACATTGGCGTTAAGTGTATGTTTCATATTAACCGTGATACAGAATTTATCTGAACAGAAAACAATCACAAAAATTAAAAATTATTTTGTGAAGTGAAAGCTAATATATCCTTTGATGGCCAGTATTTACATGGAAGTTCAGTGACTGGCCGGCATCGGCGCTTTGGTGTTCAAGCTGGCGAGCCCCGTCATGGAAGATCCGTTTAATGACCGGCATCGTTTTTTGTTTTTTTTCGTCCTTTTCACTATGAAGTCAAGTCATTGAGATTCTGACAAACTGTGGCAATTCATGGATAGCGAGTGGAAATGTTTGCGTTGATCAATCCTTCCTAAATGACTGCCGACGCTAGGGTATTTTATCCCAGCATGGCAAGGCTGACGTGTTTTATCGCGAAAACGCAAGAAAAAACAATACGGTGAAGAAAATTAGCTGCAGAGGATTTGAGAATGTGACCGCCTACGCCACGAAAAATAAATTTTACAACGCTGAACATCACTTTTTTCAGGAAGCTAGTTTAATTTGATGTACTATACTTAGGGTCCGGTGGTATACGCAGGTGTTTGGCCCTGTTATAGAAACTAAAAACGGTATAACGGAGCCTAAAAATGAAGAAAAAAAAACGTGGCATGATTGAGCACGCGCTTTGAGTTACAAAAACAATAATAAACATTACTTTCCAGAGACTAGAAAAGTAAGAGATGTGTTTATTGCTTATGACGCTACGAAATTGAGTGCGAAAATATGCTATTTCAGACAGGAATCTGCTTTCTGTGGTAGTTACGATTATCTAACAGAAATATTTCGAACGTTCCCATAGCCAAACGATATCTGTTGCTTTGATAAATTATGTTATACGACATACCGCTCCAGAGGAACGCGAATATAAAAACTTATTTCTTTAACGCAAAAAAGCGAGAAACACCACTGCATTGTGGATGTTCACACTGCCGGGTTTGTGAATGTGACCCCTTGACGCTACGAAAAATAATTGTTACAACGTTGAACGATGCCGTTTCTGAAAGATAGTTTAATTATCCGTGCTGCACTTGAATCTCAGGAATAAAAACGTGTCTAGGCCTAATAAAAAAGTAAAACTGCGGAGCGCAACCTGTATAAATAAAACCTGGCGGCACGCGGGGGATAGCACTGATCTACGAGAACAAATTAGATACTACTTTCCGGAAGTCAGAATATTAAGAGATGTGCTTAATTAATACGTAGCGCGCTATGAGCTCAGCTAAATTACTGCCTTAAAATGACGGTATTTTTGATTCGACAGCGGGTGAAGATGGCCGCTTTCAGACAAACTTCAGCTGCATTACTGTGGCAGTTTTACCACTTACACATTTTCCCATTTTGCTCGCAATATGCTCATTATTATTACATTTCTTTCTTCTTTGAAAGGGCTTGTACTGTTTGCCTACGGTTATGAATTATCCCGGCAAAACAAGAGGGCCACGGTTTGTGCTTTGCAACAATTCAAACTTAGGCTCGCACTTTTTGTTTTCACCTTGTCCGTGATTATTACCCTAAAGAACGGTGCCGACGACTGCAAAAATATAGAAAACATTTAAAATAATAAAATCTAATACAGAAAGGTGAGAAAAAAAGTATTAAAAATATAAAAACTAATACAAGAAGGTGAGAAACAATATTTTAAATAATAAAAACTAATGCAAAAAGGCGAGAAAAAATATATTAGAAATAATAAAAACTAACACAAGTAGGCGAGAAAAAAAAAATATTTAAAGTAATAAAAACTAATACGAAAGGTAAAAAAAGATTTAAAATAATGAAAACCAATACAAAAAAAAAAAAACAAAAAAAACATAGGAAAAGAGTGTTTTCCGAGATTCGAACCAACGTCCGCAGGCTCTGCAAGATAGCGAGTTAGCAAACTAGGCTAAAGTTACCGGTTATCCAAGGGTGTTTTCTGGAAAGATACATGTCTGCTGAAGTCGTTTCGAACCGTTGTACTTACTTTCGTATTTAATATTTTCTACGTATACAGGACTTATTCATAATATTATGGCAATAATGACGTCTGCAATAATTTACTATTGCTGTGTCTTATATGAGTTTTATAATGCGGTTTGCTTATCCTTTTATTTGAAACGTTTTGAAGATACGAAAACAATCTCATCGAATCAACAGCCTATGTTTCGCACGGTTTGCCGGCCGTATCGGCCGTGTGCGTTTGAATGCCTGCGTTCGCGACCGGATAACGGTTAAATTTCCCGATTAGTCGTGATGCGTGGAGTTTGCTGTAGTTTCAAACGTGTCCGAAAAAGACGGAAGCGACTGTGAGAAGTGGAACTTCGTCAAATCGGCTCAACAGCGAAGATCATGGTACGGGAACCGAAGTAAGTTTGTTTCTTTGTTCGTTAGGGCTAGCTTATTTCCTGCGTTCAGAAAGCTTGTTATTGTCTGTAGATCGCTTGCTTTTACCAGTATTATTAATTGTGCGTGAATGGTGTTATGCAAGGCTGTTTTTCTTTTTTTCCCCGATGCAGAGACTACTCGCTCAAGGTTCATCAGTAGCGGCGGAACTCTTTGGGAGACGGGGGGTGCGGGGGTGGGGGTCAAAGCGGATGGGGGAGGATTGCCTCCCTAAAGGCCGGCCGACGACGCCATTGCATGCGGAGAGCTGGACCCGACAAAAAGCTTTCTGTGTAAGTCCTTTGTGTTTTTACTCTTTTTTTTATTTGTGTGTTCGTTGCTTCACTTTTTCTTATGATTTAGTCCGGGTTTCTGTTACTTATGTGTTCATTATTTATTAATTTTTTTCTTTATTAAGTTTTAGTTAAAAATATGATGCCCTCGTCATTTCCCAGTCCGGGAAACGGTGGTGACCTCGTCGTGTTCAAGGAGCAGTAATGAACTTTTCATCTTGTATTGCTTCCGGCGAACAATGGTGTCTGTGCGTGTGTGTGCGTGCGACGTGTTGGTCACAAGGGATGATTTTGGGACTGAACGGAAAAACAAGGCCAGCGAGGAGCGACTGGGGGACTTTGAACATCGCACGGTGCAAGGAAGGACTTCAACGACGAGGCTAGCAGGCAAGCCCATGTCAAAACTGCTGTGCTCGACCGGAGAGTTGAATCAGAACTTTACCCTGTGAGTAAGGATCAACGACTTTGGAACTTTCGTATAGTTTACAGCTTAATTGTCGCCTTCCTTTTGTTTTATTTTAATAGGAGTCTGTGTGCTATTACATTTTTAGTTTATTTTAATGGTTGTTCGTGTGATATCACTATTATTTTTTCTTGAACGGCGGAAGTGCTTGTTTGGAATTTTGGCGCTTTTATGTATAAAACTTTTTTTGCAAACCATATCTGTCTGCTCCCTCGACAACCAATCCCGCCAAAGGGCTGTGACTTTCAGACGTCGAATGATATGTTACAGTGTTTGCTAACTAGCGATCGCCTGCATTTGATTTTTGTAGCATACATATTTGTCGGAATTACACATTTCGAACCAGGCCACTAAAGATTGGTCAGTGGCCTATTCTGCCGATGTATCTACGTAAACACACGTTTGACAGTGTGGGATAGCAGTAAAATGTATATTTTGTGGATATTCATAGAAATGCATTATATGATCCCATGTCTGGACCTGAAAGTATGGTACCTGCCCCATGGCAATAATTTTAATGTGATGCTAGAAGAAGCATCACATGAAAATTGCTTTATATGAGGTGGGTACCCTATTTGCCAGGCCCAAACACGGGATAATATAAAGCAGTCTATATATGGTATATAAGGAATTGGGCAGATGTGGTCATATCTGCCCAATTCCTTATATATCCATATCTGTATTTTCATTATAAGTCTAGATATGACATTTTTGTAAGGGATGGCTTGTAGCATCAGCTGCAGTACATCGGAAGGTGAAACAGTAGGTGTGTCACTCTATTAAACTACTTCTATTATATTCAGGTATTGCCTGATACGGTTTAATATACGGTTAGACCCACTCCGGTGAAGCTCTACGGATTGGCCAGATACGGTTCAGCTTCCGCTTCGACCAATTACGGTTGGGTTTCCGGACTGGGTATTTCCGGTTCATTTGCGGTTTCTAGAAATCCGGTTTGCTTAGGGGCCCATATGACGGATTAAAATTCCGGATTCATTCCGGTTTATTTTTAAACCGTTTTTTTTGGTAGGGATGACAAGAATATATCCTACCCTGAGGCGAAACTAAGGTTGTCCTTCATCTCGAAGGGCTCATACTGTGACGCGGTGCGCAGGGGCCCTGCTCCGCACATGGAATCTAGGGCCACCCAGTTTTCACTGGAAGGCTTGATGGGCCCTCCTCAGGCCCCAAAACTTACCGTGGAGAAGCCGTGTGCCCCAGCTAACACTGGGAGTACACATGCTTCCTTTGCCCCCCAGGAAAAGCTGCCGACTGAACGGCCGGCCCGTTCTAGTGGGTTTTCTCCACGGGATGAGGAGCAAGGCCATCGCGTCAACTCCCTGGATGCAGCCCACCAGCCTAAGAAGCAGCATGGTTCACATGCTGCTTCCACCTCGAAAAACCTGGGAAACACAGCTGTGGGTGACGCTCGACCCAGCACGTCGAAGCCGCCTTCGGCTGGGTCTGGTCGTGGAAAGAGGTTCGTACCGCGGGCTTCTGACCACGCAAACAGTGGCAAAACTGCCCCTATAAAGCAGGCTTCACAAGAAGCAGTCAATCCTGCTAACCCTTCTGGTCCTTCATCGGACCAAGAAGAAATGGAATGGCAGACCCCTAAGCAAAAACACAAAGAAAAAAGATCGGTAGTCCCTCCTCCTTAAAGCAGAGCATGTCACTAGCGCAACAAAAGGCCTAGTCTCAACTTTTTAATCAAGCCCTTACATCTCTAATTTACATATCGACCACAACCACGAGTATTCTTCAGTAGAACTGTAGAGGACTATTATGTAATTATGATGATGTCTACTCTCTGCTTGAATAACATCATCCCATAGCCTCCTGCCTTCAGGAAACTCACCTGAAGCAGACTCCGTATAATTTTCTGAAGCCTTTTCACGTGTTTAGAAAGGACAGGTCTTGCACATCTCACGCTTCTGGAGGTGTTGCAGTCATTATCCCTAGGTCACTGGCATGCGTGGAAGTTCCACTTGACACTCAGCTGGAAGCAGTCGCTGCCCGAATTTTAGGTGACCGGTTGATCACAGTTTGCTCGCTATATATACCACCCACATACTCTCTCAGGTATGAGGAGCTTGAGGCACTCGTGATACAGCTTCCTCAGTCTTTTCTCCTACTGGGTGACCTGAATGCCCACAACCCCCTTTGGGGAAGTACCCGACGTGATACCCGGGGAGCAATAATTGAGCGGTTTCTTCTTTCTGCGGACCTCTGCCTCATGAACAGTAAAGAAGCCACTCATTATAGTTCCACCACACATACATTCACATCCATAGACCTCTCAATCGCACATGCTGCCATTCTTCCCCTATTTACATGGAGGGTTATTACCAACCCATATGGCAGTGATCACTATCCTGTGATGTTAGAGCGTACCCTTCCACCAGTAACATTTCCCAACGTGCCCCATGATGGAAATTTAATGAGGCCGGTTGGGCTCGGTTTGAGCAGTCTACATTGCTTGCCTGTACATCACTCGATGAACTCACAATAGACGATAGCAATGAGCTTCTGAGCAAGCACTTCCTTGCTGCAGCAATTGTCTCTATACCAATGACATCGTCTCGTCTTCCAAAACGACCGAAACCTTGGTGGAACAACGAATGTAGGAAACACGGAAAAAGCAAAACCAGGTATGGGGTAGGTTTCGCCGCTACCCTACGCAGATTAACCTTATAGAGTTCAGAAAAACGAAAGCCCGGGCTAGATACATACGAAGGCAATCCAAGCGCACCAGTTTTCAAGCATATGCCTCCTCAATAAATAGCAACATAACGGCAAAAGAACTGTGGGATAGAATTCATAAAGTAAATGGCATATATCGAGCATCCTCTGTTCCTCTGTTAACAAAAAATGGGCTATGCCCAGAAAGCCTAAATGAGCAGGCAGACATCTTGGGAGAATATTTTCAATTTGTATCGAGTTCGGAACACTATTCAGCTACTTTCCAGCAGTATAAGGTACAGGCTGAAAAGAAGGCCATCGAAACAACGGGAGGCGAAAGGGAGCCATATAACACCGCTCTCACACTACTTGAACTTCAAATGGTCCACCTTAATTCTAAGCCTTCAGCAGCGGGACCAGATGCCATTAACTACCACATGCTTATGCACCTCCACCCCTCTACCTTGGAGATTGTTCTATTTTTTCATGCAAGAGGGTTTGCTGCCCCTTGCATGGAAAAATGCTCATATTATTCCTATCTTAAAGCCTGGCAAAGATCCTTCTAAAGTATCTAGTTACAGGCTCATTGCCTTGACTAGCTGTCTTGGAAAAACTTTTGAAAGGATGGTCAATAAGAGGTTAATGTATATATTAGAAAAACACGGCCTGCTTGATCGGTTTCAATGTGGCTTTCGAACTTCCAGGTCAACCACAGACCATCTAGTACGACTTTAAACCACCGTCCGTGAAGCCTTTGTAAATAGACAGTTCTGTATGTCTGTTTTCTTTGACTTGGAGAAGGCTTATGACACTGCCTGGCGTCATAGAATTCTCATTGATTTATATGCCTTTGGCATTCGTGGTCAAATGCTCGCTGCTATTAAAGACTATTTAAAACACCGTACCTTTCAAGTTAAACTAGGAACTACGCTCTCTAGGGAATTCCTGCGAGAGAATGGTGTCCCTCAGGGTGGCGTGCTTAGTGTAACCCTTTTTATAGTCAAAATTATTTCTCTCGCCTGTGTTATTCCGAAATCGGTCCAGTATTCTTTGTATGTAGACGACATTCAGATTTCTGGGTCGTCTTGTAATTTTTCTATTTGTGAACGTCGGGTGCAGCTGGCAATTAATAACATGGTTAATTGGGCAGACAGAAATGGATTCAAATTTTCTACTGAAAGACAGCTTGTGTTACTTTTTCACGGAAGCAGGGAGTCATACCGGAACCATCCTTGACCATTCATAGCCAACCAGTCCAGAACAAAACGACTATAAGTTTTTAGGCCTTATGTTTGACCAAAAATTTACCTTCATGTGTCATATAAAGAAATTGAAGGAGAGTAGCCAAAAGGAATTAAACGTCCTGAAGGTTCTGTCTCACAAGTCATGAGGATCTGACCGCTTGTGCCTGTTGCGCATCTACCGCTCACTTGTTCGGTCCCGCCTTGACTATGGATGCATTGTTTATGAATCGGCAAGGGTGTCTGCCCTGAAAATGTTAGATCCTGTTCACCACGCAAGCATACGGCTTGCCTCGGGAGCCTTCCGTACGTCTCCTATTCATAGTCTCTATGTTGAAGCAAATGAATTTTCCCTGGAAAAAAGAAGGGCAACTTTGAGCCTTATGTACTCGTTGAGGATCTGTTCGGTTCCAGAACATCCATCTAGGGAGGCTTTTGAGCGGCCTCGCTTTGAAAAGACGTTCGAGAACAAGCCGAACACCATTCCCCCACTTTCAATAAGAAATAAGAAAATAGCAGAGTCAATAAGCCTTGATACGAACCTCAGCGTAGCCCAGTATCTCAACAAGATTGCCCCCTGGGAATATGTCCTCATTGACTGTGACCTCTCACTGACAAAATTTAATAAAAGGGAAACACCATGTGAGGTGCTCAAACAAGAATTTTCTGAACTGCAAATTAAAAACTATCGTTTCGACAGCTTCTACACTGATGGCACAAAGACCGACTTGTATGTCGGCTGTTCACTGGTGGGACCCTCTGTTGAAGTGGTTAGAAAGATTAATAACTCGGCAACAATACTGACTGCCGAACTGTATGCTCTCCTTCTTGCAGCAGAACATATTATTGAAAATAGGGTTGCCTTCGCAGTAGTTTACTGCGACTCTCTCAGTGCGTTAAGATCTCTCATTTCTTCAAAAGTCACAAAAAACCCTCTTATTATAGCACTTGAGAACAAAATAATTATTGCATTAAAATATCATTTGAGGATATTTTTTTGTTGGGTTCCCAGTCACATTGGCATCCGAGGAAACGAAGAAGCTGACCGTTTGGCGCACACCTGCATCCAAAGATCAAATAATTTCTCAAAGATCCCTCATACAGACTACCGCTCATCAGTGAAGAAATCCATGAGACGATGCTGGCAAGATGAATGAAATGCAGCAATATATAACAAGCTACATGGTGTAAAACCACTACTAGGTGAATGAAAGAGCGCACGACACAGAGAACGTTTCTTCGAGGTTGTCCTGTGCCGACTGCAAATCGGTCACACGCACCTCATCCAAGGCGGGCGGCGGAGAAAGGCTCACCGGAGAAAAGCTTCCCGGAGAAAAGCTCACCGAAAAACAAGCACATGCGGAGAAAAGCTCACCAGACCCTGAGCCGAGGTGGAGGAAAGCTCACCGAATGTTTTATTCTTTTCATAGAGAAGCTTTTAGATGGTGTTTTTTTATTTCGTTTTGACTAATATTAGAGTTCGTCAGTTTAGCAGAAAAAAATAACATTTTTATGTAATATTTATCAAATTTATCATGCATAATTCTTGCAAGTGAGGAATCCAGCAGTTTGTCTATTAATACCACCGGAAGTAAAAAAAGAAACGGGACACCTGTAAAGAGGACAACAATTTATTGATAGCATCACTTTTACCTAAGTCAAAATTTTGGCTCAAAAACGAATGCACTGCCCAACTGCTTCGAGGAGCACGGGGAGCTGCTTGTGCTGCAAATAATCCGTGCAGAGGTGGTGTAGTCGGCCTTGCAGTAGGCTTGTCTCCCTTCTCGTCTTCTTAGCGGGCGGCTCTCCACGGCTGACTTGCAGCAAGGTTGTACTGGCGACCGCTTGGTCTTGCTGCAGGCACTCGATGAGCCTCCAAACACTCGGATGAGAATGCCCAACGAGGTGTTTAAAAGCGTTATTCCAGCCCTCGCAGGCGTTGTTTGTGCGGTCCTCCCCTCGCAGCGTTGCTTCCATGACGTTCCAGAGCTCCGGAGGAAACTCGGGGCGTCGGCGGCGCACGGTGGTTGTCAGTCGTCCATCTGCTTCCGCTCTTCAAACAGTGCGAAAAGTTCCGCTCACGTATGTGGAGTCAAAGTACGCGAGTATTTCGGCCATGTCATCGGGTGCCATGTCACGAATGTGCTGAAGTCCAGATGGTACAAGTTCGGGAGGCACGAAGGCAAGGCCGTCTAGCATCCCGCAAGCCTTCCTGAAGGCGTCGTCGGTCCGGTACCTGTTGATCAGACCCAGCTCACATAGCTGTGGTGAACAGAAATGTAAAATTAGCAAACACCTATGCATACATATAAATGCGAGCAGCGAGCTCGGGTAACATAACATTTGAAACGCTACAATACACTTTTATTGGTAATTTCATGTTGCGTATCGGCACCCTAATAACTCTCCTTGCGTATCGTATTTCACATTATCCCAATTAGCCTTGAATAAGATATTAAATTTATTTTGTTATAAAGGATTCAATAGAAATCATTGTTTACTGGAAGCTGTATAACCGCACGTTACCTTGCGATGGGTACTCTGGCAGAGATGAAAGAAACACCCCCTGGATGCAAAGTCTGGTCCGAAGACTTCCCTTGCTGCCCGGATCGCAGTCATCTCGTAATCACTCACGATGACGCTGGGGTCTGGAAGGTAACCTCTTGATTCGGATGCGTCAAGGACGGCCCGAAAAAGCTCTTCATAAATCGCGAGGCCCTTGCCAGCAAGGAGAGCGTAGACGCAGGCGACCGAGCTTTCTCCGACTGCGCACCTGAGCACGTAGAGTTGTTTGAACAGCGGGGGGCAGACTAAAAACGTCCCGTCCATATACCAGGTTGAACTCGTGCTCAAGGCTCTGAGCTGGTCGCTGCTGGCGAAGACGAGCATCCGGTCCCGCCGCTCCGATCCGTTGTCATAAATGAGGAACGGCTGTGGCACTTCTCCTCCGGTCGTTGCCCAGATGTACTCGACCTCGAGCTTAGCCGTGGATTCTGGTTCCGCTGGGCGCAGCCGGCTTCTTTGCTGGCCCAAGTCGCGACGCACAGTCTCCAAGCTTCCAATATTTGCCCGCACAGCAGCTGACGAACTACATAACGCCTGGGCCAAAAGCTTGCTTGGTGGTTCCGACGTTTCTTGCGCCTTTCTTTTCAGGTCCATTCTTATCTTCGTCACCTTAACGCCGTCAGAGTCGCTGGCATGGTTATGCTCCGTTACTGACCAAAAGCGAGTGATCTGTAATGCCGAAAAAGGAAGATCGCCTTATGAGACGCTGCTTACTTAGAAAACACCAAGGCAGTTTAAAATTTAATAATTCAACAAGTTCTTACTTTTTCATCGAAATATATCAGCTTGGAAATTATGTTCATTTGATAATATTTAAAAAAAGATAAAGTCGAATAATAGTAAAAATCGGTTCACGTTGGAAATTGAAAATACGCCTAGTTGCACGTGAAGGAAAAATTGTAAAATAGCCATTAAGTATTATGGACGAACGGATAGACAGAAGTGGTATTTTGGGGCAGGAGCACTCCTGGTCAGTTCTTTACACTGATCTTCTTCATCATTTTTCTATCCTAAATTTTACCTCTCTCCATCTCTTTGTTGAAACGTATGTTCGGTGCGTCTTCGTTGTTCAGGAGATATATTTTTGCTAATAGGCAACATTCATTATTTTGAAAAGTAAAGAATCAATGAATAAATAAAACATTAGAGTCTAAGCACATCCACAAAATCATTTTTACCCCAAATAAATGCCAAACCCCTATATTCTGCTCAACAATGTGAAGAAAACTACAGATCCCATTATAGCATGCAACACAAACATAGAAATATGCCCCAGCCCGTAGCTATTTTCTGCTGTCAAAACAAGGATTGTTATACTCACAGCATGGTCCGTAGTTATTGCTCCCTTGCACCCGCCTGTCCGCTGCTTACGGCACTGCCACCGGATCCACTCGTTTTTCGACTGCTTTTGCACGTAGTCGTAACCGTTAAACAAAACTTTCGCCTTATCCTTGTTCGAACGAATTACCTCCATGATGGCAGTCAGAATACTGATACGGCTAAAATGTTTGATTATATAGAAAACGTCTTCAGGAACTAGCGTTCGACTGTACCACCATCAACCAATAAGATAAAGGCAAAACTTTCTAATGTGCGATTCAAAAAGGAACCGCTAAGCGACAAAAAATATCTTTTTATCATACTGGCTTGGCTTAATAAAGAAAAAAATATTTCTTTAACCAACCTCGAGAAACAACACAACAGAAGGTGTGAACCCTGCTTTGAAGTTACCATGGAAAAGGAATATCTAATATCAGTCACGAGAAAGAACGCAACAAAAGGTGTGAACTCTGCTTCTGAATTAGCGTGGAAGGCGGAAGCAGGCCCCCTGTGAAACGTCGGCACAGATCTGAGGCTTCGACCCCCGTGTGCAACTATGTAGGTCATAGAAGGTCCCTGCAGTGGCACTATCGCACAAAAGCAACGCGTGGGGAAACAAGCACGAACGGCCAGAAAGCGGGCATGTGCGTGGAAGAAAGAAGTCTTGACATTCTAATCGCCGCTCTGTTCTGTTTTCGATGCTTACAATAGCTTCCAGGAGAGTTTTAGGCGTCGTATTGTTGACAGTCCCGCTTTTGTCTTGTCCTAGGCGGACGTTACAATAAGTTTTTGTTAATGCGACCTCGAATAATTCGATCGCGTTGAAAAGTCCCGGGACACATTTGCGCATGTATTCCCAAATGGTTTAATTCGATCTTCGAGATCATTCGACATAATTTCACAGTCCTATAGAGGTTGAATTAACAAAAAACGTACTGCACAGCTCTGTAGGCTTTTTTCTACACTCCAAGTTCATAGAATTGTCAGATAGGCTTTTATTTGCCTACTAAATAATCTACAAAAATAATTTGCCCGTAAGACATGGTTGCGAGCAATGTGCCTAATCGGTTCCACAAATACTGCAAAAACAAGAGAGAAAGTTTCAAGTTATTAACCTTACTCATTATAATGGTATATAATAAATTGCTCTATGTGATGGAGGTTCTAAGAGCTTCGCTAAGAAAATAATTTTAAAAAAAAAGTGGTGAGCTTTCCTCCGCCTATGCCCCAGGACCAGTGAGCTTTTCTCCGCATCTGCCACTTTTGCGGTGAGCTTTTCTCCGGTGAGTTTTTCTCCGGTGAGCTTTTCTCCGGTGAGCTTTTCTCCGGTGAGCTTTTCTCCGGTGAGCTTTTCTCCGGTGAGCTTTTCTCCGGGATTCCCCATGGATACCTCCTGCACGGGGATGAAGTGCAGGAGGTAGCCATGCGAACATTGTGACAAAGTCCTAAGCATTTTACATATTCTCATTGAGCGTCCTGTGTATGACAGAGAGCGTCTCATTCATTTTTCTCCATTTTATAAAGAACATGTGCCACTTCACCCAGCACTGATTTTAAGCGATGAGCCCCTTGTGGCATATAAAAGTGTTTTTAAATTTTTGGACTCCATAGGCATTCTACACCGACTATAAGTGGTTTAATCAGTATCCCATGGCCATCGTTTGATGTTTTGTATTTCATACACATGTTTTATTCAACCACCGGCTACTAAAGCCCCTTTCTTCTCTCTAACCCTTAGTAATAAATAGACTACTTCTTGGCGCTCTATAGCCTTAGTTGCTTTTGCGCCACAAAAACCTAAACAACCAACCAACCAACCAACCATCTGTACGCACGTTGTTGAGGAAAAGTACCTGAGGGGTACTTTTCCTCAACAATTTCTCGCAGACCACCGCAAAAAACGACGACATTGCTGTTTTTTTTCTTCTGTTTTTTTCTTCTTTTTTTTTTTTTTACGGTTGTGCGCAGCGAGGGTGGCTAATTTAGAACTTTGCCCGCCTTTTGTGCAAACCCGTCGCGATGTTTCCCTTTCTTTCCAACTGTGACGCGTGGTTTTGTTTACTTCTGCTTGTCATTTTTGTTTTTCCGTTCTTTCCGCGCGTGTTTGGTCGCAGAAAAGGAAGATCGGGTGATTTTTCTTAGCTGCCTAGGCCTGCAGATTGGTCCAACTAATAATAGCAGCAAAAGAAATGCTTACAGTATTTACTAATGGGTGTCGTAATCAACTTATGTGTTTCAGTACATGTGTACCATATTGCCGCGCGCGCAGCTGGCCAAGTAGGCAGCGCGCGCGTGGCCCAACGATTATCGCGCTTGCCCTCCACGCAGAAGGCCAGGGTTCGAATCCTGGCTGCGGCTACACATTTTTGTTGACACTGTAATGTGATGTACTGGTGAATTCGAGAACCGTCTTGCTGATTCGAGGTTAGAATGTTCTACGCGCCGAACCTTCTACGCCGAACGATCCAGAAACCCATGAGGGTACATGGGAATCCGCCAGGCGAGCGGAGTCAGTTTTGCCCCAGCGCTCGATCCTGCGGTTTCGCCGACTTCGTCGCCCGCGACGCTCTGTTATTATTCTTTGTACCCATTTCATTTTTGGCACAAGTTCGCCACATTAAACGTTTATTTCTTTCTGTGTATTTATTGGTTTTTTTGGTCACCACCCGTGACATTTTGGTGGAGGTGCTGGGTAACAGGCAGGTAGATGACGGCGGCGGCGGTCGGGGACTGCGATTGCTGGCCGTCCATCGTCGGCTTCGTTGGCTGTTTGGTCCTGGGTGGCAGAAGTCCGTATTCCGGGTGTAGACCTTGGGTGCGGCGACTGGTCCGAGTTTCAGGTTCCGCGTCGAGTGGTCTTGTCACCGGGCTCGGAATCGGGCTTGCACTGCGGGCCCTGGGAGGGGAACGCTGCACGGGCATGCGTTACCCCGCACCTCCACAGCAGAAGAGCACGACGCCACCGCCGCTCGACATCGACCCCGAGCTCCCGGCTACGAAGCGCCGGCAACTGGTTGATCTCCTTGCCGAATACAGTGACTGTTTTGCCACGACATCGAAGATTCGCCAAACACCAATAGCGAAACATCGCATTGTTACCGACTACGACGCACTTCCTGTCCACCAGTCGCCGTATCGAGTCTCCTTAAAGGAAAGGAAAGTGATTCAAGATCAAGTCCAGAAGATGCTCGACGACGACATCATTCAACCTTCAAGGTGCCCATGGGCGTCCCCAGTCGTCCTTGTAAAGAAGAAGGACGGAACCCTGCGGTTCTGCGTGGACTATCGTCGACTGAACGCTGTGACGAAGAAGGACGTCTATCCGCCCCCCCGCATCGACGATACGTTAGACCGACTGCGCCACTCCCGATATTTTTCGTCGATGGACCTGAAGAGTGGTTACTGGCAGATTGAAGTCGACGAACGTGACCGGGAGAAAACTGCCTTTGTCACTCCCGACGGACTGTTCGAATTCAAAGTGATACCGTTCGGACTTTGTACAGCACCAGCCACCTTCCAGCGCGTCATGGACACCGTGCTGGCAGGTCAGAAATGGCAGAGCTGTCACGTCTACCTGGACGATGTCGTGGTATTCTCACGAGATTTCGACGAACACCTCAGACGACTTCGAGCCGTGCTTCAAGCCATCAAGACCGCCGGCCTGTCACTCAAGCCAACAAAGTGTCGGTTTGCCTATGGGGAACTAAAGTTCCTTGGTCACGTCGTGAACAACAAGGGTGTTCTACCTGACCCCGAGAAGACCCGCGCCGTAGCTGCTTTTACGCCGCCGTCTGACAAGAAGGCCGTGAGAAGATTTCTCGGACTCTGTGCCTACTACAGGCGCTTTGTTCGAGACTTCGCCAAGCTATCCGCACCGCTGACACACCTCACGAAAGACGCCGTAAAGATCGAGTGGACAGAACACCAGAGGTCATTCGACGAGCTCAAACGAAGACTCCAGACGCCCCCGATTCTTGGCCATTTCGACCAGTTTGCTGAAACCGAGATCCACACCGACGCCAGTAACACCGAACTGGGTGCGGTACTAGTCCAAGTGCAGGACGGAGCAGAGCGAGTTATGGCATACGCAAGTCGGACGCTGTCTAACGCGGAGAGGAACTATTCAACGACTGAAAAGGAGTGCCTCGCTGTCGTATGGGCAATAACAAAGTTTCGTCCATATTTGTATGGAAGCCACGAGCTGAAACGAAGACTCCAGACGCCCCCGATTCTTGGCCATTTCGACCAGTTTGCTGAAACCGAGATCCACACCGACGCCAGTAACACCGGACTGGGTGCGGTACTAGTCCAAGTGCAGGACGGAGCAGAGCGAGTTATGGCATACGCAAGTCGGACGCTGTCTAACGCGGAGAGGAACTATTCAACGACTGAAAAGGAGTGCCTCGCTGTCGTATGGGCAATAACAAAGTTTCGTCCATATTTGTATGGAAGCCACGAGCTGAAACGAAGACTCCAGACGCCCCCGATTCTTGGCCATTTCGACCAGTTTGCTGAAACCGAGATCCACACCGACGCCAGTAACACCGGACTGGGTGCGGTACTAGTCCAAGTGCAGGACGGAGCAGAGCGAGTTATCGCATACGCAAGTCGGACGCTGTCTAACGCGGAGAGGAACTATTCAACGACTGAAAAGGAGTGCCTCGCTGTCGTATGGGCAATAACAAAGTTTCGTCCATATTTGTATGGAAGCCACGAGCTGAAACGAAGACTCCAGACGCCCCCGATTCTTGGCCATTTCGACCAGTTTGCTGAAACCGAGATCCACACCGACGCCAGTAACACCGGACTGGGTGCGGTACTAGTCCAAGTGCAGGACGGAGCAGAGCGAGTTATCGCATACGCAAGTCGGACGCTGTCTAACGCGGAGAGGAACTATTCAACGACTGAAAAGGAGTGCCTCGCTGTCGTATGGGCAATAACAAAGTTTCGTCCATATTTGTATGGAAGCCACCAGCTGAAACGAAGACTCCAGACGCCCCCGATTCTTGGCCATTTCGACCAGTTTGCTGAAACCGAGATCCACACCGACGCCAGTAACACCGAACTGGGTGCGGTACTAGTCCAAGTGCAGGACGGAGCAGAGCGAGTTATCGCATACGCAAGTCGGACGCTGTCTAACGCGGAGAGGAACTATTCAACGACTGAAAAGGAGTGCCTCGCTGTCGTATGGGCAATAACAAAGTTTCGTCCATATTTGTATGGAAGCCACGAGCTGAAACGAAGACTCCAGACGCCCCCGATTCTTGGCCATTTCGACCAGTTTGCTGAAACCGAGATCCACACCGACGCCAGTAACACCGGACTGGGTGCGGTACTAGTCCAAGTGCAGGACGGAGCAGAGCGAGTTATCGCATACGCAAGTCGGACGCTGTCTAACGCGGAGAGGAACTATTCAACGACTGAAAAGGAGTGCCTCGCTGTCGTATGGGCAATAACAAAGTTTCGTCCATATTTGTATGGAAGCCACGAGCTGAAACGAAGACTCCAGACGCCCCCGATTCTTGGCCATTTCGACCAGTTTGCTGAAACCGAGATCCACACCGACGCCAGTAACACCGGACTGGGTGCGGTACTAGTCCAAGTGCAGGACGGAGCAGAGCGAGTTATCGCATACGCAAGTCGGACGCTGTCTAACGCGGAGAGGAACTATTCAACGACTGAAAAGGAGTGCCTCGCTGTCGTATGGGCAATAACAAAGTTTCGTCCATATTTGTATGGAAGCCACGAGCTGAAACGAAGACTCCAGACGCCCCCGATTCTTGGCCATTTCGACCAGTTTGCTGAAACCGAGATCCACACCGACGCCAGTAACACCGAACTGGGTGCGGTACTAGTCCAAGTGCAGGACGGAGCAGAGCGAGTTATCGCATACGCAAGTCGGACGCTGTCTAACGCGGAGAGGAACTATTCAACGACTGAAAAGGAGTGCCTCGCTGTCGTATGGGCAATAACAAAGTTTCGTCCATATTTGTATGGAAGCCCTATGTAAGCACACGCGAGTGGTCTGTGACCACTCGCGTGGTCACAGACCACTCGCTCTGCTGGCTGGCGAATCTGAAGGACCCCTCCGGACGCCTCGCTCGGTGGAGCCTACGACTGCAGGAGTTCGACATGACCGTGGTGTACAAGTCCGGCCGAAAGCACAGTGACGGCGACTGCCTGTCAAGGGCCCCAGTCGAGGCCGGTCCTGCCTGCACCAAAGAAGACGACGATGAGTGTTTTCTCGGCGCTCTGAATGTCAGCGACATGGCAGCACTCCAACGGGACGACCCTGAGCTGCGAGCACTCATCGAGCACCTAGAGGGCCAAGGAAGCGCCGTTCCCCGCGGTTTTGTACGAACACTGCCAACGCTCTCCATCCGACAAGGCGTGCTGTACAAGGAGAACTTCAGCGACAACAACACGGCGTGGCTGTTGATGATCCCTTCCAGTCTTCGAGAAGAAATTTTTCAAGCCTGCCACGACGACTCGACGTCCGGACACCTTGGTTACAGCCGGACACTGGCCCGTATTCGTGAAAAGTATTACTGGCCCAAGCTCCCCAAAACCGTCCACCTATACACACGGTCATGCCATGAATGCCAGCGACGAAAGAAACCTCCAACGATGACGGCCGGACTCTTGCCGTCAACGTCGGGAAATCGCTGGATCATCGTCGCCACAGATTATCTCACGCGGTACGCCGAAACGAAAGCCCTTTCTTCCGGAACTGCTGTGGAAGTTGCCAAGTTTTTCATTGAATCCATCGTCCTCCGGCACGGCACTCCCAAAGTCCTGATCTCCGACCGTGGATCCTCGTTCATGGCCCAGCTGACACAAGAAGTCCTTCGTCTCAGCCACACCAGCCACCGTCGCGCCACGGCGTACCACCCTCAGACCAACGGGCTGACGGAAAGACTCAACAAGACCATCGCCGACATGACTTCCATGTACGTCGACGTGGAGCACAAGGCATGGGACGAGGTGTTGCCGTACGTCACCTTTGCCTACTATACGGCCGTGCAAGAAACCACCGGGGTTACACCCTTTCAACTGGTTCATTGTCGCAAAGTGACGACAATGCTGGACGCAATGTTACCCCACGAACCGGCTGTCGACGGAAGCGACGACGCCCATGTGGTTGCCCAACGGGCAGAGGAAGTCCGTCAGCTCGCCAGACTCCGGAGTCAAGCCCAACAACGTATCGACACTGGCCGCTACAACCTTCGTCGCCGGGACGTCCACTTCCAGCTCGGAGACAGGTTGTGGGTGTGGACACCGATCCGCCGCCGTGGTCTCAGCGAGAAACTCCTGAAGCGCTACTTTGGACCCTACAAAGTGCTTCGTCGACTCGGGGATCTGAACTACGAGGTGATGCCCGACGGAACACGGACTTCATCACGCCGCCCTCCCCGACCAGAAGTCGTCCACGTCGTGCGCATGAAGCCGTACTACGCTCGATAGGACAGTGGACCTTACGTATTCCCAATGACTCTCTAGTTTACCGTTCTTTTTATTTGCTTTGTTTTGTTTCTGGGTTGCATCGGGACGATGCAATTTTAAAAGAGGGAGTAATGCCGCGCGCGCAGCTGGCCAAGTAGGCAGCGCGCGCGTGGCCTAACGGTTATCGCGCTTGCCTTCCACGCAGACGGCCAGGGTTCGAATCCTGGCTGCGGCTACACATTTTTGTTGACACTGTAATGTGATGTTCTGGTGAATTCGAGAACCGTCTTGCTGATTCGAGGTTAGGATGTTCTACGCGCCGAACCTACTACGCCGGACGATCCAGGAACCCATGAGGGTACATAAGGGAATCCGCCAGGCGAGCGCAGTCAGTTTTCCCCCCCTCGCTCGATCCTGCGGTTTCGCCGACTTCGACGCCCGCGACGCTCTGTTATTATTCTTTGTACCCATTTTATTTTTGGCACAAGTTCGCCACATTAAACGTTTATTTCTTTCTGTGTATTTTTTTTTTTTTGGTCACACACCCGTGACAATATGTACTGGCGGGAGCGGACGTGTTTGTGAGGTGCGGTCGACTTGCGAAGCTAAGTACTTTTTTTCTTGGTATTTTAGTGTTTAAAGCGTACATGGTATAACAGATGTAGATTTAATTACCGGCAGGGTACGGGATTTAGGTTATTCTAGGCGGCCGGGTGGGCCATGAGCAGTAGAGTAGGGTCGGTCTTTGTGTAGATTTTGGCGGGATTTTTCTTTTTTTTTTTTCTTTGTGTTACGCGCGAGTTTTTTTATTAGCTAGGGCCGCTAGGCGATGAGTAGAAAAGAGAAGATGAAGGGGGACCTGAACATAGTAGAGTGAGGAGAGTGCAAGCAGTGGTGCTACTTAGAAGAAAGTGACTTCGAGAGCGTAGCTGAAGCGGAGAAAAGTACCTTCGCTTGCCAACTTTGTAAGAAGATTGAGTTAAGCTTGAGAAGGCTAGAACGAGAGTGAAAGGATAAGTTCGAAGAGATTGTGGATTCAAATAATGTTCTACTGAGCTCGTTTTATTTTTCTGAGGGACTACACAAGAATGACGACATTAAAACTACGAGGAATGTTCATGCGTCCTAACCGGACGCTGCTCGCAAGGCGCTGCTCGCCATCAGCACGCGCTCAGCAGTCGCGCACACAGCTATGGCCGCCAGCGAATACTCACTACTCCCTATAAACAGCTGTTTAGAAAGCGCGAGAGACGCTAGCCTTCGAGCTGTTTCGCTTCTGGGAGTACGTCGCGGCGCGAGATTCGTGCCTCGTTAGTGCGCGCGGCTTTCTTTTCTTTTTCCGTGGAAACTCGTTGTTTTTGTAATGTGGTCAAGCATGGATTTTCGTCATCACCACACCACCTGATGTGCCAAATGTGGAAACAATTACTGCCGAAAGCCGGGATGCCAATAGCTTCCAGGTTTCGAGTTCCACTGGACGTGAGGTACGATCTTTTGGTCTTCTCTTGCTTAAGTTTCTGATTAAATGTTCGCAACAGAACCTAAAGGCCCATACGCACATTCGCGTTTGAGCGCGGTGCGTTCCATAGCGGCAAGCGGACGCGTTGCGTTGCGAAGAGCGCTTGCGCCAAACGTGTACGCACAGTTGCGTTGACACGCAGTCAACCGCAGTCAAGACGTGCTATCGTCGCTAGCGGCTCACCAATAGTAAACGAAATCCAAGGCAACATGGCGGCGCACAGCGACAGCGTCGAAGTGTTCGATCTTGGTACAATCCCGCCGGCTTCCCCGACGTTTTGTCAAGCTTGAACCATCGCAGCCTTGGAAAATACAGTCCCCACCGCTCCCCAAAACGAAAAAGCAAGCACTGCGGGCGGAGAACCGGATACGTCTCGCCGAGTCGGCCGGGTGGGGCGAGCGACCCCGTCACCCCCTCTCCTCTTTCGGCTGCTGATTGGTCGAACGCACCGCAACGCTTCGGAAAGTTGAACGAGTCTCTACTCGCTTGCGACGCGCCACGGAGCGTTGCGGGTAGGCGCGCGTCGCACCGCAAGCGACCGCTCCTGGGCGCAAGGACGCCGCAACGCACTCAAACGCGTTCAAACGCGAATGTGCGTATGGGCCTTTACTGTCGCAGTGGTAGTGAGTATTAATTGTTTGATTTTGTCAATAGCTGAGATGGTTTCAAATCGCAAAACCAAATCCTATCATTGTTTAGGATTGCCCTTTACTCGCCGCGAGAAATATGTCATTCGTCGTTGTCAAATAACTGGCTACTTCTTCGTAATATCAAGATCGAGCACATATGCTCACTTGAAAAGATGGTAAACTTTTCGCAGTGAGCTGTTTACTTGGGATTTTTGTCAGCGATTCACGCGTGTGTTCGCGAGGAGTGAAAATGAGCCTAAATATTTTTCGATTAACTGAGGATGAGCGATGTAGCGATCCGTACTAGTTTCTTATTCCGTTTAGCAGGAGCGCGCGCACTCCTAAATTTAAGCGATAATATTAAAAAAACTAATACAGGTTCTTGATGAAGACTCAATACCGAAGAGCTGAGCTTTTGTTTTTCTTAACCTCATTGCTTAGTTTCCTTTAGTTGCAAGACACCGTCGTCGGTCTTTACTATATGCTTACTTAAAATATCAAATTCGAAATGATTGTCAATTTAGCGTGGAGGCATTTAACTCACGGAGAAGAAAAACTGGAGACACGACTATTTAGTGTCGCAGTATTAATAATAATAATAATAGCTTTATTTACCATGTATAAGCATGGTGGGAGCTGAGGCAAAAAGCTGCCCAAGCAGCTTGACTGGTCCTCAGCCCCCCTCAGGTACATACAGTGGCGAGAAAGACATTTAAAAGAACACAAGAAATTATATAATAATACAAGGTACTTTCATCATAACAATGAACAACAGACAACTATCAGCAATACATCAAAAACGAATAGCACTTGCCTATAAAAGAAATCGGGAAGTTGTACACAAGAAAGGGAAAACTATTTAAAATATTCTAAGATGCTTTAACACATATATATACATATACATACACATATACATACATACACATACATACATACATACACATACATAAACACACACACATATATATATGTATATACACATACACATACACACGAACACACACACATATTATACACAGAGACATACATATGTGTGTTTTTATGCTTCGTACATTGCGCGAAGTTCACTATATCTGCAAGTGTACAGATCAAAATGAACGTGGTGATAGTTGTGTAAAAGTGATGGTAAGAGATAACGGAGACATTCTTTTCCGGAGTTTAGTCGAGTTGTAGGGACTACCCAGCTCTCTTTGTGTCTTGTACAGTAACTAGAGGTTTTTATTTGCAGTTGGGAAAGATTGCGTTTATTGCTTATATTTCTCTGTGTTTCTAATTTATAGGTACTTTTCACGTGACGTCACCACAGCAGTCGAGCCGACTCCGCGCCATTTTTTTGTTAGCGCTAGCAGACGGCGCTTGTGACGCGGCTGACTGCGCGCGCTCGGGCACTGTGGCACTGTAGCGTCGGGAAGGAAACGTGCTTGTTATAGCGCAGTAGGTGGTTTATTTTGTGTGGTGTGTTGGTGGCTAACGTGATGGCCACAGGCTCTGCCTTCGCTGCACATTACTACGATGGACTGACGGGTCAGGAACGTAGCCGCTACGACTCGAAAATCGCGATGTGTGGCATCGATCCGTTCACGCTGAGGCCAAAAGACATGCGGAAGGACTGGAAGCTCTGGCCTGAACTCAACATCGGCGATATTACGGATTACCTCGTGACTAAAACGAGCTACCTCACCAGGAAAGAAATGAAGGTGTACAAGGCTTTAGATGCGCACAATTACCTAACAAGCGGGTGGGTAAAGGAGCCATGGCTCAAGATCGTCGACGGCACCGACGCGGTCATCGTTGTCTCCGAGGTAAGAGCTAGGCCTTAAAACATGCGATGGTTTAATCTGTTGCTAATCGAGGCACTTTTTAACATCAATGCTTGCTCAGTGCTCGTGTCATTTTGGTTCGTATCGTTTCGTCGGCACTCGTTTTATCGACAGCGCGCATAGAGACGTCGGGACGTTTCGTCGCGCGTGGATCACTGGCAAACGCACTGGTCCATGCGGACAACCCGTTCTCGCCGCTGCGGTAGACAGGCAACTCGTTACGAAAACGACGCTAATCCGAGCTGTCGATATAACGAACTTTCGATAAAACAATCGGTCGATTTGTGCTCGGACCTCCATCGTTTAAACCAACGTATTTCAGCGCTAGTAGCAAAGCGGTGTGCAATTTGTAAGCTCCCTGATGCTTTTTACAGGTAAATCACTCCCAGACCCTCTCAGCTCCAACCCTCAAAGCCTGGCTGCTGATGAAAACTGATGGTGAGGTTTTAGGGGCACACTGCACCTGCATGGCAGGACACGGCGAAACGTGTTCGCACATCGGGGCCACATTGTTTTATTTCGAAGTTGGCATTCGAATCAAGAACGACTTATCCTGCACAGACAGCAAGAGTGTTTGGCTGCCTGCACACGTTAAGAGCTTGGTATCGATGCCTGTTGTGGATATGGATTTTTCGTCGTCCACCATGAAGAAGAGGCGCCTGGACAATGAGGCTAGCGCTCTTCCTCCCAGGCAAGAGCGCCCAAAGGCTCCAGCGCCAAGTGAAGAGGAATGGGGTGCTTTCTTTGATACGCTCAAAAGCTCTGGTCTTCGCCCAGCTCTAGCTGCTACTGATGCTAGATACAGTGACATGTATGTGCCGAAGACCAGCTCCACAGCTTGCCACCTACTGCAGCTGTACGACAAGAGTGCCTGTGACCTGACATGGGAGGAGCTCCAAGACAGGACAGCTGGAATGGCCGACCTGCTTGAGATTGACAACTCGACAATTGCAGCAATTGAACAGAGGACACGGCTGCAGAGCGGAAGCCGCTCATGGTTCAAACATCGCAGCGGTCGTATCACGGCATCGAATCTCCAATCTGTTTGCCACACCAGTTTAGAAGATCCCTCAAGATCCCTCCTCAAGCGAATGTGCTACCCCGAAAAGAACCGCTTCTCGACGCCAGCAACTAGGTTTGGCATTGAAAATGAACCAAAGGCGATTGATGCATACACAGCACTCGCCATGGCAGCGCACGACGCAGTCACCTTCAGGAGGCCTGGACTTACTATCGCACAAGGACGCCCGTTCCTTGCGGCTACTCCTGATTTGCTTGTGGATTGCAGCTGTTGTGGGAAAGGAGTAGTAGAAGTAAAGTGCCCCTACAAGCTGCGTAATGCACCCTTAAAGTCTGTAGCAAAGGACAAAGGCAGTTGTATAACCCTCACCGACGATGGAGACCTCGCCCTAAAGGAAACGCATCCATATTACTATCAAGTGCAGCTGCAAATGTTTGTGTGCGACGTGGAGTATGCGGACTTTGTGCTCTGGAACTCGCAGATTGACGTCCAGCGAATTCCCCGCAGCAACACATTTTTGTGCGCTGTGATTGACCATGCTGCACGATTCTTCACGACAGTGGTGCTGCCAGAGCTAGTAGCAAAGTGGTTCACTCGTACACCTGCGGTGCAGCAACAGGACCATGGGGTACTTGCATCGGCAGCGGCTGTATCGCACCAGCCAAATAGTGATCCAAAGCGTGTGGTGGCCCCGAAGAGGGCAGCATGATCGCATGCGACAATGAGAACTGCACCATTGGGTGGTTCCATTTCAAGTGTGTGGGAGTGAAAAAGGCACCGTGCAAAAAGAAGTGGTTCTGCACCACATGCAAAGATGAAACACAAAAGAAATAACTTTGTGTTGGTACTAGCCAACTCTTTGTGAAAACAAACCTCTGGAAACAGAACCATCTAGCATGTGCTCCAAGTACATTTAGTTGGTCAGCAAGTTCAAGTATTTGCTTGTACAGAAAAATGAGATCAGTCTGCAATTCTATTACTATTGTGCCAGGGTGTCTTGAGATTCTAGGGTGTACTTGTGTATATAACTCACCAAATTGTTCTCTTTATCTTTTAGAGAGTGATATTAAAGTGAGCATGTAATATTTTGAACATTCACTTGCTGAAATGGAGGATCAACGCACTACAATGTCCACTGGTTCTTTTGTGAAGTAACAGAAGAGAAGGCTTTAATGCCCGTGTCCCACTAGAGCAACAGACAAACAAAAGACAGCGACAAGCCTCAAACCCATGCAGCATGCTCGCGATGGAACCTTTGGCAGGCGTTTAGTCGTTCGGTGCTCGTAAAGTAAGCACGAGCGATTGCAAGCCTGCCAAAGACACCCTCGCGTGCATGATGCTTGTGTTTGAGCATAGCCTCCTTTATTCTGCAAAGACTCAAATTGCGAAAGACTCTGGATTGAGGATTGTCGCTGTCATTTGTTTCTGTCTGTCGCTCTAGTGGGGCACGGACATAAGAGAATAGAAAGAACACAACTAGGAATCACGGTTCACCAGATAACCAGGAACTTTTTTATCTAGGACTAACAGATCAAGAAAAATTGCTCAATTTTCTTTCCAGCACAGACCACTTTTGAGTCTCCTCGGTGGGTGAGGGAGGTAATATTTAGAATAAATATGGCGTACTGTTCGCAAGATGAAAACAAAATATGCAGACACAGACTGAAATTAATAAAACTGCACACTTTCAGAAACAGTGGCATCAATTAAAGACATCAAGGCCGACCAAGTTCGCACGCATCTAAATATCCAAACATGCCAATCTTAAAAAAAGTTAGTTGTTTGCCCCTGATGTGTGTCCACTATGATCAGCAGCACCCATGGTGGAAACGTGTACTAGAGCAGAAAACGGCAGGGTTCCAAAACCAGGGGAATCCAAAAATTACAGTGGTCGGAAAACTTATTCAGTACATGCGAGTCATGGTTTAATTCGAGGGAGCACTATGCTGGTGGCAGCTGAAAATAACTTCTTTGTGACATGGTGGGCAATGAAACAACCCAAGCTGGGGAGTCAGCTGATTGAAGGCCAAGAAGTGTGACGCTGCAGCAGCGTCTGAAGAACATGGCAGGCAGTATTGAGTATTGCGACAAGAGTAGATGCCTTGTCAACGAAATTGAAGCCTTGTCGCTGGTCCAGCTGCGATTTCGGCCTTAAGCGAGCGGCCTTCCTTGTTCGGGCTGTTCCATTGCCTGCCACATCACAGAGTGTTTTTTGTTTTTTTTTCGGCTGCAGCCAGGATAGCGCTCCCACACAATAAGCCATGGTTTGTGCGTTCTAAATAACTCTGCCGAACACTGTACGAATACTGGCTTAGTCCATCGGCACAACTGAATTGCATATGTTTATGAGAGCGGAACACACTACGCCTATCTTATCTACAGGTGCGAAATCAGACTCTGATGATTTCATAAGTTCTACAGGGAGGGGACCTTTCAAAATGCTGTACTTGTTACGAACAAGGCCAATAACTCTCTCCACATGAATTCTTACATTTGCAAGCTCTCTCGTATAAAGGACGTCAGGGTGCTCAAGCTGTCGTTTCCCCCTTGCCGACGACGGTACATGCAGAGTAGCACAACATATGCCAGCACTTTCTGCTATCAAAAAGCCTCGGTCAGCTAAAACTACATCTCCATACTCCAGCATCGCTAGAATGCCGCAGTCTTCTGTGAGAGTATTGTCGCTAGCCCTGCCTCCGTACGACTTCGAAAGGAACGAAACACTCCCTTGCGGACAAATCCCAATCAAAAACTTAACAGTATTGTGGTGTTTATACTGAGACCAAGTCGCAGCCCTGGTGATTAGCGAACTTGGTCGGTCAATGAAAACCTCGAAGCAATCAAGAATCACAGTTACTTTCGTACCAAAGTTTTCACGAAAGACAGCAGGCATTGTCTTCGTGAGCTGCTCAGACGTGGGCCACCTGAGGCCAGATTCATAAAAAACCTCTTACCTACGACAACTTAGCTACGAAGTTCGTAAAGTTACAATCATCGTAAGATGAGGGGGGAAACGGTATTCACAAACGCGTTCTTAAGTGAGAGGAGGAAAGTTACGACCTCTTACGGTGAAACGATGACTTCCGGTGCTGTTGCTATGGCAACGGCGTCTTCGGCAAAACGAACAACCAATTGGAGAGCTAGGCATAGTTCGGAGCACGTGGATTTTTAATAACAAACACAGGCTAACCACTCGTTGACAGACAGCTCTGTGTATGTCCTGTCCTGTCTGTGTGTAAATGTGTAGTGTTAAAGCTGATTCTCATAAACACGGGCGACCTTTCCACCACCGCTTGTCTGGGTTTCTTGCCCGTGCAGTGGTATATCGACGCTAACACGATTTAAACGCTTCGTTGACTGCTACAAACTCGATCGCTACGAAGTCAACACAGCTGTCATCGTTGGTAAGAGCCCCGTGCCAGTCGTTTGCAAAGCGACGTAGAAGGAAACAAACCGCCGCGGCGTTTCTCGCGGCCTCGGAAATGCAGGAGTGAGCCGACGTTAAAAAAAGATACGTTTGAACTTCGAGAGTGTCAGCAAGAGTCACGCAAATACCTGTTCACACTCGGAGCGGACGCGTGCGTTTGATCGAAGTGCTGGATTCAGACTGCGTTTCGGTAAGCGCTTCGGGACCGATCTTCTACGATTGCAACTCGATACTGACGTGACACTCGGCAAAGAAAGGTTGGAACGGCATCACGTAGCTCCCACAAACTGATACAGCTCGACAGTTCAAAATGGCATACTAATAACAAAGTGTACATACCGTGTTGCGAAGGTAATCCATACGGCGTTTATTTGAGCTCTATATCACACAAAACTAGGAGATGAATCGAGGAGTCCCTTTTCGACGACAGCGTTCGTCACCGCTGCCTCGGAAAACAAGGTGATCGAGATGATAAGGGGAATCGGTTGACCTCTGAAATTTAGTTCAGCTATCGAACTATTCATACGGGGAGGGTCCACAAGGGTCGCGCGGGCATATTCCATTTAGCAAGCCAGCCGGTCGTGGGCAGACGGTCTTGGCCAAGGACCGTCTGAGCAATGCTGCGCCGGAACGGGTCGGAGTGCCTGCTAGGCCTATATATTCTGCCGAGCTCGCTTGGTCGGTGGGATCGTCGCCTTTGTTGCCTTTTCCGGGTGTCTGTGGATCCAGCGGTCATGTTTGTCGTGGTCGGTTTCAAGTACTTCTTCATTTTTTTCTTGCTGCTTGAAGTCGGGGCGCGCAAGAAGAGCAGGTGGAAAAATAAATGTCCGTTGGGTCGTCACGACCGAGCTACTGGTGAATTCGCGTGGTCGCCTCTCTCCTCTGACCTCGATTCAGCAGAGCGCCCCCTCCTCGCCGCCAGAGCTACTCGGGATCCCTTTCAGCCGATCACAACTGCTGGGTTCAGAGCAACCGGCGGACTCCCATTGGGACTCCAATTGCAGACGGCAGCGCCAAATCTCCCCTAACGGGCGTTGGGTTTCTCCAAAAGAAATAAGAAATAGACAAAACAATACGCGCACCGTCGTCATGGCAACCGCTTGGTTATGGGAGAGGGTGAGAGAAGTGTGTTCCCTCCTCTCCCTCTCTCTCACCCTCGGCGACAAAAAGATGCGAGTTCGTTCGGAGTTCGGAGCAGCCTCCGAACTCCGAACGAATTTGCATCTTATTGTCGCTGATGTTGAGAGAAGAGGGAACTGCTCCCATTGCCGCCGTCTCGTTCTTCTACAATACAATGTAATCTTTTTTAGAACAAAAAAAGTGTTTACCTTTTTTTGCGAATGTCCGACGCTTCCGAAACAATTGCACTTGACTTTGCCTCGCTCGATTGAGATCGGCTTAGCAACAGTGCATGTTCAGTGACAGCCAGTTCTCATAAAATCGTGAATGAATGAACGCAAAGCACGCCCAGCCGCTGCTGTTTAGCGGCTTAAGATGGGCGCACATCGCCAGTCTGAGCACAAGTCCAAACTTCTTTTGCAAGTTCTCTTTTTATTAGGCACGCTCGTTATACAAAGAAGAAAAAAAAAAAAAAACGTTCACTGCACAGCACAACAAAGTAACAAAATCCACACGAAACTACTATTCAAGTATTCACAGACCTGCAATCACACATTTAACTTTGCGGTAGTTAGCGACAGTGATTCGATCGCCGGGGTTTCTCGCAGGTTCCTTCTGCAGCGAGCTGCGGTGCTCTAACACCGATACCGCCCACACCGCCCATTTTAAAATACATGCGCTGTCCCTTGTGACCTTTTACAATAACTCTTCCATAAAGAAACATGCACCAGCAAGTTTTCGGCAATCCGAAACTGTATAACCAAAAGTATAGCAGCCCGTCTTTACCTTTCGTCACTCGACCGGGAACCCAAAGAACTTGGCAGAGATGTTGCCACCGGAATTAGAGCACCACTGAGTCGAGCAATAGACAAGGTTTCGTTTCCTCCGTGTTTTGGTAGAAGAAATAGACCGATAACCATGTAGGTCAACGCCACTGCCCGCTGCCGCAAACGAAAACCACCACCGCACCGTTGGCACAGGCTCCCTCGAGCAGCCGACGCATCCGCGAGCGCGGCAGCCGACGCGCAACTGTTCTGAACGGTCAAAATACAAAAAACAACCAGCCAATGAGAGCAAAGTATGAGGGTGAAACTTGAGCTAACCAAGATATTTGTTTCATCTTACCAGGATAATTTTTGAAATTTGTAAGTAGCAACAATAATATGTATCTCATCCTATTAAATAAACTTTCCGGCGTAAACCGGAAAGACTTAATAGAATACCAACGGATAAGAGATGGCGCTGAAATAGCAAACCGGAAGGCGCTCGAAGTGTCCGCCGGTTGGTTCAGAGCGCTCCGACATTTTCAGAGCAGTCACGGAAATAATATTTCTTGACATTGGTAATGCATTAAAAACAACACGATCTTACAGCGTACGGTGGACGATTGAGCAATATTTACACTCGCAAAGTGTTTAAATAACTGTTGTGACGTAAATTGTTTTACGCATCGGCATGTAAAAAAAAAAAAAGAATACAGCAGTATGCGAATTGATTTTCGCAGAACGGAACGAAAGCCAACGCTTGGAAAGAGTTGTCAACTTATCGCGTTTTCTTGAGTGAACGCGCTGCGATAGCGGTCATGCGTACGACAGTGGTTAATAAAGTGCATTTTCTCACGGCGAAATATCGTGCAAGCATCGCCATGTGACACAAATAACAGTGCATTATATTCGGCTCTCCTTTTATTTTACAACACAAACCTTTGAACGCATTTTTACCAAACCTGAAAATTTCTTGAAGCGACCACAAAACCCGGTAAAACAGCGGCCAGCTCTGCGAGCTGTTTCTTCATCAGTTAGGCTTAGCGGATTCACCGCTGTGAGATGAACGATCTCGTGAAAGCACTGGGAATACTTCACACGTCGACCTTTCCTCTTACGGTCGCAAAGGAATGTCGTCCTGTCCGTCGTAATCCTCGCACCGTCGAATTCACAAGCACTTTGTAGAACCACATATCAATCGCCGTCATGCCGTACCCCGCACACCACCACAGACCACTGCCGGCCATCGTCAACAAAACCGCGTGATCCCCGTCCAAGTACCACGTGACGCCTGCGCCGCTCCGCACTCCGGCGGCTATAGTCGGAGTGTCAGGGAGCGCTCTGAGAGGGAGAGGCGCCCTCGGAATGAACCACCCGATCAGGCCACACCACTCTCTTTCAACCACCCGATCTCGCGCGCTCTGGAAAGAGCGCTCGAGAGCGCTGAAAGAACCACGCGAATTCGCCATGAGCGACGTTGTCGGCCATGTTAATTTGATCGTAGAAAGTGCGTAAGACAGCTTCGGAGCTGTCGTAGGATTTTGTCGTAACCTGCGCAAAAGTTACGACAATTTCGTTTCGAGAATACGGATTTTCTCTCAAATTTGTCGTACGCATTTTTTTCGTCGTAAGTTCGCTTTGAGAATCCGGCCTCTGATCAGTGGCGACAATCTGTCGAAGGACACATTGAGCCACTTCTCGAAAACTCTCGACACTCTTGATGGCGACACACAAAACCTGTACGCAATGTCTTGTAGCGGAAGGTGGAGCCGCAGCCGAATAAAGAACACCATCATTTCTTCAAACTTCCCAAGGGAGTTTAGAGCAGTGTGCCTAACGTGCCCCTCGAGCATGTTGAAAACTGCCATCAAGGCAATAAAGGTTGGAAGTCCAGTATAAAAATTCACTTTCTCATTATCTTCCTTGAAGGCCTCCGTAGTGAATGTGGCGTCTTCAACCTTTTTCCTCAACAAATACACTTCTTCGTGGAGTCTCCTGACCTCTTGTTCTAGACCTTCAATGTTTGCTGCGGTCGTCTCCGTCTGACAGCCAAACTCTGAAACAAATTAATCAGAGTTTAGACAAATTTGTTGATTACACTGAACAAAAATGTACCTGCAGTAGTTGTATCCTTCACCAAGGTATGTGCAGAAGCTGGTGGAGTGTCCCGCTCATCTGGTGCTTCATCCGAGATGCCTGTGAAAACAGAACCTTTGTTTTAGATTGTTGTTGCTACAAATTAATGAACATAAACGTACCAGCTGTAGTGCTTGCTTGCGACGATGTACTTGGCAAAGATGAAGAAGCGCTAATCTCACTTGCGGCTGTATCCGGGGCCCCTGTAAAAAGGGCAGGTTGACGTTTTCCCTTCAATGTGAATTCCCTTCAACTTACTGCTTGTTGGGGGCTGAGGTCCAGCTATCCTTCGCGCTTTCTGGCGCTCGTAGCGAGCGCTGTCAAGATCGCCACCTCGTCTTTCGTATCCCAAAGACAGGGACGGCGCCCAGTCTGGGTTGTTGCTGTCAAACAACGCCGCAGGGGATCCTGAGGCAAAGAAGAAAAACGTTACTGTCCCAGTTGTGAATCACAAATATCTACACAAAGCAACTTTCCAAGTTTGAGGAATTCGATGGCAGCTCGCTTTCATCAGGTAGCGGGGCTAAACGATCTCCCGAGTTTTTCAGCTTCGTCAGGGGGGGAGCGCGTGCCTTCGCGCCCCGAATGTGCTCGGAGAGTTTGCAGCGAGCGGCCACCGACCACGTCCTCGCGAAGCAGCGACGTGCGCGTGAGCTCGAGTAAACAAACGCAGCACTCGGGGGCCGCTTCTACTCACCTGTGATGAAATGCTTGGAGCACACTTTGTACTTATCGGCGTTCTTCACGTGACGTCCATGTCCGCCTTTCGGATCCTCGAAATCCATTCGGAGCGTCGCCTTTCCGAAAGTTCGCGGGTCTTGTCGCATTCGTTTTTCCTAACTTTCGAAATTTTAAAGAATCGTAGATCTTGCTTGTTTTTTTGACGTTTCTCAAATTTCGTGTGCGATCGACTGCCGCAGCCGACAACCGCGCAGTTTACCATAGCGTTACAAGATACAACCAACAAGTGAAGCAAAAATAAAAGAACAGCAACGCGCGAGCATTAACGAGTACGACCGTGGTACGCCGTACGCCTAGTCCAGTACACTGCAAGTACAACAGCCGGCGTTGCAACAGCACGCCAGCACATACACAACAAGATGGCCACTGAACCAGCATGCACCGCTCGATGTGACGTCTGTGAAAACTACCTATAGCAAGCACTCAAACGATATCTGTATAGGTTGTGTGTCCTGATAACGCGAGAACGACGAAAGAAAATTGAACTTGGCGTTCCATAAAGGTGTATCCACACGACGGACCGGGCCGCGGACCGATTGATCACGTGATGCGCTGCCCGCGGGCCGCCCGGCTGCAATGGGCATCCACACGGCGGACCAAAAGAGCAGACGACAGAGCGAACGGGCCGGTCTAACCCTCGACCCCACAGCTCCGCCAAAGGCATGCAGCGAGCTGCTTTGAGGCTATTTGTAAGGAGCTAAGATGGAGGTTGAACGAAAGAGACGTTTGGCTATGCTAGCCACCCTAGTTTGGCCACGGTGGCCCTGGCGTTGACTATTGAGGACGAGGAGGACTTAAGTGAACCGAAAGAGGCATGGGGACATCTTTAGATAATTATTTGAGTAGTCGTCGCGACTATTGTCCCACAGAGCGGGGAATTGCTCCATGAGCGCGATGAAGTAAAAAGTTGCATCGTCCTACAACAAAAGGTTCGTCTTCTTCGTCTTCAACAGTTGGCGCCAAAAGAGAACGACTTTGGCTTTGGATTCCAATCCAAACAACAAAAGTCAGCTTGTTGCCAGACTTAGCGCTTGAATTATACTAAAAACGCCGCGGTCCGCCGCCAAGGTGCGGGCGAGAAAGTCGCTTGGCATTTCTCAGAAGCGCGGGCCGCGGACCGCCGGCGGACCTCAAAGAACGGTGACGTAAGATCACGTGACGCGCTGCCCGCGGACCGAAACAGCAATTTGGTCCGTCGTGTGGATACACCTTAAAGATGTGGCGAACATATTTTTTTTTTGTAATAAATGAATACACTGTAGGTTTGAAGATGTAGTTGTCCCCCACACTAGTTGACAATAAAACAGTGAATTATAAAGAAGCAATTTAACTTGTGCGGGAAAGAGGTATCAAATGCGTCCAATTATGTTAGTAATTTGCGCTATTTTTGTTAGCAAGTAGTTTACATGAGCGTCCCATAGCATGTCGGCGGAAAATATGATACCGAGACACCTGAAATTATCTGCCTCTTCTATACGACGTGAATTAAGGAAGATTTCTGGATGTGTAGGAACGGGCTTGTTTTGGGGTCTGAATATAACCGCCTTTGTTTTTCTTTCATTTACTTGCATAGCATTAGCTGCCGACCAGTTCTCGAGTGTTTTCATTGTATTATTACATCGATCTATAAGTTCATGAATGTCATGGCCAGAGAAAAATATGCTAGTGTCATCCGCATATACTATAAATTTGGCTGTGGGGCTAATATTTACAATATCGTTAAGATAAACGTTGCAGAGTAGTGGCCCTAATAGGCTGCCCTGTGGCACACCACAAAGTACTGGTTGCGCCTTTGAGCGCATATTGTTAATCTGGACAACCTGTTTTCGATTAGATAAGTAAGATTTTAGAAGCAATAAAACCCGTCCTCGGATACCGTAGCAGTTCAGCTTTTCAAGCAAAATGTCATGATTTACTAAGTCAAAAGCCTTTGAAAAATCTGCAAATGCACCAAGAACGATGGCTTTGTTTTCGAATTGTGTGGGTATATATTCTTTTTGTTCAAGTAATGCTAGTTCACTTGATTTGTTTTTACAAAAGCCGAATTGGTGCGGCGTCAACAAGTTATACTTATCAATAAATCCCGAAAGTCTCGAGTGCAAAAGTTTTTCAAATACCCTTGAAAAAACTGGCAGGATGGAAATTGCCGTATAATTTCCCAGATCATTTCTATTGAACTTGAAGTTCCGTTTTTTGAAAGGAGGTACAAATATGTTCGCTGTTTCCATATGACTATGTCAGGCACGTAAATGTTTTTTTTTGTTTTTTTCTAGGCTACACGCCTGTGGTCGGGCGGCGCAAGGCTTGTGAGTATACGCCAAGCGGCTCAAAAAGGATCACGATCCTACAGAGATTTTATGTACACCTAGCGAAGTGCTTTTGCAATTGAGGACGCATATCATCACCTTCGTCGCACGTAACCTTAACATTTTATCCTGTTTTGTTGTTCGTTTCTTTGATTCTTGTGTGAGAAATAGTGAGCAATTTCTTCTGTATTTTCTACTGCCTGTTGAATAAAAATTAACTCAAAAGAATTACAAGCATTGCATATTTTTTGTGTATGTATCCCTTTTGTTGCTTTGCTAGGTTTTTGCTGCTTTGCTGCTGGTCTCGCGTTTCAGTGCAGTCTTGTGTGCGTTTCAACGCACATTAACCAGCATTGAAACGCAAAAACCAGTCGCAAAGCAGCAGATACCTGGCAAAACAACACGCAAAACAAGCAAAAAAAAGAAAGAGAGTTACAATAGTTATTTTAAACTCTAGGTGGCGTAAGCTACCGCTCATTCATCCAAGCACAATTGCGCCGTAGTGCGGTTTCGTTTTTGTTTTCGCTGTGCCGCCTTGTTGATTTTCGTCCAGCCTCCGGATAATGTCCGGATACCAGGGGATTCACTTGGCGCTAGACCTGTGCGCCGCCGCGCCGCGCCGCCGCCGCCGCCTGTTTTGCTCTCGCCGCCTAGAGTAGGGTGCCTAGATGTCTGTCTGTCTCAGGGTGAAGACATCCATTGTTGTCCGGAATGTGCCAGCGCGTGACGCTCTCGCGCACTCGGTGCGTGACTTGGGCGGTAAGATGGCGTCTATGCATCAGCCAGAGCTACGCGCTCGAGCTGAGTGACACCGGATTGCGCGCACTTCAAAATGAATAAAAAAACGATTGGGCGGAAAAATGGCTGAGATGTCACCACTCAAGCAAAAGCGCGCGTGTGTATGAAGGCACTCTAGCCTAGAGCACTATATAGCTCCTACGGAGCAGAGTAGCGCAATCCTTTGAACCCCGTGTTTTGCCGACAACATGGCCGACAGAGCGGCTCGGCGCGAGTCACGTGGTACTCAGGGTTCCAGGAGGCGGCCCGCCCTATGGGAGAATACATGGAGATCGACATAACGCGGCTGATTAAAAAACTAACGGCGAGTTCACATTTTTCAAAACTAGCCTGTCGTGAAGTTAGTAAAGCGCTAAACACTTTATCAAAGTTTTAATAATATCGGATGCGTGTGCAAATTTTGAGAAGGCAATTTCCAAGGCAATGGCGTTTGGAGCAGACGATTTTTGCTCGCAGCGGAGATGGGCTTTTCGGGTTGGCCGGAGCGGGTCACGTGAATGGTGTGACGTCGCCGTGTCGTCTGCTGCATGACGCCGCTCAGGCAATTTTTAAAAAAAAGTTACGTCCTTGTATGGCACAGAACTTATCGCATATTATTCTAAAATGTTTCATTATTATGTCAAAAATGGTTTCCATTCCGCACATCCCCACAAAACTGAAGAAACAACGATTTTCTCACGTTCTCCTTGCATTTCTGACCGCAGTTGGAACCCTCCGGGCGTTCGCCGCTAGTCGCCGAGAGACGGCGTTCTAGATTGCGCTACTCTGCTCCGAAGGAGCTATATAGTGCTCTATCGCCGCCCTGCGCCACCGCCGGAATCCCCAGAGCCAACACGCCGCCGCCGCCGCCGCACAATAAATTCGGCGCGCCGCCGGCGCCGCCATCTTTTCTTTTCTTTTTTTTTTTTTTGGGGGGGGGGGGGGGGGGGGTATTGGTGTTTTTTTTTTTTTACCTCTGTATGAGTTTTACCTACTATATGATGCATAAAAATGAATAGATACAATGGTGTCTGTATGCTTTTTTCCCTTTCATTTTTACTCCTGTAAATATATCAATAAATGTAGAAGTTCCATAGAAAACGGAGACGCGGAACGATAAAAAAACGAACAAAACAACAAGTCTCAAACACAGTTTGTAGTTTATTTGAACAACGAACGTTGTTACATATACCTCGAGACCCTCACCACCAAAAAAGAAACACCTCCTCTTCACTAGGTCACCGAGAGCCGTATATTCAGACAGAACCAGGGACGCCGGAAGTATATCGTGAGTGGGGGGGCTAAAGCAATTGGCTAAAGCCATGTTCCTTTTTGTCGTTTTTTGTATGATGTACTTTTTTTTTTTTTTTTTTTTTTTTATTAAAAAGAATTTAAATATTACGATCTGAGTTTCGTTTGAGAGAAAGAGAAGGACTGCGGAATATCTTACCTTGAGAATCTCCGCTTCCTAGGCATGTACGCTTTGGGGCTGGTAGGAAGAAGCTGGTGATCTTCTTTGGATGGCCAGATATTGCATGTAATGCTGGAGTCGAAGAGACACTGACTGACGCTGACTGCATACGCCTCTGACGGGTTGGACCCTCCCGATGTCGTTGGGAGGGTAGGATGAGCCCCGATGATCTTGGAGCTTGGTGGCGGGCACGTTGTTGAATGATGCTCTGACTCGCTGCTTCTCGTAAACTTCAACGTTTATCTAAACGCATTCAACTTGGACGACCACCTCTCTGGTTCCGAGTCTAAGACGAACTCCGCTAATTTCATTTCTCGCTTTTCGCATCACAACTCTAACTTTCCCTCGCTCTCGAAGGAAGAGCCAATAATTTCAAACCTGAAGATCATCACGTGCTCTCGACCGGACCAGTCGCCGGCAAGGACATCTTGAGACCTTCCTAAACGAAAACAACCGTCAAAGCTCGCCAAATATGACAGAAAGCGTCCGGTCCGAGGCGACAATCTGGCGCCACACATGTCTCGTCGCAGTATCCCCCACGCTACGACAACAGCAACACCAACAAAACTATAATCCCCGGGCTCTAGAGGCCCCCATACTAAGCCCCAGTTGGCCCCCGCGCGCCACTCCCCGGCCTTGCCACGGGCAGATCGGGTCCAGCTTGCTCTAAACCCTCGTAGCCGCCGTGCTGATAAACGACAAACATTGGATTATTATTAAAAAAAAAAAAAAAAAAAAAAGCACGCTCTTGAAGTTAATTGTTTTTGTCTAAAATCTCTACGTGCGACAAGACTGTGCCTTGCTGCTCCGTGGCTTGCACCTAACATGGACGCACGTGATGCCTTCGTGACGAGCGCCTGGCTGGCGTTATATCCCCGAACTATTCTTATGAGGGCAAGGGGGCTGAGCCCCCCCATAAGAATACTTGGGGGGGCTCTGGCCCCCCCTGCCCCCCCCTCTTCCGGCGTCCCTGGACAGAACCCATATGATTCATGATTCAGGCATATCTAAATAATTCACACCAACCAGCCACCCTGATGACCTCGCTTGAGGGCTGACCAGCCACATGCGATAACAGGCAACTCCAGCTCCAGCACAGCCCTTACAATTCTTAGAAAACCCATAAAACAAGACCTTATAGACACACACACACAAAAAAAAAAAAAAACCGCTTCATATCACTGTCCAATGACAAGGACGGTGTGCTTACACAATTACCAGAGGTCAAAATACGCATGGTCTCCCTCAGAACTCTCCTACCACTGCTGATTGTTGGGCGAGTTGGTATTGCCGTGAGAAAACATGATTGCGCTTAAGACATAGACAGAAGAAGAACACCACAGAGCGCTTACTTTCAACTGATTTAATCCAAGAGCCTCAGCGTCAGGGACGCCGGAAGAGGGGGGGCAGGGGGGGCCAGAGCCCCCCCAAGTATTCTTATGGGGGGGCTCAGCCCCCTTGCCCTCATAAGAATAGTTCGGGGATATAACGCCAGCCAGGCGCTCGTCACGAAGGCATCACGTGCGTCCATGTTAGGTGCAAGCCACGGAGCAGCAAGGCACAGTCTTGTCGCACGTAGAGATTTTAGACAAAAACAATTAACTTCAAGAGCGTGCTTTTTTTTTTTTTTTTTTTTTTTAATAATAATCCAATGTTTGTCGTTTATCAGCACGGCGGCTACGAGGGTTTAGAGCAAGCTGGACCCGATCTGCCCGTGGCAAGGCCGGGGAGTGGCGCGCGGGGGCCAACTGGGGCTTAGTATGGGGGCCTCTAGAGCCCGGGGATTATAGTTTTGTTGGTGTTGCTGTTGTCGTAGCGTGGGGGATACTACGACGAGACATGTGTGGCGCCAGATTGTCGCCTCGGACCGGACGCTTTCTGTCATATTTGACGAGCTTTGACGGTTGTTTTCGTTTAGGAAGGTCTCAAGATGTCCTTGCCGGCGACTGGTCCGGTCGAGAGCACGTGATGATCTTCAGGTTTGAAATTATTGGCTCTTCCTTCGAGAGCGAGGGAAAGTTAGAGTTGTGATGCGAAAAGCGAGAAATGAAATTAGCGGAGTTCGTCTTAGACTCGGAACCAGAGAGGTGGTCGTCCAAGTTGAATGCGTTTAGATAAACGTTGAAGTTTACGAGAAGCAGCGAGTCAGAGCATCATTCAACAACGTGCCCGCCACCAAGCTCCAAGATCATCGGGGCTCATCCTACCCTCCCAACGACATCGGGAGGGTCCAACCCGTCAGAGGCGTATGCAGTCAGCGTCAGTCAGTGTCTCTTCGACTCCAGCATTACATGCAATGTCTGGCCATCCAAAGAAGATCACCAGCTTCTTCCTACCAGCCCCAAAGCGTACATGCCTAGGAAGCGGAGATTCTCAAGGTAAGATATTCCGCAGTCCTTCTCTTTCTCTCAAACGAAACTCAGATCGTAATATTTAAATTCTTTTTAGTAAAAAAAAAAAAAAAAAAAAAAAAAAAGTACATCATACAAAAAACGACAAAAAGGAACATGGCTTTAGCCAATTGCTTTAGCCCCCCCACTCACGATATACTTCCGGCGTCCCTGCTCAGCGTAGATACACACTGCGTCACCGCACCACATCTCAACCAATCCGTGGCCCCGCCGCGGACCGCAAATACACTATCTCTTTTTCTGCAAAGTCAATTGAAACCACGCATGACTGCAGGTGAAAACCATTATTTGCTTCTTCCACTGCTCTCGCTAGGCACAAAGATAAGACTGTCAGAGAGATAATTGAGGCGGACGCCATCAATAGTTCCGGCACGTGTTGTACACGTATTTTTTTCTGGCACCCCTGAGCACCACCCGAAAAGGAGGCTGACCTTTCTAATTTGTGCTGAGCTTTGAAAACTAAATTTACACAGATCCTCTCTGCCGCTGATATAAAGTTATGAAAGATTCCAAGGTAGTTGGGCACACACAAAACATTCTTTACAACCGGCTTTTTTTCCCACAGGAGCCGGATTAAACGTACGTTCCTCCTTCTACCTTGAGCACAACTGTAACAATCCCATCCTGGTGTAATTGTTAAAATGGTTGTGAACGAAAATTGGGCTTGGCAAAAGGTCTTGACGGTTTTTATCCAGAAATGCCCGACAGAAGTGGAGCAACAGTCCATTGTCACTCAAAAACTCTGAGCAATTGATTGAAATATTGAATCCGCATCATGGAAGAAGGTGCGATGTGACAACTGTAGACATCAAGAACTACTCTATGGATAAGTCGGAGCTCTTAATAAGGGTAAGGAGGTGGTGTGATTATAATCTAGTAAAGTTGCAGTCTGCCACTGGAATTGATGTAGATAGTTTTATCAGCATTCTGGAGTTTCATTTAGAGTCCACTGCCGTAGACTTTGATGGTTCTCTTTTTATTCAAAAACAGGGTGTGTGTATCGGGTCGTGAATTGCTCCAATGTTGTATGAGATTTTTTTTTTTTTTTAAACGAGACTTTTGTACACGTTGACACGGTTGTGCGGTCCTTGTCGATTGGACCGCACTACTCTGCCATCGCAACAGTCGAATTACGTACTTATAGACCTACTGTTGCACACGGAAAAGGGCCTGTGCTGGAGGTACGGCAAGGAATCAGCCAAGCCTCTATTGGCAGCTGACAGCTGTCACTTGAAAATAGTTAAGAGTGGTGTAATTGCGTCTGCGATGGATAACGCCTGTAAAGAATCCCGTATGTTTTGGGTTGGTGAGGCAGTTGAGTTGCAAAAGATGCGTCGTTTGGAAGCGGGCCTTCACCACGATGTAATTGTTAGAGTTGTGCTCAAGGTGCTAAAGGTTTAATCCGGCTCCTGTGGAAAAACCGGTTGTGAAGAATGTTGTGTGTGTGTGCGCCAATTACTACCATTGAATCTCTCATAAGTTTATATCAGTGGCAAATAGGTTCGGTGTAAATTTATTTTTCAAAGCTCAGCACAAATTAGAAAGGTCAACCCCCTTTCTGGTGGTCTTCAGGGGCGCCAGAAAAAAACATAAGAACCCAGATGTAACTTTTCGAGCAGGAGTGGTGTACGGGACCCTCTCATTTCGTCGAAACTCGTTTCGTGGAATACGTATCGCAGACAACTTTTCATGGGCACACGTTTCACGGACACACGTTTTGTCGACACGATCGTTTCATCGACAATCGTTAAGCGAAATGCACGCTGTGGGGGCATCTCGTCACGAGTGTATCATATTAGTAAGGGTTCTGATGGAGTTGCCTGTAATCGCATGTGGCTGGTCAGTCATCAAGCGGGGTCGTCTGGGTGGCAGGTTGGTGTGACCATGAATCATTTGGATCTGTCTGAATGTCCGGCTTTCAGTGACCTACACTCTAAAAAAAGGGTGCATTCTCACACCCTTTGTCCCATATAAGACACCCCAAAACTTCAGACGTCGATCTGACAATACTAACTTTCACGAGAGGCTTAAAAGCCATGTGGTACAACTTATTATCAATCAATCAATCAATCAATCAATCGTTTTATTTTTCAAGTCAAATACAAATTCGACTTGAACGGTCCGCTGGCACAAAAGGCAGACAGGTTGCCTGACGAGGTGCCAGCGGCCGGTAATTAAAATAGCTGATGTATGTTTTGCTAACTACAAAAAAAAATATATATATATAATAATCGGTGTTTTCTTGGCCCTACTGCAAAACCTCAGTGTTTTCTTTCTGTCGTCTTTGATACGTACTTCAGATATTTAATAAGTTAGATCGCTCCGTTATCAAGCCCCTCGTAAAATGTATGGCCGTCTGTGCGCTGTGCGTCGAACTTAAGTTTTGGGGTGCGTTATATGGGACAAAAGGGTGTATGGTGATACCGTATATTTAAAGAGTTATTTTTTGGTGGGTGAGGGTCTTGACTCTTGACGTATATATAAGAGCGTTCGTTGTTCAAATAAACTATACCCGTTTTTTCAAGAAAAAAAGAAAGTTTTGAGCATTTATTTATTTATTAAAGTACCCTCAAGGCCCAAAGGCATTACAGAGGGGGAGAGCACATACATGAAACAAAGATGTCCGTATACGCGACGCAAAGTCTTACGAGATTTGGTTGTCGGAGAAAAAAGTGATGATTTTGGCGCTGGAACGTGCACGTCTTTATTATATAGTAGAATCCAGCAACATATATCTTAATTCTCCACATAAAGGTGGAAACTAGTAATGGTTCGTGAAGAGTCGGACTCTTTTTACTAGAGTTCTTGACGTGAAAACGGGTAGTTGTGTTTGAGACTTGTTGTCTTGTCCGTTATTTTTATCGTTCCGTGTCTCCCGTTACTATGGAAGTTCTTCACCAGCTCGCCTGTTAAACGGAATGAACGGTTTTGTAGACTGCAAAACGATTTAATGAAAACTTTGTGAAATAATTTGATGCAAGAGGGCTATATTCGCGTCCGTTTTCAGGCTTCTTTCAAACGTATTTTATTTTGATCCACACGCCTGGCTTGTTCCTGTCACATCGTGTTTCTAGGGGTCCTCCTTTCTCGTTTTCACGCGGAGATCCAGCGTCGGGGGTCGAAGTCGAGCCCCCATCCGGTCGAGTCGGGGAGCCTCTCCTTACGGGTCTTTGCGCCAGCGTATTTGCTTACACTCCCGAGTTCAAAATCCTTGCGCCCTCGCACATTTTGTTAATGTTGTCACGATCCTCTCGTTATGCGTCTAGCCATCGTGGAGGGCGGCGTCGGCGTGATGCGCTTGTAATCGGAGGATCTGCCGCGGTGCAAGGCGAGTTGGTTGAAATCGACGTCAATCGCTGCATGTTCGTAAAAAAAAAAAAAAAAAAAAAAAAAGAAGAGCTATCGTGCGGCAGCTTGGCGGCAATCCGGTGTGCCTTGCGGGGTAAACCCGGAAATGTTGTAGGTTTGATTGTTCACGTTGGACGTTGGTGATGACTAATTAAGTGACAACGTACGGTCCGTGGAAAAGCAGGCCAAGTTTCGAGGTAGGAAAGCCGTTCGTGTACCATACCCTGTCCCTGACGCTGTATGGAGCTGGTCGATGTTTTGCATCGTAGGAGGAACGCTTCATGCCGTGAAGGTAAGCGAGGTTCGCGTTTGCAGCGTCGCAGTTCGCGCGGACGTCGCCGACCTCGTCGGGAAGCGGGGAAAATTCCATTGGTCGACGTGGGACAGTGTTGAACAGGAGTTCGAACGGTGATGTCTGGAGTCCGGCGTACGGCTGCTGGTTCACTTGAAAGCTGGTTGCCTGGAGGTAATCGCTCCAATGGTCGATGTCGCCGTTGACGTTCTTTCGCGCAGACATGGAAGGATTTTTCCGTTGGCGCGTTCAACAAAGCCGTTAGCTTCGGGAGTGTAAAGTACAGTGCTAATCACACTTGTCTATAACGCGCGAGCGTGCGGCTTTCTCCAGGGAGCGCTAGGCTGGTGGCATTCGCGGAAACAAAGCTAGTCACGTGGCGCAACATGGAACGGCCCGCTCGAGGGGTGTCCTGCCCACTCTATCAGCTTGATAAGCGATAAAAGTAATGTTCTTTATGATATATTTTTGTTTTTTGATGACGACATCGTTGATACGCCTTCATGCTTGTATATTGTTCAAGCAATGATGTTTGTAAAAAGCGTGCGAGCAGCCTTCCGCGTTCGCCGCCAGCTGATAGAGTGGGCAGCACACCCCTCGAGCGGACAGTTTCATGTTGGGCCACGTGACTAGCTTAGTTTCCGCGTATTCCACCAGTCTAGCGCTCCCCGGAGAAAGCCGCACGCTCGCGCGTTATAGACAAGTGTGATTAGCACTGTACTGTTAGGGGGGGTGGTTCTCATTTGAACCGGTTCGCATTTCTACCTTCTCGTTTTTACTTTCTCATTTCAACCCAGCGCAAAACAACTTTCGCGTTTCTCCCTTTCTCATTTAAACCGTTCTCAAAACAAACTTTCCGGTTTTGACCCTTCTCAAAACAACTTTTCTCATTTTAACCTTTCTCATTTCAAATTTTCTCAAAATATACTTTCTGGTTTTGACCATTGTCAGAAAGACTTTTCTCATTTCAACCTCTCTCATTTCGAACCCAAATTAATCCAACATCATGATCTCGCAATCTTTCTGCGGTATTAATGGCGAATTGGGGTAATTAATTGCCTTCGAGCCCTTGCTTGTGGCACCGGCGACCAAAAACGCGCCAGCGGCGCATCACGTGACGCTCTCCACCTGAATGTAAAGCACAATGAACTGGCGTTTTTATTTGACTGGGTCGCGAGTGATCTCTGTTAACTTCTTCGATCATTCTATGGTACTATGAGCACGCTGCATACGTCAACAACATAAATTACGACTCTTTGAGATGTGTGTAAACAGAAGAGGCTTCACAAAACTTTTCAAAATATTAGCATTACCACAGTCCGTACAGCTGACAGAATATAAAAATATAAAATCAATGAAAGGGCAGATGTATAAATCGGTGTGGTGCTGCCCGCACGCGCGTCAAATTTTAATAAACTTCGTTTGGATTTTCGATTAACTGTTGCCACGGAGGCTTGCCAGCGTCGCTTTCCATATTCTGTTTACCGTTAGTCGAAAGTTTTAGGGAGGCACTCACTTGATCGAATGACGTTTTAGCGAACGCCCACGTTTCATCGAACGACACTTTAGCGAATAGTCGGACGCCGCGAAGCGGCGTTTTCGGGTGGGCCAAGTGAGTTCATATTTTTGTAATGAGTTGCCGCAGACTGTCGCCGCGAAGCGGCGTAAAGCGCAGCGCGACGGATGGGTTAACGCGCGCCCCCGTTATTCGCTAAAACGACCATTCGCTCAAATGTCGCCGTTCGCTAAAATGTCATTCGCTCTTGTGATATGGACCCAAAGTTTTAGTAGGTCGTTCCCATGACTCCGATAACGATACCCGATACTCCGCCACCGCCTCCCTTGCGCATGCACAGTATCGTTATCGGGGGTATCGGAACAATTTACTAAAACTCTCTAGTACCTTTTTTTGGAATCCTCAGTCTTCTCATTGCACCCACCCTCCTTGAAATTGTAATGCGTGTTCAAGTTTCAAACTGCATCACTATGCATACTTTTTTTTTTTTTCAGCGGTGTAATAACTTGTTATTACAGAGTTGTAAAATAAAGTGATTTATGATGCAGCCCGTGTCTCAGAGCAAACATACCTTGCTCAGGCTGGATAAATTCTTCCAAAAATGTTGACTTTCTTTGAAACATAAATTATCTTTCCCTTCGTTGTTTTTGCTATCTTGTCTCAGAGCACAAAAGGGTGCCTGTCTCGATGTCTTCGTTTGCCACTCGAACCTGCTATTTGCCGCCTCAGCGAGCCTTGTTTCGTTTGGCTCCCTATCCCGATTCGGATGTTACGATACCGGATACAGTCTGGCAGACAAGCTGCCCGACCTCTCAGAGCTCGGGAAAACTGCTGCTGGTAAATTGCCGGTACACGCCTGAGAAGCGCAACCCGAAAAGCTTGCACCCGCCAGCCTTTGACCACGCGAACGCCCTTGCCGAAGATATGAGAAAACTTTTTTCAGGGAAAATGACCACCCGAATTGGCCATTACAAGCAATAACACACGACTAGCACAATGATCCATCCGCTCCACATGACGACATCTTAACGACATACAGTGACAGAAGAGAAATGAAGTACCGAATCTGCGCTAGCACTTTTGAAACGATGTCACTATGTGACCACGTAGATACGTCAACAGACTCGGGGTGGCATGCAGGCACAAGGAAAATTGTTTCGTGTGCTATGCAACAGATGGTGCCGCTTCGCTTCATCTTCAACCTTCATCCTTCAACTGTTTTTCCTTCTTTCTAAACCTCAGTACGCTGTTCAAATGACAACGGGTTCAAATGAGAAAGGGTCGAAACGCGAAAGGTTAAAACGCGAAGGACGTTTTGCGAATGGGTTCAGACGAGAAGGGTTCTAATGAGAATGGGTTCAAATGAGACGGGTATAAATAAGAAAGGGTCTAAACGCGAAAGGTTAAAACGAGAAGGACGTTTTGCGAATGGGTTCAAACGAGAAGGGTTCAAATAAGAATGGGTTGTTTCGAGATACACCCGTTAGGGGTGCTCTGAATGTGCCTGTCGGCGAAGTACTGGAAGTACCGCGAAGCCAAACGAGAGGTTAGGACCCTGTCGTTGTCGGTGATCGAATAACGTGCTCGGTCGACTTGTACGGGGCGCGCGACAAGCGCGTGGTGAGGTGGAACGCGGTGATAAAATACCTGTTGTCGTCGGTCCTCGTCTTGCGGAGGATCTTGGGCCGCGGCTGCCAGTCGGCGACATATTCTCTTACAAACGAGACTAAATAAGACGCCGAAGTACCTCATTCTTCTAACGGACGTACTCATCACAGCGAAGGCAATATCCAGAAAGCGAAGGCTCTCCAGAAAAAAATAAAATAAAAAAGTGTGTTTCTTTTTATGGTATTTGCATCTTGTTTTCCAAATTCAAACGACTCTTTTCTCTCCCTCCCCTCACTCTCTAATTTACACCCCTCCCCTCCCTTCCCTCTTCCGCGCCCATAGAGATCATATACTAAATCCTCCGCGCCACGCTGGCCACGCCGCCAACGCCGCCGCCGATCCGTTGATCCCCGCGCCGTCAACACGCCGCCGCCGGAGGTACAAATACCGGCGCGCCGCCGCCGGCGATTTCTGACCGGCGCACAGGTCTACAGTTGGCGCTGCGAACTTTACCAGGGTTTACCAATTCGCGTGCCATGGGCACTTCTCTGGTATCGCAATCAGCAATTGACGGTAATACTTTTAAAGTACTCGCTAAAAGCAAAATAATGATCGCCAAAATGATTTGAAAAATAGACTTCGAGCATATCAGTGATAAAGATATTTCGGATCGGCCAAAGTTCGTCTCGGCTGGGCTTGGCTTGGCTGTGGTTCGGCTCATTACCATCATCATCGGTTTCATCATTATCAATAACAACATAAACGAACTGGAAAAACCATCCGAATGCAGCTCCGGAGTTCCCGGTTGGGCCGATAGGGGCGCTGCGTCGCTGGCTTCTCTCTTGTACGTCCATCCAAAGAGCAGATTCGTAGGTCTACCCAGCCGACTCCGACCAAACTGTTATGCTCATATTCGCCGCTATGATTTTCAGCGCAGGTGACGTGTATATGATCTTCGCTACCGAAAGCGAAGCGCTCTGGGCTCTTCCGACCAATCAGTAAGAGCGAAGGGAAACGACCGTTTTTGTCTTTTTTGTTTTGTTTGCGTTCGCTCGTCACTCCAAGCTTTCAAACCGTTCCGCGCGTGCTAAAATCGAAAGTGCGGATTATACGGCAGTATGCAGTACGGTGCGACGCTGCTGCGCGCTTATAATAATTAGAGATGTACGTCTCTAATTTGACAGAGATTCTGCCGAGTGTTTTGCGTGCCTCATGACGGCGTATTACGGAGTCTACAGCGCGGCGAAGTAACCTCGGAGTGCTCATTCTTCCGCTTTCCAACAGACGACAGGTGAACTTCTATATCAATTTTTTTTTTTTTTTGTCAGCGTTCGAAACTCGACTTTTCCATCAGAGCATCGAAATGGATTGCGTATGCAAATCGCCAGGACTTTGGAAGCCTGCCCGGGCTGCCCGGCTTGCCGACGAGCAAGCTGCGCCAGCGTCGTTTGTGCAGCGAGCACTTCGGTGCTACCGTGTTTGCAAGTTGTGGGAAGATTCGTTTGTGGAAAAACGCGTGCCCCACCGTTCTTGTTACGAATCCGTTGCTGCAAGTACTTGCTCCTCTGGGTGAGTTGCTGTCAGAGCAATCTTCAGTTAATTTGACAGCTTCGTGTTTATATGTTAGGATAGAGTACCGATAAAGCACCTACAGTCAGAGATGTAGACACTCCAAAACAGTAGTTTCTTTCTTTCTTAATTGCATTGCCTATTGGCGAGTTTGTTTATGGTTTATTTATCGTTTATTCTTATGCAGCTCACCTGCAAGCCTTTTCCTTTATTTCGGCGTTGATTTGTTTGTTTGGGTATTCAGAAGTTTAGTTTGTAGGTGTTGTTTATAGAGCATTTAGATAATTCGATGATAAGTGCTTTTCTCTTAGTTTGTACATTAATGTAATTAATTTCGTTTTACATGTTTGACAACTTTACTGTGTTTACTGCCTACTACAGTTCTTGGTTCCCCTTTGAGGGCGGTGGACTGCCAACGGAGTTTGTAGATGCGTGTTTGAAGTACCGCAACTCATTTGAATGGGGTTCAATAAAAAAATACATTTCAATGAACGTGCTGTTTCTGTTTGATTGCACTGGTAATATCACGTGAAGCGCACTTGTTGTGAAGTATATCGCGCGCGGCTCGTCTGCTAGACCGGTGCCGTGCTGGCCGCTCACAGCGGCCGGCGCGGCACCAGCCTAGCAAACAAACAAAAAAAAACAAAAAAAGAACCCCGGGGGGGGGGGGGGGGGGGAAGGGGGAAAGGAGGAGGAGGACGGAGGGCGCACGCCAACGGCAGCGGTGGCGCCATCTGGCAGCCTTTCGAGACCAATTTTAATCTCCGACCAGACGTATGTTCGCCTTTCTGCCACTAGCGCCTCGTGGCGCTAGTTTTTCCTTACCATGGTGGAGGCTACAGCTGCACTCGGCTGGAAAAACTCTCAGGAGCGTCGTGTGGGATGCTGCAGTAGGCTGCCTTCTGCGGAAGCAGAGATCGAGATGCTGCATTGATAGCATTTAGTAGCATGTCGCGGTAAACGGCTTCTCGCTTTTGTGTCCCGGTTATGATCTCTACTTAGACGCCAAGCCGTGCCGCGCCTACGATGACATTGGAGCGGGCAAACCATCCCTAAAACCACACTGCCTGTTGAACACTTGGGCCGAACACAGCTGCACCGCTTCGCCAAAGTGTCGTCACGCTCAAAGCGTAAGTGTGCCCGAGTATGAAATTTCTTTCGTAGGGTAGCCACTTTCACGACACCTTAACCTGAACTTTCTCGCTAGTCTGAGGCACGATCGATCTTGTTGACGCGCGGACGTACGCGAGGTACGCAAACTCTTTAGCCGTGCGTCTACTCAAACAAACCTCCTCCTGTCACTTAAATGAGAAATATTTATTCGGGAGGTCAGCGAACTCAAATTCGGACAGGGTTGGGCAGGATAAAGGCATTCGCCTGCATCGTTCTACCCCTACGTACCTCCTTAATCATCGTCTTGTATACATATGCACCTCACAATCACAGTGGCCGCGGCGCCCGCTGACCTCCATGCTACGGCCGCTGTTGCCTTTCTGCGGCGCCACGGCTGAGCATACGCGGAGAGCAAGTCATCTGCTTCTTGTGCAGGAGTTGCGGTGGCGTCAAAACGACGCCGAACACTGATTAGCTTTGACTGAAAGGATAGTGGGTAGAAGACCTCAATGCTAGACGCCTCGAAGTCTACCAACTATTTTTTTCAATCAGCCAATAAGAGCTCGGCGTTTCGACATAATCAGAACCCTTGTGCAAAAAACAGACGACTTGCTCTCCTCATAAGGATTACTACTACTAAGTAACTAGCAGCTTAAAAAACCTGCAACGAATCCCGCACTCTTATGATCGCAGCCAATGAGATTACGGCACTGAATGATAAGAACGTCAAAAAATAAATCGCGAAGCAAAAAATGGCGAAAGTGATGAGTAGAGCCCTGCATATCCGCGGATATCCGCAGATATTTGCAGTGAACGGGCGGATGTAGATAAAAATATGACAAGTTTGGCGGATTGCGGATCGGATGCGGATGTCAGGGGCTGTGGATACGGATATCTGCGGATCCGGATCTAAATTTTTGCCCGGTGGTATTCAGTCCGTCGACTGACGTTTCATCTACAGATCGTTTTGTCGACATGCGACGTTTGATCTAAAGGCTTCTCGTGTTCGTCTCATTGAAAAGCTGAGACGTTTCGTCGCACACAACCCTGCTGTTTTCGTAATAAACTTTTTGCATCTCGCTGGATTACAGGGGGAAGGGGGGTATGGTTTGGTTAAGCTCGCCTTAGTGAATCACTTGCTAGCTTTTAGCAGCTTAGTGAAGAAATGCATCGTCAACAAAACGTCGCAGGGCATGTGCCCACAAAACCTACAGCGTCGACGAACCGTGTGTCCATGAAATGTATGTCTATGAAAAGTTATCCACGAAACGTATTTCCACAAAACGTGTTTCGTAGAAACAATAGGGATCCTAAGAAAGATCTGATTCTCGCTGAAGAACGCTTCAGTTAGTGCGTTTCCTCTCGTCAAAAATGATATTTATAGAAAATGTAAAGATTGTAGGGCATCAATCGTCCCGAGAAAGCTAGTACATTGGCAGGGAAAGAGCGGAAACTTTTTCCGGGCAAAGAAAACCTCAAACATACAAGTCACAAGAAAGTACAAGAAACATCCCCCTCTCTGCAAAGAGTAGTGTATTCATGATTCCGAAAACAAACGAAGTGCCTCGACATCCTTTTCATGCTCTTCTTCTGGGCAGAGTGTCGCGGACTCCTAGGACGATCACATAACTGAGATCATTTTTCCTTCGACTCGCAGTGTTTCGGGAAGGTTGATCGGTTTTAATATAAATAACAATGAAACAAATAATAATAAAATGACATCCCCTTTGAATGGTCACCCGAAGATTTCTTCGTACAAAGATAAGCAAACAGCTTAAAAAGTGCTGTTTTTATTATCTTTTTTTCCTTCTCGCTTGATGTTATGATATACAATTGCCTGGACTGTGAGTCGGATCTGGTTCCACATTTTGGAGATGCGGATCGGATACGGATAGAATAATGTAAAAAGTTTTCGTATGTGGTTCGGATGCGGATACAAAGTCTGCGGATGCGGATAATAAAACTGTTATTCGCGCAGGGCTCTAGTGATGAACCATGCTCTGCATGCCCTGCATGCCCTGCAAAAATTTCAAAAATGTTTTTAAAAAATTCATTTTATAATTTTGAGGTTTCCGGTTTTACAAAGTAATTATACACCCTAACACTAAATTTCATAACCATGCGCAAAATGGTTACGTTGATATAAAATATTTTCAACACATTGTGAGGCAGTAACAAAGTAAAGGAGTTCAATGTTTGAATGCATTTTTCTCAGTTCCGCTTTTTGCTGCAAATTGCATACGAAGGAATCTTTTGTTCGAAGGTAAAATTATTCAAATACCACAATCAAGATGTTTCTGAAATGAAATGTACTGGGGAATTGGGCTATCTACTTTATTTTGTTTTAAGTTTAAAGGGATACTACAACGAAATTTCGGTGCTCATTTTTTGGTCTATTTGTGTTCAAAGAAGCACCATCAAATCGAACATACCAATATCTTGTTAAAAAAGTCGCGAAAAGGAATTTTAAAACGAACTAAACGTTTAGCAAAGAGCACCTGGTGGATGTCGCTAACGCCTCGGTTGTAATGCCCGTCTAGCAACCTTGGCAGCTAGTGACGGAGGTTGTCTCGCCTCCGTCCAGGACGAGAGAAGAGGGGCAGGAGGAACTCCCCTCTTCCCGAGAATGCCTTTTATGTGTCACAGAAGTCGCTATTGTCCCCCTACAAGATTAGAGGAGATTAACCCGTCACTCAAAATTTGTACAAAAGCAGCCGCTTCGGTGGCTGGAACGACTAGGCCATCCTGTCGACGTCAGCCTCGCCGTAGCTTTGCTCGTCTTGAGACGACCTACGTCACGATTGCGTTGGATGTCACGTGGTCTCCGCTGGGCCTTCTCTGAGCGCTTACCAGAGTGGGCTGTTTATAACGAAAAATACAGCCACCAGGCTCAAAATACAAACGTGCGATTGCCATTTACGGATATTTTGGGTCATATTCAACCTATTTTTGAACACGACGGGAATACTTCAAATTTCGTTGAAGTATCCCTTTAAAGTCCTCATTGAGAAAAAACGATGTTTTCAAAAATTGACATAGGACAGATTTGCATATCATATTTTGAGGTAATCACTCTTCCTGAAATATTTACATTTGAGTTATAAATTTAGATAGCCCGAAGTCCCACATCCCCCACTTTATATTCAAGCAGTCAAAATTGTGCTTAATAGCTTCATTTGCATATCATAGATTTCTTAATGAAGAGTGACTCATCTTCTTATGCAGGTATGTAAAGTTGTTTTGATTTCATTTTGATCACTTGAGTATTTCAGAGGTTCAATCTCTAGCCAGTGTCCCTCCTTAAAGGGATACTTCAATGAAATTTGAAATATTCCCGTCGTGTTCAAAAATAGGTTGAATATGATCCACAATATCCGTAAATGACAATTGCACGTTTGTATTTTGATCCTGGTGACTGTATTTTTCGTTATAAACGGCCCACTCTGGCAAGCGCTCGGAGAAGGCCCAGCATAGAGCACGTGACATCCAACGCAATCGTGACGTAGGTCGTCTCAAGACGAGCAAAGCTACGGCGAGGCTGACGTCGAAAGGATGGCCTAGTCGTTCCAGCCACCGAAGCGGCTGCTTTTGTACGAATTTTGAGTGATGGGTTAATCTTCTATAATCTTCTAGGGGGACAATAGCGACTTCTGCGACACACAAAAGGGATTCTCCGGAAGAGGGGAGTTCCTCCTTCCCCCCTTCTCTCGTCGTGGCCGGAGACGAGACAACCTCCGTCACTAGCTGTCAAGGTTCCTAGACGAGCATTACAAACGAGGCGTTAGCGACATCCACCAGGTGCTCTTTGCTAATCGTTTAATTCGTTTTAAAATTCTTTTTCGAGACTTTTTTAACAAGATATTGGTATGTTCCATGTGATACTGCTCTTTTGAACACATATAGACCAAAAAATGAGCGCCGAAATTTCGTTGTAGTATCCCTTTAAGCTGCCAGTGGGCATCGTCCATGACTGCGTCCATTTTGATCGTGACACGTCTTCTTTCCGTCGTGCTTCAGGTGACCTGCCAAGATGGCGATTGCTAGACCCCCGGGTCTGGACTTCGACCACAATTGGCCCGAGAGCGCCGAGTGTCTGATGCTGGACTTCGGCCCCTTCGAGACTGTGCACCGCTGGAGACAGATGCCCAACTGTGATGAATTCGTCGGAGCGAGGTACGAAGAGCGTCCGGAAGGATTAGCCTGCAGTTGTATCGCTTGGTTACGGTCACTGACAAGGTGAGAATGTCGGGGAGTAGTCTTGGTTGTCCGGCCTCTGGCGCAAGATTACTACCTTCGACAATGGCATCTCGTGTGCCTCGAGCTCCTGCGCATGGCCAGGGCGTGACCCAAGGCTTGGGGCACGTGCTGGAGGTCGGGCGGTCGAAAGATACACCCCGCTGTTGTCACTCTGTTGGCGACCGTTGCAAGTAGGCAACGAGACAGCGGTGCCACGGTGCGGCTACTAGAGGAAGCATTTCTCACAGGCTACCGCTGGAACGGCACAGACATCCCGCGTAGCGGCCAACCTTTTTGGTCAATCTTGGCTCACCCGAGCGCGGCGCTATACACCAACTCATGTTTACAAACAAACCGGAGCGCCCCTAGCGGACGCCACCGGCGCCGCGCATGCGCGGCGGATGGTGGGCAAGAAGCACGCCGTCGCCCATAAACAAACCATTGAATTGCGTTGTTGTCGGTGTCGGTGGGAGTCCCCGCGCTCTTTTTCGCGTTGGAATTGTTGATTCTACGTCCTCCTAACAATGTCCGACTACTTGAGCGGCTTCAGCAAAACTAACGAGGCAAAACTTTGCGTGAATAATGTGACGTGCGGCGATTCATTTCACTTGGACGCCGCAGAATGGGCGCTAAAGCCTGACTCCCACGATGAGATTCTGCTCGCTATTTACAGTCGCGACGTCACTCGGACTGCAAAAGCGTGGACCGTAGCTGAGATGGTGGACATCGATACTAAAAAACCGCAAGTAGAACCGGAATTACAAGTCGGTGATGGCCACTGGTAACAATGATCAACAACTTATTGTATCTGTTTACACTTAGCCGACTTACCCCAACCAACCTTCAAAAGTGTTTTGAGGCCTGCACTTAGTTCTTATCGCAATTACCGGGTTAACATTTGGTTTACGGGCCGCTGTCGTTTGAACGAACTGACGACAAAAAGCAGCCAAGTTTGAAAGAGCAGACGACAGTTCGAACGCACGCGCAATGGAGTACGGGCAAGAAGCACCGTGTCCCGTGTAAACAAACCATTCGAATGTCACGTTGTCGGCGTCTCTGTGAGTCTGCATACTCTTTTTCGCGTTGGAGTCGTCGATTCTACGTCCTCATCGCAATGTCTTACCACTTCAATCGCCCGAGCGAAATTATAAAGGCTCGTTACGCCGCTAAACTTTGTGTAAATAATTTGACGTGCGGCGATTCATTCGCATGAACGCTGCAGAATGGACGCCAAAACCATGATGAGATTCTTGTAGCTATTTTCGGTCGCGACGTCGCTCGTGCTGCAAAAGTGCAAAAAGGTAGCGGCGATGATCGACGTCGATACTGAAAATCGGAAGCGGGAACAGACCAAGCGTAACAAGTAGGTGATGGCCACCGGTACCAATAATTAAGATCTTGTATCAACTGTTTACACCGAGCCTACTTAAGTCTTTTGAGGCCCGCAATTACTTCTTATTGCAATCACCGGGTCAAAGTTTGGTCTACGAGCCGCTTTTGTTTGAACGAGCAGACGACAAAAAGCAGACAACTTTGAAAGAGCAGACGAAAGTTCGAACGATCAGGCGGCCGTGTGAATTTGAAGACGCACTGAATCCGTGGGTAGTCTGGACAACTTGGGGGTTTTCTCTCGTTCATGTTGGAACAAAGCAAATACATCTGGTGACCACAAATTGTGGCCCGCACATGCAATCGTAGTTCGACAGCGTCTGGTTTGCCCTTTTCACGGCTGCTATTCACGTTCTCGGACGAACGGAGGGGGCAGAAACACATGAAAACTGATCTTCAAACCTTTCCAGATTCTCTTGGTAAAGCCCCCATCGCAGCATTTTGACGAGAAGGCAGGTTTTTTGTCTCGTTTCTTCCAAAGGAACACAGGAATGCATGTCTCGCACGGCGACTTCTGCCCACCGCCCCAGACCGGAAGTGCGTCCGGCGCGCCACCACCGCGGCGTGACGTAGGAGAGTTGAGTTGGTGTATACGAAACATTCGATGAACAGTTGATGCTCACATTTGTTTTAAGCGAGACCTGGAAATTGAGAACACAGATACCCTCCATGTGCCGGTGAAAAGCGCCGCAATCATCTCTATCCCAGTACCTCTACTCGAACAGCCAGCGAGCGAAGAGCAATCTGGTAATAAGGAGAAAGAAAAATACTTCTCACGCAGATTTTATAAATTACTGGCACCGATGCATGTCGTCTCGTAGTGATTTTTAGACCGTGGAATGCACAAATGCTTCGTAGGGGCATTTTCCAGTGCAGATGAGCAAAATACATGGCGGTCTGGTACCGTCGGTGCCGCTTACAACTGTGGGATACACGATCGAACTTGAACTCCAAGCAACTCCTGTGGGTCGAATAACATATAACACGTAGGCATGGTAGGTTTTGAATGACAAGGTGCCAAACCTTTACTCTGGATTGAGATCGAGAAATGTGGCCACGGGAAGGCGCACACATGGCCAAGACGCTGCAGGCACATTAGGATAGGTTGGAGCAAGCGGTGCTTCGCTGAGTGACGTAACGTGGACGCTTTCACTGGTGGTGCTGCCAACCAGCTGCCAAAGCAGAAAGGCGTGCCCCCATATAGGTGTCGCATGCTCCCAATATGTAGTGGTCATATTTTCTGGTTAGGTCTTTTTGGGATACGGGTACAGTGCCTCTCAAAATTAACGCCGCCACTCAGTCACCCAAATTATAATTTATTGCCCGCTACTTAAACCTAAATTTGTTACCGCAGCACCTGGAATGTCAACCCCAGGCTGGGTTATGGCTGGGGAGTCACAACCTCACCATGTAGTTAGGCAGGTAGACCCCGGAATAGCACAAAAAGAACCAAAGACATATAACCTCGTGGCGGCTCTAAGTTTGGCGAGCGCTGTACCTTTGTAGTGACTCTAGGCATGAAATCCAGCACAAGTATCACCTTATCGCTTGTGTCTCAAACTTGTTTGAGTTCCGACCTCCGAAAAGTTGAAGGCCAATGTGGAAGGGGGGGGGGGGGGGGGGGTCAGGGGCAGGCAGGCAATATTTTGCTATTTTCAGACGAAAAACACACAAAAAGCCCAAAAAACACCAATGTTGTTTTACATTGCAATGTAGCCAATGCTCTTTCCATTGCAATGTAGCCGATGCTCTCAACAACACCCCGGAGGCTTTTTAGAGAAAAACAAACTCGTGCTGTGCTTTTTGTATGCTGGCCGTTTTGCCAGTGCCGTATTTAGCTTTGATTTGCATATAAGACTATTTTGGGCCCGCGCCTGATGTGATTATGGGACGTAAAATGCAAATGTACTGGCAGTTTTTAATAGAATGAGAGCGAGCGCACTGTCATTGCCCTGTCGCACAGTTTATTAGCCTCGACAGGCATGGAAAAAGTTATCTCTTCCTACGGCTGTTTTTGCTTTTCTGACGATTTTCATAGCAGCATTATAAGGAAATGCATGTATTTTAATGGTATTTCTGGATGGCTAGAAAGAAGCATTAACTCATAGCTTTGTCTTGGGCAGTTGCTGTTGCTAAGCGAGAGTTCATGCAGCCGATATGCCTCTTTGGTCAAAGCTCGCACCTGCAGCCTAGTAATGGTATTGATGTTGAAAATTTGATTTACGTGAGAAAAGGCCGAGAAGCAAATATTTAGACGAAGCTGTACTCAGTCTAAAAAAAGAGAGAACATTTCAAAATGTGTGAGCGTGCCGTATGAGCAGAGCTCCTCGCAAGCAAAAAGGAGTCGACGATATGAAACTATTATTTATGATGCTCGAGGTATGGGGAACAGGGGCCCGCAGCTGCGGGATGCTTGCAGACCACGTCTCTGAGAGTCACGGGCCGCGCGTTTGAGACTTTGGTTTTATCGTCTCTGCTCGCATGGGCTGGGTAAACTAGGGATGTTTAATACTTCTATGGGTGTCCCAATTGTACCATATAGCATACAATGTAACTTTTTGTATTTAACAGATATTGAATGTATTGCTCGGTGCACCATGTTCAAAAGAACTGGTGCCAACTGTCAGAAAGCTACGTTTGAGGATTTATCTGGTGAAATGTTGACCGCCATCGGGAAGGAGAGGGAGAAGCTTCTTTGAATGAACTTGGGGGCAAAAGAAAATCCACATTGGGTACAAAAGGGAAGTTGTGGAATCTCAATCTAGCTCACTGCAGCTCAGCAGAGCCAACAGGATATAGCTTTTGTGCTTGACCTACACTTGCTCGGGCATGCGCTCACGTATCTTCACACCGGAACCTCCTAAACCAGCATATTTCTAAAAATAATAAATCCTAGATTTAAAAAAAAAAAAAAAAATAAACAGCTATTATTTTGTTTGTCGCGTCTTTTAGGTTCAGCTTTAGAGCACTCTTATCCTTGCTTTGGGGGCAAGGTTAACAGGCTGCTATGGTATAATTACAGAAACTAAGATGCTTAATAAAATTCTATTGCAAGTTCTCATAAGTTTTTTTAGTTGAAGCCCTTCCTCTTTTCCTTGTCATTCTGTTACGGTGCCCGGCAGGAGAAGCAAGCACACGGTGGTGGCCTACAAAGACGCCATCTATGTGTTTGGGGGCGACAACGGCAAGCAGATGCTCAACGACCTGCTGCGCTTCGACGTCCGAGACAAGTCTTGGGGAAGGTGAGCTTCATGGCCAACGTGCCGCTGATGCTTATGGCTCTTCGTTAATCCAGTGTGGCTTCCTAGCGTAGACAAGAGCTGCTAAGTGAGCTGTCTTTGGAGTGACAACACGTCAGCCATCTTGGTGCTCACGGTCATGGTTGCCAGTTGTCTCATGCTTTTCCGTCCTCCAGAAATGTCGAAAGAGTCGGCGACAGAGCGAGGCAGTATCACCCATGCCTCCTGGTATCGTTTCTAAATCTCAGGAAGTCGCTTTTTCGAATCGTAACAATTGCCGGTCATGCCCCCTCTGCACTAAACACCAAAATGGCGGCGCCCGCCAATACGTGCGGCTGATTTAGGAGCCCTAGTGCAAACAGATTGTCGTGACAGAAGATTCGTGACGCTTGTGCAGGGCGTTCACCACGGGCTCCCCTCCTGCACCACGCTACCACCACTCGGCGGTTGTCCACGAGAAGAGCATGTTTGTTTTTGGTAAGTCTTGGAATGCATTCGGGCTTTCGTTGAGTGCACCGTTTCAGTTTGCTTGAAGCCATTAACTCTTTAGGCGCCACTGCCGTACGTGTACGGCGGTGATTACTCATTTGAAAGTTTCCACCTAAACGCGAAATGCTCGCACCTCGGACTGTTACATGTTTTGGGAACTTTCGTTGTTTTGTTTCCATGACCTCGAGATGGCCCCTTTGTGTGTCACTGCTGGGCTGCTTTGGTGATATGGCAATCGGTGCGTCGGCTTGTCCGATTCAACCTTCCAACGGTTCTCAGAATTGAATTTAGAGGATGAGAGCTCATCCTCCGACAAAGAAGTTTTGTAAAGTTCCTCCGGTTGAAAATCTGAGGTCGTCGGAATCTCAGTGTCGTAAAAGTGGATTTGAAGTGGATGCTCCAAATTGAATCCAAATAGAAGAAAGACAACAACTTTTTGTTTACTATTTTTGTTCAATGCTTCTCAACCTGGACAGCTTGTAAGCACTGTATAAGCTTCCTCTAGATAATTTAAAAAAAAAAGTGTATTGACTTATTCTTTGTACTTTCTGCTTAAAAAAACAAACAAAAAAGCCCCAAGTGTCATAGTATGTTGTTTATTTTTAAGGAAAAAAAAGAAAGCTTTACCTTGAAAGGGTTAAATTTAATTTGATTTGGAAGTGTGTATTGTCAAAAACATTCTACGCTTCATACTGAATCTTTATCAAAATCAGCTGTTGGGCTACCTAGTTGGTCTTGCATTTTGCGATGTCGCGCAAAGGCAAAACAGGAAGGAGACAGATATAGGAAAGAATGCTAGTGTTCTTTCCTATCTCTGTCTTTTTCCTGTTGTGTCTTTGTGCTACATTTTAAATATGAAATTTTATGCCCAGTGGTTCTTGTTTTTAAGCCTTCCTAGGTTCTCACCAAAATGAAAAATCAACCCAGTGTCCCAATGTCAATTGACCGTGTCGTCAAAGTTGTCTCGGAAAGGAAAAAATGCGGAGCTCTCCTCGAACAAACAACAGATTGTCGCTTCTTTGCGCTGTCCTACCAATAAACTGCGGCGACAGTCGAGGCACTGTACACTCTGCTTTGCGCGTGCTACCTACACACCACCGTTTTTTACCTTTAAAAATTTGGCAAAGGTGCAAAGATCACATTGTGTGTGATGTCACAATTTCCCCGCTAAATTTAGTGGAAAAATAGGTCTTTCCGGACAGTCTCACGAGTCTCCCCGTCAGTCCCACAGATCACCGCGCGATTCGGGGAATTGCGGGGTCGTTCCGACGTGCGTTTGGTCCGGCTTGTGAGCTCTGTACACCCCGGAAGCGGCTCACTTCTCTCTTATCACTGCGAGCTCACAACACAGAGAAAAAGGAGCGAATACCTTGTGAAGTCCATATATACCCTGCTTCGTTATCGTTCCGCTTTCTTTTGCATTCTGAAATCACAAGGTGCTAAACAAACACGAATTGCTCCTTCTATTTATGGGCGGTCCTTCACGTTCCATACATCGAATTGCCGCAGTGCGTCAAAAACACGACGGGAAGCGCCGCATATTTCTGGAATGTTTCATTGTACCATCGTGACTTCCTTGCAGAACTATACTTTTCTACTCACACACCTGCTACACTGTTGAAAGTTAATGGCTTACAGACAAAATAGGAAGCTCTGGAGACTTGCTCTACTAAGAGGTGACATACCCCAGCATTACAACTAAACATCCCTGTTTCAACCGGTACAGTAGGAAAGCTAGACATAAACGCCACGAATGCACGTGCGCCACAGGGTTCCCTCGGAGAGGCTGGTTACCCACATGTAGTATAATCACCGATTGGGTGAGATCGGCAACAGCATTTTTTTTCGGGTGCCTGGCCTCCATTACATGGTTGATGCCTTCCTCTATGCTTTGGCTGTGCGCACATGCTCGAAGTTTGAGGGAGGCCGAAGTGCCGTCGAAGGTAAGAAACTTGCACCAGAGGCAGGACAGGTGAAAGGCCTCTCTGCCTATTTCACCCTGCCAGTGTCCATAGAGATTACAACTGCTCGTTAGGACTGACTGGAACTTACCGTGCTCACAAAATTCTTGAGCAGACTGGCTTCTGCAACCGGAGAAAAGTGCCCACGCATGTTCCTTGTCTCACTCTACCCTGTTGGTGCGGTGTGGCCCCTCTCGCTTTTGTGCCATCAAAGTGTAATCGTTTGATTCATTCCTCTCCAGGGGGCTACACCGGGGACATTCACTCCAACTCCAACCTGGCCAACAAGAATGACCTGTTTGAGTACAACTTCACCACCGGCCAGTGGATTGAGTGGAAGTTTGAGGGCCGGTACGTCCCTTTCGGGTGTTCTCTGTTGAGGATTGCACCCAGAAACCTACGACGCTTTCCACAAGAAAGTGCTAGTATCAATGAATAAATAAATAATACGTAAAAAAAAAGAAAAAATATTTGCTATGCGACACATGGAGAGAGCTTCGGGCGAAACAAAGCTTGCAAAAGCCTAATTTTGAGTGACCTTTCTGTGATTCGAACGTGTTTGTGTAGTTGCTGTGATAACCGATTCTGTGTAAAAAAGAAAGGTCCTTTGTAGCAAACATCTACAGCAGGGGTTCTCAAACTTTTTTGTCTCCGGGAACCCGAGCAAGCCTCGAAAATTTCCAAGGAAGTTGTTGCTGATTGACGATACTGGGCAATAAAGACGTTTAGATAGTTAATTGCAATGACAAAATAAGACAAAATTAAGAATACAAACGGAATAAGAAGTCAATCTTGTCAACTTGGGGCACAATGTAAAACATATATACATATTAGTGTGGAGGGTGAGGTTGCTTTGCCGGCCACAGCAGCTCAATCCGTGGCTCAGTCGCGCTTAGGGCCAGCCTCATATCGGCTGTTAGGTCCAGCCGATTTCTGCGTTTGTTCTTCAGATAGGCCAGGGTGAACTTGCAGGCATGTGTGGTAGCAAAAGGAAACAGCTTATCTATTGCCTTATTAAAAAGGCAGGAGAACTGTGATGCACTCTACATCCAAAATATAGCGACATTAGTGCCAAACGTCTCTTTGAGGGCAGCGCTTTCCCTGAGCTCAAGAAACTCATTCTTGAGCTCAACACTCTCCCTGTTGAAAGTGGCGAGCGAGTCGACATGAAAAGGTGACACAAGCCACTGAACATTGCACGCCTCTGGAAAGTAAATCAGCCAAATGGGCTCTGGGAGTACTGAGGTGGGCCATGATGACAGATTTGTCCAGAGCAGACGGGGTGTTGCTTGATTCATGATAGCACTACCTGCACTGCTTTTGAAAGGGTTGTGATCTCCTCTGCTCGTGGAGCTTATTCAGCTCTGCAGCTTACTGCAAAATGCCCGAATCTGGTCTGCGGCACTCACTAATGTCACTTGGTTGCCCTGCAAGCTCTGGTTGAGCCTGTTGAGGTGTTCAAACATGTCGGTCAGGCGTGCCAATCTCAGCAGAAAAGAGCTGCGTAGAAATGGCTCTACTAATACTGGATCCTCAGAAAGTTTGCAGCCAGCTCCTCTCGTAGGTCAAAGCCCCTGCTCATGACATTCCCCCGTGATAACCAGCACACTTCCGTGTGCAACTGCAGGTGTTCATGAGATGCACACATCTTTTTGCACAGGGCCTTGGAAAGGTGTATGGCTTTGGGTTTGGCTTTGACTGTATTGAAAATTTTTACAATGTGGTTCATGACCACCAACAGCTCACTGCTAAGCTCTTTTGAAGCTAGAGGGCTTCCCTGTGAATCATGTAGTGGGTGAACAAACCGATGCTTTTAACTTGTCTGATCAATCCTATCGGTCCCTTCATGTGCCTAATTATGGCTTTTGCACCATCAGTACGAACAGCGATGCATCTGTTCCAGCTGAGTTCTCCACTTGCAAAAAACTCATTTAGTGCGCCAAGGATGTCCTCTTCCGTGGTGATGGTCTTTAGCTCAAGACAGCAAATAAACTCCCGCACAGTCGCATTGTCTGAGAGGTACCTCACGAATGCCATCAGTTGGGGACTACCAGAAACGCAACTCTCGTCCACGGCAATAGCAAACTTCGGGGAGTTTCTGGCACGTTCAATCACTTGGCTCTCCAAGTCTGAAGCCATTTCACGAATCTGTCGGCAAACAGTGTCATTCGAGCACGGTATCTGGAGCACCTTCTTTAAACGCTCCTCTCCTATCGCAGTCTTGGTTACATCTTGAATGTAAGGCACAATCAGATCCTTGCAAATCAAGCGAGGCTTCACTTGCTTTGGAATTCTGTAGCTTGGCAGGTATGTTAACTTTGTTTTGCTGAACAATGATACTGACTCCCAAAACTAGAAATGCCCATGTCAAAACCCTCAATTCGAATTCTTGCAAAATTTTCTCACCTATCTGGGTGAATCTAGTCCCTAAGTTTCCTGTTGGTGTTTTTTCTTTGAAGAGAAGTTCGTTGTCCTGCCCTTGTATGCTGGCTGGTTCATTGCGAGATGACGCAAAAGCTTCGCTGGATTCATCCATCTATTGGCTGGAGCTTCGCGCAAATAACGCACTGGGGATTTCCTCCAGTTTCCATAAATCCACACTAAACATAACTGTCGCAATATGCTTAGTTTTGCTTTCTTGCTCATCATACGTCAGTAGTAAATTCGCAGAGAGTGAAGCTAGACTGAACTGCTCCAGAGACGCGTGCGAGCAGCGTCGTCTGCTTTTCGCAAGGTGCGAGGTACTCCCGGTGCTGTCCATTGCCTCAGTGCTTCCTGCGTTCTGCCAATCCGCACTCGCCTTTTTAGCGTGCTCTGTGCACCCAGCACTCCTTTGCCATCTACCGAGAGGCAACACAAGCACAATTATAGGCGCTTGTAGAATGCGCAACGCCCTCCCTTGACGCGATCATGAAATGGCGGCACGGATAGCTGACACGGCATGGCGGCGCACGGCAGAACAGTCAGAACATGTTTCCTTCGCATGCCGCAGACGCGAAATGAGTAGCGTCTGTGCGGGGAGCGGTCTAGTGTACTGTGGATAAGAGCGCATATCGACCAAGCAGCAAGCAGTTATGTAAGCTTTGGAAAGGTTAAACTACGGGGATAAAAGGGGGGAGGGGGGCAGGGGGTCGCAGTTTGGGTTCTTGCGGAGCCCATGACACCAGCTCGCGGAGCCCCTTTGTTTCGTGGAACCCAGTTTGAGAACCCCTGATCTACAGGGTAGCGATGAAACATTGTTTAGGGGTTTATCGTGTATAAACGTGAACCTGGTGATGACCAGAGCCGCTAAATAATTTATGCTTTGGAGTAACATCATTGAGGCCATATTGTTGCATAGGTTGCTCTTGCCGGTTGTCAGCAGTTTTTGTTGACTTGTTTAACGAAAGGGCTCCAAGGCTCTTTCTGCCCTCCTGGTCGTTAAAAAGCACCACAGGGGAGAATAACCGCATTGTCAGTGTCCTCTAGTACTAGAGTGTGCGTGGTGCAACGGAGTGAGAGCATCTTGCATAACAAGCAGACGTCGCGTGACGTGACTGGACGAATGTCTACCACGACGGCTTAAATGATGGTGGAAAAGTGCCGATACCGAAAGGCTGTGCTTAGAGTGACTCTAGTAGTAACGGCCTGCTAATAAATTACCACTCTTTAGGTAGCAGCGGAGGGTTAATATAATAATCTAGAGGGGAAGTTCCTTTGCATTTCAACCACTTTGGAATGGTGGGGCATAAACGCTGACATCAGTGGTCCTGATGGGGCCATAATGCTGGCGACACTTTGATATACACAAAGAAGCCGGAAAGCATCACTTGCAAGGTCCGTATCTAGTACTTTTCTATTCTGCTCGGAAACGCCAGCGTCGGGCAAAGTATAAAAATAAATAATGTTGACGAGCACTCGAACAGCTTCAACTCGCACCGGCAAAACAAACACGCCTAACCTATCGTCTGCTTTCTTTCTCCGCTTCTTTGTCACTCTCTTTCTCGTTCTTTCTCTCAGGGCCAGCAACGTAGCGCTTACGACATAGAGGTAGGAAGCTTCTGGATCTGACATGACACCATCAAAGGTGAAGCCACGAGTGTGGAGGGACACGCCCCCAACGGTGATTAAAACCAAGACACGCTATTGGACAAAAAGGAGAACTGACTGAACAGCTGTTTTGGTCACCCTTGGGGCTCCCCGAGGGGGAAAAAAACAGCTGTTGAGTCTGCTCTCCTTTTTGTCCAATAGCGTCTTTTGGTTGTGGTCATCGTTGGGGGCATGTCCCTCCACACTTCTGGCTTCACCTCTGGTGGTGTCATGTCGCCTTGAGCAGCTTCCTACCTTCATGGTTTACGATTTGCCGTTTTCCAGCTCTCTTTTTACCCCCCTGCGTAGCAGTAGAGCTTTTTGTATACGGCTAAACCAACCATGGTTGCCTGGCGCCCGTCGCCCGCTTGCAGCATGCCGGTGCCACGATCCGCGCATGGAGCAGCGGTGTACGACGGCCGGCTGTGGATCTTTGCCGGCTACGACGGCAACGCCCGCCTCAACGACATGTGGTCCATGTCCCTCTTGGGAGACTCCCGGACCTGGGAAGAGGCGAGTGCTGTCACCCTCACGTTTTTTTTAGAATACTTCATCTCTGCAGCACCCTGTCTCATTGGGAGTCATTCCCTGATCTCTGAACTTGTAATCTGTGTAGAAAAGAGGTGGTTCCCCATTACATCTGTCCACAGCTGCCCTGTTTTAAGAGCAAAGCTGCTTCGAATGTGAGCAGTGCGACGACACTGTTAGCCCGGACATGATGTCGGCGTCTTTTTGCGCTTCGTTTGGAAAGGGTATTGGCAGACATGAAAATTAACTGATTAGCACTCTCACTGCACTAATCATAGTTTTTGTGAAAGCCTTTCAACTCTAAAAAAATAAAACAAATACAAAGGACTGGTTTTTGCTTAATGAAGAGTGGTCGTGGAGTGTGCTTTCAAGTGTTTGCTCGGGAGGCAAGTCATTTGTCTTCCTCTTGCTAAAGATTTCAAATACACTTCTGAATTTTAATGGGTGGTGTGGGTACAACTATTGCTTAACCTACGGTATGTATCTTTTACTTTCAAGTACCCTCTACTAGATAGGGTTCCCTGTTTTCAGATCCAAAAAAATCTGATAAATACTTGCCAGTAAATTTTTTGTCAATTTGGATTTGTCCAAAAATGTCAAAATGTTGAAATCACAGTGAAAAAAATGAAACGCAAAAAAGCCGGTGTTTTACAACTAAACTTCACGAGAGCACAGGGTTTGTGGACCTGAGGGGATACACTTTAGTTTCTTTTGAAATCTTAAACTACTGACAAAAGGGGTTTGCCTTTTAGCTCGTCAAAGTGTTTCAGCATAGCAGGTCATGGCACCCGAATTTCGTTTATTTTATTTTAAATATTTTTTTAAAAATAGGAAACACAATAATATAATCTTTGAATATCAGGAAAGCGGGTATCTAATAAAAAATAAGCTTCAATAAACCCCGAAGTTCCAGCCAAAAATAAACTCAGAAAAACACGCCCCTAATTTCGTAAGAAGTGAACTCCGAAAACACGAATTTTAGTTATAAATAGGGTTCTGCGTTTTCAGATAAACCAGAAAAACTCAGAAAAACACCAACCGGGAAAAATTTTTCAATTCAGATTTATTTGATGAACTCCAAATTTCAATGTACCAATGCTAGAAAAAAAGACAAAAAAGACGGTATTTTAAGTTTGGTCAGTGCGCAGGGTCAATGATTCGGAGAAAATGTCACCCCAGTTATCTCTCAAATCTTGGACCGTTGACAAAGGGGATTTTACCGCTTATCTCGTCAAAGTTCATTCGGAACAACATGTTATTGTACTTTCGGATCATGACAAAGGCCACTGTTCCGGTTGGGCGATACTATTTGCACTTCTTAGAGGTTGAGTCTTTGTAACATTGAAAGCTATGAACCATAGATACATCATAGAAGGGGGAAAAGGAGGTGGGCAGTTGAAGCTTTCATATTACACCCTTCACCACTGTACTCTGCACAACCGCGGGGTAGGTTGATTGATAGGATGGGATGATTACGAGCTTCCCAGCAACTACCTCCGGGAGTTTATTGACTTTAAGGTACCGACATTTATCGAAGCAACACCTGCGTGCAACTTTTGCTGCGAGACAAATTAGTATTGCCAATGGAAATGGCGCCGACGTCAAATCCGGCTCAAGAAATATTTATTGACACAAGCACATTCTCTCGAGCCGAGCACACATACATTTACACCCCGGTATTTTTTATATTTATTTTTGAAAAATGGAAAGCAGTGCAAAAATTTAGCTCCGAGTTTCGGAGAATTGGGAATCGAATAAAAAGAAACTCTGCTAAACTTTGAATGTTTGTCAAAAAATAAACTCCGAAAAACGCCCCCCGAATTTGACAAGAAATAAACTCCGAAAACGCAGAATCCTACCACTATACTACAGTCGTAGTATAGAGGGTAGGATGAGGTAGGTTGTGGGAAAATATAGGCACATCTCGATCGTATTTGATGATTCGGGAGACGCACAGAGTGTGACATTGTCAGGGTGTCTAGAGACCGGGAAAACCGGGAATTGTCAGGGAAATTTTAATTGTCCGGGAAAAATCAGGGAATTGTCAGGGACATTGTCAAAAAGCGAGCCCAGTCAGGGAAAATGAGCCAGAAAGGCCGTCGAGTTCCCTGAGTAAAGACTTGAGGACTTGGGGGTAGAAAAATCGGCAATAAATTCTGCTTAGAGCGGAGCGGGGGCTCTTCTCACCCGATGTAGAGTGTGCTACTCGGTGCTACCCGATGCAAAGGGACAGTTGATGAATCCAGTCCAAGCCATGCATTGGGTTGGATTGAGGGCGCGACTCTGGGCTAGATTTAGTAACAAAAGGGGAAAGTCGCAGACCGCAATCCAAGCCGAAAGTATCCGAAAGTGTGCATCTGACGGCCATGCTGCCATTCGGGTATTGACGTGTGTGGTTGAGCGTAGTGTTTTCGTCGTGTTTCCAGAAGTGGCCTCTTCACTGACGATGTTGGTGGCAACATAGTACTTGTTTAATCCTGACTGGACGAACCCTCGGAATATGCAAGTTGGATAAGCTGGTGCAAAATGATCCTCACAATGCTCAATGTGCCACAATACGTTTTCTTTGAGCAACATGGGAAACACGGCTGTTTCCAGGCATGCATCGAGCAAAAAGCATCTTGCTGTTTTGAATTCTTAGTCAAGCTTGTCCCAATCTGGAACTTTTGTCATTTTTTACGGCAGCAATGAACGTTTCGGCTGGATGTAGCAGATACCGCGCATGTGCCCCTGAGGAGGCCTGCAGCCACCGCAAGTGTGAAGACTTTAATGAGCGGCTTTCTACTGAAGAGCGCTGTGACAAAGGCCGAGATAATTTGGTGCTGAAATTCACTAGCGATTCACGGATCCTTTCGTTCTACAGCAGCATCGGCCTCACTCTTCCCTCTTATGTTTCCCGCGTGGGAAGTCGCTGCAAAACTTCAGTTAGGGAAGGACAAGGTAGGATATACCACCTGCCATGGTATTGCGCCCTACTTTCGGAATAAGCTGCTATCAAGCCTCGCCAGTGTGCATTTCGTAGTTGTTTTGCTTGACGAGTCTCTCAACAAAGTGACTCGGAAGCAACAGATGGATGTGCTTGTCCAATATTGGGACAACACTACCAATGGCACTGTGAAGGCGCAGTACCTCACTTCATGCTTCCTGGGCCACACCTGTGCGGACGCGGATGCCTCTACAGTGGTCAGGGAATTTCACCTGAAATTGTCAGGGAAAACCTGGAAAAGCCAGGGAATTTCAAAGTAATAATTTGCTAGGCACCTTGATTGTGAGGCGACGTGACTCGGCGACGTCGTGCGGCATCGTGGTGGGTGTCGAGCGACATTACACAAAGTCATGTGAAGTTCAGTTTGTACGCAACGGTGTACACATAGGGGGAGCTGAGTACCGCAATATCCCGAGACCTAAAATTGAAAGCAAATTAAGGGAAAATAAGAAGTGGGCTAACTTTCCGTGTGCAATTAGAGAGAGTTGAAAAGATGGTAGTTTCATAAATTTGTAATCGCAGGGAAGGGCGGTGAACTAAAGGGGAACTGTTCTTTCCAGTGAGCAATGTTCGCTCATCTCCCGCCATGGCTAAGTAGCACCTTTTCTGCTGAGGCCACCATTGGCCAGGGCCCTGCAATTACTAGATCTGGGCGGGCTAAATGTGGGCTATCTTTCTGTATTTCTAAAGAAATAGCAAATCGTGCCAAAAATAGGGGGCGGGTTATCTTTTGGGGGTGGGGCATCTCGGGATTTTATAGTATGTTGAAGGGGATGGCAGTTAATCTTTTATATTGTAAAAATAACTCACACTTTGACCACCTGTCTTGTTCTAGACACGCCCGACATGATCAAGGTATGCTTTGCCTTGATCTTTGCCTAATGCAACAAAACTGGGGTATCAGAACAAAACCCTTTCTCGAGTGGTGGGGCTCTAATGCATCCTTGCGTGCATCCAGGTTCCCCAGCGGGGGGACTGCCCCCCCACCTGCTGCAACTTCCCAGTGGCCGTGGCCCGGGACAGCATGTTCGTCTTCTCCGGCCAGAGCGGGGCCAAGATCACCAACAGCCTGTTCCAGTTCCACTTCAAGGACAAATTGTGAGCACCAGCTAGGCTCACTTGGCGCCAACCCGAAGCGCCTTTCTTATGAGAACGTACCTTGTAAAGGCTTATTGCAGCGTAACTAAAGACACACATATGCATTTGAGTTTGACCATGTGCCTTGCCAGTGCTTGCAATGAAGGAGCAGACTGACACAGACTTGTACGTAACTTAAATGCTCGAGTTAATCTATGTTAACTACTTTTGAAAGTACCTCGGTATTTTATAGATATAGTTTCAGAAGTCAGTATTTAGTACTCTAACTTAAATACATCTTTGAGCAACTTGTACTCATTTCTTAAGTTCCTCGTCGGTTACTTCGACCTTTTTAATGCAGGGTTGCGTTCTTACCAAAGCCTAACTCTGGTCTCCTAGCAAAGTGTGCCACTGCGGCCTCTAAGAAAGTCGACGGCATATTGTTTCCACCGCCTTTGCTTTTCTTGAATTCCGGTTTTGTCGTCTTTTGTGGCAACCAGAAGATGGCTCTCCCGTCTGCTTTCAGCTGGAGCAGAATATCGACGGAGCACATTTTACGCGGGGCGCCGGCTCCCCCGACGAGGCGCTACGGGCACACGATGGTCGCCTTCGATCGCCACCTCTACGTCTTCGGCGGGACGGCCGACAGCACGCTACCCAACGACCTCCACTGGTGGGTGTCTCTGCTTCGGGCATCTGTGCTTGCGGTCAGACGTCGTTCGTAATTGGGCTTCCTCATTTTCGGGCTTTATTTTGTTTCGGTTGGAGAGTGTTTTTTCGGGGCTAATCCCTTTTTCTACGGGTTCCGCGTTTTTCGGCGTCGATTTTGACATCCGACAAAGAATCAAAGGTTTACGTCGAAGAAAATGGGGCGTGGGCTTCCCTGACCTTTAGAGAGCGTGAGGATGACCCGAATTACCCGGAAGACGTCCCGGTACTGACGAGGGAAGGGAATGGGACGATGGGTATGGCTCTCAAGGAAGAAACGGCCTGGCGGACAAATCGGTGGGACTGTGTCTTGGACGAACAAAAAATAAACCTGTAGATAAAGATTAATTTCGGTGAATGGTTTTTTTCTTGTTTGATTAGAGATTTTTGGGTTTCTCCCTATTTTGATTACAAGGGCTCAAGGGTTACCTTTTGGCATTTATTGGTTCTCACCGGAAACGTGGAACCCTGTATATAACCGGGGTTTTACGTGCGTACCAACTAACCAACAATTGATGCTTTTCAGTGGTCAGATTTTATTTCCAAAGAAATAGTATAAAGAAAGGGCCAATGCACGGTTTTGCTTTTATTTGTCTAGTGGGAGCACTTACAGTGCTGTAAGTTGCTCAGGTTTAGAAGCATCAAATAGAAATATTGTGTGTGAAAATTTGTCACCTTTGTTTCATTCGGTTTGATTTTAATACGTCCTCTTCCGCAACATTCCGACAGTTTCAGTTTCCTAACCGGAGGTACTTTATAAAGCTCCTCTTTCGGATGGTAAGGTCTCATCCTCTAAATTAAATTCTGAGAAGCGTTAAAAAACTGAATCTGAAGAGTCGGCACTTCAGTCGGGACTACCACCAGGGCGGCTGATGTACAAAGCGACCATCTCGCGCATATCATGTATGCGGAGCATCTAATTTAGAAACTAATAAATAGCCCCAGAGAAGGGAAACACAGTGCAAATATAACGCTTATAGTTTTCCAAAGATGCAACAAATAGCAGCACACCTCTCGCATTGCTTATAGTTTCGCATTTAGGCGGGCACTCTCAAATGTGTAATTGCCGCCATAACGACCGTCAAAGGGTTAATTAGGAAAATTCAATGTTTTGAATTCATCTCAGCATCAGTGATGAAATTGTGAGAGCTGAGGAGAGCTAGTGCTGACTCAACATCTGTAGGTTGAGACTGTAGACGGAGACACAAAAACACAGTTTTTGCTTGATTTTACGGCGGACTTTCTCGGTAGATACGAGTCAGTTCAAGATCGGTGTTTGTTTGGTATTTTGTTGCTCGTGTGAGCGTAAGCTAATGTCACCTCTATTAAAATTGCCTCGGGGGATCACTCTCGATCCAGTCGAGTGTTTCTCTTCTAACACGACAAACCCACCTCTCAAAAAAACACCTTTTTGGAAAGCTGCACTCCTCTGGCTGCATCTTTGCGAGACCTAATCTTGTGATGTTCGCTCCTGGCGAAGCCATGGGTGCATTTATAAAGTCCTCGCAACACGTCCCTTTATAATCGACACATTCTCTGAATTTTATTTGCGCATTTTTCGAATTCACGGACTTGGAACGACGAGCGGGGGCCGGTAGGCATCCTTCCCGGTAGAAGTGCAGCGTGGGTGGACAGCGTGATCAATTAGTGTCGGTCTGCTCTTCTTCTCCCTTTCAGTTTTGACCTGGACTCGCAGACGTGGTCCATCATCCAGCCGTCTGCAGACAGCCAGGTTACCCTTTCTTGACATCTCACAGACTCCGGTTCACACGTTTGCGTTCGAGTGTGGTTGAGTGCGCAATGACCACCTGCGATTGCTTGCATTGAGAGAACGCTTGAGAGCCTGTATTATGGAGTGTTTCCCACCACCGGTTTAAGGGCCACATTTGCAATGTGAGCTGCGAGGAGGTGCCGAAAGTGTCAGATCATCTGCAAACCCCTCCGCCATTCCACCCGCTTTCCTCTTTGCCACGCGAAACCGGAGCGCATGCACACTTGTGGCTGGGGTTCTGTGTTTGGTGCTAATAAATCGCGAAAATTAACCCCCAAGACAGTTTTATCAAGATCGATGAAAACCAAACAAAACTGAATTGGAGCTGTCCTTGACTAGGAAACGCCAAAGCTACGCAAGATGAAAATTTATGTTTACAGTTTCATTTTATATTAAACCTAAATGGAACCCAATGAACTTCCCGCGAGGCTGTGTCATTTTTCAGAAACCAGATCCCCTATCCTATTTTCGTTTCTTTACGGCCCATATACGACATCAAAGTATTCAGATTATAGCCGACGCTCTCCAAAGGTTGGGAAAAATCACAATCCCGTTTCTTATTTTCTTGAGCGTAAATCCCGATAAATGCCGGCTGTTTTTCTCACCCCAGAATTTGACACTGAAAAGCATTGAATGTAGGCCAGAAAAAAAAACCCGAAAAAACACCCCCGACTCAGAAGGAAAATAAACCCCGAAAACACGTAACCCTACTTACGACCCATCTCCGACAGAGGCGTCCGCCATTAAGTTTGAAACGCTCCCTGTGGTCTATAAACAGACCCTCTCTTTAATACAGGCTCTCTACTTAACACGCACATTTTGAACCCGCACTGAAGGAACGATGCATAATATATCGGAAGATTTGGCGGATTGGAAGTGTCTTAGGGCCACCCAATAGATGGTGCCAGTGTATTCTCGTTGTAAGCAGTCGTGATTGGTTGCAATGCACTCTGTTGCATGTGATTGCAAGGCCGAGCCTTAATGGTGTTTCTCCGAAGGTAGCACGAAAGAGCGCTCTTCGCCGGACAATAGGTCACCTTTGCGTGTTCGTCCCCGAGTAATTGCTTTATGTGCCATAAAACATGGAATTTACAGGCATTGGGCTAATTGAGTGGCTTCAAGACAAAAGTGCCAATTTACATATTTATGGTTCGTGGGCTCGAATTCCCGCCGAGCTTCCTGCAGTTTGATGGAGGCTTACTGCGAAGACCACACCTTGTAACGAAGGTTTTGGTTGCGCGTTTAAGGATTCGCGGGTGGTCGTATTTAGACGTCGCTCGTTGCCTGGGGCGTGCCGTGTGCCTTCTGTGGTTTGGTTTAAAAACCGCCAAAATTTTGGGATACGGTACTTTTTTTAGTTTATTGGCTACGAATGCAGTGCTGCTGTTCTTCCAGGTTACTATATTTATTCATATGTAGGTTTCCTTTTTCGGCACTGTCTTTTGAAATTTGGATCAACATCGTCGCCTATGAAGGTCGACCCATAATACGTAGTGAGCGAAATTTTTGAGCCCTTTGACTTAACCGAGATGCTCTGCCGCGTCAGATGCTGCTTTGGGCACACTGGTGCAAGGCGATGATGCGAGCGGCACAGAGCGAGTGCCACGGCATGGAGGCAGGTGGTCGACAGGGCTCAAATTGTACTAGAGAAAATACAGTCTAATCTCGTTAATTTAAATTCGAGGGGGACCAAAAATTTGCTCGAATAAAGCAGAGTTTGAATTACCGGGAGTTTCCTTCCATAGAGACACATAGGATGGGACCTGCATGTTAGTTTGAATTAAGAGAGTTTGAATTAATGAGATTCGACTGTACCAATATCTTTTATCTGTCAATGTTGCAAAGAACATGAACCTTCTAACAACATGTGTCTACGATTGTATTGAATAAATACTTGGTGGAATCGTTTTATGATTTTGATTCTTGACCCTGTTTGCAAAAATGAAGATAGGAAAACCTAAGTATTTCTTATGCCGGCCATTGTACATTAAAGGGTGGTTTTTGCAGTTTTCAGATGGACGATTTTTTGCTAAATCTAAGCAGCATGTTCCCTGTTTGTTTTTAGCATCATTAAATGCCAGAAAATATTAACAACCTTCGATTAACGTTGGTCATGTGGAACGTCCAGCATATACGACGTCTGAGATGGAACTCCCGTTATCCCTGTGGCTCGCGACTGCCCTCTGCATAGTGCTCGCCCAACGAGCTTGCAGAAAAGTAAGAAGACGGCAAGCTTTTCTCGCGGCATATGCTAGCGTGTGCAGCTGCATCAGTGACGGAGGGCACATTGTAGCTACCAACCCTGCAGTGTAGTGTCCTCATTGGCCCATTTAGTCGCCAGTTGATAATCCTGGTGGCAGCACGGTGGCTTAGGCGAATACAGCACACCACTCTTCCTCTGTGGGTCGCTCTGCCGCCAGCCAGGCGACAAAAACCATAGCGGTCTTGGGTCGAGACGCCCCAACAACCGCAACACTCCAATTTGCTCTTACTCTTTGCCGGAACTTCTACGACCAGCTGCCAGGATCGCGACGTCCGACAGCTCCTCGACGTTATTCGTTGCCGCTTCGTGGGCCATTTTCGATGCTCCGGCGGTATAGATAGGGCACCAAACGCACCGGTCAGACGCACGCCAACAAACGCCGGATGTTTCCGCAGGTCCCCTCCGGACGGCTGTTCCATGCTGCGGCCGTGGTCGGGGATGCCATGTACGTGTTTGGGGGCACGGTGGACAACAATGTGCGGAGCCGGGAGATGTTCCGCTTCCAGTTCTCCTGCTACCCCAAGTGCACCCTCCACGACGACTTTGGGCGCCTGCTCGAGACACAGCAGTTCTGCGACGTCCAGTTCCTCCTTGGAAGGGTAAGCCTCCCCCCTCGTTTTCGTCCCCCTGTTTCGTATGCAAATGTGTGAGTGTGTCTAAACCTGCCAATGTATGGTGCAATCCACTCGTAACGATGTACTGCTTATGATGATTGTTTCTATAGTTTCTAGACCAGAAACGCTCGGTTTCTAGTACAGACATAATGGTAATCGGTTGTAACGATTGAATTTTTGGGTTTTCTTATGATTGTTATAGGCGGAAAGCCCTGTAGTATCTGTGTGTCTTTTTTTTGTTGGGCTGGGACTAGGCTTGGAAACAGCTTTACCTCCCTGCTTTAGTGTGCTTCTCACGTTTGCAGCAACTTAGCACTCGGTTGTGGCTAGGATTCTGTGTTTTCTGGGTTTTTTTTTTCTTCATATTCCGGGTGTTTCTTTGGGCTTCATTTTTTCCCACAGATTCGGTGCCTTTCGCTACCAGCTTTTGGTGTCTGACAAAATGTTGTGGTTTATCGGGGTTTATGTCGAATGAAATAGTTCAGAAGCACAGGATCTCCCAACCTCCGGGGAACTATAGTCACTCGTGTTCCAGAGAAAAAAGAAAAAAAAAGGAGACCTCGCAAGTCGAATATTCCTCGTACCATAACAAAATGCAGACGTGGCAAAAGAAACTTCCGTTGGTTTTCTGTCGTCTTCGCTGTAACCGGGCTCGAACATACTCGTTTGCATTTCGCATGCGTCAATTCGCGTAATTTGTTTTGGCATTCCTTTGTTCCCCGTGTCCTAACCAGGAAGAGGTCCCAGTGCCGGCCCACGTCGGCTTTGTGGCCGCAAGGTCTGCATGGCTCCGGGACAAGATTCGCAAGGCTCGGGAAAAGCAGGAAGCCCAGGCTCTCGTCGACGTAAGTGCGATGCCCCTACTATACTTGGAGACAACTTTCATTGACAATGAACCCAAAGTTACGGGTGTCTGTGCTCTCGTGCCTCAGAAAGCCAAAGCTTTGTGCGCCCACGCCCTTGCACCCCTCGAGCACCGACCAGAGACTCGCATGTACCCTCATCGTTTCTTCTTTAAAGGGCAACTCCGCTTCATTTTTGGTTTTGAAAAAACAATGCAGTCCTCTTCAGTATCGCCTAGGAAGACCACACGTGAAATCTTACGACGCAGTTCTGTCTAAATGTTTCTTAAACGGTCCGGCAAACTTTGCAACTCGCCAAGTTGCCGAAATCGGCTGACTTGAGCGGGCGAATTCAGGCGCAACCAACAGCGCAGTCAAGGCTACGGCATGGGCGGAGCCAACATTGGTGAGCTAAACGCCATCTACATGGCCATGACGTCAGCAACGTTGCCTCTCGGCGCTCAGCAGTGTCCACGTGATTGGCGTATTGCGCCTGCGCAGCGCGTTTCTTGGGAGCCGTCCGGCCGCCCGCCGTGGTCCCGCCGTTACCGCCGTCTTCCGCGTCACAACCACCGTCGTCGTCTCACCGATTGTGATTATTGTCTCTCGGAGTTTCATCCACACTACGGACACCACATGCGCGCACACTTATGCCGCAGTTGTGCAGACGTGGCGAAGAGTGCGGTGCAGGCGACACTCGCGCCTGCCACACGCCCGCCCCAATCTTGCCCGTCGTTGGGCCGAGGATCACGTGACATCTCGTACCACGTGATGGCCATGTATTTGGCGGCCCGAGGCCAATGTTGCTGGACGGAGCCGAAGTTTCGGTTTCGATTTCCGCTCGTGTTTGAAATCAGATTTAAAATTATATATCCCATTTTTCGCGAAGCAAACGACGTAGTGTGTTTTACTAGGGCTTTTTAATTCGAAATCAATCATTATCCCAAAATCTTCGGAATTGAGCGGAGTTGCCCTTTAATGCCATTCAGTGGCCGCAGGCAATTCGGCTAGACCCACGGAGTTAGGAAGCTTCTGGAGGCGACATGAGGCCACCAGAGGTGAAGCAAGAAGTGCAAAGGGACATGCGCTCAACAATGACCAAAACCGAGAGACTCTATTAGACAATGAGGGGAGCTGACTCAACAGCTGTTTTGGTCGCCCTCGGGGCCCCCTGAGGGTGACCAAAAGAGCTGCTGAGTCAGCTCTCCTTTTCATCCAATAGCATCTCTTGGTTCTGGTCGTGGTTGGGGGCACGTCCCTTCATTCTTCTTGCTTCACCTCTAGTGGCCTCGTGTCGCCTTCAGAAGCTTTTTTTCCTCCATGGCCCAGCTGTTCTCGCGCAGTCTGCACTTCTTTGGAAATGCCAGGAAAAGTTGTTCCCGTGTATAACCTTTTTGCATAATCGGCGCCTTAGCCCTGTTGAGTGCGCTTCCCACTGAGCACGCGTGCACTGTAAGGAATTACTCGCGGAGGATGCGAGCTGTGCGGGTATCGCTTCGCCCGCAGTGCACGGATGTTCGGTGAAAAGTGCACTCAGCGGGGCTGACCAGCGGCGATTAACACTTCGGATTGCAGTTCTCCTCGAAGCGAATATTGAATAGCGTATTATTAGAAACTACTATTAGAAAATTTTAATATTTGCACAATACTGCTTAACAGTATTTCGGAGGTCAGCTCCGTGAACAAATCCCCTCCCCCTCGCAGGTGGAGGGCAACCCCGAGCTGGCCCCCTGGGGCCCCATGGGGCCACCGATCCTGCAGGTGCGGCTGCCCGACGCAGTGCCCGAGGCCTTCGAGCTGGTGCTCACATACATCTACACGGATCGCATCGACCCTACCCGCAAGAGTGAGTGAGCCGCCGCCTCTCTCCGGAGCCTGGGGACAAAGGGAAGGGGTGGGGACGACGGCATAGGGATGGAGATTCCCTAACTGGGGCAGTTAGGGAAAGCCTGTCCTTACAGGTGGGAAAACTGGAGGGGGCGTAGGTGTTGAGTCAAAGCCATTCTTACTCTGTTTCACTTTACGACGGGTTGCGGCAGGCACTGCGAGTCGTTAAAGCTGATTCGTTGCCACATGAGGGTTACATGACCGTGAGGCGTGCATACTAACTAGTTCACAGCAGCGAATTTCGGCCGAAGAAAAACGTTTTTCCGTAGAATCTCCTCACCCAGTGAAGAGTGCACGTCCCAAGCATAGTCCATAGCTGGTGTATAGCCCACATGTAGAAAATTCTTGTACGTGGCAGATAGTGAAACGTGCCGGCTTTATTAGCGCACAAGGAACCTTGCATCATACAGAAATCATCATTAACATAATCTGTAATTCATAAAATATGTCGCATCTCCCATAACGAACGACCTTGAAGAAACAAATCCCCGTATAGTTTGGACCTGTAGGCACTCCGGATTGCGTGAGGTTTTCACCTTTAAACGTGTATAGTGTGCAGACTATAGCTCGGAAGGCACTTTGCATAATCCTCACCAGCCACACGCGCGTCACACTGTGACCATGGTGAGCTTGTGGCACTTTGCTGTCTTGGACACCTGCAAATTGGTGTATAATGTATTTATCTCTGTTTCTCTTTATCTTTTCTTTTCTATTTTCATATTCTTTTTCCCTGCCTGTGGTGATTTGCTGTTGAGTAGACTGGGAAAAATAAAGGGTTTGCGCTTACTTGCATATAACTTGTTTTTTCTCGTCTCTGTGTTGTTAATGTATAACACGGCAGCGTAGCTCAGTCAATATGAAGTAAGCATGCAGAGAGTGTTATGGTGTTCTTTTGAATGTTCAGCAAAAGGAAAAGGCATGGGAAAATTGTTCAAATTTGTGATGCTTCGGTTCAATGGCACACAGCGGTTTGTGACCGGGAGTGTAGCGCAAGTGCGTGGGGCTGAGGCGAAGTCCTTGTCCGATTGTTTGCCTCCCAGGTCGTGACCCCATGAGCGACCGAATTGTTCTCCTCATGATGGACGTCTACAGGCTCGCAGTTCAAGTGAGTCATTTTTCCTCAACTTTAAAAGGAGGAACTTTGTTCTACATAGTAATTCTTAAAATGTTTGCAAGGGGCACAGCTCAGTATACTTGCTATGTTTGTCTCCAAAAACTGTTTGTTCTGAAAATGAAAGCAGTGCATTTTTGTCGGTGTTATTTGCCCCTCGCATTATTGCCTACTAGGTGAGTGAAGAACAAAGAATGAAGTATGAATTTGATGCAGGGTGTACCTAGTTTGTAGAGTCTTAGTTATGCGAAACAAAAAACTAATTTGTCTTTGCATCCAGTTAAGGGCCTGCTCATAAAAGGTTTAAGGAAAATGTGTTGAAGCCAAAAATGCTGTTAGTGCATAACTACTTTAAAGGAACTGATGTGGTTAATAATTTATGAAGTCATTATAATCGAAATTCGGATTGAAACTCGCTATACAGTCTAAGCTCATTACAGCAGACATTTGGATATAACATACCAATTTGTGAAGTTCGTTTGGTTTCCCTCTACATACCATTGACTCAGCTTCATATCTGTAGAGCCCTGCATATCCGCAAATTATCCGCGGATATCCGCAGTAAACTGGCAGATGCGGATAAAATTTGGACGGATTTTGGCGGATTGCGGATCGGATGCGGATGTCAGGGGCTACAGATGTGGATATCCGTGGATCGGGATCTAAATTTTTGCCGGTGACATTCAGTCCGTCGACTGACGTTTCATCTACAGATTGTTTCGTCGACATGCGACGTTTGATCGAAAGGCTCCCCGTGTTCGTTTCATAGAAAAACCTGAGACGTTTCGTCGCACACAACCCTGCTATATTCATAACAAACTTTTTGCGTCTCGCCTGGATTTCAGGGGGGAGGGGGACACAGTTTGGTTAAGCACGCCTTAGTGAAGCAGGCGCTAGCTTTTAGCGGCTTAATGAAGAAATACGTTGTCGACAAAACGTCGCAGGGGCATGTACCCACAAAACGTACAGCGTCGACGAACCGTGTGTCCATGAAATGCATGTCCGTGAAAAGTTGTCCACGAAACGTATTTCCACAAAAACATGTTTCGAAGAAACGATAGGGATCCTTAGAAAGATCTGATCCTTACTAAAGATCACTTCAGTTAGTGCATGTCATCTCGTCAAAAATGCTATCTATAGAAAAAGTAAAAGTAAAGAATGCAGGGCATCAATCGTGTCGAGAAAGCTAGTTCTATGGCAGTGAAAGAGTGGAAAACTTTCTCGGGCAAAGAAAACCTCAAACGAACAAGTCACAAGAAAGTAGAAGACACCTCCCCCTCTCCGCAGAGGGTGGTGTGGTCATGATACCAAAAACAAAAGAAGTGCTTCGACAGCGAGCGCGACCCTGTGGCGTCACGGTTTGCAAAGTTTCGGAATCAGCGGCGCACGCACATAGGCAGCCCTTAAATTGCCTCTTTCTTTTTTGTATGCTTAGAGTTCTAGTCAAGAAAGTCTGGTAGTTCATATTCATCCGCTTACGACGCCAGGGCACCAGCAATGCCAGCGGCTGCCGCGCGCATTCTCTGTAACCGCCCCAAACAAAAGAAAAGTTTTTTTTCAATATATATATTTGGGCGCCTGCAAGCTGCGATCTTTTTCGAACAACATGTTAGTCGATCCGATTAGGCCTTGGACACTGACTTAGCGGCGCATCTGCCCGCTGGCTGACACGAAACACCGTGAGACTCGAGGCGGCCACAAAGGCTCGGTAACATCACAGAAAGGATTTTGTCTTCCTAGCACTTCTTCTCCTTCTCTCTTTCTGAACTTTTTTAAAATTTTTTTATGACCTTTTTTTTTAGGCGTTCAGACTTCAGGGGAGAGTTACGGGGACACAGGTGAAAGTTTTCGATTCCACGTGCGGCGGGGGAAGAACGTGGTCGGCATGATTTCCGCTGATTTAATCGTAACCTCTGGTGGTTAGCAAGAACATTGACATGGTTCCACATTTTGCGGATGCGGTTCAGATACGGATACAAAGTATGCAGATGCGGATACAATAATGCAAAAAGTTTGCGGATGCGGCTCGGATGCTGATACAAAGTCTGCGGATGTGGATCGGATGTGGATACTCAAACTGTTATCCGCGCAGGGCTGTACATATCTGCATACAACATACTCCTTTTACAACAAACCGAAATCTTGGTCAAAATCAAGGTCTGGTATAATGAGGTTAGACTGTGCTACCGAGGCAGGTTGCGGCATAGCTTGTGGGTTTTGTGAGAATGATAGCAGAGAAGTTTCATTCGTTGTTAACTGCCTTACTTTTAGCCATTTTGACTTCTACAGTATCGGCATCGTTTGGTGGCCTTTCAAACAACATTGCTTCAGGTGCCAAGCCTCTATGAAAGTAGCGCCACTTTCTTATTTATTTATTTATTTATTTACAATATCGAAAGTCCTTTCAGGCTGTCTCTAGAGTGTGCGCATGTATCTTAGGAAAACATTATGCCCTAATACCCCAAGTCGTAGCCCACCCAACTGCCACCTAAAATACATAAAGGAAACGGGGGTGGGCCATGTCTCTGTTGGTAAACACAAAATGTTATAAAGAAAAAATTTTTCACATATTTAGTGTGGCAGCACAAGAGACACATTAAACTTAGAACTCAAATTAGTTTTACTGTGTTATGCAAGAAATGTTCATGAAAGAATGTTTGACTATTGCAAAGTCCGTTGCTTGCATATGCTCGATGAACACCGCCGATCGGCATACAGCGCAAACGTTTGTTTTTTGAAAGTATGTTTGTAACACTGCTATGTTCTCTTAGTAAAAAAAAACAAGAAGAGTCAACAAGGTTCAACGAGCGAGAGAAAGAAGCAACTGAGAGCGATGCTGGGGAAACGGGAAGAACGATGATTGCGTTGGCAAATACTGCCACGTGTGTTGCCGAGCGAGTGCGTGCGTGGCCGAGTGGTTAGCATGCTTGGCTGTCACACGAAGGATCCTGTTTCGATACCAGGGAGCGGAAACTTCTTTTATGTACTCTTTGTACTTGGCATTCTCGTATGGTCAAGAGCCTTCTCGTCCGATCCAGTTACGAATGTTCTACGAGTCGAACGTTCTAGGCTGAATGTTTCAGAGAAACACGCGGGTACAAAAGGTGCTCCGCGTGGCGAGCCGGAGTCAGTCTCGCCCCAGAGCTCGATCCTGCAATTTCGCCGACATCGACGCCCGCGATGCTCTGTTGTTTTCTTCTGTTCCCTTTTTGCTTTGGGCACAGGTTCGCCCCATTAAACATTTAATTCCTTCAGTTATCGTCGCCTCATTAATTGTCATTCGTGACAATACCTTGGCATTGGGCCAATTTGGGCGCCTTGTCAGTCACAAAGAACATGCTCTTGTGCAACTGTCTTCTAATGCGAAAGCATTATCTGTCTCATGAAGCAAAGCCGGCAAGAACGGCAACTAAATTCCCATTGGCTGGGCGGTGTCTGTAGCAGTGAAACGGCACGTAAATTCCCAATGGCTGGGCGTTGTCTGTAGCAGCGAAATGGCACCTAGATTCCCATTGTCTGCGAAAAATTTCTCAGGGAGGTTCCTGTAAACAAAGTAAATTAATGGCTGCGAAAAGGAAGTTTTATACATTTTGGTCTGGGTCGGAGTTGAACCCAGGCCTCTGGGGTGCAAGACGAGCACGCTTCCCCGACACCACGGCGGCTTCACGGTTTCGGCTGACTAAAGCTGTGCCTAGTGCATGCATCATGCTTTTGCATTCCCACACCTAAGCAGTCTTAAGTGTCTCTGCCTAATCTTTTGGTGCACACATGTGTACGTCCGTGCATGGCGTGCTACCAACGCGGGCTGAGGCGGTCTTGCTGCGTGCCTGGACGGCACCACGAACACGGAGCTCAAAATGGGACGTTTTACAAACCTCTGTGTGCGGCCTTCCAGCAAATCTTTATTTATCCGTTGGCTTTGTCTCAAGCATTGCCCAACCTTAGCAACCGTGATCGCGTCGTTCCGGGAGAAGGAGCGGGTTTGACGCGACCTTTTTTCGGTGGAGACAGACTTTGACCTTACACTCTGCAGTTATATTCCAGGATATGGGGCGTTCCCTCACCTCGCGATCCCTGAATGGGCAAAGTAAAGCAAAGGAAGGAAAGACATTTCACTTTGTTTACTCATTTCCTCCCTAATTTCCACGACCCCAAAGTAGGAGTACGAAAGAAAAATGATGGAGAAAACAAAAGGAAACTTTGTTTTGCTTGCAAAAAAAGTTTGTTCGGATAAAAAAAGAAAAAGTCGGAAAGGTAGCACAAGCAGTAACACAAGCTTCTGTTACCTTTCTGACTTTTCTTTTTTTATTTGAACAAACTTTTTTGCAAGCAAAACAAATTTACATTTTGTTATCTCCATCGTTTTTCCTTCGTACGCATGTAGTACTTCGGGGTCGCAGAAATTGGGGAGGAAATGTGTAAACAAAGTGAAATGTCTTTCCCTCTTTAGTTTCACTTCATCATGGACGTCTTCTAACCGTAATCTCTGTGGCCGCGTCATTCGGGTAGGATGAATGTTGGCAGTTTGTGGAGCCTGCGTTGGGGTATTTGTAAGGGTAAGCGATCACTCTGTTGTTTTTTTTTAAATCGATTTTTGCTAAAAACGGGGGTGGGCGATGACTCCGGATACTACGGTACATTAGTCGACGCTACAATTGTACTCATTATCGGAAGGCTCTTTCTGGTGAAACATAAATGTCGATACAAAAGCCACCCTACCGACACTACTACAGATTTGATTTAGTAAGAAAATAAATCTGTTACTGTCGAGACCGGTTTTATTTTTTCAAAATTCGGCGTACTTTGTTCGGTATTTATTTTAAAATTCAATTTCCATTTTTTTTTTTTTTGGGTGTATATATATCCACACAAAATTTTACCGTCGTTTATCGGTGAATATGAAATAAACACCAACGGACACCGGATCAGATAATCCTTGTAGCTCTGATATTTGTGATCACTCAAAGAATAACGGCACAGATACGTTGAAAAATAAATGGACACTTTTGGCAAATGTGTGCAACTGTAAAAAAAACAAGAAAAAAACAACAACAGAAGTACAGACAAGTCAGATATGAAGCCTATGCCCCAAAAACATGGAAATTCGCTTTCTGTGCATCAACATTATGTGATCTTATTATAGTAAACACACATGTACTTTCCTAGGTTCGCGTTAATCTGCACCCTTTCTTTTCTGTTAATACGACTCTGAGCTTCGAGAATAATGCTGGGCACTGGCAGGCTGAGGAGGTGAAGCGCTGCCTGAGCTACAATTGGCCAATCAACCAAATCTGACCACCGAAAGAGACATGGTGCGACATTTTGAAGCACAACATATTTCGTGTATTCACTAAACTCTGGCTGTAGAGCTTGCATTAAATCAGTCTCCCTTACAATAACTTTGAAAACAGGCTCATTCATGGCAAAGTCAAAGGGCATTTCGGACTTCACGTTCCGATCGATGATGCGCACATTAAACCATAATGTCGTGATGGCATCCGTGTATCCGATACATTTGGATACGTTTCAATAGACACTGTCGTTCCACTTTTTCGCCACGGCTCTGCGGTTCGACTGAAAGGTCAAAGTGGCCTTTTTCGGTTAACACCAAATTTTAGAAAAATTGATTCGACATACTTTTATTTGTTTTTATCGTTTTAAATCGAAAACGCCGAACCTAAAAGCTGACCCTTTTCAGTTAAACCCAAATTTCCGAAAATGAATTCGGCCTACTTTTATTGGTTTTTATTGGTTTAAACCAAAACCCCAAACCGTAGTTATAACGAAGTAGGTTATAGCCAAATAGGAGTGAAGCAATCACGATTTACCATTCCTGCTTGCACTTTTTCAATGCATTTGTGTCTGTTTTTAGCGAAGGAAACTAAGCAGCTCCTGTGCATATAGCAAAGAGAAATTTCGTGATAATTTAAAAAAACAGTAAAATTCTGAGTTTATGAAGTCTCAGACCTCTGCACTTTCCTGCTGCGGCCGAGCAGCCATCCAGAATGGCCCGCAGACGATGCTGAAAAGGCCGCTGGCGGCAGCTCCTGCATCGTTGGCCGCTTCCCGCTCCTTATGAAGCAGCTTTTCCGCGTCTCACACGGAGAAGCCAAAGTGGCATGCCGACGGGGGCAATTAGAGCGCTAGCGACAACGTACCGGCGGAGATGACCGGGGAGAGTCTAGATTTAAAAGGAGGGAGCAACTCCAACCATTGGAACATTTGCAATTTAACCACAGACGCCTCCTGGGCAGATTGGCGCAAGTACGCCTAAATTTGGTTGTCGCGTGGCCAATGTGGCCAGGAAACTGGGCGGAGATGCGGACACGTTTGCAGAAGGTGAACGCTTTCGAGTTCTCCTTGGAGGCTGCAGCTCGTTTTGTAACCGCGGCCCACAAACCATGTCACCGCCATCGAGCAGTTGCCCCCTCTGTTAAATCCAGACTCTGTACCGAAGAAAGACGAGCTTGAGTGCAAACTCGGTGCCATGCTTGCTTTCTTTGTTTGCTTTGTGTTCCGTGTCGGCGTCGCTGTTCGGTGTGGTCGCTCTTGCGCAAAAGTTCAAATCGCTCAAACACCGATTTGGCAAAACATTGCCACTCAACGATGGAGAGTCCCGGCACCTCCGGCACCTCGACGGGGAATACGAAGGCAATCTCCTGGGAACAAAAGCTTGCCATCCTCCGACTAATGAGAGCAAAGTATGAGCGAAAAACTTTAGCTAGCCAAAATATTTGTTTCACCTTAGCAGGGCAAATTTTTAAACCTGTAAACAGCAATAATAATGCGTGTCTCATCCTATTAAAGGGTTTTTCCGGCAAAAACCCGAAGTTCTTAACAAATATACAACGAATAAGAGATGTTGTTCAAATACGTAACTGGCCGGATGTCGCTCCAAGATTCCGGGAGTCGCTCGAACTTTGTATATAAACATTACATATTATCTTTTAACGCTCATAACACTCCCAACGTATCATTCGTTCATGATGCGCGCTATGACGCCCGGTATGACGCTCGTTCGTGACAATTATACCATAGAAAGCTTCTCATAAAGCACGTTCTGCATTAAAACACAAAAAGCATTGAGGGGCTCTACAGGCGCACGGGCTCGCCTGCCACGTGTCGTCGGAGGGGGGCATTGGAGATTTCTGCCCGGTGCAGTGTCAATGCCACAAACATCGTTGGCATGTCCCTATAATGGCCGTCATCATAAAACAAGACCCCGGCTCCTCACTTACGAAATGAGTGCTCCCACAAATGTTTGCAGTTCCACATGCGGCGCCTGGAGCACCTGTGCGTCCAGTACCTGGAGGCCGCCATCAACCACCGCAACGTGCTCGTGGCGCTCCAGAATGCCTCGGACCTGCGTCTGGATTTCATCAAGGTTCGACTTCTGCTTGCGCTTTTAGGTGTCTGTAAGCGTAGGCACATCTGGCAGTCGCCTGGTGGACATCCTGGGTCGGCATTTTAATGGCAAACGTTTCCTTCAGATCTAGGTTGTTTTGTGCTTTTTAAAGAGTCGGTAAGCAGTCAAACTGCATAGGTACCTTGACCACTCTCTCGTATACGTACACTGTGCCATCTCGCATTGACATACAGTATAGACCACTTACAACGTAACCGCTTATAGTGCAGGACCGGGTATAACGCGGTTTTTTTAAACCACCGGTTCGCCTCCCATAGAACTCCATGTATTTACATACCGCTTAAAATGCAGGCGCGCGAAGGAAAATACCGGTTATAGTGCGGTTTCTGGCACAGCCCGCCGGCCGCGCCGACTACCGGAGCAGCGAGCGCGCTTCCCTGTGCGACACTAGATAACGGCGCTGATGGCGCGAGCAGCAAGCGGCACTCGCGTGGCAGTTGCTCCAGAGCCGAGTTGCTCGAAGAAGCGGGAAGAAGCGAAAGCCTTCAGTTGCCATAGCGACGGAGGGACGCACGCACGTGTCGTTCACGTGCGTGCGTCCCTCCGCTGCGTTGGAAACAAACAACCGCAGCGACAGACCAATCGCAGGTCGAGGAGAAGGGTTGCGCGCGTTACCACGTTACATGCCGGTCACGCGTCGGGTGCTCCTATCCGCAAACACGGCGTCGGTTGTGATCGTCGTCGTAGACGGCGTTCATCTCATCGTTCCGCGTAAAAGCGCTATCCTTGACTGTGAATTTTCGTTGTGTGTCGCTATGATAACCCAGCACGTACTAGAAGGGAAGATCCACCTACTCGTGCGGCGATGTCGTGGCGGCGCTCTCAAGACGGCAAAAACGCCCGTGTCATCGTGTTTGTTTACTTCTGGGACCGGACATTTCATCGAACGCCGTTTCGTCGAACGCCGTTTCATCGAAGCCGTTTCATCGAATGCCGTTTTATCGAATGCCGTTTTATCGAACACCGTTTCATCGAATGCCGTTTTATCGAACGCCGTCTTATCGAACGCCAGGGTGACATTCCCGCTTCCTGAAGCTGGTCGGAGGTGCTCATCCCGGGTTCTGGAAGTTTCTGACTTACATCGCCGCAGAACATCAACTTATGGAAGACAAGCTGGAGGCGATGCTGAGTTCCCAAGAGCCTCCTCGCCAGAAGAAGGCCATAGCGGCAAGAAACGAGAAGGTCCGCCTTTTTTATGAGAACAGACGGAGCATGGCTGTGGGGCACTTTTTGAGAGCAATTGCTCATCATTTGAAACGGCGAATGGCTGTCGCCCGAACACATGAACCCCCGAAAGTTTTAAAATAAAATTTGAAGTGACGTACTTGCTTTTGACTTCATTGAGTCTTAGAACTAAAAAAAAAACCAAAAAAAAACAATGTTTTGTTGTAGTTTTATTAATAGCACCTCAGCTTTAGCTACTGCAAGCTTCGGGCAGTAAAAAAAAAGTATCAATAGCAAGACATGAGAGGCTAGGAGGCTCACATGGCTAAAGTTGTTGAGCCTGCACAAAACCTAAGTCGCCTTCTGGCCTCCATGAGTTGGAGTGCGCTCTTACCGGGAGTGCGACTTTTTATTTATTTGTTACAACACCCTCAAGGCACATCGGGTAATACAGAAGGGGTGAACAGATAAGCACAATATGCGAAACAAACATAAAAATCGGTACAAATATCCTCATGGGTTACTTGCATCAAAATAAATTGTAACAGCTACAAGTTTGGACATCAATAAACCTGACTATGAAATGGGTGAATGACAGGAAAATGCACTCGATCCGCGCATAAAAGAGCATCTTTCACATTTTTTTTTATATAAAAGACATTCGATGAAACGGCCGTCAGCGATTCGATGAAACGGCGTTCGATGAAACGGCGTTCGATGAAACGTCCATTTTTTCGATGAAACGGCGTTCGACGAAACGGCGTTCGATGAAATGTCCGGCAACCGTTTACTTCGACTACAGTGGTGATTTCTAAGCATTCGTGTCCTCGAACATCGCCCGGATTTCTTATTTGGCGCATTTCATGCGTGCGCTCAAGTTCAAGGTATTACTGGCGCGTACCGTGTGAAGGATGCGAATTTTCACGCGTTTTCATCTCCGGAGAAAAGTGATTAGGGTTAGCAATCCTGAACGCTCTCAACGTCCGTCCGCAACCCGCGACGCCGTTAAATAGCTGCGCCAGGCAAAAGCTGCTCATTTCTTTCAAAATGTGTAACACACTTGAGACAGAACTGTACTAGTCAGATGAAATAACGACTTTCCTCAAACTAAGCTTTATTTTTCATCTAACATAAAATAAATTCTTTTCACAAGTGTAAGTTGTCTCATGGCATGTATTTTGGCCTGAAAAATTGATGTTTTGGTTATAGTGCGGTATCGCTTATAGTGCGGATTTTCTCGACTCCCGCGACATACGTTATATGCGGTCTACACTGTATCTACTCTCGTTTCATGGTATCGCCATCAGCTGAATGAGCTTGTGCTCGCATCATAGTTTTTTTGTTTTGTTTTTTTGGCTGGTAGTTTTGTTTTGTGTTGGGTTTGTGTGAAGTGCTTGATTGCTTTTTCTGCTTCGTGTTTGCGTTGGTGCACCCAAGCAAAGGCCGTCTGGTCCTTTTGGGGCACCAGAGAAATAAACATTATTATTATTATTATGAAGCTTCCTACCTAATGAGCTATTAAACTACTGTGGAACCGTTTGTATTCGTAGCCCCTGTGTTTTGCAAACCAGTCGTGGCAGACCTATACTACTGTGTCTTTCGGAGTTTGCGGGTTTCAACGTAATTTTTTTTTGCGCCAAGAATTCTCGCGTGCCTTTAAACCTCTGTGAATTTGTTAATTTGCCGGAATGAAAGGGGCAAATTAGTGCTCGATGTTTCTTCTTTAACCAGATTTATCAGCTCTCTTTACAAGAGTAGAAAGGCAGGCAAAGATGGAAGTTCTTTTTATAAAAGAATTTTTTGATAAATCGGTGCTGCTCATTCTACAGAACAGAAATCATAAGGAATGAAAGTGTGAAAACAGTTTGAGCAAAGCAGGGAGGGATGACAGTGTTTAGTGGTGCTGCCTGCAGGAGTTCTGCCTCAAGTTCATAGTGAAGGAGAGCACGTACAACCAGATAGTGATGAGCAAAGAGTTTGAGACCATCGCCCAGCCCCTGATGGTGGAGATCATCCGCAGGAGGCAGATGCCCTCCGTGCGCTCTCTCCAGGAGCCGCTCTTCGACTACACAGGTGGGTCCTTGCTTCTGACACGTAAGCAGCCTTTGCCCGTTCACATGTCTCACTTTTTTTTTTTTTTATATGAAAATGTGGCAAATGGATTTAGCTGGGCAGGATATGTCTATAGGTCAACTTCATTGCAAATTTCAGTGCTTGACACCCATATGTTATGCAAGTAAACTCATTAGACATGCCAACCCTCTGTTGGCGTTAATACCGAAGTGTGTACATTTCGTATTTCCACTGATCCAGGACATTTGAATACCGGCATTTCTCACAGTTATTAATTCTGCCACATTTTTGGGGGTAACTTTAACCTACCAGTTTTCGAACGGCCACAGCTGCTGAACCAGATAAAATTGAAGATGGTGGGGCCACTTCCACCATGTTCTTGAAGCTCTCACCATGCTGCGCGACATTGTGCGGTTATCCAGTGGCTTATATTTATTTGTATAGAAAGAGTAAAAAAGCCTTTCGGTTTTGAATGCAATTGATAGCGATAGTCATTGAAAATCGAAGCAATTCTTTAATTATTATGCTCTTTGCATTGGAGCTGGTGCAAGCTGGGTACCCCATTGGAAGTTCAGCCCTTTGAAACAGCACTACCCTTTTTTGTTAATTCTTAATCTTCCAAAATTTTGGCTCTTCCGCAAGTTGGAGCGATCACGTTTGTGAGTTTAACGTGGACCCGTGACGTGAGGTGCATGTGTCTGTCTAGGCACGACCTTGGAGCAGGACATGGAGAGCTTCCTGCGGGAGGTGGGGCGGGAGTTCTGCGACATCACCCTTCTGCTGGACGGGCAGCCCATCCCCGCCCACAAGTCAGTGCTGGTGGCCCGCTGCAGCTACTTCGAGGCCATGTTCCGCTCCTTCATGCCTGAGCACAACACCGTCAATGTGAGCACCAGCCGGGCCCCTTCCTTGTTGTCAGTCGTACGCCACCTAACGGTATCTGCGTGTTACCAGAGCTCATCTCTGGTCACGTACCACATGTATCCGATCCTAACGCACCCTCGATTATTATGGGCACCCAGTTTTTATGTCAAAAGATTGCGATTCTAAGGTACTCCCAAGTTTGGTTTCATATCCGATTCCAACGCGCAGGCTCTTTTTTGGCGTATTTTTTTCAAAAGAAGATGCACATCTGAATTGGGTAAGTATAGTAGTACTTTATTGTCCAAGAAGTGTGGTCTGGGTTTGTTCTTTATTTATTTATTGTTTTCATATAGTATGGAACAGCTCAGCATGGGGAATCAATGGCTGTTAGGACCTCGCGCACCACGTCCAAGATCCAGTCATCGGTTCCACAATTCAGGGGCGTCGATTCCATAAACAGTAACGCCGCCAAAGAGTCGGAAAGAAGTTTGGATGTTCAGAACTCGTAGAGTAGTCTGTCCGGCAACTGGCCGACTCCATCGGCGCGTAGCCCCCCGAGCGACGGAGCCACTCGAGAAAACCGAGGCGGAGGCACAGCTTCAAGGAACACCGGGAAAAGGCCAAACCAGAGTGCAAAACTAATGCCTTCGCAGGACGTGGAACCATCCACCTCCTATTCACTATATCGAGGCGCTGCTTTACCCACTGTAGTCGCTGACAGCATGAGAGCAGTGGGGCTTGTCTTTCGAAGGCCCGAGCTCCAGCACGTGCTCGACGCCTTTCACCACGCTCTGGCCGCGCGCGTGTGTCAGAGATGCACTAGACGCCCAAGCGCCGTCGTCAAAGGTGCCGAGGTCGCGCCGGAGGCGGGCCAACCGAAGCTCTTCCTTGTCGTTTTTGCCCCGTCAGTGACTGCGGTAGAAGAGTTGCAGGCATGAACAACGGACCGCCGAAGATTTATTTCACTTGGAGTGCACCATTTTCGCCGAGACTGCTGGCCGACGAGTTGGAGCGCACTTTGCGCGTTTTGGATATTATCTTGCCGATCGCTCGTCCGAGAGCCTCTACTAGGTTTAATATTTGTCTCGTTTTTATGTCCTCGAGGTTTAATGTTTAGCGATAAAATTTACGATAATTTTCGAAGGTTTTTTACTCAATGTAGGTATCTCTCATGTAAGCCACCAATTAGCATTACAAGCAAAAAAAACGGGAAAAATTGTGTGGATTCGGGGCGGAATACCCGAGACTACGAAAAACTTCGAAATGTTTGTGTGTCTCCCTTTTGGTTTCCCCGAGCCTCTGGTATTCTGTCATCAATTGGCAGCTTTTAGGTGTGTCACGACTTCTGGCTGAAATTGCGGGAGTTTCTCTTTTATCGACTCTTGCTCTTAGATGGAAAGCAAGGAACGGCCAAAAAGTCGTTCGAAACAAAGTACTGTCTTGAACTGCGGGAGTGCACGAACGGTTCCTAGTGATTGCCATTGTTCGCAGTTCTCCTTTGTGTTGTAACCTGTGTCACACCGGTCTTTTGTGCCTTGCAACTGGCTGATCGCAGATTGCCATTGGGGAGATGATTCCGTCCCTGCAGTCTTTCAACACGCTGTTGAGGTACATCTACTACGGAGATGTGACGATGCCTCCCGAAGACTCCCTGTATCCTTGCACATTCATGCTTTCTCATGATCTCCGCCTTTTTCCTAAGTTCATTTCCCTAAGCACCGCGGTGGTCGTTTGGTGCACAGGTACATAGCGAGGGTTGAGAAGACGGGTGAGCTGGTGGCACTGTAGCATTTTTTAAACATCAATGACGGGGATGGGTGAGAGAACGAGGGATAGATACTTGACAGACAGTCTTTTTTGGGATAGCTAGAATTTATAATGTAATATATTGCTTCGTTTTGACGTGTTTATAATGAACACAACCTCTCTTTCTAGAATTCTCGTGTAAGGAAGTAGGTCTCTGCCAAAATGTAAATTGGAAAAACGGAAGCTCGCTTTCTTATTCGGCACTGACCTTGTTTATTCGTCATGACATTCTAGTTTCTATTGTGGTTGGGAGATAGAATGCAACGTATTGAACAGTTTATCAGTCGAGGAGTTTATTTTTGGAGCGTCCCGCATGACGACGTGAATCGAAAGGAAAGGAGAAAGCTTGCCTACATTGGAGGAAACACCTTGGGAAGTTTAGGCTATTTTAGAGCACAGCTCTTAGGGGCCCGTTTCCGGCTTGAGTGGCGTCGCCGTCGGCGTAACCGCGAGGTCACGTGACCACCCCCCCCCCCCCCCCCTGCAAAGTCACGTGACCCCCCCTCAGGTCACGTAACCCCCCTGAGGACACGTGACCCCCCTGATGTCTCGTGACCACCTGAGGTCACGTAACCTCCCCTAAGGTCACGTGACCCTCGAGGTCACGTGACCACTCCGAGGTCATGTGACCCCTTGAGGTCACAAGACCCCCTAAGGCCACGTGACCTCCCCCCCCCGAGGTCACGTGATCCCCCTGACGTCACACAACCCACCCCTGAGGACCCCTGAGGTGTGACCTCGAGGAGTGACCTATCCCTCAGCACGCTTCCATCCTTCTCCTCAAGAGCTGCGCTCTAACCGGCATTACAGAGAATTGTAAACGGCTTTCATTTTTTTTTGCTCTATTCTTATTCATCCTACTAGATTTTCACTGAGAGATCAGCGCCCCAGCCATGCCCCTATTTTAAAGTGTGGCACGATGCTCCATAAATATTTTTGATCTTTGGTTCTTTTGTGACACAAAATAATGTGACATATATAGTTAGCTTTGGAACACAGTTAGTACAGACACAGCAGCGACCTTTTTTTGCATTTTATTTGAACTGGGCATTGGCATGCGTAAAAGTTTACCGCTTCGATTGGTGATATGAATGAGCCGTTTGACCATGGTAGCAGTTTGACGGCAGCTTTTGATTTCTAAGAGAAAAACGAGTGATAGCTCGCTCACAGTAACTGTCACGTTACAATTACATTAGAAGTGTAGCAACTACCCAGAAGTTTGGAGTAAGGTTAGGGTACCGAGTGAAATCTAGAAAAAACAAATTTACGCTGTGTGTCATCTTAACAAATTTTGTGCGAGCGTTCCATTGGGGTTTTATCGTTAGGAGCTGCATAGCTTAAAATCTTCGCAGTCCTGCGGCGTGCGTGGGACGAGGACCTATACAATACATAATTGTTCCAGAATCCTCGAGGTCAGGGACATAGCCATGGGGGGAATCTTACAAGGCTTCGTCCTTCCCTCATTCAAAATGTAGTCGGCTCTATATGGAAAGCGCCGTTCTTCACTCCCAACTACAGAAACACTGAAAAGAAAAGAAAACAAAAATTTATGAAATGTTTAGACGGGACACATAGGGTATGTCACATTTTGCAATGTCATGGCGGAATCGACACTTCATTGACACATTGTGATTTCATGAGCAACTCAATCATCCATGTAACGTTGGCATGGCAATGTACGTGGAGCGTACAAAGACAGGCCTGCTCAATGTGCCTAGGCGATTCAGTTGCTCAGGTTTCCTCGCTGATACTCCTTGACGTAGCAAACCTGAAAAGGTACCTGTTCTCGGCGCCTTACTTCTATGGGTTCACCAACAACCGGCTTCAAGCCTTTTGCAAGGAAAACCTGGAGATGAATGTCACCTTCGAAAACGTCATTCAGGTCTGTGTCTTCACTCTTCGAGATGGTTTGGTGGAAAGCAAACTCCGGAATGGTTGGGCATTATTTTACGGGGATGGTCGTCCACTGCAGAGAAATTTCTGTGGAAATGTCCCGCATACTTGCAGTGTTCAAATGGTCGGAGGGCCAGCGTATGGAAGTGCAAGCTTCAAATTTGATGCCACCTTCCTTTATGACAGTATTCCGCAGTGTGGAAGACCAAACAGAGTACAAAAATGGCAGAGGCTGGTATAAAGAACTTGAAAAGGAATATCGTCGGGAGTCTCTTGAAATGGCAGCTTACCTTTAACTAAGAGTTTCTTGGTGAAACATGGGCTGACGTTCTCGGGCTCCAAGAGAGATTCCTTTTGAGTTCTCTTTACAGTGCATCACTGCCGTAATTTTGTTCTGTCTGATGACAAGTTGTTCAGTTTGTCTTTTTTTTTTTATTGTCGAGCTTCGTTTCTTTAATAAAGGCAGGAGTAAAAACTTGCAAAAGATGATAGACTACAATAAGCTGCACATAATGCATGCAGGTATCTCGTAGCACTTGTTTGTTTTTTTGCTGTCTCAGTACGGAATCCTACCTTTGCTCGGGAGGTGAGCAGACGAGGGTTGTGGTGTTTTTGGCTGAACTGAAAGCTCACTGCGCTCACTCTTTTTCTTCTCCACAGATCCTAGAGGCAGCTGACAAGATCCAAGCCACAGACATGAAGAAGCATGCCTTGAGCCTCATTGTCCACCACTATCCAAAAGTGAGCGTCCACTTTGTTCCGTCGAGCTTATTGAGAGGATGGAATTGAGTTCAGTCTGTTTCTGCTTTGGTGCATAAAGCTGCCTCCACTGCTGAAGCGCGTATCAGGCCATGCAGCATTGGAGGTTGGATTGTATCGCGTCAAGGAACTGTTAACTAAAATTTGGCAAATGTGCAAACAGGTGGGAAAGAGCTGCTTCAGGGCAAGTACTATTTCAGCATCTAGGAAAGATGAGTGCATCGCGTAGATCAGCAAGAGATGCTAGCATGAAACTTGCGCTAGCACTTTTACGCAAAGGCTCAAACTAAAAAAATAATCACTCGGTAACGATAACTGCAGTGAAGCGTAAAACCCTTTCGGTTTTTCAGGGTTCCGGTTTTCAAAATAATAGTTCCTGATTTACCGTTTCCCAGTAAACTGTTTACACCGGCTCGAGAAAAATAACCAAAGAAAGCCTTTGGAACATGCTTTGGTCACAAAAATAAGTCTCGTTAAAAAAATATTGGAAGTGCTTGTTTTCCCAAATGGGTCTACTTGGGAACTGAATGAGCTTTGTGGAGTGAAGGGTGTATTTAACCCTTAGTCTGAAATTGTAAACCAGAGACTCCCCCCACCCTATATATTTTGTGAACCGGAAGGATTAAACCCTCTTCTAATAATTTGTCAGAAATTTCGTACAGCCATAAATTTTTCAGTTGGCGGGAGCAAAATTTATTTATTTAGTGAAAAACTCCAATTACCACTTTTCGTTCATACCCCGTCGTCCGCCGTAGTCGACAAAATTGTCCCAATGAAATAACTCGTTTGTATCGGGTGCCCTCTTCTTAAGGGGGGAGGCTGGTCTTTAACTTCGCGTTTTTTATCTTTCAGTTATCTTGCTGAAATTTACTATACTGATGTATTTCTCAGTGGTGATTTCAAACATGCAATTAGTTTTCAGATAGCTTTACTGCATCCTGAGTTATCAATAAATTAGTCATTTTAATTAGGTCCTCTTTACGGGTCGTTAGCATAAAATTCTTCAGAATATATTGGAAATTTTTATAGAATTGCATTTTCCCAGACATGTTTTGTGCGGTGATGCTATTTTTGTTGCTTTTTATCTCATGCAATAATTTTAATTAATTAGTCTCAAAAAGATATAACCTCCCGTTTTGTGCAACTTGGTTGCAGATGTGTTTTACCAATGTAATATAATTAGATTAGACTTAAAATAGCATCACCGCACAAAACATGTCTTGGTGAATGCAATCCTATAAAAATTTGTGATATATTGTGAACAATTTTATGCTAAAGGCCCGTAAGGATGACCTAATGAAAATTACAATTTTGTTAATAACTCGGGATCTAGTAAAGCTATCTGAAAACTAGTTGCATATTTGAAATCACCACTGAGAAATACATCAGTATTCTAAATTTCAGCAGGATCAATGAAAAATAAAAAAACAAAAAGTTAAAGACCAGCCTCCCCCCTTAAAAAGTTCTTCTCGGTCATTGGCGAAACACCCCGTACGCCATCGCCTGTTTACACATTCACCGCGGCATTACCTCAGGGCTGTTAGTCTGTGCTAATAATAGCACTGACCTTGTTGATGCAGTGCGCTGACTTTATAGCATTAGCGATACAGTGCTGTAAACTCTGATCAATTCACTGTGAAACCCCACTTTTCCGGACTTTTTCGTTGAGTCCACAAGCACCTTCCTCGCCTACTCTACAATACTAAAGCATGCCAAATATGGTAATACAGAACGTCCCCTGCCCATGCACACGTCTTGCACACAAAGCGTATTGGCAGATGGAAGCGCAATAAGGAGCTCGAAATTGTACCCTATGGGAGGTGACATTTTCACAGTTTGTTTATTTTTATCAATTGTAATGAGGAAGTAGGCATGCGGGAGAGGAGACTTTGGGTTAGAAGCGAATTTCAAGTGAAAAGTGGTTTTGGCCAAATATTTTCTAATTGAAGATTAGATGGTTTCGCTAAGCCTTTTACTATTGCACCATGCTTAAACGAAAACCCAGCTGAACTCGTGAAGGTTGCTCCTAAGCTTCCATTTGTCCATTTCTACACTTTAATCTAACAATATTTTTCAACTTTGGCCTGAGAGAGCCCAGTGTCTACATTGAGAAAGCAAGGAAACGACGCTTTTGTCATAGAATTAAACCTATGAGATGCCGAGCTATATCTACTCGACGGGATTTATAAATACTCTTGATCTACGCAAGTATCTTTTCTTTAATCACAAATGAGTAACGCAGGTTGTCTGGGTATCTCTGCCTAACACTTACAGGGTATTTCTGCGAAAACTTTCAAAAATCCCTAAAAATATGCATATGCTGTTCGAGATAAAAGGAAACCCTTTGTGTAAACAAACTAACAGCCTTGGTGGACGTCGAAAATTGCAAAGACACACTTATTAGCAAAATAATTAACTAGAATTTACAAATTAACTTTTTAATTAGTGAAAATAGACATACAGTTCCAGTTAGAAACTTGCTGAACATCATTGAAAACCACTAAATGCACCCTTTATATAATAAAAAAAAGGCAGGGGCAGCAGTTTACGGTGTTCTGTAAAAACACTCCATTTGGACGCGTTTCTAGGTTTCGGTTTCTTATCAGGGCGCATCCCTGTGCCCGCGGTCCTGCTCCCCGGTGACCAATACGTGCCACACATGGTGCGCCATGCTTCCCTCCATTCGACGAGGAAGGCGAGGCGGTGACTTTGCACCACGCCCACCCGGGAGAAGGACTGCAGGCGCAGAGATGTGCTCCGATAAGAAACCGAAACCTTGAAACGCGTCCAAATCTAGCGTTTTTACAGAACGCCGTTAAATACTGCCCCTGCCTTATACCTTTCTAAAAAATATTGATTTAGTGGTCTTCGATGATGCTTGGCAAATGTCTCAGTGGGATCATGTGTTTATTTTTCACTACCATAATTAAAAATTTTATTCATAAATTTTAGTTAATTATCTCGCTAATTAGCATGTTTTTGCAATTCTCGACGTCCGCCAAGCGTGGTAGTTTGTTCCCGCAAAGAGTTCCTGTTTATCTCAAACACCATATTTTTTAAAAATTTTTGAAAGCTTTTGCAGAAACATTCTGTATAATAGCCAGCTTAATTTTAAAAATTTTACTGCCATGTAGATATGAACATTACAAAGTTTCCGTTTTAAAGTGGGAATGTGCACACACGTGCATGCACCATCAAGCTTTGAAAGTGCGCTTTTCTCCTAAACACGCGGCTGCAATATTTGTACTTTTTAATAGAGGTGTGCGAATATCAAAACCTTTCGAAGCTGTATAAACATATACACAACCCAATTTTTTTGGGAGATTGTGCGATTGCACCATGCAGCCGTTCTGACTTTGCGCCATCTCCAATGATGTGATTGCTGCGCCGATTGCGCCAAACTGCGCCAAGGGGCTAGCCCTGCTACATCCTGCTACATTTTGCCAAAATATGGGTAATCTGCGCCAAGCCTGCGCCAGAGGACGAATTTTGGTCGCCTTTCAAAGCCGAATTTAAACTGAGTACCGTAATTGAGCTTGCATGTGTTATGTGGCGCAAGCGGCCGCCCGACACAAAGTACCCTGCATCAATTGTCCATCCGGTCTTGCATAGTTTTCCCGTCGTCGCGTTTCGCGCTCTCGTCTCATGGGTCTCGTCTTCGTCTTTTTTAATATTTTTAACGATAGACGTGGGTTTGCGCGGACGCTCCGATGCTAGCGTGCGGGTACCAGCCATGCCGTCATGCTGTTAAGTTAAACGAAACCATGTTTTTGCGCGGCGGGAGTTACTTTGTGAGCTGAAGCACTCACTCCTGAAAGCAACGGCCGTTGGAAAACTATATTTGGTCTCTGCCTTCCTGTCACCGTGGTCGCGCGACGTAGTAGGATGTTGCTGTCCCCACGTCGTGCAGATATGGCGCTTTCTAAAATGAAACTAAATAACGCCGCATGTTTATCAACATTCCTGTTCTTGTTTAAATCATACGTTACTATAAAAGTCCCTTTTTAACTCCAAGACTGCTGTGTTGAAGTATTGATTACCTAGGGTTCTCTCGCTAGGCTTGCTTTCGAGAGGGACCCAGGCACGTGAAAAATCTGCCGTAAAAGGAAGTTGGTGAAGAGGAGCTAAAACAAAGACGACAATGTATGCATGCTGAACCCGCACTGCGCGCTTGTTTTTCTCGAGTTACATTCATTGCACTAAGCGCTCCAAAAACTTTTTACCCTGGCTCGCGGAGTCTTGCATCAATGCGCTCAGGTTCTTTCTCTTGTGTGTGTGTGTGTGTTTAGCTTGTACCTTGTTTGCCGTAAAGCCCCTCTTTCCTGGGAAAAATGGTGCCATTCATTGTTGTGAAAATGCTCAAGACCACGCCACGCGCCACTTATGGGAAGAACATAACAATTGAAATCCAGCTCAGTACTGCGCTGTGCCGCCATGATCTTCCCAAGGGCTGCACGTTGCACGTGCCTCATGCATCGATGCACCTTGCGCTACTTTTGAAAAATGAAGGGGCTTTAGTTTGCCGGCCTGGCAAGCACGCGCCGCTCTACTGTTTTTTGTCGTATGATCGACAGATACATTTTGCATACAAATTTGGGAATCTGTTGGCGATGGAGCGGAGTGGCATAGGTTTCGGTTTCGATCGAACAGCCGTTGTCTCCGCTCGCGCGACGAAGCACGCGCAACTGCAAGCCTGCTGAAGTTACCCTCACGTGCATGCGAACAAGACTGCGTGACAGAGGCACCAGCCGGGACGCTTGCAATCCATTGTTTCACGTTTGCTTACTTTTGACGAAAATCTGGCACGTCGGGAACCAGTAAGGTTTTTCGGAATTGCTCGGCAGTGCCTACACCGCTGTACACTTGTGGGATGTCTCAGCAGTAAAACCACAAGCAGCGAGTACCGTCACAAGTCACATCAGAACACAACACGACACAAAGTTCCTTTCGTTTGTACAGCACTTAAAAACTAATATTTTTCTTTTTCTAAGAATAGCTGCTCCAAAAGCCACTTTTGCTGCTCCAAAACACTGTTTTGGTTGCTCCAAAGGCCACATTTGCTGCTCCGAAAGGTGCTCCAAAATGGCTTACGCCAATCACATCACTGCATCTCTTTCCGTGTGCACTAGTTCTGCCGATACAGGGTGACACAAAAAAGCAATAAATTAAGAATACATTTTCTTTTTTTTTTGGCAGAGGGAGCAAGTTTTACTTTTATCAGTGAAAACGGGTAGAAATAAATAAAAGGAATACCGGCACACTGATGAACCGGAAAATCAAGCAGAAAATAACACGAGCCAGATATCGCCGATAGCCGAGGTCAGACCTAAATCCATATCCGAATCTATGGAAGTCAGAGTGGTCCGTTGCGTTTGTGCTCACGACGATGCACGTGCCGTTGCAAACTTCATCAAATCTATCGCAGCGTTTGTGCCATGACTACTTCGCCAACTCCGGAATCCAGACATCATGGCAAGCAGAGGACAGATCGCGCTACCGCAAATAACTTTCCAGTGCTTCATATAAACAAAAAGAAAAAGGAGCTTAGGTTGGCTTTTTGGGTTCGCCAAGCTCGAAACAATATTGCACAGTCCAAAAACAAGACAGGGAACTCGACCATGAGTTGATACTAATTGGCGAGTTCTGCCTTATTCGGAGTTTCCGAAGTATTTGAAGAACTCAAATACTTCGAACAGCGAAAGTGTGGAGCGAATCGAATTGAATAGCAAGCATTATTCGCGAAGTATTCGAAGTTTCGAATATTCGCACACCCCTACTTTTTATGTCTTGATCGCAACGTTTTAGTCATGTTGAGTGTGCTTCTTACCGAGCACCGATGCACTGTGGGGAAGCAGCAGCCTCAGAACCGAGCTCCGCGGTTGTTGCTTTCTTCTTGGAAAGTAGCGTGCTGAACGGGGCAAACCTGTTGCAATGAACACTTAAAGAATTATGAAAAGCGCAGCTCACCTCGATGGGAATATCGAATAGTGTGTTTTTGCATGCTACAGTATAGACCACTTACAACGTAACAGCTTATAGTGAGGACCGGGTATAACGCGGCTTTCTTAAACCACCGGTTCGCCTCCCATAGAACTCCATGTAATTACATACCGCTTAAAATGCAGGTGCGCGAAGGGAAATACCGGTTGTAGTGCGGTTTCTGTAACAGTCCGCCGACCACGGCGACCAACCGACACAGCGAGCACGCTTCCCTGTGCGACACTAGATAACGGCGCGAGCCGCAAGCGGCACTCGCGGGGCAAGGAGGTTGTTCGAAGAAGCGGGGAGAAGCAAAGAGAGGCTTCAGTTGCCATAGCGACGGAGGGACGCACGCACGTGTCGTTCACGTGCGTGCTGTGCATCCCTCCGCTCTGTGCGTTGGAAACAACCGCAACAACAGACCAATCGTAGGTCGAGGAGAAGTGTACGCGCGCGTTGCATGTCGGCCGCGGGCCGGCTGCTTCTATCCGCAAACATGGCGTCCGTTGTGATCGTCGACGTAGACAGTGTGGTGGACGCTCATCGTTCCCCGTAAAAGTGCTATCCTTGACTGTGAATTTTCAATGTTTGTCGCTATGATAACCCAGCACGTACTAGGAGGAAAGATCCACTTATTCGTGCGGCGATGTCGGCGGCACTCTCAAGACGGCAGAAACGCCCGTGTCGTCGTGTTTGTTTACTTCGACTACAGTGGTGCTTTCTAAGCATTTGTGTTTTCGAACATCGCCCGGATTTCTTATTTGGAGCATTTCATGCCTGTGCTCAAGTTGAAGGAAGGTATTACTGGCGCGTACCGTAGAAGGGATGCGAATTTTCACGCGTTTTCATCACCGGAGAAAAGTGATTAGGGTTAGCAATCCTGAACGCTCGCAACGTCCGTCCGCAACCCGCGACGCCAAATAAAGGCTGCGCCAGGCAAAAGTCGCTCATTTCTTTAAAAATGTTTGACACACTTGAGAGAGAAGTGTACTAGTCTGGTGAAATAGACTTTCCTCAAACTAGGCTTTATTTTTCATCTAACATAAAATAAATTGTTTTACAAAGGTAAGTTGTCTCATGGCATGTATTTTGGCCTGAAAAATTGATGTTTTGGTTATAGCGCAATACCGCTTATAGTGCGGACTTTCGCAACTCCCGCGACATACGTTATATACGGTCTACACTGTATATTCAAACATTTGCACAACATCTAAGAGAAAGTGTTTTTTTTTGTTTTCTTCCGCTCAGTGCTTAAAGTCTCCCGTAAGTTGAGGGGGGTCCCTACAAGTAGGTAGGGGGGGAGGGAGGGGGGGGGGGGGTTCTGACGAGATGTACTAGATGCACATAAAATAAACCCCACTGCTGACTCTACCCACGCTGTACTTGCAACCCTCAATTTGCTAATCCCCAAATGTCCGATTTCTAAAAACAAGCTATTTTATTGCAAGATATGCTTTTGATTTCACTCATGCGGGGGCTGTGGAGGGGGGTCTCAGACCATCCGTTAAAATCGGTGGGGGGTTCGAGACCCCCTAGACCCCCCAGACTTTAACCCCTGCTTCCGCTCCATTGGTACTGATTTTGTAAGCAAGATCCCACGAAAACTGGACATTTTGCTTCATTCAGACGAAATGACGGGATGGCAAGAACAAAGCCCTGTAACGGGTGCTGTCCCAGCAAAACGAGATGTCTGGTTGCCGTACCTATGTCCCCACCCCGCTGTTCAATTTTCGAAAAGTGCAAAGTGGATGATGATGTCTCACCTCCGTTCCACCGCAGGTGGCCCGTCTTCCGCGGCTCCAGGGCCTGAGCAGGGAGCTGCTGCTGGACATCCTGGAAGCCCTGGCAGACGACATGAGCGACTCAAAGCTGTGTCAGGATGTGTCATCTGCCAGCCTGTGCAGCGACTCGGCAGGATCCACAAGCTTAGTCTTCGACCCAAGTCCGTGCCACGAAGCGGGGTGCAAGTGAAGGTCGCCCGGCGCGGTCGAGCGGACTCGTGCGCTCGGTCCCGCCAGAGCCACCGTATAGGCTACGGCTGGTTTGTGCACTATCGAGTGCTTACGACCAATTGCGTTAAAACCTCTCGTGATCTCTTGCAGCTAAAGAACACACCGGTGCCATCTGTCAGGTGGTCGTGTAACACCAACAATTTCCTTACCTTTCTCACTTTTTTTTGCGGATTATTTTCCCTTTAGTGGCTCGAAAAGCTATCGACAATCTCGTAAGTACGGTCTTCTTTTTTCGGAAAATAGCGACATACCCCGAACGTTTGGGGTCCTTTGGTATATATTAGCAACAGCTTTATTTCGTGTTGACCCAAAACGCAGCCTGCTTTTAACTGTCTGCAAGGATGCCGATTTCTCAGGAAACCAAATTCCCGATCTCGTTTTCTTCTGTCGTCGGTACTGGGACGAATTCGCAGCGTTTGGGTCACGTGCACTATCACGGGGGATGGCAATCCTACGTCCCCCATCTTGTTTCCTTCAATGTATGCACCGACACATTCTGACTTTTTGTCCGGCACCGAAAATCGACACTGAAAAACACTGAATATGTGGTGAAAAAACAAACCCCCCAAAAATACGCCCCAAAAATCGAAGAACAGTGAACCCCGAAAGCACGGAACCCTAGTTACAAGTGACCGTTTCCCACAGATAGCACATACGTTCCATCTCGCAAATACATTCTCGGAAACGTTCGCTCCGGCGAGTTGCAGTTCAGGGCCCGCCTCGTAGATGACGCCAGCGTGCCGGCGTGCACTCTCTTCGCGAGAGATCGGCAAAACTCTGTCGTAAGTGGACGCAAGTGTTTGGACCAGCCTTCAGAGTGACGACACCTCGGCCATCTTGGTGCTCGGAAGTCCGAAGACTAATTCAAAATCACAAAAAACGCTTTTCCGTCTTTCAGAAACGTTGAAATGATCTACCTTGGAGCAACACCGTATCGCCCGAGCTTCCTTGTCTAAAGCTTGGGAAGCCGTATTTTTAGTCGTAAAGATCCCCGGCGGCTCTGCACTTAGGACCGGAATGGCGGCGCCCGTAAAAAAAAGCCATTACTTCGAGCGTAGCTTGTTCAGTGGCTCTGGGTACCGCAAAGATCGGGGAGGGACTGTCGTCTGCTTACCGTTTCTGCTGGGGATCTCCAGCAGTCTGCTTCTATGCGGAGCGCAAGTTCGTCTGCTTGCACAGGGGTTGCAATGATGTCTGAATGCCAAGCTCTTATTGGCTGAGTGAAATAAAACGAAAAAATACAGTGGGTAGGCCACTGTCCTTCCAATGAAAGCCAATTGGAACTCGGCATCGTTCCGATGTCACCACAACCCCTGTTCAAAAAGCAGACGACTTGCTCTCCGCATTGGTTTGGGAAGGATTATGGTGCTGGTCGGCGCCCTGTGTCCCTAATGGTCGGTGACTGCTGCCAAACGTCTGTTTTCGTCCGCTTTTGTCTGCCCTTTCGTTTACTGGAAGGGAGGACCCGTGGAGGCTTTACGGATATTATTTATACTATTTATTGTACATTCCATTGTGTCCTTCCTCATCAGTGTTTGTGTGCATAATTTACATTTCCCTATATTTTTTCATTGTTCTCTTTGAAAAGTCTAATAAGATAATAATAAAGAAAAATCTTCTCTATATTACAACTGACTCTATATTACAACTGAAGAAAAAATAAATGATGATGATGATGATACTTAAAGTATCATCATCATCATCATTTATTTTTTCTTTAGTGGCTCGAAATGAAACAAAACACTAAAAACAAACGCTTAAAAAAAATGTAATAATTAAAACACATTGCAACCTAGCTAGAAGTTAGAAAGAAGTAGGGTAATGGCTGCAGCAAATTTATTAGCGTTACTTATGGAAACTAGATATAGGATAGATATGAGGTAAACTGCAAAATAGCGTATTATCTGAACGACTTTATGTTCGTGGGCTCAATATTTCGCGAATCTTAAAAAGTGTGGGTTGCGGAATTTTTCGTGGGCTCTGAATTTAGCGATGTGGAGCGATATGCTATATACTGTGGAGCAATATATTTGCGAAACCAATTTTTTGCAATATGTATTTTTCTAGGTCGTGTCACAAAAATTAGGTCCTCCAAAAGTTACGTCATTTACAGTGCATGTAAACATGATTCTGATACAATTCATGACCGCATTAATTGGGTGGTAGTGTACTGGCAAAACTTCTCATTTACAGTAGAGACAGAAATCATTTTATTTGAAGGCAGCCATAACTTTCAGCCATAATGATGTTCACAAAAGCCATTTTTTATATGTAATGTCAGTGACGACACAGCATTATACTGATAACAAACGGCGGCTGTAAAGAACGTCTAGTGACTAAAGATTACATTTGGTGCAAGGCTTACCATATGTAAATATTAGCCTACTCAAGACAAAGGAACAATGTCCTATCTCGCAAAGCAGCTTGCTATAAAATCCTTCTGTAAATACTACTGCATCCATCCAAATGCAGAAATGCCAGTCAGAATTCTAATAAGCACCTTTACGATGTCTGATATGTGCACTGTCTGCTTTTCGAGGTTATGTTTGCACCAATTTTGTTCACTGGACTGGGTCTGTACCTGTCTAAAATAGGTACCGGTAAGTGTGCAGCTTCGTTATATATACACTGATTAACTAGAAGCCCCCCTGAAGCATGAGTGCACTTTGGTTGTATCTTTACTGCAGATGTAAAATGTGTCCCAGCCAAACTTATTAACGCGGTGAGGGTCACCTCCCAGTGAACACTACGATTACTAGAAGTAGGCTATCTTTCGGTGTTTACGAAAAATAGCAAATCAAGCCAAACATAGGGATGGGTTGTCTTTTGGGGATGGGGCATCTCTCGGAATTGTATGGTAAGAGTTGTAACTGTGCACACTTTATAACGCTTCATGCTGGTCATAACTTGACAGTGCTTGCAAGCTCGGAACATGGGTACTCTTTGGTGCAATCGCCCACAGCTTTTATCCCGTCACCCTTCTGCTCTGTGACAACAAAAATTAAAATGTTCTCAAGCAAAATGCCCCACACGAAAGGCAAGTTATTTCTGCTTTCTTTGCAAGAGTCAAGCAACGAGATCCACGAGTGTAGTTTCAAATACACTATCGTCCAGCCCTGAGCTGAATGGAACAAAAACTATGAGGCCGTCCGTGGTGATGGACTGACTGACTTAATTCTCATGCCTCTGTCTTCCAAAATGATTCCATTATATACTCCATTCACTGAGACTAGAAGCTCCACTTTCAGCACAAGCTCGCTGGCTTTTGCAGTGCTTTGTGTGCTCTTGCCTGTGCATTCACACTTGTGTTAGCAAGGGCAGAAAGCTTGCATCAAAGGTGGAGCTTCTAGTCTCAGCGGGGTGAACAGAGTATAATGGTTCTTTTCCAGAAATATCGGTTTGAGGGCAAATGGATGTAGTACCCTTTCTCTTCCTTCTCGCTGAAGAGAGGGAAGATGGTTTCTTTGTCTCAACTTCGGGACCGAAGACAACCTACGATGGTAGACAAAACCAAAGTTTGAGGGAGCCATATCTAGGCCTTGCAGCAGCTCAACGGGCAAACGGGATGAAACGGGTGGGACGGGCCTTGCGCACGCATTGTTTTCTTGCCACTTAGTCTCGAACCCAGTCGCATGTCTATACTTGTTTTCGCCTCAAGAATTAAATGAGAGTTTGTGCACTGTTCATACGCCACACGAAGTACCTAGCTCTTAAATGATATGGTTGTCGAAGGAACAAATGATGCTTTTGGCATTTGAAATGTGTACGTCTTGATAGGACAACAGATATCTAATCTAATATACACCTACATATATCTTAATTCTCTACATAAAGAGGGAAATTAGTAATGCCCCGCAAGGGGCCAGACATTTTTACTACAGTTCTTGAGGTGTAAACGAGTATTGGCGGCAAGATGTTTTTGTGGCGCCACATCGCGGGCGTCCTCCTGTGACGGAGATGGTAGGGTGCAAACAGACGACGCGCTATGTCAAAGCGTGGAGTGGCTATGTTAGCTTGCATCTATGCCGATTAAAAATAGTTTATTTATTAAAGAAACGTTTATGGCATTTTTGTGAATGGTCTTTCTGATGAATAAAAACATCTTGAGGATGCTTTTTTATATTAAAAAGCTTTAGAATGTTCAAAAACAAGCGCGGAGCTTCACATTACAGCTTGTGCGGCATGTGCAGTGGTTTTGAGTGGGGGGGCAAACCGGACCCCCCCCCCCAGACCGGGGGACGGTACCCTTGGTATCGTTGGGCGCCGCCAACCACTGTTTGACCTGCCCAGTGGCGGCTGTTTCAAGGGGGGCAAAAATACATGCCTTGCCCCCCCACTCTGAGAACTGGGGGAAGGGGGGGGGGGGGGGGGGGGGGGGGGGGGGTAAGCGCCCCCCTTGCCCCCCCAGTTGGTATGCCCAGGGGCATGTGTCAAAGCTATTCACCGCCTCACTAATTTTTTTTTTTATTTTTTTTTATCTGTGGAGGCTGCTGTAGAAAAGTTCTGCGTTCACCAGAGTAAATGACGTAGTGTCTTAGCTGTGCATGCACGCACAGTTGTGTCGCAAAGCGCCGCTCATTTGTTTTAGCTACATTAAGCTTGCTATACCGACTCTTCTATCCAAGTGCGACTTGACAGTTGCTCATGAGCAAATGCTTGTCAGCAGCTGACGCTTAGCTCCTCCTCCATTGAATACGTGGCAAAGAAGTTTGTCACATCGCAACCTCTGCTTGAAAGAAAAGCAGAAAGTTTCATAACTTCTTAAATTGTTGGACATAGCCTGGCAAATTCAGGCAATCGATTCATTTGTTCTATACAATTTTTACTGAGAACTGTTTACACGTTCGCCGAGAAGCGCATCACGCATTATGCGCATTTGGGTCCACAAAATTAAACATACAAACAATGGTAATTTACAGGTGTATACTTTCTTTTTTGGTATGCTGAAGTGTCACCAACTTACTAGATTTAAGACTTCGATCGCGAGAGGGTCTCGCGTGTTTCGCGTCGACCCGGTGAATAAGGCGGGATTTAATTGAAACGAAACTGGAAGCCAGCCACCTCTTCTTCCTGCCAGTTATATTGAGGATGTTTGTTTACTGGTTTACAAAATTCAAAAAGGAATCAACTCGGAACTAATCAGAGACCGTCACTCACAGAACCCATTGCAACCAACGGGATACACAGAGTCGCTTTCATTGAAGTGCAGGGGTTTCCCCAGGAATTGAAATCAGGGGGGTGTCTAAATTTTTAGGGAGGGAGAAGGGGGGGAGGGAGAGTTGAGATAGAGGAGTCGTTGCGAATTAAGGGGTAGCCTTCAGAAAAACAAGGGGGGGGGGGGGGGGGGGGATGTGTAGGGAAATCGCTGCTCAAGTGTGTACTGCACATGTGAGAGGTTCTCGAATTTCGCTTTCTTTTCAATTTGATGAGACATTACTTTCTCAGTTTTATTTTGTCCGAATCATAATAAAAAATACACCCTATTCGCCGTGGTAGATGTTCTAGCTGGGTAAAGCGCTGAATATTCTCTATTTTTGTCATCCAGCTTGTACTGGGTTAGAGAACCATCATCCCAGTGCTTCAACACCTCAGTGCCAAAAGTGCTTGTTAGCACGACTACACGTGCCACAGTTTTAAGCTTTGGTAAAATGTCCACCTCCACGATCCCCAGCGATTCGACACCTCAGCGCCAAAAGTGTTTGTTAGCACGCCTACACGTGCCACGGTTTCAAGCTTTGGTAAAATGTCTTAGAAATATCACTGCACCGAATTAACACAACATGTGAAAGAGCTGCTTTGCCTTGCATTGCCCAAAGAGCGCATGAAGCGAGCTGTTGAGCCAAGGGATCCAAGAACTGCGCGGTCTGTCCCAGTTTGTCCTACCAGTGACGTCACAAACGATGATGATGATAGCTAGAGAAGCACCTTCTGTAGTTCGCGCATACCGCCAATAGTGGCAACAGATAATGGACCTTTTGCAGAAACATCGGTTCGAGAGTAACTGGTTCCAGTACCCTCTCTCTCTTCCTTCTGGCCGAGCAGAGAGGGAAGATGGTTTCGTTGTGTCGACTTCGGGGCGGAAGATTACGCACGATGGGGACAAAGGCGAGTTTGGGGGAGCCGTATCTAGGTCACAGCGCCTCAATGGGTGAACAGGATGTCGCTGACGTTTTGGGTGTGCAACGGGTGGGAGAGGCCTCGCGCGCGCGTTGTTTTTTCGCCACTTAGCCTCGACCCCAGTCGCGTGTCTAGGTGGCAGCACATATTCGCCAAGAGGTCCATTGAAAAAGGTGGATTCAGGACTGGCAGGTGGCTTTACTTTTGGTAAGATTACATGCCCGACGAATGTGCCAGGTGGGAAGGTTTCAATGAAAATAGTTCTTGGTTAGAGCAAACATTCCTGGCAATCCGGCAATGTTTTTTTTTGTTTTTTTTTAATATATAAATTAGATCAGAGTTTAAGTGGAATGAGAGTTCATATCTCCCGGCAAAACAAAGTGATGACGTCACACACACCTATATTGACGCGCGCGCCACCTTGAGGTGAAATATGCAGAAGCCGGCCACAAAAGCCGGCTTCAGGAAAAGATAAAAAAAGGGGAAAACACTTTCAAGAGCGCAGGCCTAGTGGTCATTGCTTCGTGCTTTGTCTCGTTGAATGATTGCTGCGTATGAACTTTTACCACCCGTAGCTTTTGCGTCTCGCACTGCGGAGCGCCTTTGGATCAAGTTCTGCGGCTCTGCTGCTCGCAGGAAACACTTCGTCGTGTTGATCGCTACTCCCATCCCGATTTGTAGCGCTAGCATCTCGGAAGCAGCGATGGTTAGCTGTACCTTCAAACTTCGCACTAAAAAGTAAGTCGACTACGGCAAAAACCTACGCTCCTCGCTTGCTTCGACGCAACCTTGCTTCTAAAGATGGAAAAGCGCGACACAGTCGGTGGTTCAGCGAACGTCACCGAAAACTCTCCGATCGCCGGTGCCGGTAATGGCTGTGTGGCGGGTCGACATGCCGACGAGGCGAGCTCGACTGCCGATGTGATCGCTGATCGCTCAGCGCGGCCGTATGACCGCGGCGAGACGATTGAGGACATCTTGTTGGAACTCAACGCGACGAGTCGGAGCGCTGTTCCTGCGCCCGTGGAAACGCCGCAAGCCCCCGTTGAAGAGTCTGACAGAGATTCAACGTGCGACAAGAAAACGGAATCGATCGCATCGTCGGGTTGTGGTGCGCACGCTTTAGAAGAGGACGATTTGCGCAACCCCGGCGTCGATCCCGAGCCACGGTCTTCGGAGATAGACTACGACGACTACATCGTCGCCGATGAGGCTAGCGCTGACGAGGGTACCACTCAAGATGACTGTGCCACAAAAGACGAAAATGAAGATCGCGTGCCGCTTCCACCATCTGGTAACGACAACAACGGTGAAGAGAAAAACGAATGCTCGGAAGCCGCCGCCACCTCTTCCGAAAAAGCCGGTGGTACAGTCGTAGCCGAGACCGTGAAAGTGACGCAGCTTGATAGTCCAGTCAAGTCCATGGTCGGGAGTCAGGAATCGGGTGAGGTGAAGGAATCCAAAATGTCGAGCGGTCCAGTATCTGAAGTGCCCGGAACGCCACGTAGGACCGGCCGTCAGAGAAATGCTCCGCAGAGGTTGGCGGACGGCACCGAGAAACGTTCCCCTGAACGTAAGCAGACCGGACCCCAAAAACCGGCTGCAGAAGCCGCCGCGGCAGAACTTTTAACAGTTGACCAGAACCATCATGCAGAAGCTGTACCGAACGGCAACGGCAATCTAGCTGGGCAGACGTACAAGGTATCTCCCGGGAAACAGCATTTGACCAAAGCACAAAGAAAGCTCATGGTTGACGATGAAGTGCCTGCATTGCCAAAGCAAGTGACCCCGAGAAAGCGTGCAAGTAAATTAATCGTGGAGGAAGCTGCTGTTCCCCCTGAAGCATCTGTCATTGTGAAACCAGAAATCTTTTCGGATGGTGACAATCCTCTGATTGAATGCAAAACAAAGGCATCACCCAGGGGTAAGCGATTGACCAAAGTGCAGAGCCAAGGTGCACTTGAAGATCAAACATCTGCATCGCCCAAAAAGGGTACTCCGAGAAAACGAGTTGCTACACCAGCTGTGGAACAAATGACAGCCAAGGCCCCCACCAATGGTAATGAACCAGGCATTCTTTCAGGAAGTGATGTTCCTCTGGTCATACACAAAACCAAGCCACTGCCCAGAGCCAAGCAACCACCCAAGGCCAAGCAATTACCTATTTCTTCCAAAAAGGGTACATCAGGAAAACGTGTAACCACGGAAGAAGCCTTGCTTCCTGAAATTGCTGGAACTGATGCCCAGGCAGAAGTCTTTTCGGATGAGGATGCTCCCTTAGCAAAACGTAGAAAGAAGCAATCTTCTGCAAGTAACATGCTGACGAAAGTGCAGAAACAGCTTGCATTAGAGAAACTACCATCTGGTTTGCTAAAACGGGGCACATCAACAGAACATGCATCCAGGTCAGCTTCAGATGTGCCCGCTGTTGCAAACAGCACCGTCCAGCCAGACTTTCTCTCTGATGATGAGGAACCACTTAATAAACGCAAAACAAAGGCTTCACCTAAGAAGCAGGCAGTCAGAGCAAAAAAACAGTTAACACTTGAAGAACAACCACAGGTCACATCCGGTCGAGCGGTGCCAAGAAAGCGTCGGAGCAACGTCGACGCAGGCCTTGAAGTGTCATCTCCACCTAGAAAAGAACTAGAAGTGAAAACAAGAGGCAAGAAGCAGAGAACAGCAGCTGATAAGGACCTGGAACTTCCAGCAGCATCTGCTTTGGGGACTCTGTCTAATGAGAACCAAGAGCCTTCTCTAGCCAAAATGCAACAAAAGGCAGCAAAAAGTGTAAGAGCTTCGAAGAAACCTGGACAACTCAAAGGGCTTCCAACCGAGCCTGATGAACAGCCTATGGAGCATGCAGATGTAGTGCAGGAAAAGCAGGCTACATTGGAAACTGATCCTCTTCAGCAAGTGCATCCTAAAGAGTCCCCGTCCAGTTCTCCACACCCCAGATGCATCTCGGGTAGTCTACAAAATCAAGACCTGTGGACTCTGCGTGATTCTCCCTCCTGGAGAGCGGAACAGTTTGTCTCGTCGGACCGTCTGCTGAGGGAGACCGTCTGCCTCGGCCTCCGTGAACGAGAGGTGACAACAGGTCCCGCTTTCTTGACTATCGAGGTCCCTTCCTCGGGCCTCGACCCCAGACGGTGCTGGGGACCGAAGTCTGCTCGTAGAAGGCCCACCGTGGTTTTTGGTGGCTGTGATCCTTACAAGATGTATGTGAATGTGCACGGCACAAGGGTCCTGCTGCAGCAGTGGAGCCGGGTGTCCAACATCACGCCGACTGTACGACTCACCGACATGTTTGCTACATTTTCTTTGAAGTGATGTCACAATTTTGTTGTGCACACTCAACAAAAGGTCTATTGCAAGGCTTTTTGTTCAGTGATGTCAGAATTTTGTTCATTTCCTCTTCATATTGCTAGTGTACTCAAAATATGGCTGGCTGGGTTTGTTCTTGGATTTTAGAAGTTTTTTTCGGAAAGTTATTTGTGGTCGAGCAACTTTTTCTGAATGCAAAGCATTTCGTCGATTGTCATGGTACATGATGTGTTTACTCCACAGCAGCGTTTTGTGGTTTATTCCACACACCTTTAAGGTGGACTTGAGAGTATGAATTGGATAGATTTTGACATTGTGACAGGCCATCTTGTTTTTCTGTTTTACACATATCCGTAGCGAATTGTAGTTTGAACATGTACCGACGGGGGACTTGGTCTCTTTGGATGTGCTGCACGTGTTTCTAGACTGTGCTGCTTGGTGGTTTAGATGTATACTAAACACCTTGATTACCAACCTCCATATTCATATCCCGTGTGGATGTTGGGCACACCGTCGTAAAATTGGAGTCCCGGTTTTTTTTATTTTAAAGTGCTTCTGCGGCTTGGTTGGGAAAAAAAGTGAAGGTTTTTTGGTTTTTTTTTATTTCCATCAACATTTGGCAGGTGCATTTGCAGATGTGCAAAACAGTTGTACCTCGGGAATCTGCTGCCATCGGCAGTTTCACCCCATCATTCCTCGCCAACAATGTATGTTTTTTACACCATTGTTCATATATTAAAACATTTGTAGACGTTCCTTGCCGTGTAAAAATGTGCAACTGTGACAATTCTCCTGTCTCTCGTTTTCAATCTGCTCAAACATACTTCCCAGGCACTAGCTTCACCTTGAGCATTAGAGGGTGCCCAGTAACAGTGCTCCCATATTTCGAACTCTCTCTGTACTTCCACAAGACCATGCACAACACACAACAGTAGAAGTAGCGCTATCCACCACACGCTGCCCTATGCACTGCACACGGGTTGGGACTCGAGACCAGACTTTTGGCTTTGCAAGATTGCCCTCGCTGCATGGATGTCTACAAACCAGAGGCACACTTCGCAGCAAGGGGGCTCACGGTCGCAGATGTAGCTGCGCTCCCTAGCTTGGTGCAAATGAAGCGGAACAAGGCAGGGGCATCGAGAAAGCGTGCCTGTGGAGGTCTACTCACCCTTTTTTGTTTGGCAACAAACTTGGTTAGCCCCGGCACACTTCCGGTTCACATGTTTCCCAATTTGTTTTACTCGTCATCCTTTTATCGTAAGAGTAAATCAAGTCTGATAGAGCTACGAGTGGCCATTTCCTGAAGATAGCGTGAATATTTGATTATGCAAATACTGGGAAACCTCCCGTCAAGTTCAGAACCGGAAGGGGTTGGTGCCTATTTGCACAATGGCACCACGTTTCGACCCTCGCGAGAAAGAACGAATAGTAAAGCTGACACGCTGGGACTTACGAATTTGACTTAGACCGAAGATGGATTTCGCGGGATCATACTTTCAACACGGGAAATTTGTACATTTATTGATATCGGTTCAAGATCACCGGGGGTAAAAACGTGATGGAACGCAACCTATGGCAAGACTAGCCTTTTCTGTCTGGACGATCTCGCAGTACTAATATTTACAGCAGGGAATATGGCTGGGTTTGTGTACCCGTCAAAAGCACTTCATTTGCACAAGCACTTGCATACCATTAGCACCCTCAAACTTTCCGCCCACACTGCACCATACAGGAATATATGGCACGGTGTGATGCTGCTGTGCTACAACAGAGTGACAATCCTAAGCTGAGTGCAGCAGATGAAGATAAAACATTTTTTTCCCCGTAATTCTGCACTGGTAGAAAAACAGTTTTAGAAATGCGTCATAATTGCGGGTCAACTGGTACTCGGGCCACAAGATGAAGGGGGCACCACTATGCTCCGTTAATGGCACGCGAGACCTGCAAAGGAAACTACCTGAACTTGTCTCGTGTCTGGATGGCATTGCCACAAATCCTCAGTCCGAGTTGTAACAACTCCCTAAACAAGCGATGCAAGGCAGACTAATGGGCCGACCAGCAACGTTGAGCAGCACACATTAGTTTTCAGGTCAGTACAACACGTCCAGTCTCGTTCCGGCCATCGCATGCTACGCACTGTTCCTAAACGCTCCGGAAATGCACGAGATTACCCGCACAGCGCAACACCTCCGGTGTCGCGGCCCACGTCGAAGAAACGGAATCCACACGGCGCCGCATCGATGAGCTCTGCTCCCTTCTTCAGAGGTCGATGAGCAGTTCGAGTCCCCGCTCCTTCTCTTCCCTCCGCCTCCTCTCCTCGATGAGCTTTCTCACCCTCGTCCCGTACTGCCGGTGCAGCTCGGCAAATGTGTACTTGGCCGACGCCACGGCACGTGGTGATGCCGACGCGACCGGCGGCGCCGCCCCCTCGCTGCCGGCGGCAAAGTCCTCCTTCCAGCGATCGAAGGGGTTGAAGCGGGCGGTGCGGCCCGAGGTGTCGCGCACGCACAGGCAGCTGTCCGACCGGTTGGCCGGCAGCTGGCCCCCGACGAGCAGCGGCGTGGTGTTGCCGCACTTGGCAAGCCGCTCGGCCTCGGCCACCTCGCTGAGCTGGCGCTGCAGCTCGGCCACCATGAGCTTCATGTAGTCGTACGAGGCGCAGGCCAGGGCCTTCATCCAGCCCTCCATGCACTCCTGCGACTCAGCCGAAAGCATGTACATCCGGTGGCCCGAGCCGTGGAACACCACCTGGGGAGCAACGGTCGGGTCTCATTAATATCGGCTCAATAACATGGATACCTTGCTGTGTGGGCAAGCTTTTCGGGGACGAACTGGGCAATTAGGTGCGTCTCTGTCTCGCTGTCACGGACGGTTCGCATTATGGATTATTTGTCCGGAGAACAGAGGTGTCCATATGGACGAGATATCGCTGCATTGGCAAACAAGAACACTGATTTGACCTTTTTTCTTTATTGTTTTTGTGCCACTTTTTAAGTGTTAACCCCTAATAACGAGTGTCACTCGTGCCGCCATTTACGGACCATAAAACCCGACCACGAGTGTGACTCGTGTTTCGGTTTCAGAGCTTGTTTTGTGAGCTCTGCGGCAGATGGCAGCACTACCCCTGTTGCTCCTGTTTACCTTGGGTTCTTTTCTTGTTTGCTTTGCCTTTTGACAGAGAGAGGGCGCTCCATTGACAAAAAATAAGCGCACTATTGTAAGCAAGCGCGCCAAAAACATGTCTTCGGCGCGGAGGTCTGCTTTGGCGGACGAAGATATACAAAGACTTCTTTTTGAAAGTGATGAATGCGCCACTATTTCTGACGACGAATCCTGCTGCCTTTCCGATTACTCGGAATCCGATGAGAGTTCAACGGACTGTGAGAAAAGTGTTGAAAACGATGCGAATCCTGGAAGCATTTCATCGACTTCCGCGTCTGCACGTCAGTGGAACTGGGAGAAGAGGGACAACCAGCCTGCTCAGTTCACCTTTGTAGAAACCCCAGGTGTGTCAGCAAGGGTTCAACGCAGTCTTGGTGAGAAGACAAGCGCCTTGTCGACCTTTTCCGTGCTTGCAAGTCATGATTTTTGGGCGTCTGCCTCTGCTGAGACAAATCGCTACGCCGAACAAGAGATGGGCGATGAGGATCGTCCCAAGAAATGCTATGAGGAGCAATGGTTTGACACCATTCCGGATGAGATAAAGGCATACTTTGCCTTGTGCATCATTATGACGCAAGTGAAAAAACACACAGTCAAAAGGAACTGGTCCAAGAGGTCCATAGTGGAGACCCCAATTTTCGGCAAAACAATGTCCTATGTGAGGTTTCTGCTAATCTCTCGATTTCTATCATACTGTAAAGAACTACTGAAGAAGAGGAGACGACCAGAGGTCCTGGTATAGAGCACGAGACTACGCCTGAAAGCCAAGGAAACGTTTTTCTTTATTTTGACTCAAATTGCTTGATTTAAATAAAGCTTTCTGTACGATCTTTAAAGAAAAAAACATGAGTAGGCAAGGGGTTAAATGACCGCATTCCTGACAGTCCACGGCGACGAGTCTCGACCTGCTGCAAGATGGAGAACTAAGCAATTAAAATCTACTTGTATCTTGTGCCCAAAGATGGCGTGAAGTATGAATGTAGTGCTTACTCGCGTATGTCACGCTTTCAACCTAGTCTCGGCGTCGTTTCAGGTTACAACCCTAGCAGCGCAGTCTGATCGGAGAATGATTACCAGCCCAATTGCAAGCACTGCTGTACAGATATAGGCAATGGATAGTATTTAATAAGTAATTTCTGGGGCAAAGTCATAGAAATAACACTGTGCACTATTGCGTGAAAAACGCTGCACAATATAATTTCTAGAATTTTCCCACAACAGCTTGACACTAGGTGTCCGCCGGAAGCTTCCGCATCACTCACTAAAGGAAATCAAACCTAGCCTCAACAGAAATCGAGTCAGGAGAGCCCTTGCCATATCTTCCAGAATGTGAAAAAAGTTGCTAAAAGTGAAACAACGAAAGTAGTGGAAAAACAATAATCGCCGCATTGCCAGCATGATAAACCAACCTTCGATACCTGCGGAGCCTTCTTATTAAAGATACAACCGGAATACTCTGGGCGAGTACAGGCACGACATACTCCAGTTATCTGAGCATTTATGCAAAAGACATTCCCCAAGATGATGCAATGCTGCACTTTGAGCATCCAACGAGGGGGATTGACGGCCAAGTGTGTTGGCACGCAGCAGATTGGAGCATGTGGAGAGAAAGCTCGTGCTCCAGAGCCCAGGGATCCTGGGCTCTATTCTCCCCACTCCTGCCGATTTCAATCTGGACGAGCATCGCACCGGCGTGAGGTCGTGTATCACTACAGCGTGATGCATGTTCAGACCCCGCAATGGCAGTGGTAGTGGCAAGATCTCTCATCTGTAATGGAGATGCCAGACACCCATTGTGGCTAACTAACATTGCACTGCCTAATGAGCAGCGACTTCAATATTTTCCAGGATGGCAACTACAGCATGAAAACTAACGCTTTTAGGGCACTTTAGACGGCCCGCAAAAATCGGTTTTTCAACGTATCGCGCTGCAATTTGCTACAGAGGTGCAAGCAGGTGGTGTAAGTTTACGGTGAAAACAGCAGAAAATAAACTTCTTCCCAGACGATGCACGCCTAGAGAGAAGTGCTGCCGACAGACGGCGTACGCTGCGTCGAGGGAGCGCTGGCCGATTTGGGTTCTTTTACGGGATCGTCTGCCAGCTCACTACTCGTGCATTGCCTGCTAAGTGGCGGCATAGATTGCCCAGAACAGGATGTTTTCTTCTTCTTTTAAATGAGGTAAGTTTGTCGAATATGGCTTTTTAAAATATGTGCAAGCATATCCCTTCATTTTTTCACTGTAAACTTACACCACCTGTTTGTACCTTGTAGCAAATCGTAGCGCAATACGTTGAGAAGCCGATTTTTGCATTAGTTTACATGTGGGTCTAGACATTTCATCACACACTGTTTCATTGAAGCCGTTTCATAGAATGCCATTTCATCAAAGCCGTTTCATCGAACACCGCCTACTTGAGCAGATGGAATTCTACACCTAGGAAATAGTTTTTTTTTTTTAACACCACAAGGAGAACACTGTTATTCAATATAATGGGCCTTTCTCAGAGTTTGGCCACAATCGTGGCTCACCCTTGTGGGAATCGCTCAAAACTTTTCTTGGGGAGCTCCATCATCCACACCAAGACCTGGCGTGTCTGTCGATCCGTGTGTTTAAGTGTGTTCTCTGGTGGCGTTCCATCTTTCGCCATTATGAACATGTCTTTCTGTTGTCGCTTTGCGTGTATCTTTTTTTTTTTTTTTTTTTTTGAATGGCTGAGGACGACCCTGAAGGATTCATGAAAGCCACTGTCTACGATACAGATGACCTCGTTCGTCTTTATACCTTGAAACTCAATCGTCACTTGGGTGTCGCGTCGAGCAAGTAACTGAAAAAAGGGGTCGGCTTTCAAGGCAGTGTTATGTAAGTAATGGTGACCAGTTTTGATCCCGACCCAACTATCCACCTTGTGCGGAGTTTGTGAGCTCCATTTATGAGGCCAAGCCACTACAAACAACTAACTACGCTCTCCTTGAGCGCCTAATTTATTCAAGCTTATTGTGTTCCGTCACTTTGCCATCCTCTGTATTGCGCGAGCGCACGGGGCATCGCCATACCCGGGGCCGTGCAAACAAACTCGGAGGGGGTAAAATCCGAACAGTCCTGATATCGAGAAGGTTCGCCTGCGTCGTCAAAAAATAAGGAACTGTATGTTAGAAACAACCTCTCTTTGAATTCAGCACGTCTACGAACCTCCGATGAAGTGGACCCGGCGAACAGGGGAGTTTACGGTTGGTTGCCAAGGTGTTCCATCAGGCTTCTCTCACCGTAAGGCTTGAATCCATTTCGCACGCCTCAAATGTTTTGCCAGTGACTGATGTTTCTTGTTTTCTTTTTCTTTCACCTTTAACGTGACAAGACGTAAATGTGTATAGCGTGCGCCTGAAGAACGGAAAGCTTTAACCAGTTGTTCTTTACTTGAGTACGGCATGATTAAGTTACACAACCGCGCGTGTACCTTACTGTCTTCTAGTTAAAAGCAGGGACTCAAACCGTAACCGTAACCGAAACCGAAAACCGTTTAGGAACGAAATTTTTTCTGTAACCGTAACCGGAACGAAACCGCTATTTGATATTTATAAAAACCGGAACCGGAACCGGAACCGTAAATTATTCACCGGTAACCGGTTTTAACCAATATTAACCGAAATATAAACTATTAGTTTTTCTGAAGTATGACCTGGAGGAGGGATCTTAAATTGTTGTGGCCATTTGACAGAGTTACTGTCAGCGAGTGGTGCATCTGGTTACATATTTCCATTCAATCTGACTTTAGGAATAAGAATAGTCAGATTGAATTAGTGGTCGAGCTTATAATTAAAAAAATTCTATATTTCTAAATCTGCCACACTCCTACATCGCTACATGTATTCAGTACGTGTCGCTTTCAGTGTATTAACTATTAAGTTCGAATTCTCAGATGTCCATCCAACTCGGTTCTATCAAAAAAACCGATGTTCCTGACATGCAGTAGCCAGTATAAAGAAACGAGGTAAATTGGCCATCATGCAGAGCTGGCGGAAAAGAAAACCTAGGCCCGTTTGCTCGAAGCGCTAACCGCGGCTAAAGTTAGCAGCAGTACCTAGGAGAGGGAGTTTGAAATCACGTGACTGGGGGCTGGGATGCCGGGAAGCATGGCGGCGCCCCGGTGCGTGAGCGCCGCTCGCTTTGTAACTAATATGTCGTTGTAGCTGCACTATCGGGCGCGTTAGTCAGCAACGAATGGTTCAGGAGGCTTTCGCTTTGCCTTACCTCGCTTAAATCGCAAAGCACGAGCAATGACTTCGCGGCATTTGTTGCATAGTCTTTCGATTCTGGCCTTTCTAAGCCTAAATGAACGCGATAATTGTCGGCATGGCAACGTCTTTGGAAAGCGGATTGCCTTGACTCAATCGACCGGATATTAATAGTACACAAAAGAAGACCAGCGTCCCGCCCCAACATACCTTTTTCTAAATTACCCAAGCATCGAGAAGAACGCTGGAAGTGTAATTCTATGGTCCGCGCTCGCTGTCCTTCCTCTTATAAAAGATTCAAAGTAAATAATCATTACAAGACTTGGACGAACGCGCGTGCAAGGCAAAATTTGTTTTAGACTTTTTCCTTTAGAACGATAGGCCCTTAGCTCACAAGTTTTGAGCAGCACTGCAGGCGAGCAAAATAGAATATTTGGCTCGCGTTTCGAACATGCATCAATACGCTTCTCCACTAGAGTTTTTTCTACTCAGTTCCATTCTAAGTTCCAGCGTAGCAGAGGCTACAAGAGCGAGCTGCGAGCTTTCCTCGTCCCTGCCAATCACGCGCGCTCGTGCAGTGCGAGCATCGTTCAGGATGACGCGCTTTTCCGGGTAGCTTCGGGTTCACTATCAAGTAAAGTGAAATATACGTGCTCGGGGAAGCTGTGAAAGAAAGCAAATATGAAAGGAATGTTTAATGGAACGCTGCGGCCGCAAGCAGCATAATTCTGTTCTTTTTTTTTTAACTTTTTTTAGACGTTTTGTTACCGCACATCTACAGATGCTGACAGCGGCTTGTATTCGAACGTGGCACGTGCAAAATCGAACGTTACAGCGCCACACGGATGATGCAGCCAGCAAAACGTGGTCGCGTCTTGCGTAAGTCTTCCGGACGCGCTCGCGCCCCCTGCCCAGAGCAACGGGTATATGACTACTGCATACGCCAGCACGCGCAATGCCTGCAACTACACTCGTAGCATGCACCTCGGTACTTGGGAAATTTGTGTGCTATCAATACAAGGCCGATTGAGTCAAGGCAATCCACTTTCCAAAGACGTTTCCATGCATGCCGACAATTATCGTGTTCATTAAGGCTTAAGAATGGCCAGAATCGAAATACTATCTAAAAAATGCGGCGAGGTCATTGCTCATGCTTTGCGATTTAAGTGAGGTAAGGCAAAGGGAAAGCCTCCTGCACCATTAGCTACTGACTACCGCGCGCGATATTGCAGCTACAACGACATATCAGTTCCGAAGCGAGTGGCGCTCACTTTGCGGGGCACCGCCATGTTTTCCCGCATCCCTACCGATCCCTGTCACATGATCTCAGAATCCCTCTCCTAGGTACTGCGGCTAACTTTAGCCGCGGTTAGCGCTTCGAGCAAACGGGCCCTAAAGCCCCTGTATCCTGGGAAAAGTGGCGCCTTCATTGTTGTGGAAACGCGCGAGACAAGTTCAGCGCGCCACTTCTGGAAAGAACATGGCGTCTGAAATCTAGCTCAGTGCTGCGCTGTGCCGCCTTGACCTTCCCAAGGGATGCACGTTGCACGTGCCTCGTGCATCGACGCACTTTGCGCTACTTTTGAAACATGAAGGGGCTTTAATGGGCCCTGCTGTTCATTAATAATGTTTATGTTGTTCATTTAGTGTGAAACGTGTCGCGAGTGACGATTTTGAAACAACACAGAAAGAAAAAAAAAAGTCAGGGGTTTGACATTGGCGTTTTGTATTATATATACAATATATATATATATATATATATATATATATATATATATATATATATATATATATATATATATATATATATATATGCTCGGGCTGAGAGTGGTGGAAGGATCGAGGAAACGTCAGAAGGGTGTCCGAGTTTTTTTCTTTTCCTTCCCGCGCCGTGACCCTTCTTCAAACCGAGTGGCACCCGCCGCCTAAAGCCCCTTCATGTTTCAAAAGTAGCGCAATGTTCGTCGATGCACAAGGCACGTGCAACGTGCAGCCCTTGGGAAGATCATGGCGGCACAGCGCAACACTTAGCTATTTCAGACGGCATGAATTTCCCAGAAGTAGCGCGTCGCACGTGCCTCGAGCATTTAACATCAATGAACGGCGCCACTTTTCCCAGGATAGAGGGGCTTTACCGTCGCCGGCACTGCCACGCCTCTCAGCTTCTCAACATGACAAAAGAAAAAGCCAGGGAGAAGGATGCCTCCTCGTCAAACGCGCCAACGCGCCACCCTCGTCCAACAGACATGGGATGCAATTTCTGCCTCCTTCGCCTGAACCTTGGGAGCTGCCCTGCTTCCAATCGTCGATGGCCTGGCCAATCTCGCCCCACACGGCCAGCAGTCTCAACAGTCTCTCTGGCAAAACTGTGAACGCGAGCTATTCGAACGTCGGCACGGTAAGCTCGAACATCCACAGACGCGCCGAGAGATCGCTTCCAGCATCGCCGGAGGCCTCCCCCTGCCACCGCCGGAGGTATGGCTTCTACGAGAATCATTTCTACCAGAGCCACCAGCGCAATCCAACTACCTCTGATAGAGCCCCCACCACCCATGCCGGAGCGAGAATCCCATTCATGCCTACGACATTCTGAGCGACCTCGCCCAGGACACCATAAGTTTCTCCACGAGAGATGTCCATGAGATCAGGCATCTCCCCCGCCATCGGTTCTACTGGGATGACATGCTCCCCGAACACCAGCACCTCATTTTCGATAAACTGGAACTCTTCCACGTCGTCGCGAGAGGGAACTGTAGGACGGCAGTCCTATCCCAGACGTCGAGGATTCGAGTCTGAGGTTTTCAGAGAGCTCCCCGACCAGCTACCCAACCAGCCTCGACGCGGACGCCACACGCCTCGTGCTCCCGCGCACACCAGCTACCGCCCAGACACCAAGTCGAAGAGGCCCCCTAATCGTGAGTCCGGCAGCTACGCTGAGTCTTCGAAACCCACCAGTGCCGTCATTGACGGCACAGTCGTCTCCTCGACGCTCCTGTGCGTTTTTCCTGTCGAGGACATTCTCGCCCATGCTCTTTGCGAGGCTGGCGTCTCGGCCGACCGTGCCCGAGCTTGATCTTGGATCGAAGAAAACGACCCAATGGATCCCGACTCGACAACCACCGCCACCGAGCGAATCCTGGAGTGGCTCAGCAGGACCGACAGTCATTGAGCCCCACGCCGATGACGGCTCCTTCGACACGTACGATGGCAAGGAGGAAAACCACACCAACACAAAGGAACACACTACAGACAAACAAAGCGTCGTCGAAGACTCTCAGTCGGACCTGGGTAGCACTGCCTACAAGTCAAAAGCGACGGGACCTACACCGCCAGTCCACTCGACCCAGCAGGCACCTGAAGTCGACTGGGCAGTGTTTAGTGAGGCAAGTAGTTTTCACGGGCCGCCCGACTACGGCGGACTTTCCATTCGCTGCACGAAGGCTTCTTGCCTCACGGCCCGCCCAGCCCAGCTCTCAATTTTATTACTTCATTCCACTTAGCAGTATTTTACTAGTGGATGGCTGTAGTTCTGTTCCTTCCTTCAGTGAAGCGAAGACTCGCCTGCATGTATGAGGTTGAAATCAACTGTAGCGACGAGAAAGTGCGAATGGTTCTTCCAGCATAAAGTGGGAACTTTCTTATGGTAATTGTTTATAAATGGTGTCAAACAACAGAGTAGCGCTGTTTATTTTAATTTTTATTATATAGAACGCGATGATCCCCGAGTACTAGAAGTAACATGTATGCTCGGGCATCAAACTAAATAATGTAAGTAGATGTAGTGAACAAGAGTTGGAGCTAGGAACGTGTGCAACTTCTGACCAATTAGAAGTATTAAGACGTTTCTAGGTTCCTTGTATTTCACGTTATTGGATATCTGAGACTACTTTAAACAGTTTTTTCTAAAATGGCTGTCTAGCATTTCAATTAGACAAATTATTGGAAAAACCGAAATAAACCGGTTTTTATGAACGTGTAACCGGTAACCGAAACCGTAAAAATTAAAACCGTAAAAAACCAAAACGAAACCGTTATCAACAGGAAGCGGTAACCGTAACCGTAACCGAAACGTTATATTTTTCGGTTTGAGTCCCTGGTTAAAAGCAGGATGTCCCACTGTCACGTTGAGGACCCGGCCAGCTGACACCGGGGATTCGCGTCATGGGCTTCTGAAACCGGGGCTTTCAAAAGCGGAGCAAAAAGGCCGTTCGACACCGGGTGCTTTCGTGCACCACCCGCAAAAGGCTGCTGGAACTTTATAAAACCTTGCATTTTAACCAATTTTGCTGCTATTTGTGCTACCTACAGCTGCGCAGCGGTAAGGCACGACGACTATGAAGCCACACCGCAAGAATAGCAGAGAGGGTCAAACCGAACCAGCATTGTCCGAGTGACTGATCGGACGACAGTGCCCCCCAAAGTGGTGCCTTCCCCTTTACTCCCCTCTCTCAGGGTTGGTGCATACTCCCAGCGGTCACTGAAAAAAGTAAATTTGTTAACTCATAAATTTTAAAAGGAAGAAACTTTCTTCTTTTTTCCTTCTAATTCTATTCTTTTTTTTTTTTCTAGTAAATGATGACTTCTGTTGTTAATGTAGCCAATGAAAAATGGGAACACTGACAAACACTTTTTACACCTGTGAACAATAAGTGCAGTGATGAACTTCCGTCCATTCAAGGGCGTATCTTCGTCACTGAAGAGGCATATTCTGCTTCAAGATGAAGACGCTTTCTTGAAGCAATGGTCTGTCCCAATGTCGCACGATAGAAAAAAAAAAAAGACCTGTCTCCCCTCTTTGTTAATTTATTGTAACCGACTGAACTGTGGACCTGCCGGACTTTTTACGTACAGGATATGTTCTTAAAAAGGAAGCTATTCTCCTAGGATAGAATGAAAACACGGGTAAAAAGGTCAAATACAAAATAAAAAAGGTACCGCGAAGAATAGCTGATTCCCTTTTCAGAGAGCGCCTTTCACGCGTGAACGGAGGGATGAAGTGGGAAAAAGTGTGTGGTCGAGAACAGCCACTTACCTCGCCAGAAAATAATAAGTCGCATATCCATTCAAGTTCTGGTATGATAGTTACCTTCTCTGATTCAGTAACCAACGTGTAGGTGGAAAACAAATTTACCGGTGGAGTAATTCGATTTCTGGTGAACTTAGAGCCGCGTCAAAACTATTTCAAAAGCGATATCAAATTATGTAACATGTATTGTAATACTTCCAAATTCTCTAAAGGAAAAATCGATGAAACTGCGTTCGATGAAATGTCCGGTACCCGTTTACATGCTGTACTGCCCGATATGACGCAGTAACAACGCGATTTGCAGGAATTCCTTGCGACTTGCTGTGGACTAGGATACATCTCATTAGGGCCGAACGAGTAGCTCGCATAGAGTCACTTGAGGTCACTCCCAACTACAAGAACCTCCCACACAGTGGATATGCTCCCCATGTTCGAAAACCGCTGTACTACGCCGCATTTGATCGAAGTGAAGTGGCAAACGCAGGCAGAAGCTACTGCTGAGGCGCGCGGAGCGGGCGGCGCTTGAACCCACCTTGAAGGCGAACAGCTCTTCGTTTTCGGCCAATTCGACGGTGCAGCCTTCGAGGATGACGACGCCGACGGGTTCGCGGTCCGTCTTCTTCTCGAAGTAGAAGAGCAGGTTGCCCTTGAGCAGGAACCAGCGCTTTTGGAAGGACCGGTTCACTTCGCCCCGCTTCATGAGCCAGCCTTCTCGGTCCACGGGGGTGTTGCTCAGCGCGAAGGTGACTAGGTTCTTGTCGTTGATCTTCATGATGAGGGCAAGGCGATAGACCAAGCTCCCCTGTAACGTGGTACGTGTACAGAAGCCAAGATTCAGCGACAGTTGTCGCAAAAAATATGACGCTAAAAGAAAAAAGAAAACACGCTCGTTCGCGCGGCGGATTGCGCAGTTTGGCAGGTTAGCATAACGGCAACAGCGCTACGGGCATTTGAGCCATAAATAAATGACGGTAGATCGAGAGGGAGCGCGTAAAAACGCAAAGTTATGTTGTCGAAAGTCGACGCCCGAAGGGCACATACCGCTGCTTCAGCAATCGCTCCAAAACATCAACCTTTCGTCGACGTCAGCTTCCTGGAGACATAACGGTCGCTTGTGAGCAGAGTTCGAGCGACTGCACGGTGGTTTAAAAGACTTCAAAATGTTTCCACGGTAAGGTTTCATTCGGTTCTAATTTAAAACATTTTTATGTCCAAAGATTGGCCGCAGATGCGCGCAGCCGAAACTACGAATTCCAGAGGACCGCAGAATCTGTCGGCCGCTGAGGGCCGTTCAAAATTAATAAGGCTAAAACAATACGAACGCTGGGGGCGCTAGCAACAAGTTGTTTAGGACGGATATGCACGATACACCCAGCGAGGTGAGGGGCTTAGAGCGATACATTGGCAGCTGAAAGTGACCCCCCATCCGGCCGCCGCGATGTTGCATATTTTTGACCTCTGTACATGTGACCTTATAGTTTTACGTCTTTAACCAAAGTACGGCCACGGCGGCCACCGGACGGCCATCTTTCATAGAGCGAAATCGCGTTTTCGCTAGCGTTGCAGAGGCTGACGGCAGCGGCAGCGTGGTGAAGAGACGTTTTCTACTCGTTCGTCGTCATTCGCCGAAGACGTTTTTTTAAAACCCTGTGTAAGCCGTGAGACTTGCCGTTGAGAATAGGGATGTCGCGAACATGTGTCGAACCGAATTTTTGGGTCGAACTTTCACGGTTCGAGTGGGTCGAACCGGTTCGACCAACCTTCGAACTTTTAAGGCTCGTTCACACAGACCCGTTTTCTTACGTTATGTTATGAAAAGTCATCGGGAAATCTGTGCTTCGTATTAAGCGCGGCTACCAATTCAAGGAGACAGCCTGGCACGCGACATTCGAGACACGAATGTTTCGGTGACGAAGAGCTAGGACGGTAAGTTGCCGTGGCGACCGAGGACACAAGGTTCGTCGTAACGTAACGTAAGGAGTTCAGCCGTTCAGCTCGATTCAACTTTTCACACAGCACCGTTTTCTTACGCTACGTTTAAGCCACCGAAACATTCGTGTCTCGAATGTCGCGTGCCAGGCTATCTGCTTGAATTGGTAGCCACGCTTAATACAAAGCACAGATTTCCCGGTGACTGTTCGTGAAAACGGGTCTGTGTGAACGAGCCTTTAACGCTTTAACCACAGGCGACCGGAAGACTGTGGCGGCTGTTGCGACTTGTGTGGGTGGCCAAGGCGTAGCCAGACAAGCGTTTCGGGGCAGTAAAACTGGAAACGCCGATTGGCTGAAAAAAAATGACGTCACTTCCGGTTTTGTTATTTTGTTGATTTTTAGATAACGTTTTAAAGTAAAAATATATAAAAAGGTACTTTTCTTGTTTTTGTTTGTTTTTACTTTTTTTTTTTTTATTTTCCTTGCTTGATTCTTTAATTTTGGCTGGTACGGTTCCGTTCTGTTCCGCCTTGGCGCCCTTGGCCGCGGGGGCAATGTTTTTGTTTTCGTTCTACGTTCAGGTGTTGGGTGGCGACGTATTAACCGTCGATAACCAGCTGAAGCAGCTGAAGTTCTCGAGTGGAACGAGGTTGACTGTGCGCAGTGGCAGCCGTTGACAACAAAAACAATGTATGCACTCAGCTTCGCCGGATGAGTCCCGGCGTCGATCGCGAACCGCCAGAGCCGCCAAATACCTCTCGTACATCTCCAAGAACACCAAGAACAGGAGGTATTCATAAAGGTGAGTGTTCACCGCACTTTAGTGCTTCAGTTCCGTTTGGAGTCGTTTGACGTAATTTAGTCCGGTGCGTCCGGGAACAAAGGCGCTACCAGAAATGGCGGGAATGGTCGGTCGGTGCTGAATGCTGATGCCATCCAAGCGGATTTGAATTGGGTTTCGTGCGCTCAACGTGTCGATTTGTTTCTTGAGCTGCCTTTACCAACCGCTCGCCCGAAATCGTTCGGTAGAACATGCGGACGTGACGGCTAGCAGAGCCCTCCGCAAAGGCTTAGGAGCGCGCTCACAATTTTGGAAGCTTCCGTATGACCGCAAGTGCTCAATAAGTCGCTATAGCAATGATTGCATGCCATCGACACAGACTTCGATCCAGTTTTTCAACGAGACAGGAAGGCCCAACGAAGCAAGCGTAGAATCTGATGCTTCGCCTGTCACTGTCTGCGCGGGAACACGCCGAGAGGCGCTTAAACGAGCTGCCAGGGCGTAATTAAAAAAAAAAAAAAAAAATCTAACGCAGGTCTGAACCACGCGAGGATCGTCTCGAAGCATGGTAGCCTCAACAGACGCTTGCCGCCACACGCGAGGAGAAAGCAGGAGGCCCGAAGTTTGAATGTGAAGGTAAAACGTGCTTTAATAATAATGATTTTTATCTGCACGTTCCTTTGTATGACTAAGGTGATCGTGCTGAGACACAATATAGCAGCGATTGCTCTCGAACAAAGGACAGGACAGCAGAAAGGCAATGAGAGGCAGGGAGATAACTGACCTCTCTGTTGTAAAACATTTTTCAGAGGAGGTGCGAAGAGCTGGCCCTCACTTTTTCAAGGCAGCCGCAGAACACTACGAGCCCCGAATCACTGCCGCGGCTGACTCACGCGGATGCTGTGCTGCACCCTGCACTGCACATGGTTCGAAGCACACTTCAGGGGACCAGTGCATGCCCCTGATGCATCGTCGCGGTATGTTTTGTACTGCTTTTCCTAGCGGTGCACTGAGCAGTCCAATCTTGAAGGGAGCACGCGAGTGCGTAGCCAGTGCTCCATGCAGCAAGGACCGCAAGCACCCGCGGAAGCTTGGAGCACACGCAGTGACGCCAGCAGCCGTGCACGCTGGCGTCGTCTGCTACTGTACCGTCCTTTCGTTCGGTGCGCAGAAAAAAAAAGGAGTGACCGCTCTGTTAAAAGTCTGATGGTGAAGGCATCCTTTACAGAAGCACTGTATGGCTCTCTGCACGCTAGAATGGGGGCTGTCGTTGATGCTCGCAGAGGCGTCGCCCACAACTAAGCAGACGACCAAAGTCCTGAGCAGGTGACTAATCGTTTCATTGTTGTTCTTTGGTAGGGTAAGGTAGATAATGTGCTTCTACTCCCAGCTTTGTTTTTTTTTTTGTTTTTTATCACCATTTAGTATGTTACCATCAAAACAGCATCCTGGTGTTCACATAAATATGTGTTAACAATACCTATCGTCAAATATGTGACTCAAAGAGCCAACTGCGGCCGAGGATATCTTTTAAGTGTTCTTTTTCTCACAAAGATCCCTGGCATCTGGCATTGACTTTTTAGCCACATACCTTGAGTCCACAAAAACAATGTGCTTCAGCTAAATGGTATTCACACAAAATACATCCTGACAAGCTGCTTTCACTCTCGAGCCTCGAAGAAATTTTGCAGTTTGATTTGAACTATGTTGCAGGTTAAGGAGGTAGGGTCAGGGAAAAGAAGGTGGGAGAGGAGGAAGCGGGCACAATGCTGGTCAAACCCTCTCCCTTCGCCGGCGTTGCATCCATCTCGTCCTCTCCCACCTTCCTTTTTCTTCCCCTACCTTCTTGAGTTGTCACCGACCATATAAAAGGCATGCATTGATATCACTTGTTCGTTTTGTGGCCATGGCGCCAGCAAGGTTTGAGAAACGTATCCTGCTTCACAGGAATTCAGCACTCAACATGGAGAAACTATTGGCAGTGCTGCTGTAATGTCTTTGTCCTCGTCTTTTGCAGCGATCTAAAAAAGAGAAATATAATACTAGGAACACAGAGCAACGTCACGCGCCAGTACATAGTGTACTACGAAGGGCAGGTAAATTGACTGCGGAACACGATTTTCTCAATGTCCTCACGGTTCTTTCGGCCAAGTACATACAGATAAGACGATTACCATTAGAAATGTTGAACGCCAATCCGAAATGTTTTTTGGCGGTGTGCCGAGCAAAAGGACATTGCTGCAACAGAAAACATGTGCCATCCTCCGCCTTTGGTGCTTCTGTGTCTGCGCCGAGCTTCCGCAGCCACCAACAGTCAACGCTGCATGGACTGCCCGCCATGCTTTCATGCGTTCCATGTATGATTGGCACGGCATGTGGATGTGTCATGCAAGTGACATCAGCGCTGTTGGCAGTGCCATGCTGGTTGAGCTTTGCTAGGCTCTGACCATTGACAAGCTGTTTTATGCAATAATCGCTCTTGGAAGTCCCCAAACTGTTTTTAGCAATTCAAGTGTCAGATTTTTTTTAGCTATGGTTATACAGGTTTTCTTTTTTAACATTTACAGATTTCAAAGAAAAAGTGAAAGTTATGACAGTTATAAGTTATACGGCCAGGCGGACATTAGATTCATGGAAGAATGCAGCTAAAAGTCCGTGTAGATCATGTGTATCATGCTTCTCTGCAGCGCAGCTACATACTTGCGTAGGACCACCCCCATGAAGTGGGGTGGGGGGGCTGCATGCGTGTGTTGGGTAGCCCCTCTTGGTTTTACAACTCTACCCTGTTGTAAAATTTTAGATTTTAATGCGAACAAGTTGATAACAAAAAAGAACTTGGTCAACATTGATCTTACAACTAGAGATGTAAAAGGAACAAAAATAGAGAACAGCAAAATGTGGAAGAAGACATCTCGCTTCTTTCATTTTCATTTGACTAAGTGACATCGGTCGGCGACTGTAAGACTTTTAATCACAATAGTTATACACCACAGGTCCCGGGGATCATGGCATCGATGAGCTCGCTTTCGCCTTGTCCAAGGTAGCAGCGGAACACTACGGGCAGGCCCGGAGTCACCGCACCGGCTGGCTCACGGGCGTCGTCCTGTACTCTGCACGGCACTGCGTGTGGCTTAACCGGCCAAGCAGAGGGTCACTGCATGACCTTTATGAGGCGTCGCTAGCCATTGTAAGTATATTTTGGACGCTCGTGTCAGGGGATGTACTTTTGTGTTCTACAACAGAACATGTTTGGTGGCGGTTCAGTCTTGCCAATTCAGCCATTTCGAAACATAAATTTGTGGCGACTTGGCTTAGGTTTTCTGGCTCGGCCGTCTTTTGCACCAGTGTCTAGGCTCGGCGTAAGCCTCTTTGTTCTTTATTGTCAAGGCTAGTGTAATTTCTGCTACGCCGTCGAAGCAACTTCTGCATGCGAACAAGATGCAAGACGAAGCTACATGCTCGTGCACAGTGCATGACCACATGTGAAAACTAATAGAGAGTTTGTTTCGCTGCAATCGTGCCCATGCGCACCCACTCGCAACATGAAGTGAGTTTGTTTCGCCGCCGGCACTCCACACGTGCGTGCGCTCGCTGCGCCCTGAGAATTAAGTGTGTACCTGAATGCACTCCCGTCATGCATCACTTAGGCAGGGAACAAGAGCAGATGACTGGTTTGTCCACCATGCGGGACAGTAGAACTGCAGAAAAAGTGAACTTTCTGCTAAAAAAATGACGTCCCACGAGCAACAAAATCGGACACAAGCTTGAATTGTGTGTCTGCTATTCTATAAAGCAAGCAATCCACAACCTGTGCTTAACTTGCAAGTTTTCAGTCATTTTGTTGCTGTACAGACGTCCATATACACCGGTGGATAAAGAAAGGTTCAGAACGAACATCAGCCACCGCGAGATATCTCTCACCATCCGTGCGGGGCTAAAGAGTTGGGACGTTAGTTGACAAAGCTTGCCCGGCAGAAACCTGCGACGCGTCCAATCGGGAGCCGAGAAAGCTAAACTGTTTTTACCCGAGGCTTGGATAAAATCACAGTGTTTAAAAAGGAGCCATGGAATTTATTTTGGGTGGGATAAATTAACTTAGAATCGTATTTTGCTAATACAGTTGAACCTTTCAAGAACGAAATTCTCGCGGCAACGAAGAAATCTGGCGGCCCCAGCGAACGTCCATAGGGTTCAATGCATTTGCACCCTCTCAACAGCAAAGAGTTTTAAAAAGCAGTCCCGCATTAACGAAAGTTTGAGGTAGTGATCTGCCATAGAGTTATTCAATGTGTCTACCAAGTTGGCATTTTCAAATTCCCTGAGTTTTTCAGGTTTCCTCTGAGTACTTTTGTGAAATTCCCTGAGTGACACAGAACTTTGTTTTAGGTCAAGATGGGCGGACACCATGTCGCCACATGCTGTCACTCTCTAAAAAGCATGTCATAAAATAAAATAACAACACAATACAGTTTTGATGATAGCGAGTAACTTTTATTAGATTTAAAAAGAAAACAGAACGAAGTGGTTAGTAAAATTGATAGCGAATAAAGTATAAAAAAAGGTAAACTGAGGTTTACGTGACCCCCCCGGGTCTGGTCATGTGACCTGGGGGGGGGGGGGGGGGGGGGGGTGTCGAGACCTGACGGCGACGCCGCTCAAGCCGGAAACGGGAGCAATAACAGGGAAAGGAAAGGGTAAACAAACATAAGGCGTTCAAAGTGCGATTGCTCAACCCTTGTTGTCAAAACACTCCACCTAACAAAATCTTTTTTTTTTTTTTTTTTTTTTTTTATTTTGGGGTGAAGGAGTCGCACAGTGACAGCGGTGTTTGCACGCGACCGTTCCAACAGCGGGCACTCCCTGCCCTCCCCACGCGCGCAGGTGCCCTTCCCCTTGCTTTTGCCATCCTCCACTTCTTTTGTTTTTATTGGTTGCTTTTTTTATTTTTTATACAATTGCTTTTTCGCTGCGCATCCCCGCGTGCGCGTATGCTGGGTTGGCGGTCTGCCAGCCTTGCAACCCGAGCTGTGTGCTCCCTGCCGGCGCAATCCAACCTATAGGGAGAAGCGAAGAACGGCCTTCGTTCGCTACATCGAGTGTCCCCTCCATGGGAGTTATGGGCATTCGATACAGAAAAACAATGCAATTTTCTAGGGGATGTTTGGACTGTTTCATATAAACAATAATTCGATATACGGGTGTGATATAACCGGGTTCAACAGTATGTTTGGCCGTCTCCCTTAATTTCCAGATACCTTCGTTCGTTTGGCACGTATATCCCCGATGCTAGAAAGCGCCGACGTTGTGTTCGCGCTGAGAGTGTCCGACAGTGCACATAAATACACGTGCGAAGCCGTTTTTGCACCGTTTTTTTTTTCCCCATAGAAATGCATTACCGGAAGTCAATTTTCGACTGGTTGCTGTCTGCTTCAACTTGCGTCGGCACACTAGCACCACTTGAACCTCTAGCGTACATTACAATAACCCTACGCGATCTGCAACATTTTTTCGTCAAATGAGCCAGTTTGGAACCCAGAATTGTGAAAAATGGAGCAGTACACTCGTCCGACAAGTTGGGCACATACGTTTCCGACAAGCATCGGCGCGGCCATTGCTGTTTACATTCGGTCAAATAATGATGACAATGGCAACTATACCGTAAAGTTCCGAGAGAACGCCCCCGCCCGAAACCTCGCCCACCCACCTTTTTGGACGAAATATATATTTTAATAAAGTTCCCAAACATCGCCCACCCCCTAAAAATCGCAGTAGCTTCGACGCATTCGAAAGCCCGGGAAGCCCCCGCCGCGAACATACCTCTGGAAAAACCGATGACTCGTCCGCAAACACCGCCAGTGACCCGATTTCTAACAAAAGAGAAGATCTTTTCCGGTTAGATTGATAAGATAAGGGCGAACTAGAAGTGAATCATTCAAGACGTCCGGGTACAAAGGAAAAGAAGAAACAGCTCAAGCAAACAAACTCCACACTAGTAGACAGTCATTCCTCTGCGTGCCCCGCAGCTGTTCACCTGCCCTCGCTTCCAGCATCGACCATGAGGAATAGCTACACCATCCAGAGAAAGGTGGAAGTTGTCCAGTGGCACAAGAAGAATGGAGACAACGTAAGCAAAACTGCAAGACATTTTGAGCTGGACAGGAAACGTGTTCGCGAATGGAGCACCAACTACCAGTCCCTTCTGCAGCAGTGCCACGGCAAAAACAAATTCAAGAGAGCCATCAACAACGGACGGCCGGTCTTCAGCGAAGAGCTCGATGAAGCACTCATGGACTTCTTGGATACCGAGCGGGCGGCGGGGCGAGCGGTGAGCAACCGCGTCCTTCAAGAGCACGCACGCAAGTTGGCGGTTCAGATGAACCTGGGCAACTTCGAAGCTTCGAACCACTACCTGGCCCGCTGGAAAGCCCGCTTCAATGTGTCGATGCGAGTGGGGACGAACGAGAGTCAGAAGCTGCCGGCTGACTACGCTGACGCAATCTCCGTCTTCCGGAGGGCTGTGGGAAGCCTGCGCCTGGAGCACAGTTACTCCAACTTTAGTATAGCCAACATGGACCAAACCATGGTACGCATGGACTGCCCAGCCAAGCGGACAAACAACGTTGCCGGCGAATCAAGCATCCGCATCGTGAACACAGGCTGTGCGCGTCGTGGACTGACGGTTGCACTCTGTGCAACAGCTGCGGGCATCAAACTCCCGGCTCTCATCGTGCTCAAGGAACCGATGGGCCGGATCCCGCCAAGGGCACTGTTCGCACTTCAAATCCCAGGTATTGTCTCAATTTCCGCGTGCGGCCAATGTTACTTCTGGTTTGCCCAAACAAATTTCAGCATAAAAATAAGTTGAAAACATGCACTCACGCCTTTCGCATAAAAAAAAAAAAAAAGTTTTAGGACAGCGTTGTTTTGTGAACGATATAAAAAGCGCCTTCCACATGTATTTGTGCATTTCTAGTAGAGGGCGCTGCATGGGTTCGTCACAAGTTTTGTTTTTTCATCAATACCGTCAATACTACGCAGCGATGCGGCGATGCTTTCGTGTTTGCGGCTGCTCCGGTTGTTGGTGGTTGGCTTTGCCGGAGTTTGGAATGAAACCGAATCTCGGCTCCTTTCAGAAAATGTGAGAGTGACCTGTTCAAGAAACGGATGGATGACTACGCCGGTCTTCCTCGAATGGGTGCGGAGGGTGTGGGGTGCCAACAAAGACGACGTGAGGCGGCTGCTCGTCTTGGACCAGGCGCCCATTCACAAGACAGAGGCAGCGCGGGAGGCCCTCGACGGGAAGGAAACCGACGTTGTCTTCATTCCTGGCGGGTGCACGTCTATTCTCCAGCCAGCAGACGTGTGCTGGATGAAGCCCTTCAAAGATGCTCTCAGGAATCGTTGGTCCTCCTTCTTGCGGGAAGGGGCTGTCACCGCCAAAGGGAACCTCAAGAAGCCGTCGCGTCAGGATGTCGTCAGCTTCGTGTCCGAGGCTTGGGCATCTCTATCGGAGGAGGCCGTCCTGACGTCGTTCAAGCGCTGCGGCATCTCAACACGCCTCGACGGCTCAGAAGACGGGGAGTTGAACCACCGCCTGGCCTCTGTAAGCGACGAACCAGCGATGGGGCCCGAAGCTCGGGAGAGCATAGTGGACGAAGTAGTGCAACTCGTCTTTGACAGCGACAGCGATGAGTCGTTCGATGGATTTAGCGATGACGAGTGAGCAATAAATGCGTATGCACCGCTGATCTGTCAAATGCAGCCATTTTTTTTGTAGTTTTTGGCCCTTGGCCCGAAACTTCGCCCACCCCATGTTTTTCACCATTTATCTCTTAATTTTGGGTGGGCGTTCTTTCGGAACTTTACGGTATGCTTTTTTTTGGGGGTTGGTGAAAACAGCGTTTTGCTAGCCCATCTGTTGGCAACTACCTAGGTACGTGACGACACCGCCTGCTGCTATTTCGCCGTCCGCCGCGTGCACGCCGAGATCGCTCGCGCCTTGTTTACTACCTTTTGTTTGGCCTGTCGGAAAGATGCCGCCTCCCATTAAAAAGTTTAAGTTTTTTGCACTTCAGAAGAACTCTGCGATCACTGCCAAAGCCAGAAAGAAGTCTGATATTACAGAGGAGTTCAGTATCCTTTGCTTCTCGCTTTCTACGATTCTGAAATCCAAGGACAGCATCATGAAAAGTAATAGGTGTGCTTAGTTGTCCATTTCTGCAGCAGCGAAATTCTTGCGAGAACGAGAAACGTTTCCTTCCCCCGCGGTTTGGTTATTACGGGTGTGATGATGTGACTTAATGTGGAAAAGAAGTGCAAGTCAACCCATGGATCGGCCTGGAGGGAGAAACGAAGAAGAGAGATTTTGGAGTGCGTGCTCAGAGGGCGTGAAAAGGACTGGCCGGGAGATTGTGCAGAGAGCGGAACGACACGATCGGCCAGGGCAATCGGCGGCCTCCTACTGTCTGACCAGCAGCCTGTTCCAGCGAGGGCAGCGAATAGAAACCTACGCTGCCCCCGGCTTCCTACAGCGGGAGCGCTTGGTGCGGTAACTCTGGGGCCGCCGACGGAAGCCAACCGCTCCCGCTCCTGACTTCCAGCCACAACCGTGGGCCGACAACGACAGCACAAGACACACTGCTGCACAGGGACTCAAAGACATGGTGACTGATGCGTTTTCCTTTCTTTAACTAAGTTTTCTTTTTTTGTATAAGCATATGAACCCTTTGATTTTTTTTTGTAAATACAAGTTTTCATGAAAAACGAAGGACATTGTATTTTGTCAATTATTAACCACAAAGAACCCTGTGACAACGGGGTTCAACTGTAACATATTGTTCAGTGGGCCGAGAGTCAAAAGTCTGCTTTTCGGTACGAAAATTCGAAAACATGACGGACTATTTTGTACTTCCTTTCCCTCAAAAGCTTTCCGCATTTTCAGTGCGACACATCCGTGGTACCCAAAGCACGTGAGCCGGCCCTAGCTCACATGTTAGACTCGACCACTGTGTCACCATTGGCGACGAGATGTTTTGGTGGTTTCATCTCGCGGACGCCTTCCTGTAGCGGTGCTGGTAGGATCGAGCAGACGACGCGCTACGTCAAAGCACCGAGTGGCTAGTTAGTTCGCCTCTATGTCGATTAAAAATGGATTATTAACCCTTTGCAGTCAGATACTCTGACCAACTTAAAGGGCAACTCCGGCCAAAACTCAAAATGAAATAAATTACTGGTATCGTTGTAGACACACAAAATACGACCTCAGCCAAAATATTACGTCCGTGGGACGCCGCATTCTCAACTAATGCCGATAATAAAAATGTGACCTGCCGCAAGCCGCTGCTTCTTAGCGGGCGGCCAGCGGGTTGGCGATCGCTAAAGCAACATTGCGCCGTGACGTCAGTATCGTTCTCTTTTCCTCCGGCCCGGGCGTTGCGCGGAGTGCGTTTCTTCGAGCCGCTACCACCGGTACTTCGGCTTGTGATTGGCGTGTTTAGCCGTTGATTTTATCTGTAGCCCATGTAGCTTCGCTATAGCCTTTTGTTTATCTGCTTGTGAGGACTCCAAGACTCGTTTTAGCGAGCAACTTGGTGCGCCCAAGACTGCCCAGCTGTTCCTCAAAAGATGCCGAGTACAACTTGTAGCGCTGTGGGCTGCTCAAACAACCCGCTGTGCAACACGGAGGTGCTTTTTCACTAGTTTCCAACGGACCAAAAACTGGAGAAGGTGTGGGTGAACGCTGTTCGACGAGTAGACTTTGGACTTCGGCTTTTAAGCGCCCGAGGAAAAAAAAAAGAACGAAAAAACAGACATGTACAGCCCAGCACACATGTGTTGGGGTGCCGCAGCCCGCGCCGGAGAACCTCAAAGCTTCGTGTCTGGGACTGTCCCGCAGCGCGAAAGCGAGGGGGCCCTCAGGGCGTCACCCATCCCTCCGTATCCTTTCATCCTCCTCCTCAAGAGCTGCGCTCTAATCCGGCGTTACAGGAAGTCGTAAACGGCTTTTTTTTTTTTTTTTTTTTTTTTTAAGTTTTGAATATTGCTTATTTTACTGTAGGTAGATGTGGGAGTTGTTTACGAAAATATTTTTGGAGACCGCAGAAGCAGACCACACGAGTCACCCCCCTCGCCCAAGTGAGGGGTGACCTGCAGTCTGTTTGGAAAGATACTGTGTCTGTAGCTTTGATACAAAGATATCTTTCAAAGATACTTTGAAAGATACTGTGTTTGTAGCTGGCTTCAGTTGCTGCGTTCGAATGTGCATCTATTGACATTTGGTGACCGTAGCAGTCAATTTATTGTGCAGGAGGAGACTGGTGGGGCGAGATCAGGAGCACACTTGGGCTCTCTTGCAGTACTTTTCAATGCGGCCACAGAACATGAACATAGGGTTCTAAATAAGGACTGAACGCAGATGGCCGTTACTCTGTGGCGCCTATTATTTTGACAAGCCTTCCATGAAAGGCACTTTTTTTTTTTCTCACCTGGAACATAGGGTTGAAGTATCAAACCGCCCGTGATGTTGCGAGCGAAATAGGATATCACCAGAACATCTCGGTGCTAATAATCGCAGGGAAGATGAGAAATGCAGGGCATGTCTTATAGCTCAGCCTCCAGCGAGCACTCATCGCCTTTCCTCATGCTTTGGCTGTGCGTGCATTCTTGAGGTTTGCAAGATGCCTAAGCATTGCTGAATGGAATGCGAACGGCTGGGTGTGTCTTACAAATGTCCCGCCTCTACGCGTTGCCGAAGGTAGGAAGCTCTCTTGCTGGAGGCAGGGCAACTGAGGCTTCTCATAGCCATTCTCATCTTGTGAGGGACTTAGTCATTAAACCATTTTAAAAGTGGCAGTGCTACACCATACAATAAAGGTTTTTACAAAAGCAATTTGTAATTGATCTTGTCAGAAGCTAGTTATCAATAGAAAGAAAAAATATCAACTTGCTTCAGTGAGAAAAACGGATGGTGCCTTGTATTCAAGTTTACAAAAACATTTCTACTGACAACCTAAAAAAATTCCATTGAATGGTGCTGTTTTTAACTGGAGTAAAGAGACCCATGTCTGTGTACAACTATCTATAGTCCGTTGCAACCTAAGGGCAAGGGTAAGATGGGCCGGGGAGGAGGAAGCAGACGGAACGCTGGAGAAGAGAGGGGGAAACCTCCTTCTCTCTTTAGTGTTCCGCCTGCTTCCTCCTCCCCAACCCGTCTTACCCTCGCCCTTCGTTCTTAGGTTGCAACTGACTATAGACTCTTTCAAAGCTTATATTAAAGACCCAGGCAGTGACTGTCTACCCTAGATATATCACCATCGTCCTTCACTGGTGCTATGAGACCTCTTCCACAACAATGAAAAATCACAACTTCTCGGAGATGAAATGCATGCTTTAAAGGGGCCCTGCAAGGGCTTTTTGACTGGTTTTTCATTTGCACCGAACCTGAGCGCACTGAACGTAGTCAGTGCAACTTAATTAAACTTTTCTTTTCTCGAATTTCGCTTTATTTTAAAAGTTATAGGCAAATTAAAATTACAAGAACAAGCAAAACATAACCTTTTTCATGACGTCCTTGGTCGCTCGAGTGGCCATGAACTAGAAGAGGGCTAAGTGAGCTCAGCAAGCGCTCCGTGTCAACAGCTCGAGAGGGCGCCATATAGCATGTTCTGGAAAGGCTGTATGAAGCGGGCAGCCAGGGGGGCTCGCATTGCATTTGCTGCACGATTAAACACTAATTCGGCATGACACTTCATTGGTCACAAACGACAGCAAACACGGGGTAAAGATCAGTTCAGAACGGGAGCCACTTCGCACTGCCATACCGCCAAAGGGCCAAACCGCAAGCCAAAGCTGCTCGCCGAAGGCCTTTGAAATGCTCGGAACCGATCAGATTTTCGACTGCAACGCCGCCGCATACACCCGAGACCTTTCTACGCTTGCCCTCGTCATTGCCTGATCCCACTACACCTTTCTAGTATGCGCCGCCTTTTCCACCGCTTGGGTGGCGGGTATGTCGAAGGGTCGTTTCTTGTTTCTGTACTTTATAAACTGCATTTGTTTCTTTTCTGGTCTAAAATACTGAACAAAAACTACTTTCACAAATAATTGAAACGGTTCTTTTAGCTTTTAGCGGCTCCGACCACTAGTAAGCCCAGGACCAAAGACGTCGCATTTCGCGCGCTTTCAGCAATGCGGGTCGCCCCCATAGGTAAAGGAGGTTTCTGCGTCGGCCGGTTAAAATATGACGCACTGACATTTAGTTACTTTCTCCGTGCCCGCTGGCTTGCCTGAACGCCAAGAGACGTGGAAACCGCAAAAAAGGTACACGCTTAAATATGGTTGCAGGGCCCCTTTAATGAAGGGGCAAACAAATCAGTGCAGCCCTTAAAATAAAGCAAGATATAAAATCTGCACTCGCAGAACAGCCGGGCTTTAATTTCTTTATTGCTTTTAACATTTCGGTGTTAACTTGTTTGATTGCTGCAATCTTGTTAGTCAATATTACTAAAAAAAAAAGATGTGCTTGCATTGACCAAAGTGTGAACATTGTTCACACTCTAACAATCTCCAGTCCTGCTTGGCAACGGTAGCAATACATGTACCAACGTTCTCAGATCTAGGTCAGTTGACAAACTTCGGAAAACGCCCGACGCCTTTTTGCAGTGTGTCCGCTCAGTGGCGTCTGCCGCAGTATCAGCCTGCCCTTTGGACAGATCCAGTGGAACGTTGGATGCACATTACCTGCAGTGGAAAGTGATTTTTTTTTTGTTGCTGTTGTTGTTGTTGTTCTTATAGTAAACTTAAGGCCTGCACAATACTTAAAACAGAAAGAGCGTTGTTCAAAAAGCGTTTTTCGTTGACCGCAAAGGAATTGGCACTAGGAATGCTATCCGCCCTTACCTGCTTGTGCACCGGCAACAGAGAAAAACTGGTTTAGAGTGCAGCTCTTAGGTGCCCATTTCCACGCTTCATTGCGTCGCCGTCTGCATGATCACCTTGCTGAATTTAGTGAGAAATTGAATTTGTGTTGAGGTCACGCAATGTCAATTTTTCTGCTAAATCTAGCTGAGGAACTGAATTTGTTTGTGAGTGACGTGGCATGAAGTCATGTGCCATTTAGCAGGGTTGTTTCCTCAACACCAATTCAGTTTCCCCGCTAAATATAGCGGGGAAACTGAATTGGTGTTGAGGTTGTGTGACATCAATTTCCCCACAAGATTTAGAGAGGAAACTTAAACCGCTAAATTTAGCGGGGAAATTCTTGCTAAATTTAGCAGGAAATTTAGCGAAAATTGCCTGCTAAATGGGAGGGGGAGGAGAGGGTATGGAGGGATAGGACAGGCATAACCTCCCCTCCTCCTACTCAAGCGCTGCGCTCTAATTTCATGTTACAAAGAATTGTAAACGTCTCAATTTTTTTTTTTTTTTTACTGCTGCTCTTCTATGGAGCTTGTCAACCGACAGATCTAAGAAAGTTGATGTGTACGGCCCGAGCAGAGGCATCTATTTTTCCAAGCACAAGTTTTGAAACCCCCTTTTTTATTGAATTCTTTCAAGAAGACACTCCGTTTAGAGGAAATGGCAACGAATCTCCTTTTAGCAAATTTGTTTTTAGAAAAACAAAATTCACCGAACTTGACTGCTTGCTCTAGCATTTGCTTGTCCTGCCTTGGCTGATGGCAAAGCCGAGCCAGTCAGTCAGTGAGTCGCTCGCTTGGGCGGCCAGCATATTCAGAGCATGATCGACAAGTTTTTATGCATGCCACATCCTTGCTGTTTTCGCAAGAATAATTTTACATTTTGCCTGGTTTACAGCCCAAGAAAGGAGAGTGGGTGCTCAAGCATAGGTCAACATGCCTCAGTGCATCATGCTCTAGTCTTTAGCATCTTCCAGACTTGCTTATGTTAATCGAATGGATTCACTAAACGGTGCTCCTTTGCAACTGATTGTTGTAGGCTGCACCTACAAGCAGTTGTAAGTGCAGTACATTCTATTAGCATAAAATAAAGGCACACAGCCAAATCACCTCAATGATGCCTAGCAAGTGGCGAAATAAACTTCCCTTTAACAAAGCATGTGTAGCTACCGAGACATCACATTATTCAGAGTGCAGATGCAGAGTAGCTTTCTTTTGGCCTTTGCATCATCTTCCATTGTCCAGGCACAAGCGGCACTGCCGAAAAAGACCAATAAATAAATATTCAACACGGTGTATTATTCACTTTTGTACCTGCAACATTACCGTCCTATATAGATAGTCGACAGCTGCCCCGGCAACTTTCCGGACATGCGGAATCAAAACATCTCATCAACACAAGTGCTATTCGCCACTGCCGTAAGTTGAAGAATACTTTTAAAAAAAATAAAAGTGCATCTTTCAACGCAGTGTCTAGCGTAACCTTACCCCAAGATTTCGAGTTACATCTAAGGTACCCAATATGAAAAATAAAGTTTGGTCCGACGTAACCTAATATGAAAATTAAAGCTATGACAAACAGAACCCAAAATAAAAGTTAGTTACGTCCTATGTAACCTACGCAATGTAAGTTTCGCTTTACGGCCGATGCACGACATAAATACAAAAATGTCATGACTTACTACTGCATAACATCCGATGCAGCATTCATTAGTCAGTTAAAATCTCAACTCTATCCGCACCTCCAGCTTTGTTGAGGGGGCTGGAGTGTTCCTCGCACATTGAAGCTGCTGAAGCTGGGCATCCCCTCCTCTAAAACAATTTACTCAATTGTAGGTACTGGAAACAGAAAATGAACCAGTGTGTGATGGGTTTGGGAGGGAAATAAACGTGGACAAAAGGCAACCAAGCAATTTAGAAGAGACTAGACCCGCCGAGCTAACGTTCTGTACGAACAATCTGAACCTTATATACTAGTTCTTGTACAAATACAAGATACCCACGATATTCCGCGATAAGTAGCCACCAAAATTAACATACCAATTAGGCAGTTCTGTTCGTAAGTCACGCAAGTCGCCGAACTCTCCTCGCAGAACGTTCGCGAAACAAAAACGGCCATCTTGGAAAAATCAAAATAGTGATGGTGATAGCGATGGGGCTTCTATAAAAACTCGGAGAACAAATGTAATCCCTTTATCCGATATATAAAAGAAAAAAAAAAAAAAAACTTATGGAAAACATTTACTCTAGCAAAAACTTCTTAAAATAATGGTAAAGTTTAAAATAAAGATCTAAAGTTTAAACATTTAGTTATGTTAAAATACACTTGGTAAAGTCTATAAATCTTGTTTCAGTAATTAAATGCAAACAGAACACAGACTTCGTAACCCTTCTTGCTGATAGCCTTTCCTTGCAAGCGTGAATGGTCAAAAGCCGATGCCATGATAGGCAGAAATACTGCGTAGATAGCACGCTTAGAGTGTCCAGAAAAAAATAATGGGGGATGTCTATCTTCTTTCCATAAACCTTTTCGGAGTTTACCCTTCCTGCACGTTTCACAGTAATCTGCGGCATGGATTCACCACACTGTTTTTGTGAAGTGTGGCAAAACGTATGCACCACCATAAGAAAAAAATATGACAATTTATTTAAGTACAACAGGAAGCCACGAGAGGGGAAGATGGCAAGATCCGATCCACCAAAAAGGACTGGGCCTAAGAGTGCAGTCTTGAAAGGCTTGGCCCATGAATCAGGACGATTTGAAACCTATGATGAATGCAGAGAACAAAGGGGTCGATCAGGTGAACAGTAACTAATATCTGACCCTAACATGCAGGGCAAGATCTGTTTTGTTTATCTAATATTTGTTATGCCACCAAAAACCAACGTTACTAAAACACTCAGCTAGGAAACTCAACCTTGGAACCTGGACTGCTGGCGTCCACCGAGACCAAACTAAATATGATAACAGTGCCACTCTTTAGCAACAAGTCAAAACATGAAAGTTGCCTTGCATAGCTACTCCAAGATGGCCCTGCGAGATGACACCAGTGGCCCTTCCGAGAATCTACGGAACCAGTCAGTGCAGCAGTGTAGTTCACGGAGTGGCCACCGCGGGAGAAACAGTGGCATTGCGATTGCATTTAGTTTGATTCTCTCATATGGATTGAAGCCACTTTTTCAAAGGAGGCTTCTATAGCAGTTTTCCAACCGAGTGTACTAGTCACGTTGTCAAAGACTTAATTTCTTCCTAACAAAAGCCGGCATAAGTCCATTTTTTTTTAGAAAAAGTTAACCTCGAAGGCTTCAGGGGGGGCCGTCCCCCCCCCCCCCCCCCCCCTTCCCCCACCCACACAGTTTCCCCTAAAATCTGCCAAGAAACTGAGGGAAAAGTGAGGACGAGAGCAGGTGTGGATGTCAGGACACCCGAGCTCTGGTTCGAATGATTAGTGGGTACACCTAAAGCTAGGTGCCTTTGTCTTTACTGCACTCGTCAAAGACGTTCGAATGCGAGAGCCCAAAGCTGGATACCGGCGTTCTGCATTCGAATGTGTTCGACGAGTGCAGCAGAAACAAAGGCTGCCTTTGTCTCCACTGCACTCGTCGAACGTATTGGGATGCAAATGCCAAAGGCCGCCCCCGGCGTTTGGCTCTCGCACTCGAACGTCTTTGACAAGTGCAGTGAAGACAAAGGCACCTAGGTTTAGGTGCCTCTGCGTTCTGATGTCCCTGCACTCTCGTCTCCCCCTCTCCATCAATTTCTCGGCTCATAGAGTTCTGAAAGTTTAACACTGGCAGTGTGCGACAGTAGGCCAGCAGGATGGCATACTCTCCCCTACATGATACAGAATGAGCAGGATCGAAGACAGACAGCTCCGGACGGAACGTCCGCAGTTTACAACTCTTTGGCGGCATGCGCTAACTAGCTATCATCCTCGTCGTTTTTGACGTCACGGGTAGGGCACACTGGGACAGACTGCGCAGATCTTGGAACCTTCGGCTCGACAGTCAGCGTTATGCGCTGTATCGCGCAGCAAAGCCCATTTCGCGCATTGTTTTTATTTGGTGAAGTTATACTTGAAACCGTGCCACGCGTAGTCATGCTAACAAACACTTTTGGCACTAAGGTGTCGAAATGCTGGGATGGTGATGTACTGTTCTCCACCCCAGTACAAAAAGATGGACGATTAAAATAGAATATCCAGCGCTTTACCCCACTACAACATCTAGCTAGCATGGCAAATAGGGTGTATTTATTTTATTATTATTCAGACAAAATTAAGCTGAGAAAGAAATGTCTCATTAAATTGAAAATAGGAAAGCGAAATTCGGGAATCTCTAACCTGTGTAGTAAACACTTCAGTGAAAGCGACTCCGTGTATCTTGGTGGTTCCGATGTGTTTTGTAAGTGCTGATTTCTTATTAGTCCCAAGTTGATTCATTTTTGGTCTTTTTAAACCAGTAAACAAACATTTCCTCAAAACAACTGGCATTGACGGTGGCTGGCTTCCAGAGTCGTCTCAATGAAATCCCTGCTTGTTCACTCGATCGACGTGAAGCATGCGAGACCCCCTCGCGACCGAAGCCTTAAATTTAGTAAGTCGGTGACAATTAGCATCCCAAAAAATTAGGTATACACCTGCTATGAATTCCTACCGTTTGTATGTTTAATTTTTCGGTCCCAATTGCGCATAATGTGTGATGCGCTTTTCAGCGAGCAATTTTACATTTGTAAACAATTCTTAGTAAAAATTTGAGAGAACTAATTAATCGATCGCCTGAAATTGCCGCGATGTGACAAACTTCTTTGCCGCGTATTCGATGCGGGAGGAGCTAATCCGTCAGTTGCTGAAGAGCATTAGCTCGTCAGCAACTGCGGTGTCGGCGAAATAGCAGCGGGCGGTGTCGTCACGTGAAACGTCACATACCTTGGTAGTTGCCAACAGATGGGCTTGCAAAACGCTGTTTTCACCAACCAAAAAAAAAAAAGAATCTAGTTGCTATTGTTATTATTTTTTGACCGAATGTAAACAGCAATGGCCACGCTGATGCTTGTTGGAAACGCATGTGCCCAACTTGCCGGACGAGTGTACTGCTCCACTTTTCGTAATTCTGGGTTCCAAACTGGCTCATGTGACGAAAAAATGTTGCAGATCACATAGGGTTATTATAATGTACGCTAGAGGTTCAAGTGGCGCTCGTGTGCCGACGCAAGTTGAAGCAGACAGCAACCAGTCGAAAATTGACTTCCGGTAATGCATTTCTATGGGGGAAAAAAAAAATGGTGCAAAAACGGCTTCGCACGTGTATTTATGTGCACTGTCGGACACTCTCAGCGCGAACACGACGTCGGCGCTTTCTAGCATCGGTGATATATGTGCCAAACGAACGAAGGTATCTGGAAATTAAGGGAGACGGCCAAACATACTGTCGAACCCGGTTATATCACACCCGTATTTCGAATTATTGTTTATATGAAACAGTCCAAACATCCCCTAGAAAATTGCATTGTTTTTCTGTATCGAATGCCCATAACTCCCATGGAGGGGACACTCGATGTAGCGAACGAAGACTAAGGCTAAGGCGGTTCTTCGCTTCTCCCTATAGGTCGGATTGCGCCGGCCGGGAGCACATAGCTCGGGTTGCGGGGCTGGCAGACCGCCAAGCCAGCATACGCGCACCCGGGAATGCGCACGCGGGGATGCGCAGCGAAAAAGCAATTGTATAAAAATTAAAAAAAGCAACCAATAAAAACAAAAGAAGTGGAGGATGGCAAAAGCAAGGGGAAGGGCACCTGCGCGCGTGGGGAGGGCAGGGAGTGCCCGCTGTTGGAACGGTCGCGTGCGCTCATTTTCCCAAACACCGCTGTCACTGTGCGACTCCTTAGCCCCCCCCCCCCCCCCCCCCCCCCCAAAAAAAAAAAGATTTTGTCAGGTGGAGTGTTTTGACAACAAGGGTTGAGCAATCACACTTTGAACGCCTTATGTTTGTTTACCCTTTCCTTTCCCCGTTATTGCTCCCGTTTCCGGCTTGAGCGGCGTCACCGTCAGGTCTCGACACCCCCCCCCTGAGGTCACATGACCAGACCTGGGGGGGTCACGTAAACCTCAGTTTACCTTTTTTTATACTTTATTCGCTATCAATTTTACTAACCACTTCGTTCTGTTTTCTTTTTAAATCTAATAAAAGTTACTCGCTATCATCAAAACTGTATTGTGTTGTTATTTTATTTTATGACATGCTTTTTAGAGAGTGACAGCATCTAGCGACATGGTGACCGCCCATCTTGACCTAAAACAAAGTTCTGTGTCACTCAGGGAATTTCACAAAAGTACTCAGGGGAAACCTGAAAAACTCAGGGAATTTGAAAATGCCAACTTGGTAGACACATTGAATAACTCTATGGCAGATCACTACCTCAAACTTTCGTTAATGCGGGACTGCTTTTTAAAAACTCTTTGCTGTTGAGAGGGTGCAAATGCATTGAACCCTATGGACGTTCGGTGGGGCCGCCAGATTTCTTCGTTGCCGCGAGAATTTCGTTCTTGAAAGGTTCAACTGTATTAGCAAAATACGAATCTAAATTAATTTATCCCACCCAAAATAAATTCCATGGCTCCTTATTAAACACTGTGATTTTATCCAAGCCTCGGGTAAAAACAGTTTAGCTTTCTCGGCTCCCGATTGGACGCGTCGCAGGTTTCTGCCGGGCAAGCTTTGTCAACTAACGTCCCAACTCTTTAGCCCCGCACACATGGTGAGAGATATCTCGCAGTGGCTGATGTTCGTTCTAAACCTTTCTTTATCCACCGGTGTATTTGGACGTCTGTACGGCAACAAAATGACTGAAAACTTGCAAATTAAGCACAGGTTGTGGATTGCTTGCTTTATAGAATAGCAGACACACAATTCAAGCTCACGTCCGATTTTGTTGCTCGTGGGACGTCATTTTTTTAGCAGAAATTCACTTTTTCTGCAGTTCTACTGTCCCGCATGGTGGACAAACCAGTCATCTGCTCTTGTTCCCTGCCTAAGTGATGCATGACGGGAGTGCATTCAGGTACACACTTAATTCTCAGGGTGCAGCGAGCGCATGCACGTGTGGAGTGCCGGCGGCGAAACAAACTCACTTCATGTTGCGAGTGGCTGCGCATGGGCACGAGTGCAGCGAAACAAACTCACTATTAGTTTTCACATGTGGTCATGCACTGAGCACGAGCATGTAGCTTCGTCTTGCATCTTGTTCGCATGCAGAAGTTGCTTCGACGGCGTAGCAGAAATTACACTAGCCTTGACAATAAAGAACAAAGAGGCTTACGCCGAGCCTAGACACTGGTGCAAAAGACGGCCGAGCCAGAAAACCTAAGCCAAGTCGCCACAAAATTATGTTTCGAAATGGCTGAATAGGCAAGACTGAACCGCCACTAAACATGTTCTGTTGTAGAACACAAAAGTACATCCCCTGACACGAGCGTCCAAAATATACTTACAATGGCTAGCGACGCCTCATAAAGGTCATGCAGTGACCCTCTGCTTGGCCGGTTAAGCCACACGCAGTGCCGTGGAGAGTACAGGACGACGCCCGTGAGCCAGCCGGTGCGGTGACTCCGGGCCTGCCCGTAGTGTTCCGCTGCTACCTTGGACAAGGCGAAAGCGAGCTCATCGATGCCATGATCCCCGGGACCTGTGGTGTATAACTATTGTGATTAAAAGTCTTAGTCGCCGACCAATGTCACTTAGTCAAATGAAAATGAAAGAAGCGAGATGTCTTCTTCCACATTTTGCTGTTCTCTATTTTTGTTCCTTTTACATCTCTAGTTGTAAGATCAATGTTGACCAAGTTCTTTTTTGTTATCAACTTGTTCGCATTAAAATCTAAAATTTTACAACAGGGTAGAGTTGTAAAACCAAGAGGGGCTCCCAACACACGCATGCAGCCCCCCCACCCCACTTCATGGGGGTTGTCCTACGCAAGTATGTAGCTGCGCTGTAGAGAAGCATGATACACATGATCTACACGGACTTTTAGCTGCATTCTTCCATGAATCTAATGTCCGCCTGGCCGTATAACTTATAACTGTCATAACTTTCACTTTTTCTTTGAAATCTGTAAATGTTAAAAAAGAAAACCTGTATAACCATAGCTAAAAAAAATCTGACACTTGAATTGCTAAAAACAGTTTGGGGACTTCCACGAGCGATTATTGCATAAAACAGCTTGTCAATGGTCAGAGCCTAGCAAAGCTCAACCAGCATGGCACTGCCAACAGCGCTGATGTCACTTGCATGACACATCCACATGCCGTGCCAATCATACATGGAACGCATGAAAGCATGGCGGGCAGTCCATGCAGCGTTGACTGTTGGTGGCTGCGGAAGCTCGGCGCAGACACAGAAGCACCAAAGGCGGAGGATGGCACATGTTTTCTGTTGCAGCAATGTCCTTTTGCTCGGCACACCGCCAAAAAACATTTCGGATTGGCGTTCAACATTTCTAATGGTAATCGTCTTATCTGTATGTACTTGGCCGAAAGAACCGTGAGGACATTGAGAAAATCGTGTTCCGCAGTCAATTTACCTGCCCTTCGTAGTACACTATGTACTGGCGCGTGACGTTGCTCTGTGTTCCTAGTATTATATTTCTCTTTTTTAGATCGCTGCAAAAGACGAGGACAAAGACATTACAGCAGCACTGCCAATAGTTTCTCCATGTTGAGTGCTGAATCCCTGTGAAGCAGGATACGTTTCTCAAACCTTGCTGGCGCCATGGCCACAAAACGAACAAGTGATATCAATGCATGCCTTTTATATGGTCGGTGACAACTCAAGAAGGTAGGGGAAGAAAAAGGAAGGTGGGAGAGGACGAGATGGATGCAGCGCCGGCGAAGGGAGAGGGTTTGACCAGCATTGTGCCCGCTTCCTCCTCTCCCACCTTCTTTTCCCTGACCCTACCTCCTTAACCTACAACATAGTTCAAATCAAACTGCAAAATTTCTTCGAGGCTCGAGAGTGAAAGCAGCTTGTCAGGATGTATTTTGTGTGAATACCATTTAGCTGAAGCACATTGTTTTTGTGGACTCAAGGTACGTGCCTAAAAAGTCAATGCCAGATGCCAGGGATCTTTGTGAGAAAAAGAACACTTAAAAGATATCCTCGGCCGCAGCTGGCTCTTTGAGTCACATATTTGACGATAGGTATTGTTAACACATATTTATGTGAACACCAGGATGCTGTTTTGATGGTAACATACTAAATGGTGATAAAAAAAAAAAAAAAAAACAAAGCTGGGAGTAGAAGCACATTATCTACCTTACCCTACCAAAGAACAACAATGAAACGATTAGTCACCTGCTCAGGACTTTGGTCGTCTGCTTAGTTGTGGGCGACGCCTCTGCGAGCATCAACGACAGCCCCCATTCTAGCGTGCAGAGAGCCATACAGTGCTTCTGTAAAGGATGCCTTCACCATCAGACTTTTAACAGAGCGGTCACTCCTTTTTTTTTCTGCGCACCGAACGAAAGGACGGTACAGTAGCAGACGACGCCAGCGTGCACGGCTGCTGGCGTCACTGCGTGTGCTCCAAGCTTCCGCGGGTGCTTGCGGTCCTTGCTGCATGGAGCAATGGCTACGCACTCGCGTGCTCCCTTCAAGATTGGACTGCTCAGTGCACCGCTAGGAAAAGCAGTACAAAACATACCGCGACGATGCATCAGGGGCATGCACTGGTCCCCTGAAGTGTGCTTCGAACCATGTGCAGTGCAGGGTGCAGCACAGCATCCGCGTGAGTCAGCCGCGGCAGTGATTCGGGGCTCGTAGTGTTCTGCGGCTGCCTTGAAAAAGTGAGGGCCAGCTCTTCGCACCTCCTCTGAAAAATGTTTTACAACAGAGAGGTCAGTTATCTCCCTGCCTCTCATTGCCTTTCTGCTGTCCTGTCCTTTGTTCGAGAGCAATCGCTGCTATATTGTGTCTCAGCACGATCACCTTAGTCATACAAAGGAACGTGCAGATAAAAATCATTATTATTAAAGCACGTTTTACCTTCACATTCAAACTTCGGGCCTCCTGCTTTCTCCTCGCGTGTGGCGGCAAGCGTCTGTTGAGGCTACCATGCTTCGAGACGATCCTCGCGTGGTTCAGACCTGCGTTAGATTTTTTTTTTTTTTTTTTAATTACGCCCTGGCAGCTCGTTTAAGCGCCTCTCGGCGTGTTCCCGCGCAGACAGTGACAGGCGAAGCATCAGATTCTACGCTTGCTTCGTTGGGCCTTCCTGTCTCGTTGAAAAACTGGATCGAAGTCTGTGTCGATGGCATGCAATCATTGCTATAGCGACTTATTGAGCACTTGCGGTCATACGGAAGCTTCCAAAATTGTGAGCGCGCTCCTAAGCCTTTGCGGAGGGCTCTGCTAGCCGTCACGTCCGCATGTTCTACCGAACGATTTCGGGCGAGCGGTTGGTAAAGGCAGCTCAAGAAACAAATCGACACGTTGAGCGCACGAAACCCAATTCAAATCCGCTTGGATGGCATCAGCATTCAGCACCGACCGACCATTCCCGCCATTTCTGGTAGCGCCTTTGTTCCCGGACGCACCGGACTAAATTACGTCAAACGACTCCAAACGGAACTGAAGCACTAAAGTGCGGTGAACACTCACCTTTATGAATACCTCCTGTTCTTGGTGTTCTTGGAGATGTACGAGAGGTATTTGGCGGCTCTGGCGGTTCGCGATCGACGCCGGTGTAGGACGCCGATCTCACTACCCCTCTGCTTCGACTACGGTAGTGGTTATGGCCTGGTTATGGCGTACGCCAAAATCAATACCGTAGTCATTTCGGCGTACGCCATAGTCAATACCGTAGTCTTTTTCGCATACCCCAAACACACTACCCTTACGCCAAATTCAATACCTTGAATAACGTCGGTTCAGCAGGGGTTGAGCCAGTTGAGCTCCGCATTTCGCTAAAACTGGCGGAAGTAACTTTCTGCAGCAAAATACCCTGATTGTTTGTTGTTGTTTGTATGAGCAGCGGAACGCGCGCGGCAGGCGTTGTTAATTTTGATTAGCGTTGATACGGCTGACGGCACAAGCAAGGAAGCTTGGAGTGATTCTGTGTGAATGTGATTTGACATCGCTTCTTTCTGTTTCTTCGATCGGGGTGCAAATGCAGGTGCCCGACTCCCGAACGATTCGAAGGCAAGAGTGGTAGCCCGCCTGTCCGCTGGTCTCAATCGCATGCACTGTCGTCGTTTTGGGCACATCGGAAGAAAATAAGACGCTCACTATTTTAAATAGCGTGCGATCGGCCTGTCTAGGTTCTGGCGACACCGTTTCAGGCTGTATTTGAGAAAATTTAGCCACTACAGTACGACTGCTAGCCTGGGGTATGTGCCTCACAACAGATCGAAACGCGGTGGGGGTGGGGATCCCTGGCAGCGGGACCTTTCGCTGTACGAGCTGCGGTGCGCTAACACACTCGACCTCCGATACCCCCTTGGGTCACAGCGCTTGCTGAAAGAAGTTTGGATCGTTTTACGCAGATTTTGCAGTGCGTACGAGACGCACAACTGCTACGTACTACGTCCTAGATGCCCAAACTGAGGCTCGCTACTTGTGCGCGGCTCTCGTGATCTGGAGAACAGTATGCTCGCCATGAAAATGTTGCAGTGAGAAGTACGGAAAAGTAATATTATAAAAGTAAAGTATTTAAAACTGGCTTGCATTGTCACTGAACATATGAAAACAAAACTGATTAGGAATGCCGATCAGATCGGGTGGGAATGGGATATAGATCTTTAAATAGGCTCGGGTTATGTGCGAAGTTGCGAACAGGTGGGCAGGGGTGCTATATTCTCCATCCCCCACATAATTCAAACTCGTTGCCCCCATCCCTGTTCCTATATTCTTCCAATGTGGCAGGTTCTTTTTTTTTTTTTTTTTTCTTTGTGCCTAGAGCTGCAGTTTTCTATGCTTCATCTCCCCTTAGCATGGACTGTTAGCCAGATTCTACAAGTGTGAGCTAATTGCTTTGGATCACACCATGGCGGTTGCACGAGCGCTCATTTTCTGCAAGCGCTGTGAAGGCAGTCGAGGCTATACCATCTTGCGCTTGCGCAGCCTTTGCGGTTTGAGGTCCTTTGTTTTGGCCTGTTCTTTTGTGTCTGGGTTTCATGTCCTTTTTGTTTCTTGTTTCGTGTGCTGGGTATGGTTGGAAGTTATGTTACACCTAGTAGTAGGATCTTTTGTAGAAACATTGGTTTGAGAGTAAATGGTCCTAGTACCTTCTTTCTTTTCCTTTGGCCGAGCAGAGAGGGAAAATGGTTTCTTCATGTCGACTTCGGGACAGAAAATAACCCACGATCGGGACAAATGCAAGTTTGGGGAAACCGTATCTAGGTCACAGCGGCTCAATGGGCAAACAGGATGTGGCTCACGTTTTGTGTGTCGAACAGGTTAGAGAGGCCTGGTGCGCGCATTGTTTTCTAGCCATTTATTCTCGATCCCAGTCGCGTGTCTAGGTGGCAGCACGTATTCGCCAAAGGGTGGATTGTGAAGGAGGTATGGACGTGTATATAAGGCGGTGTTTGTTGAATAATTCAACCTGTGTCCGAGACTTCAATGTTCGTTTCATTTTTTTTTATTTTCCTAAGTCTCGGGTTTACTATGTTTGTCATTCACCAGCTCACCTGTGTTTTCTCCCTTTCTTCACTGAATAATGTACTGGTCAAGAATTATCTGGTCTTACCCGAAGTCGAAGGGAGACCAATGGAGTTTGAGGTAGACAGTAGCTTACCACCTTGACCAGGGCAAGACCCTAGATGACGCGTTGCTGACACATGAGGAAGCTCTTGACCCAGGGATGAGCAGGCACAAAGAACCCTTGGTGAACCTGAATCTGAAAAAAGATGTAGCTCTGCGCTTTTTGAAGGCCAGCCCTGTTCCTTTTGCAATGTGTACCGCAGTGGAGGCAGAACTCTGGATGCTTCAAAGCTAAGGCATAATCGAGCCAACACAACGCGGTTGAAAAACTGGCGGTAAATCTGATGCGGGCTGTAGCAGATTTTGTGGCGAGCGTGCTTGGAGGCACTATTTTTTCAACACTGGACCTCACTAATAATAATAATAATAATAATTTTTATTTGCACAAGAAAGTTTGCCCACTCAGCGGCGTGCAATGCTAGACGGTAAGGTTAGTACCCTTACGCATGTGCGCCTGCTAGTCCGCCACTGAGTAGGTGTGGTGGTGGTGGTGGGGGTGGTGTTTGCCTGACGTGAGGTTTTTCTCACTGGCTGTGGAAAAGTTGAAAAAAACCTCACGTCAGGCAAACACCATCGCCACAAACTGTAGTCGTAAGTACAAGATAACAGATACACGTATGGAAACAATGAATAATCATAACCCAGAGGAGAAGATAAGAAAACTTGCTGTGCCCCAACCCACCCCCACGCAGACCATGGCAGAGGCCCCAGCCACAAGGCATTGCACTATAGCTGTGTGTGACGGTGCAGACAGCAGATATGCTCACCATAAACACCATCAAAGGATGACAGAGTGAAAAGGATGCTCTTGAAAATTTCGGCTGCTGCGGCAATTTTCCAACTCCGCAAGGAGACAGTCCTAGCAGGAAAACCCATCATGGAAATTTACCTGGGTAATGTTGTTGTGACGATCTGGATCGGTCATCAAGATAAATGGGCACCGTGCTCAGGAAAGACATGTCAACGTCATCAGCTACCATGCCAAAACTACTTCTTTTATTTCGATCATGAGCGCTCGCACGAGCCGCTTCAGAGCGATGTCTCTTTTGCAGCTCGTCGCGTGCCAAGGTTCTTAAGTGTTGACCTGATATCACGCTGCCATACACCAAACACTAAACAAACATTAAACAAATACTGCGTTGAGCAATATGCACATGAATAAATAATGATATACATACGACGTGATAAATGAGAAAAGACATAAATTTTACAAAGTTCAGTCCCCAGGTAGAGGCTGCACAAATTTGATGACCGGCTTCAGTTTCTCCACATGCACTACATCGCGGCCAGTACCATCCACGAGTTCAAGCTAGTAGTTCACGGGAGAGAGCCGGCTCACAATTTGGCGAGGGCCTGTAAATCATAGTGTTGCCTTGACTCTGATGAGTGGGCTCTCCTACAACACGAGCTAGTCAAAAAATTGTAAGGGTGCAGGCCAGCTGGTGGAAGTTAACCATAGTTTTGTTTAACCCGAGACTGGGGTATTTCGGAAAAGGGACGAGAAGAAAAGAGGCCACAAGGAGGCGACGTCTCAAGGAGGCGACGTTGAGACGTCGCCTCCTTGTGGCCTCTTTTCTTCTCGTCCCTTTTCCGAAATACCCCAGTCTCGGGTTAAACAAAACTAAGAGCTAGTCCTTCTCAAAAAGAACATACATGTGCCACTGTCAAAGTCGCTTTCTCGCTTTTCTTGAGCAAGCTTGATTTGTCTGAAGGTCAACTTCCGAGCTGCGTACCGCTGTTGAATGTAACACCAACGTTGGTGCTGAGGGTTGACTACTTTCCAAGGTTCTGAGACAGAAGTCCCCTGGCAAAAAAAGGCTTGATCAACGGAAAATGGGCTCAGATTCCGCATTGCTAAGCTTAATTGTCTTGATGCCCACTGCAGCACCAGAGGTGATGTGACAAACTACTGATGACACCTTCCAGGCGGTAGGGGCATCAAGTTTTCACTTTTCTCCGTCAACAATGCAACAGACTCAAAGTGCCGTTGCCATTCCAGAAATTCTTGGGTCAGCTCTTGCCGACATCACGTGACCAAAGTGGCCGCTTCTCTTACAAATGAGACGGAGCGGACGAACTTCAGGATATTGGGACGAAGAACATTGAAAGTCCCGCAAAGTTTTTGACATATGCTGAAGCGACGCATGCTGCTTCTTTTGCTTCTCTGTTGCAGAAGGGTGCTGGTGACGATTGGTGTCGTCGGCGTTCCGATGAAGCGGTGGCCGGCCCTGCTTCGAGAGCAGGAGGGAGCGCGCTTTCTTTGTCCCTGCGCAGCTTGCACTCACTCTGCAGCGAGAGCCAAAACCGGTGTCTTTGGTTGGCTGAAGACAACCTGGTCAAAGCAAAGGAAAGAGTCCAGCAACTCATTCAACGAAGCGAAGCGCCTGTCGAAGCATGCTTTCGTGCTTTGTGGAAGAGTGTGGCCAGGATAACCTTGCATTTCTCCGCCTTCGTCTCTGGGTAGCTGCACTCGTGGATGAGCTCCAGTAAACAGAAGGCGGAGTCGGTGCAGGATCGTATGTATGGCTCTGGGTGCAGGACCCTCCCAAGTGCTGACTTGTGCTGAACATCTTTTGTTTTGCCTCAGCTTCGTTGTCCAGGTTGTAACGACGACGGAAACCTTTCTTCATTTGCTCCTACATTGTTAGCTTGGCCGTCTTGAGGTGGTACCTAATCCACATGGAGTCCTAGCTTAGATGGTAGCTTGGATACAATCAATGGGATGGCCTCACCTGGTGCAACTTTAAACGTCTGGAACCTGAAATCTATCTGGTGAAACCAGGCGATGATGTCCGTGCGCAGCCGAGAAACCGAGCTGACAGTCACGTTGGTCAGCGACTGCAGTGTCTGCGGCTGACTCAGCTTGAGTAGGAACCCTCTTCCTAGGTGCCTTGGACCTTTTTTTCTTTGCGGACTCTTGGAGCAGTGTACGTCAGAGTCCACGCTGCACGAAAACTCCAAGGACGAGGTTTTCGGCATCATTGCCTCGAGTTGATCAAGACGATTCATGGTGCTGACAGGTGCCAGCAGGTTACTGACCAAATTCAGTGTTGCCTGTAGCTGTGCGTTGAAGAATCTGAATGCAGACATTTTGAGCAGACTGCCTTTCCTGCGGGCAAGGATGAGCCCAACCCTCCCACAGTTCTGCTCATGTTGCAAGCGTTGACAAGGGCGCTATAGTCTGTTGCAGGTCAAGAACAGCATGAGAGTGGAGAAGAGGAAACCACCTCTACTTGTCATGATAGGTGGTTTGCTTCTCTCCAGTGTTCACTCCGCCAATGTCGAAAGAGAGGGACAGAGACTTCTCCTGCTACTCTTGACCTGCAGGAGACTCTAATTATGTTCCAGAAGCTGGCAGAAAAGACCACATAGAATTTCACCCTTTCTCACGTGTCCGAAGCAGTTCAGGGTAGAAATGTCGGAGGCCCCAGAGAGGACATTTTAGACCTATTCAAGAGTTTTGTTACGCTGCTGCTGCCGCTATTCATTCTGAGAACTGCAGTCCCCTGCACGCGCGATAACCCCGCTGCGGGCCTGTGCGTGCAGTATACGAAACGACACCACCTGTCTTGTGCACGGCCGTCTGTCCCCTGTGAGCAGTTATGGCGTCACCAAGCATGTGCACAATAGCTGGTGAGATCAGTGTGTTGGTGACATGATGTTGTTTAATGCAGGGATCATGTGTTGTGATACCAATGGATCCACGGTCTGGGCCGCTGACTCTGGTGCACTCCACATACCGCAGAATCATCCCCACGAAAGCCTGTGACAGAAGCTATACATCTGATGGCCAGGAATTGGTGAAAATAGCATATATGGGTGTAGGACAATATGGTCCCGAACAATATGGTCCCAGACAAAATGGTCCCGGACAATATGATCCCGAACAATATGGTCCCAAGCGCAATTAAACCTGGACAAAATGGTCCCAAGTAAAATTACCGACACATTTGATGCACTGTCTAAAATGTCACTGATATCTGCAGCGATTACTTTTAATGGTTCATTCGTCACATGTCGATTCGTCATAGGGGGAATAAAGGCAATCTACCGTGCAGATACCGCATGTTTTGATGCAATGTTAGAAAATAAGAATGGAAAATAATAAACATGCTTTTGAACACATGACACGTTTTATTACGTTCCCACAAAAGGTCTACCCTTCTTTGATGCTGTTGGGCTTCAGCAGCCCTTGTGCCATAAAAACCCAATCCAGTCCAAAAGGTCTACGATCCTGAAACGGCACTTGGCCCACGCCTTTCAGAGGGTCATTCATGATACGGCTCAATTGTGTGCAGATTGTTTGAAGTTGCTGTTGCATTTCTCGGTAGCCTGGTTGAAACTCAAGTTGAACACACGAAAAGTAGAACAAATCACGAAAATTATCCGTGAAAAATATAAACTCTAGATTGACGAACGGCTCGCAATATAAGTATTTTGCGAATCACATTTAATAACATAAACCTTTGAAGACCAAGCAATTAAAAAGTAACTCTAAAATAACCAATGGCTCATGTCACAAATGTTCACCAAAAATAAATACATGCAATCACAAACCTGTGAAAAGCAAGAAAAAAAAAAAGAAAAAAATGCAGCGAAAACGACATGGGACCATTTTGTCCGGAACCATATTGTCCGGGACCATATTGTCTGGGATCATAATGTCCGGGACCATTATGTCTGGATCCCATACTTAATGCCAAACAACCAGAAACACAAGCTAAAAGCACTGACACAGTGAGAATGGCCAACATCCTGGAATGAAATTCACATAGGCTTTGCTGGTTCAGTGAGGAAAAGCATTTCAGGTTATTATACACCAAATGGCTCGAGGTGTGAGTGGATAGCAGCATGTCGTCGAGCGTAGTAATCAAGGATTTATGGTCTTTGTTAGACACAATTGAAGTGTTAATGAAGGTTTGTTTGGGCAACGGAGCTGCTTTAAGTTGCCATGATTTATTGCATGAATATCATCTGAGTCACCAGCGCACCTCATCACCGGCAACTCACAGGCTGAGCAGATGGTACAGGAGCTCAAGCAATTGCAAGGGCAACTACAGTAGATAAAAAAAAAATTCAGGTTTATGATTGGTTAAACAAAGTGACCAGATGTCTCCATTTAGGCGGGGCCAGATAACGCTTTTCCGGCCAAGGTCGCTGTCCCGCCAGCAAGCTTGTGAAACAGCGCTTTTCTTTTTTTTTTAAGGGGCGAAGCTCTTTCTGGCCATGTCCTTCCGATGTCCGACGTCGGGTGCTCGTGCTCACGAGCACGTGAGCACGTGCTCCCGTGCTCGTGTAGGGCAAAAAACAACCGCATCCCACGTGGTGAATGATGTTTTTTTTATTAGTGGTGAGAGGGAAGAGAGAAATCCCGGTACATGTTGGCCACACCTTCTGTGGGGGGCGAGTCAGTTCCGGGGTAGGGACGGGTTAGGGATAAGGGATTAAAACAAGGAAGTAGAAAAGAGAAAAAAGAGGAAGGAGAGATAGGGGTGGAGGTAGTTTGGACTACCTATGAGAATGGACGGTTCACTGGCTCGGGGCGTATATGGCACCATGCTTTAGAGCCGGTCTATTAGATCTGCATCTTCTAAGAACGTTATGAGTAAGGCGAATGTTCTAGTGGCATCTCTTACTGAGCCTGGGGGAAAAAGAATGTCTTCAGTTGTCCCGTGGGCAACCCCTGCGAGCTGTAGTCCATCGAGGAAAGATTTCCTCGCGTCCGCTAGATTTGGACAGACCCAGATGAGGTGCTCTAGGTCCTCGGGAACGTCACAGCTTGAGCAGTTTGGGCTGATTGTGGGGTCCAGACGATGAATGGCCTTTGCTGTAAAGGCACACCCAGCGCGAAGCCTAGGCGCTGGCTCGTGAAAGCTTTGGCGGCACACGTGCGGGTGGTCTTCCTCCAGACACTCGCGGGTCAGGATGTTGTCGCTCTATTTCTTTGTGTACAAGCTGTCTGGCCTCGTGGATTTTCGATACATAGAGTGTTGGCACATTAAGGTGGTGCGCTTCTGCTGCAAGACGATCGGCTGTCTCGTTGCCTGTGATGCCAACATGTGAGGGCAGCTATTTAAATAGTTATTGCCAGCCTTTTGTTTCCAAGTTTCTTGCTGTGTGGGCAACGTACCGTTGAATGATGTTGATGGGGCGAAGCTCTGGTGGTGCTTGTGTGTAGACGGTGAGCCGCAGCATGCCGAACCTTTCGTTCGTTTTCATCCATGTCAGAAAGAGAATGTGTGGTATGGAACGTGGTTATAAGGATTGGAGCATTTGACCGCAGCGTGACATGGATGACAACGAACGAAAGGCTCGGCATACTGCGGCTCAGCGTCTACGCAAACAAGCACCACCAGAGCTTCGCTCCAATCAACATCATTCACCACGTGGAGATGCGGTTGTTTTCGCTTTGGCTGCCCCGAACATATAGATGAAAGAAACGATCGCACCAGTGAGAGGTTGCTTTCCCTGATGAAGGGACAAAATATGCTTGGCAAAGAAGATGCTGGTGCTGAAGGTTAATTTGCATATGACATCCCAGTTGAGAATTCCCATTAGATTCCACTTGGAATTCACAATTCGTACCAGTTGGGTTTTCAGACAGCCAATTTATCCCTGCCAAATGGCAGCCGAATTCGCTAAAGGGAAGCTTATTGCCATCTTCTCTAAACTGGGTTCTCAAGGGATTCGATAAACCGGGGTCAGTAAAACGGCGTTCGCTAAAACGAGCTTCTCTAAACCGGATGCCTCTGAATTATTAAATTCCAATTGGTGAGACCCATCGGCCAATGTGCTGATTGGAACGCACTAAACCAATCGATTCCGGTTAAAACCAGTTAAAATTCCAATTGGATCTGATGGGAATTTTAGCTGGGGATCTGCTATACTAAGAAATATTGTAACCAAATGTATTAGATGTGTATACCAAACAGTATGCAAATGGCAAAGAAATGTTTTCACGGTGTATACGGAATAATAGAAAGGAATGATTAGTTACCAAAATTTAAACTTTTCAAGTCTCGCAACACAATAATTCCCTCTCCCCCCTCCCCTCCTCCCTGCAACACTACGATTTACTCATGTATACACCATGGCACGTAGCCAGAAGAGAGACCCATGGCGCCCGGGCTCCCCCCGAAATTTTCCATTTTGCTGGGACCTCCTCTCCCCCCTCCCCCTCATACAGCATTTTGTCATGGGCGGGCGCCCCCCGAAACAAAATTCTGGCTATGTGCCTGCACCGTGCAATGGCTTAAATGTCGGCTAAATATTGCTTGCGGCGCTTTGGAATATGTGCCTAATAACTAGTGCATGCCTACCCTAACCGATCTGTACCCGTGCACAATCATCTCCAGTAGTGTTGACGATTGGGCTAGTTGGTCATTCATATTAGCGGAAAACAAACAGCGCAAGGACAAGGACAGAGTAGAAGGCGGTAGACACACACAGCGCTGTGTGTGTCTACCGCCTTCTACTCTGTCCTTGTCCTTGCGCTGTTTGTTTTCCGCTAATCATCTCCATACTACCTCACCCCTTTCCTCCTCATGCCTACCATACCTGTCAGTTGGAAGAGCTGGACCGCCCCACCCCAGGAAGCACAACTGACACTATGGCCCCAATTAGTGTCACACATATTCTCAATGTCGCAGGGACCATGCTGCCGCCCTCACTACCAGCATCGTTTTGACCGCTGATGAGATGCAGATAATGCGGACGAAGCATCATTGTAAATAAAATTTGTCTCTCTCTCCCTCCTAGCTGTTAGCCAAACGGCTCCAATTACATAAAAGTAATCGGTTTTTCGGCTAAATGGATACAAGCTCAGCATGTTAGATTTCCTCACACCTTAGCATGGACTAACCACAAGGGCTGCATGTAACCCCCACCTCCCCCAAGGTCACGTGACCCCCCCCCCCTTGAGGTCACACGACCTCTCCCCCTCCCAAGGTCACGTAAACCCCCCCCCCCCCCCAGAGGAGATTCAAGAATGAGGGGAGGAGGAGGATAAGGAGGTGAGAAGGAAGGAGTATACCTTCCCCTCACTACTTCCCTCCTCCTCCTCAAGAGCTGCACTCTAATTCGGCATTATGGGGAGTTGTAATTGGCTTTCATTTTTTAACTCGAGATTAAAGAAAGAATATTTTATATGGCAAGATTTGTAAATTCACTCAATTGGGTATGATTGGCTGTCTCTATAGGATTCATTTTATATCAGATCCGTCGTTTACTTGCCATCCCATGACATCAGACCTTCTGACGTCACAGTTCATAAATATTTGATAGCTAAACTTACCTTATAAATGAACAAGTATAGAACAACCTTCACGATTTTAGCTGGGTTTTCGTCTAAGCATATAATGCAGTGAAAGGCATGGGAAAACTTTTAAATATTCAAATTGAAAATATTTGGCCAAAACTATTGGCTTCAAACTCAAAATCCACTATTTGCATATGACTATAACTTAGAATCAACTGTTTTTCAAAATTGTCATCGGCCCACATCAGTTAATGTTTTTGTTTATTTTTGACTCCAAAATGAATGAGGACACGGTTGATCGCATAATTACCTCACGGGATATACTCGGAAGCAGGCCTGAACGTAGCGGGTCAAACAGTTTCAAAAGAATATACAGGAAAGGAGACAAAGTGAGGCCTTCTGGTGCTCAACGAGAATGTACGACGACCACTGCGGTGTCTCTGTCCAAAAAGCCATCTGTGGTTCCACAACAAAGTGTCCAACCATTGGGGTGTTTCTTGAGGCTATCAACGAAAAAGGCAATTTCATTTGAACCTGCCTTCGTGTTTACTCGAGCGGCTCTGAAGAGAACAAATAAGTGAAACAAGTGCCGGCTTCGTGCACAATGTGGGGACGGCTTCCTTGAAAACGAATAGGGAAGAGGAGACGGTGACCCGCTGGGTGTAAAAATGACAGCACGGATATATCCTACAAAGGCGAAGGGAGAGGGGGGTGCAGACACAGCCCAGACGGAACACTCAGAGACATATTGCACGAGCACCGACACCCGCAGATGGTCCCCACATGAGAAGAGTGAGACAAAGTCAGTGAAACGGCCATTGTTCGCCGCCCCTACCACCACAGGTGCTGCTTCCTTAAAATTGGTTTCGTGCTGACTCGATTCTCAGTCGTGGTGCTAAACCAGACAATTTTTTTGTTTGTTTAATATGTGTGGAGTTACAGTTACAGTTACCCAATACAAAAGAAACAGTCTTACAGTTACAAGTTACCAGCAGTAAAGAGTAACTCGTTACCGAAAAGTAACTCTAGCTACCAGTAACGCTAGTAACTATAGTTACTGCCCAAGACTGCTTGTCATGCACGGTCTGGATACGAGTGCTTCGCTCTTACCAGAGCTTTGGTCGTATAAAAAGCGGCCTTTGAAGCGTCATCTTCGATGTCGCTCATCAAAAACATTGGCTTATCAATTATTGCAAATAAATTATGCACATCAAAATGCTGAGATGGAAAATCACGCAAAAAAAAGAAACACCCTTCGTGTTTAAATTTTTCTAATTTCTCAGTTTACCTTTCTTCTTACTGTAGTGTAACAAATAAAATAATATTGTTTTAGTTTGTGATTTCTTAAGTCCAATTTTTGTACTGTAACGAGAAGGTAACGGCGCTATTCTTTTTGCAGTAACTGTAGCATTTTACTTTTTGAAGCCGGTAACTGTCACTGTAACAGTGTTACTTTTCCCCCCTAGGTAACTGTAACTGTAACACTGTTACTTTTTGCTGTTAACGTGCCCACGACTGATGACGAAGTTCAATTTCTTTGTTATGCTCTGGTAGTAAACACCGGGCTGTGGGGACAGGTTCAAATAAAGTACCCGTTACAGTTTGATCTCCTGCCCATCGTATTATCGGGCACCAAACAATGGTTCTGAGCGCTGCAACACTTTGCGCACCATACTGCTCGACATTTAAAGTCTTTACCCAAAAGGAGACTTTGCTATCTTTGACGACTTAAATTTTCCAAACATTGACTGGGTTCATCTTACCACGAGCAGCTCGAATGCTGCGCGAGAGTTTTTCAATAACTGTTAGAATTTTAACCTCACCCCAGTTGTTGAACAACCCACCCGTGGCGACAATATTCTTGACCGTACCCTTACAAGCACAACAGAAATAATAAAAACTGTCAACTGTGTTGCTGGCTTAGGTGACCACGGCATCTTGATCATCGAGTTATCTATCCCTGTGCCGACGCTGAGCCCAACTGTTCAAACAATTCGTGAGCTATAACAGAGGTGATTACTACGTCACCATAAATCGGAACGTGTCATCGTTCTATCAGTCGTATGTCGAAAACCTTCGTTCAAGATCGGTGGAAAAAACTCGTCACTATTTAAAAACAAACTTAATATTTTAACTGAGCAATTTGTTCCGAATGTTATTGTACACAGCGACGGGCATAACCCCTGGTACAATATAAAACTTTACAATCATTATAAATAACAAAAAGAAGCGCATGTATAAAAGAGCTAAAAAAGTAAATAATAACAAAGTCTGGGACAAACATTTCTCATGTCTCAAATCTTGTACAGAGCGTAAGGTTGACGAAAAAAAAGTTATTTTCTTTGGGCCTGCCACGAATTCTGCAAAGTAACCCCCAGAAGTTCTGGAAGGTATTTTCACCCAGAGATAATACTGACTCTATCCGACTAAAGAATGAAAATGTAGACGCAGTGTCTGAGCCACATTGCACTAGAGCTTTAAACAAATATTTCTCTTTCATACTATCAAACGAAAGCATCAATCATATACATATAGTTTGCCTTGCTCTGGTTTTGAGCCCATGGCCCCCATTGACACTAACATTTCTGCTTCCAGAATACTTTGACTTATAGGTTTAAAACTCTTATCATCTTGTCGTCCAGACAATATTAGCCCCAAGATTCTTAGCAACACCAAAGTAATATCTAGTGAATTCCTCACATTCATATTTTCTTAGTCATTACAGCAGTATTGCCTATACTCCGTTTCACCTTCAGTCCGAGCGCAGCGGACGCTAGGAGCTATCCCAGCCAATCCAGCGTTGAGAGAGTGTCATGTGACCTTGAGCTCCCTGCGTCGCTCTGGCCAACCAAAAGGTCACACGATTTTCTCCCGACACTGGATCGGCTGGAATAGCTCGTGGCGTCCAGTGTGCTCGGACTGAAGGTGGAACGGCGTATACCATTGGACTGGAAGCTGGGGAAGGCCATTCCGGTCTTTAAAAGCGGTGATCGTGTGCTGGCCTCAAACTATCATCCCATATCATATTAAGAAGCCAATCATATTTTTTACAATCATCAATCCATGAATTTCGTAGGGGTTTTTCATGCGAGACACAACTTTTTGAACTCAAACACAAGTTAATCACTAACCTTGACTCGCAGGGCCAAACCGATGCTGTATTCCTCGACTTCTCGAAGGCATTCGACAGAGTTCCCCATCGTCATCTAATTTCAAAACTTTCTATCCTGGGTATCGACCCTTTGGTCCTTTCTTGGATTCATGACTTTCTCTTTTCTCGCACTCTGGCTAACAACCATATGTCAGACTTTACTAACGTTATATCTGGAGTTCCACAGGGGGCATTACTAGGTCCACTACTGTTTCTTATTTTTATTAACGACTTATCAATTGTAGGCTTTGTCTCTTTGCTTACGATTGTGTCCTATATCGCAAAATTACTGTCTGATGACCATTTAAATCTTCCGAGTGATCTTGACCCGATTCGTGCCTGGTATCTCAAATGACTCATGTCATTAAACATGTCAAAATGTAAAGTACTTCGCTTTAATTGGAAACATGTAACATCATGTTTTTCGTATTCCATTGGCTCTGGACTAATCATCTTTGCCTGCCTCCATCTATAAATATTTTGGTGCAACACTGCCTATTGACTTAACCTGGAATAACCACATTGAAACAGACTCAGCAGAGGCTTCGCACACTCTCGGGTACATCAAAAGAAATCTGAAGGTGCCACCATCTCATCTCCAGATAATGGCATACGAGACTTACGTTGGACCAAAGTTGTATGCAGCAGCAATTCGCAATGCTCATCAAATTTATCCCATTAACCATCTTGAGTCGGTTCAAAATTGCACGGCCAGGTTGATTCTTAATGATCATTACCGAAGAACTAGTGTCTCTGCACTGAAATTCCAGCTGTATAAGTCGTGCCATAAGATATCATGCTTAACCCCATTTCATAAAATTTTCTATTATAATCCAATGCTTCATAACTCACTGCTACTTCCTCCTAGAAGAGCATCGGCACAACTAAACCACCCCATGTCACATATCTCGGATCACAAACTACTTCAAACAATCAGAGAGGGAGAGAGAATAAACTTTTATTCTGAGCATTTCAGCACGATGGTCTCTGCCGGATGGAAGGGCTTCCCTCTTCACGAGATCCTATATGCTGCCTTGTCTGCCTGGCCCCTGTTGACCAATTGAAGCTGATTCTCCAGGGCGGGGCTGGACAGCAAGTTCTCCCATCGCTCTACAGGGGGAAGGGTGGGGGTAGTGGGTGGTCTTGATTGAATCTACACTCGCCTATTTTGTGACGGAGGGTTCCTATCTCTTGGCACACTGGGCAGTTCCCACTGTATTGAGTGGGGAACATATGCGACTGAGTAAAAGGGGTGGGGGAAGGACCCCGACTGAATTTGCCTATACGCTACCTGTTCCTCCAGCGTTAACTTAGGATGCGGGGCTGGCAGTCTTCGCCTATCCTTGCAGTAGAGTGCGACTAGTATTTCCTTTTAGGTCACCATGGGTTGGTCCTGTACCTCTTCCATGGCTGTGGCCCGGTAAGTCAGCGCGCAGGCCTGCTGGTGAGCAAGTTTGTTGCCCTCTACCACGGAGTGGGCAGGTACCCATTCAAATTCTGTGGGCTCCTTTGGGGGTCTTTTGTTTTTGAGCACCTGCAGCGCTTTTCAGGACACCAAGCCTGACTGGAAGCTCTGGTATGCTTGGTGCAAGTCGGTGATTACCCTGGTTCTGCCCGGCAATAGGTGACCCCGTCTTGTTCCACAATGCTTCGATTACTCTTTTAGCTATAGTCGGTTACAAGTCAAGAAGGTAGGAGAAGCTCCTCCCACAAGTGTGATGCGCCCGTTTCAAATCTCTCCGCAGTCGAAAGAAGAGTTCACTAGCAACGCTCCTTGTTCCGCTTGAATGGATTCCCACTTGTCTCCGATCCCACTTTTTAAGAAAGCGACCATTGTATTCATCGGAGAGGGAACCAAGCCCCTGAAAGCAGCCTTTGTATCCATCGGGGGGGGAAGCTAATCTTCGAAAGTCGTATTTGTTTCCGTCGGTGGGGGAGAACTCTAATCTCCCTCTCGTGGCTTCCACAATGCTAAGTCAAAGTTGAAAGATAAAGCAAATATGTACAGAAAGGCAAGACCCTCCTCGCGCGTTGACCGCGACGTCACGGAAACGGTGGGACG